>NC_092340.1:60347500-61547500 GCF_046630445.1 Rutidosis leptorrhynchoides | reverse complement strand
GTATATACACTCCAATGATCAGCTCTTAGCAGCCCATGTGAGTCATCTAACACATGTGGGAACCATCATTTGGCAACTAGCATGAAATATCTCATAAAATTACAAAAATATGAGTAATCATTCATGACTTATTTACATGAAAACAAAATTACATATCCTTTATATCTAATCCATACACCAACGACCAAAAACACCTACAAACACTTTCATTCTTCAATTTTCTTCATCTAATTGATCTCTCTCAAGTTCTATCTTCAAGTTCTAAGTGTTCTTCATATATTCTACAAGTTATAGTTACATAAAATCAAGAATACTTTCAAGTTTGCTAGCTCACTTCCAATCTTGTAAGGTGATCATCCAACCTCAAGAAATCTTTGTTTATTACAGTAGGTTATCATTCTAATACAAGGTAATAATCATATTCAAACTTTGGTTCAATTTCTATAACTATAACAATCTTATTTCAAGTGATGATCTTACTTGAACTTGTTTTCGTGTCATGATTCTGCTTCAAGAACTTCGAGCCATCCAAGGATCCGTTGAAGCTAGATCCATTTTTCACTTTTCCAGTAGGTTTATCCAAGGAACTTAAGGTAGTAATGATGTTCATAAAATCATTCGGTTCATACATATAAAGCTATCTTATTCGAAGGTTTAAACTTGTAATCACTAGAACATAGTTTAGTTAATTCTAAACTTGTTCGCAAACAAAAGTTAATCCTTCTAACTTGACTTTTAAAATCAACTAAACACATGTTCTATATCTATATGATATGCTAACTTAATGATTTAAAACCTGGAAACACGAAAAACACCGTAAAACCAGATTTACGCCGTCGTAGTAACACCGCGGGCTGTTTTGGGTTAGTTAATTAAAAACTATGATAAACTTTGATTTAAAAGTTGTTATTCTGAGAAAATGATTTTTATTATGAACATGAAACTATATCCAAAAATTATGGTTAAACTCAAAGTGGAAGCATGTTTTCTAAAATGGTCATCTAGACGTCGTTCTTTCGACTGAAATGACTACCTTTACAAAAATGACTTGTAACTTATTTTTCTGACTATAAACCTATACTTTTTCTGTTTAGATTCATAAAATAGAATTCAATATGAAACCATAGCAATTTGATTCACTCAAAACGGATTTAAAATGAAGAAGTTATGGGTAAAACAAGATTGGATAATTTTTCTCATTTTAGCTACGTGAAAATTGGTAACAAATCTATTCCAACCATAACTTAATCAACTTGTATTGTATATTATGTAATCTTGAGATACCATAGACACGTATACAATGTTTCGACCTATCATGTCGACACATCTATATATATTTCGGAACAACCATAGACACTCTATATGTGAATGTTGGAGTTAGCTATACAGGGTTGAGGTTGATTCCAAAATATATATAGTTTGAGTTGTGATCAATACTGAAATACGTATACACTGGGTCGTGGATTGATTCAAGATAATATTTATCGATTTACTTCTGTACATCTAACTGTGGACAACTAGTTGTAGGTTACTAACGAGGACAGCTGACTTAATAAACTTAAAACATCAAAATATATTAAAAGTGTTGTAAATATATTTTGAACATACATTGATATATATGTATATATTGTTATAGGTTCATGAATCAACCAGTGGCCAAGTCTTACTTCCCGACGAAGTAAAAATCTGTGAAAGCGAGTTATAGTCCCACTTTTAAAATCTAATATTTTTGGGATGAGAATACATGCAGGTTTTATAAATGATTTACAAAATAGACACAAGTACGTGAAACTACATTCTATGGTTGAACTATCGAAATCGAATATGCCCCTTTTTATTAAGTCTGGTAATCTAAGAATTAGGGAACAGACACCCTAATTGACGCGAATCCTAAAGATAGATCTATTGGGCCTAACAAACCCCATCCAAAGTACCGGATGCTTTAGTACTTCGAAATTTATATCATATCCGAAGGGTGTCCCGGAATGATGGGGATATTCTTATATATGCATCTTGTTAATGTCGGTTACCAGGTGTTCACCATATGAATGATTTTTATCTCTATGTATGGGATGTGTATTGAAATATGAAATCTTGTGGTCTATTATTATGATTTGATATATATAGGTTAAACCTATAACTCACCAACATTTTTGTTGACGTTTTAAACATGTTTATTCTCAGGTGATTATTAAGAGCTTCCGCTGTCGCATACTTAAATAAGGACGAGATTTGGAGTCCATGCTTGTATGATATTGTGTAAAAACTGCATTCAAGAAACTTATTTTGTTATAACATATTTGTATTGTAATCCATTATGTAATGGTCGTGTGTAAACAGGATATTTTAGATTATCATTATTTAATAATCTACGTAAAGTTTTTTAAACCTTTATTGATGAAATAAAGGTTATGGTTTGTTTTAAAATGAATGCAGTCTTTGAAAAACGTCTCATATAGAGGTCAAAACCTCGCAACGAAATCAATTAATATGGAACGTTTTTAATCAATAAGAACGGGACATTTCAGTTGGTATCCGAGCGTTGGTCTTAGAGAACCAGAATTTTGCATTAGTGTGTCTTATCGAGTTTGTTAGGATGCATTAGTGAGTCTGGACTTCGACCGTGTTTACATGAAAAATGATTGCTTAACAAATTTTGTTGGAAACTATATATTTTTAACATGTGAATATTATGTGATATATTAATCTCTTAACGCGTTTGATATTATGTGATAGATGTCTACCTCTAGAACAAGTCCCATTGACTCACCTAATAATAATGAAGAGTCAAATGTAAATTGGAATGATTCGTGGACTGATTCGCAAGTTCCCGAAGAGGAACCGGAAGAAGAGTCGGAACCGGAAGAAGAATCGGAACCGGAAGAAGAATCGGAACCGGATAAAGAAATAGAACTGGTGGGGGAAATAATAAAACAGTGAAGTAAAAGAAAATCCTCAACCAACCGACCAAGGTTAATTATGGTCAATGGTGTTTCCGCCAAGGAAGCAAAATATTGGGAGGATTACCAATTCTCCGATGAATCGGATTCCGACGAGAATTCCGATGATGTTATAGAAATTACCCCAACTGAATTTAAAAAGGCAAAAGAAAATAATAAGGGAAAGGGCATAAAAATAGAGAAATCTAATTCCAACCCCGATGAACTTTATATGTATCGTCAACCCCCGAAGTCCTTAAGTTGTAACAATGACCCGGGAACCTCTAAACCACCAGGTTTTTCTAAACCAATGTGGAAAACTACGGCTCGAACCAAAACCGAAGAAGAAGAAACAAGCGAGTCGGAATAAGATAGTTGTATTCGTGTGGTGTAATATATGTAATATAGTGTGCTTATGCTTTATGATATATGTAAAAATTGCTTGTATTAATAAGTATTTTTTTTATGAATCTAACTCTTGTCTATTTTACAGTATAAAAACACAAAATGGATAGACAACCCAATATTTTAAGAGACTTACCCGGAGACATGATTGATGAAATCTTGTCTAGAGTCGGTCAGAATTCTTCGGCACAACTATTTAAGGCGAGATCAGTTTGTAAGACATTCGAAGAACGTTTCAAGAATGCCTTGGTTTATAAAAGGCTTTCGTTCGAAAGATGGGGGATATCACATTGGGAAATCCATAAGTTACGATGTGTTTACTTTGACGCATATATTGCGGGGAACCCAAATACTATTTTACGCAATGGGTTAAGAAATTATTTTGACTCAATATATCCGAATATTGGACTTCGTGATTTAGAAAAAGCGGCTAACATGCAACATAAAGAAGCATGTTATGCTTACGGATTAGTAATGTTCGCTTCTCACCAAAGTGAGAACAAGAACATCGGGCTACAACTATTAAACAAAACGTTCCCACAAGTGACGGAGTCGGTAATTGGGGTAAGAAATGAGGTTTTTAGATTGTTACGGGACTATTGGACATTACGTAACCCTCGTCCCTTTGACGACGTTACAACACGCTGTCTTATCAACGGCCATAATGGTTATGTTCCACAAGACCAAGGATGGGAAGTAATCCTAGTAAAACCAGAATGCATGACTTGTTTCTGGACGTATGAATTACGTGTCTTTATTGCCTTTGCTGAACGACTTGTGCACTAGCTAGAATTATCTTCACAACTATCTTGTATCAAATTTATTGTGTGCTATATTTCATGCTATATGTAAAATAAGCGGTATTGTAAGTTTGTAAAATATTGTGTAAAAGTTTGAACACGAATCTTATTATAATCAGTTTTTCATATAGAATTGTAGTAGTTGAATTGTATATTAGCTACTAAGTATGAACTTAACGGGTAGGTACTACCCGAATTTAAACTTATAAAACGCTAATATGAAGAAAAAGCTTTTATAAATGAGTTCATATTATGCTATGAAATACTATTAACTACTCTTAATATTCTGTATGATTAACTTGTTCCATTTGACTATTTTGAAGGAAATGGCACCGACTACTCGACACACCGTGAATATGAATGAAGAGGAATTTCGTACTTTTCTAGCTTCAAACATAGCCGCAGTACAGCCTGCGCTACATACCAATAATAACCTTGGATCTAGCAGTACAGGAAATCGTGTAGGATGCACCTACAAAGAATTCACTGCCTGCAAACCTTTGGAATTTGATGGAACCGAAGGACCGATCGGATTGAAACGGTGGACCGAGAAGGTCGAATCGGTGTTTGCCATAAGTAAGTGTACTGAAGAGGACAAAGTGAAGTACGCTACGCATACCTTCACAGGTTCTGCGTTAACATGGTGGAATACCTATCTAGAGCAAGTGGGACAAGACGATGCGTACGCACTACCGTGGTCAGCATTCAAGCACTTGATGAACGAGAAGTACCGTCCCAGAACCGAGGTCAATAAGCTCAAGACAGAACTTAGAGGGTTACGAACCCAAGGATTTGATATTACCACGTACGAAAGACGATTCACAGAATTGTGCCTATTGTGTCCGGGAGCATTCGAAGATGAGGAAGAGAAGATCGACGCGTTTGTGAAAGGATTACCGGAAAGAATCCAAGAAGATATAAGTTCACACGAGCTCGCCTCCATACAACAGGCATGTAGAATGGCTCACAAACTAGTGAACCAGATTGAAGAAAGAATTAAAGAACAGACTGCTGAAGAGGACAATGTGAAGCAAGTCAAAAGAAAGTGGGAGGAAAACGGTGATAAGAATCACCAATACAACAACAACAGCAATTACAACAATAATCGCAACAATTATCTCAACAATCGTAACATCAATCGCAACTACAACAAACGGCCCAACAACAACAACAACAACAACAGCAACTACAACAATCACCTCAACAACAATAATAACCGCAACAACAACAACAACAATCAGAAGCAGCTATGCCAAAGGTGTGAAAAGTATCACTCGGGGTTCTGCACCAAATTTTGCAACAAGTGTAAAAGAAATGGTCATAGCGCGGCGAAGTGTGAGGTCTACGGACCAGGGGTTAATAGAACGAAAGGAACAAATGGTGTCGGAACGAGTAATGGCGGAGCAAGTAGTGTCGGAGCAAGTTATGCCAATGTAGTTTGTTATAAATGTGGAAAACCGGGCCACATTATTAGAAATTGCCCGAACCAGGAGAACACGAATGGACAAGGCCGCGGAAGAGTTTTCAATATTAATGCGGCAGAGGCACAGGAAGACCCGGAGCTTGTTACGGGTACGTTTCTTATTGACAATAAATCTGCTTATGTTTTATTTGATTCGGGTGCGGATAGAAGCTATATGAGTAGAGATTTTTGTGCTAAATTAAGTTGTCCATTGACGCCTTTGGATAGTAAATTTTTACTCGAATTAGCAAATGGTAAATTAATTTCAGCAGATAATATATGTCGGAATCGAGAAATTAAACTGGTTAGCGAAACATTTAAGATTGATTTGATACCAGTAGAGTTAGGGAGTTTTGATGTGATAATCGGTATGGACTGGTTGAAAGAAGTGAAAGCAAAGATCGTTTGTTACAAAAATGCAATTCGCATTATACGAGAAAAAGGAAAACCCTTAATGGTGTATGGAGAAAAGGGCAACACGAAGCTACATCTTATTAGTAATTTGAAGGCACAAAAACTAATAAGAAAAGGTTGCTATGCTGTTCTAGCACACGTCGAGAAAGTACAAACTGAAGAAAAGAGCATCAATGATGTTCCCATTGCAAAAGAATTTCCCGATGTATTTCTGAAAGAATTACCGGGATTACCCCCACATCGATCCGTTGAATTTCAAATAGATCTTGTACCAGGAGCTGCACCAATAGCTCGTGCTCCTTACAGACTCACACCCAGAGAGATGAAAGAACTGCAAAGCCAATTACAAGAACTTTTAGAGCGTGGTTTCATTCGACCAAGCACATCACCGTGGGGAGCTCCTGTTTTGTTTGTCAAGAAGAAAGATGGTACATTCAGGTTGTGTATCGACTACCGAGAGTTGAACAAACTTACCATCAAGAACCGCTACCCACTACCGAGAATCGACGACTTATTTGATCAACTACAAGGCTCGTCTGTTTATTCAAAGATTGACTTACGTTCCGGGTATCATCAAATGCGGGTGAAAGAAGATGATATTCCAAAGACTGCTTTCAGAACACGTTACGGTCATTACGAGTTTATGGTCATGCCGTTTGGTTTAACTAATGCACCAGCTGTGTTCATGGACCTTATGAACCGAGTGTGTGGACCATACCTTGACAAGTTTGTCATTGTTTTCATTGATGACATACTTATTTACTCAAAGAATGACCAAGAACACGGTGAACATTTGAGAAAGGTGTTAGAAGTATTGAGGAAGGAAGAATTGTACGCTAAGTTTTCAAAGTGTGCATTTTGGTTGGAAGAAGTTCAATTCCTCGGTCACATAGTGAACAAAGAAGGTATTAAGGTGGATCCAGCAAAGATAGAAACTGTTGAAAAGTGGGAAACCCCGAAAACTCCTAAACACATACGCCAGTTTTTAGGACTAGCTGGTTACTACAGAAGGTTCATCCAAGACTTTTCCAGAATAGCAAAACCCTTGACTGCATTAACGCATAAAGGGAAGAAATTTGAATGGAATGATGAACAAGAGAAAGCGTTTCAGTTATTGAAGAAAAAGCTAACTACGGCACCTATATTGTCATTGCCTGAAGGGAATGATGATTTTGTGATTTATTGTGACGCATCAAAGCAAGGTCTCGGTTGTGTATTAATGCAACGAACGAAGGTTATTGCTTATGCGTCTAGACAATTGAAAATTCACGAACAAAATTATACGACGCATGATTTGGAATTAGGCGCGGTTGTTTTTGCATTAAAGACTTGGAGGCACTACTTATATGGGGTCAAAAGTATTATATATACCGACCACAAAAGTCTTCAACACATATTTAATCAGAAACAACTGAATATGAGGCAGCGTAGGTGGATTGAATTATTGAATGATTACGACTTTGAGATTCGTTACCACCCGGGAAAGGTAAATGTGGTAGCTGATGCCTTGAGCAGGAAGGACAGAGAACCCATTCGAGTAAAATCTATGAATATAATGATTCATAATAACCTTACTACTCAAATAAAGGAGGCGCAACAAGGAGTTTTAAAAGAGGGAAATTTAAAGGATGAAATACCCAAAGGATCGGAGAAGCATCTTAATATTCGGGAAGACGGAACCCGGTATAGGGCTGAAAGGATTTGGGTACCAAAATTTGGAGATATGAGAGAAATGGTACTTAGAGAAGCTCATAAAACCAGATACTCAATACATCCTGGAACGGGGAAGATGTACAAGGATCTCAAGAAACATTTTTGGTGGCCGGGTATGAAAGCCGATGTTGCTAAATACGTAGGAGAATGTTTGACTTGTTCTAAGGTCAAAGCTGAGCATCAGAAACCATCAGGTCTACTTCAATAACCCAAAATCCCGGAATGGAAATGGGAAAACATTACCATGGATTTCATCACTAAATTGCCAAGGACTGCAAGTGGTTTTGATACTATTTGGGTAATAGTTGATCGTCTCACCAAATCAGCATACTTCCTGCCAATAAGAGAAGATGACAAGATGGAGAAGTTAGCACGACTATATTTGAAGGAAGTCGTATCCAGACATGGAATACCA
The DNA here is from genome assembly GCF_046630445.1 of Rutidosis leptorrhynchoides. Lineage (NCBI taxonomy): Eukaryota > Viridiplantae > Streptophyta > Magnoliopsida > Asterales > Asteraceae > Rutidosis > Rutidosis leptorrhynchoides. The sequence goes on along the minus strand of NC_092340.1, from coordinate 61,539,352 downwards.
ATCTCTATTATCTCTGATAGGGATGGCAGATTTATTTCAAGATTCTGGCAGACATTACAGCAAGCATTAGGAACTCGTCTAGACATGAGTACCGCCTATCATCCACAAACTGATGGGCAGAGCGAAAGGACGATACAAACGCTTGAAGACATGCTACGAGCATGTGTTATTGATTTCGGAAACAGTTGGGATCAACATCTACCGTTAGCAGAATTTTCCTACAACAACAGCTACCATTCAAGCATTGAGATGGCACCGTTTGAAGCACTTTATGGTAGAAAGTGCAGGTCTCCGATTTGTTGGAGTGAAGTGGGGGATAGACAGATTACGGGTCCGGAGATTATACAAGAAACTACCGAGAAGATCATCCAAATTCAACAACGGTTGAAAACCGCCCAAAGTCGACAAAAGAGCTACGCTGACATTAAAAGAAAAGATATAGAATTTGAAATTGGAGAGATGGTCATGCTTAAAGTTGCACCTTGGAAAGGCGTTGTTCGATTTGGTAAACGAGGGAAATTAAATCCAAGGTATATTGGACCGTTCAAGATTATTGATTGTGTCGGACCAGTAGCTTACCGACTTGAGTTACCTCAACAACTCGCGGCTGTACATAACACTTTCCACGTCTCGAATTTGAAGAAATGTTTTGCTAAAGAAGATCTCACTATTTCGTTAGATGAAATCCAAATCAACGAAAAACTTCAATTCATCGAAGAACCCGTCGAAATAATGGATCGTGAGGTTAAAAGACTTAAGCAAAACAAGATACCAATTGTTAAGGTTCGATGGAATGCTCGTAGAGGACCCGAGTTCACCTGGGAGCATGAAGATCAGATGAAGAAGAAATACCCGCATCTATTTCCAGAAGATTCGTCAACACCTTCAACAGCTTAAAATTTCGGGACGAAATTTATTTAACGGGTAGGTACTGTAGTGACCCGAACTTTTCCATGTTTATATATATTAATTGAGATTGATATTTACATGATTAAATGTTTCCAACATGTTAAGCAATCAAACTTGTTAAGACTTGATTAATTGAAATATGTTTCATATAGACAATTGACCACCCAAGTTGACCGGTGATTCACGAACGTTAAAACTTGTAAAAACTATATGATGACATATATATGGATATATATATATAGTTAAAATGATACTATGATAAGTAAACATATCATTAAGTATATTAACAATGAACTACATATGTAAAAACAAGACTACTAACTTAATGATTTTTAAACGAGACATATATGTAACGATTATCGTTGTAAAGACATTTAATGTATATATATCATATTAAGAGATATTCATACATGATAATATCATGATAATATAATAATTTAAAATCTCATTTGATATTATAAACATTGGGTTAACAACATTTAACAAGATCGTTAACCTAAAGGTTTCAAAACAACACTTACATGTAACGACTAACGATGACTTAACGACTCAGTTAAAATGTATATACGTGTAGTGTTTTAATATGTATTTATACACTTTAGAAAGACTTCAATACACCTATCAAAATACTTCTACTTAACAAAAATGCTTACAATTACATCCTCGTTCAGTTTCATCAACAATTCTACTCGTATGCACCCGTATTCGTACTCGTACAATACACAGCTTTTAGATGTATGTACTATTGGTATATACACTCCAATGATCAGCTCTTAGCATCCCATGTGAGTCACCTAACACATGTGGGAACCATCATTTGGCAACTAGCATGAAATATCTCATAAAATTACAAAAATATGAGTAATCATTCATGACTTATTTACATGAAAACAAAATTACATATCCTTTATATCTAATCCATACACCAACGACCAAAAACAACTACAAACACTTTCATTCTTCAATTTTCTTCATCTAATTGATCTCTCTCAAGTTCTATCTTCAAGTTCTAAGTGTTCTTCATATATTCTACAAGTTATAGTTACATAAAATCAAGAATACTTTCAAGTTTGCTAGCTCACTTCCAATCTTGTAAGGTGATCATCCAACCTCAAGAAATCTTTGTTTCTTACAGTAGGTTATCATTCTAATACAAGGTAATAATCATATTCAAACTTTGGTTCAATTTCTATAACTATAACAATCTTATTTCAAGTGATGATCTTACTTGAACTTGTTTTCGTGTCATTATTCTGCTTCAAGAACTTCGAGCCATCCAAGGATCCGTTGAAGCTAGATCCATTTTTCTCTTTTACAGTAGGTTTATCCAAGGAACTTAAGGTAGTAATGATGTTCATAAAATCATTCAATTCATACATATAAAGCTATCTTATTCGAAGGTTTAAACTTGTAATCACTAGAACATAGTTTAGTTAATTCTAAACTTGTTCGCAAACAAAAGTTAATCCTTCTAACTTGACTTTTAAAATCAACTAAACACATGTTCTATATCTATATGATATGCTAACTTAATGATTTAAAACCTGAAAACACGAAAAACACCGTAAAACCAGATTTACGCCGTCGTAGTAACACCGCGGGCTGTTTTGGGTTAGTTAATTAAAAACTATGATAAACTTTGATTTAAAAGTTGTTATTCTGAGAAAATGATTTTTATTATGAACATGAAACTATATCCAAAAATTATGGTTAAACTCAAAGTGGAAGTATGTTTTCTAAAATGGTCATCTAGACGTTGTTCTTTCGACTGAAATGACTACCTTTACAAAAACGACTTGTAACTTATTTTTCTGACTATAAACCTATACTTTTTCTGTTTAGATTCATAAAATAGAATTCAATATGAAACCATAGCAATTTGATTCACTCAAAACGGATTTAAAATGAAGAAGTTATGGGTAAAACAAGATTGGATAATTTTTCTCATTTTAGCTAAGTGAAAATTGGTAACAAATCTATTCCAACCATAACTTAATCAACTTGTATTGTATATTATGTAATCTTGAGATACCATAGACACGTATACAATGTTTCGACCTATCATGTCGACACATCTATATATATTTCGGAACAACCATAGACACTCTATATGTGAATGTTGGAGTTAGCTATACAGGGTTGAGGTTGATTCCAAAATATATATAGTTTGAGTTGTGATCAATACTGAGATACGTATACACTGGGTCTTGGATTGATTCAAGATAATATTTATCGATTTATTTCTATACATCTAACTGTAGACAACTAGTTGTAGGTTACTAACGAGGACAGCTGACTTAATAAACTTAAAACATCAAAATATATTAAAAGTGTTGTAAATATATTTTGAACATACATTGATATATATGTATATATTGTTATAGGTTCGTGAATCAACCAGTGGCCAAGTCTTACTTCCCGACGAAGTAAAAATCTATGAAAGTGAGATATAGTCCCACTTTTAAAATCTAATATTTTTGGGATGAGAATACATGCAGGTTTTATAAATGATTTACAAAATAGACACAAGTACGTGAAACTACATTCTATGGTTGAACTATCGAAATCGAATATGCCCCTTTTTATTAAGTCTGGTAATCTAAGAATTAGGGAACAGACACCCTAATTGACGTGAATCCTAAAGATAGATCTATTGGGCCTAACAAACCCCATCCAAAGTACCGGATGCTTTAGTACTTCGAAATTTATATCATATCCGAAGGGTGTCCCGGAATGATGGGGATATTCTTATATATGCATCTTGTTAATGTCGGTTACCAGGTGTTCACCATATGAATGATTTTTATCTCTATGTGTGGGATGTGTATTGAAATATGAAATCTTGTGGTCTATTATTATGATTTGATATATATAGGTTAAACCTATAACTCACCAACATTTTTGTTGACGTTTTAAGCATGTTTATTCTCAGGTGATTATTAAGAGCTTCCGCTGTCGCATACTTAAATAAGGACGAGATTTGGAGTCCATGCTTGTATGATATTGTGTAAAAACTGCATTCAAGAAACTTATTTTGTTGTAACATATTTGTATTGTAAACCATTATGTAATGGTCGTGTGTAAACAGGATATTTTAGATTATCATTATTTGATAATCTACGTAAAGCTTTTTAAACCTTTATTGATGAAATAAAGGTTATGGTTTGTTTTAAAATGAATGCAGTCTTTGAAAAACGTCTCATATAGAGGTCAAAACCTTGCAACGAAATCAATTAATATGGAACGTTTTAATCAATAAGAACGGGACATTTCAAAAAATACTCTGAATCTGATTAAACATTTAATACATATCTGTGCTAGCTCCTTTGGCGTTGTTATTACCGAAGATAACCTTACAATCCCTTTCCAAAGTAGCCAATTTTGTCACAGCTTCAGCAAGTCAACTTCGAATTTTTGTTCGGAACAACCTTATCATCAACTTGATATATATGCCTACTCTTTTATTGTTACCAGGGAACCTTTTATATTCTACCATATTACCATCAGCGTTTAATCATTTAAAACACAAAAGTCTCATGAAACCACCTTGGATTGATAACCGATGATTCAGATATCATATCATAGCATTAAATGTAGAGGAAACAGAAAAATTGTAGATGGTCTAAATGGCCAAAAGTTTGATGATAAAGAATGGAGTGTTAGAAACGCTCGATAGAAAATTTGGTACTGGAAAATGGATTGAGCAAACCATGAAGGAGACCAAGAACAAATACAAGGACCAAACACTGTATCTAAAGAACCCTGAAGATTCTGTTTCTGATGAAATCTTTAGCGAGTATCTTGCTCTTTACTCTAAACCCTTGCGGACAATATTCTTCATCATCCTCTGATCTTAGATATTCTAAGATATTATCATATCTTTCATTATAAATATCCTCGATATTTCTGAAGATATTTTCATAACTAATCTTATCTGAAATCATTAATCTCTTCGTACTATCAGTGTTACATCATATAGAAACTGTTAGTTTCTATATTCTGTAAACTTTCGAGTTTAAAATATGAATGTTATTGAAGTAGTGTTGGGAACTGATGCATGAGTTAGTATAATATAATGACACTTGATCAACGTGATTATATTACAGTGAGTCATGCTGAGTTTCTAAATGGAACATGATGATTCACAGATTATAACGTCATCATGTGTCATGTTACATAACTCTTTCATTCTGATTAACTACTGAACATATCAAGAAAATATATTCTTGATAGTTCTATTCTCAGTGATTCTGGTAATTTGACAAATCAAATCGTGCTATTACGTTCTTTCTCGTTTAGAACATTAAGTTCATTCAAAACTCCATACTTACGAATTCTAGACCATTACTCGCTTTACTAGAGGTCGAGAAGAGAATAAAAAGTTAAAATAGCTCCAAAAATATAAGAGAAAATATAAATCCCAATAACAACACGGAGATTACAAACCGTGGATATTAATACGGATAGCAATATAAAGACACGGCATAATTAAGAATAGTATCATCCCAAGGTAATAGTAGAAGTAAACAGATTCTTCTGGGGGAAGATCGAAAAGAAGGATGGCAGAAATGATAATTAGGAAAATATCAAGGATTAGAACGGGATTAAGCATTTTCACAATCTTTTGGATGTAAGAATTAAGAATGAAAGTATAGGAATGATGAAAATAAGGGAACGGAAGAAGTTCATTTATAGTGGAGATACCAGACAAAGCAATCGATACAGATCATCGCATTTAATTATAGAGATCTTAATTTCCTTACTCGCCGAAGAATCAAATCTTTTAGATTTCGAAGATTTCCTTTAAATCTCTTGAATTCCGGAATTCAAACGTGACCACGTCAAAGGTTAAGACGCACCTTATTTTTTAAATTCAATCATGACTAGTCAAAAGTTATGATGAAACTTGTCTATCTCATTTCACTATTTAGTGACAGCTTTATTCGTACGCTTCGAGTGATTTAATTGTTTTATCTATATTAATCAATAATGATAAAACTCTATTTAACAACTCATATTCGTCATGAAAACATTTTTTTATTGTTAGCCATGACCACCTTACTCAAATTTCGGGACGAAATTTCTTTAACGGGTAGGTACTGTGACGACCCGGAAATTTCCGACCAAATTTAAACTTAATCTTTATATGATTTCGACACGATAAGTAAAGTTCGTAATATTGAGTCTTAAAAAGTTTTGGAATTTTATTCATGTAATCGATTACCCTTTGACTGTTCTCGACGATTCACGAACAACTATTCGTAAATAGATATGTATATATACATATAAATAAATATATTTATATAATAAATGTTATCAATCTTTTGTATGAAATTGTTGTTATAAATAAATATGTAAAATAATATACTAAGTAATGAAATATATATATGAATATTATTTGTAAAATATATATATATATATATATATATATATATATATATACAATAATTTAATTTAAAATCTAAAATAATATACAATTTAATTGTTAGAAATAAATATGAAAAAAAAAATTGATGTAAGTAATAATAAAAATTTAGTATTAAAATAAATCTATATATAAATTATATTGAATATATATATTTGGCTTCGAATTCATTTAGTAAACGATGGTAACACTATTTGTCATTCGTTTGATATTAAACAAATAAAATACGAGCTTGTGAGTGTACTAAAATAAATATTAGACGAACCTTTGTGATCACGTTTCTCTCATTTAATGACTAAAAGGGTTAAATATAATTAATATAGAAATATAGAATATTTATCTGAGTACTTTTTATCCGCCACTGATTATCAACGGACCACGATATAATATCTTAAATTTTAAGTCGACCGATGGCTTTAGTACACATGGTATTTTGATTCATATTTGATCATTATATTATCATTATTAATATATTATATTCTATTACCGATCTCAATCTATAAACTAAATGTTGATTGAAGGATATTAATGTTACTGTACTTGATTGTACCTTTACTACTTTCTATTTTGTTTGATTACCTCCATTATCTATATAATTCATATAATTATTACATACATACTTGATGCACTGAATGAAACATATAATACTAATGGTGTTTACTGTGCATAATTTGAAAAGTTTTCTTATCACACAACTACTACACTATTATAGATTAGCACTGTTTTTATTTTTCATTTTACATCTTACAGAAGTATTATTATATATACTTTATATACTTTATATATGATTATGCATTCATCTTAAACCTACACTATATCCACTCAACAAAACCCATTCCATCTATGTTCGGTTAAACCACACCACCGGTACCACCATCCAACACACCATCACCTTCAACCATGAAAACGATCACCTTGAAACCCATCTTCTTTAAAAATCACCCTCACCACACCTACACCATTTTTCTGTTTCATGCATGCTGCTGCTATACTTCTTTTTCGTTTCAACTCAACAACGCAAACAAAACACAACATCACCTTCCTCTTCCTCTTTGTAAAACGCTATCAACAACCACTCAAACAACCGAAGTCCACCACAAACAACCACCATAACCCCCGTTGTATGCCACTGCTACCTTGTAATTGTTTTCTGTTACAGCAGGCCATCAACAATGAGGATATAAATTATAGAAATGGTGATAATTAGATGCGAAGATGATGATCGGGTTTTGTAACTATGATGAAGGTGAGTTCATTAATTAAACAAGAAAAGAAATAATAATAGTGATACATGATAGCAAGGATAAAAGATGATGTTAATGATGCTTTTTCCTTTGTTCGACTAATATAACATCCACTTGATGATGTTGCACTATTTTTATATGGTGGGCCGAAGTCAGCAAACACAACCACATGTTGGTTGTCGATGTATTACCTGCTACTACATTTTTTTTTATTTTATGATGAAGACATATAATCATGATGATGTTAGGATAGTATGATTATGATGATGATGAGATATTGATGATGATACAAGTGACGGTATTGGATCTTAATGATGATGATTTACTGCTGCAGTTTTTCTGTTATATATTGGAAAACCCCTTAACAAATATATACAAAACACTATCGAAACCCACATAATAATATCTACAACCTACTGCCGTTTCTTTTCCGTTTTGCCGCTACGAACCAAACAAACACCATCATCTACATCAACCCACATCACCATTCGAACACCACTGGCTTCAGTCACTTGTGCAATGTTCAATCCTGCATATTCATTTCTACTGCATATGTTCGGTTAACATCTTGAACTAATCAAGTGTTACTGTTTTCTATCGAGAACAAACACTATCAAACTAAGCTACTCTTTGAGAACCACCCTTCTATTCATGTTTCTTTGTGAACCATCATCGACCATCATCAATACCATCACCATCTGGACTGCTACTACTGTTTTATTTTTTTTTGTTATTATGTTCAAGCGAAAATCAAACCCCGAACCCTTCTTGTGTTTGATACTGTTTCTGATCGAATACAACATCAATTGGATTTTATGAAAGCTGTTGTTACTGCTTGTTGGTTTTAGTCGAAATCTTATTGGTTTTAGTCGAAATCCATAAACACGGGAAACCTTTTTAATTTGTTACAACCTGGATCATTCAAACTGATTTGGAGTGGGCTTCTATTGTGCCATTCATATTTTTAGTAGACATGTCACCTTGGGCTAACTAGTTGGGCTTCCATTTGAACATAATCGGGTTAAATGAATTTGGGTCACGAATTTAAACAGAAAGGTATGGGTAGTGGAGTGGTGAGCATGTTTCCAATTAGCGAGAGGTCGCGGGTTTGAGGCCGGTCAGAGGCGGTTTTCTATTTTATGTTTTTTGGAAGCTTATTCTTAAAGGTAGTATATTATTATTATTATTATTATTATTATTATTATTATTATTATTATTATTATTATTATTATTATTATTATTATTATTATTACAAATAAAAAGACTAATGTTATTATCAAAATTATTATTATCAATATCATTATTAGTATTATTATCATTATTTTAATATTATCATAATTATTATTTTAAAAAATAAAAGATATTAATATAAAAATATAATTATTACATATATCATAAACTATCTAATTTACTATTTTAATATAAAAGTAACATATATAGATGTATATATAAACATTTAAAGATAACAAATACATTATAATAAATAATAAATTATATAATTAATATATATATATATATATATATATATATATATATATATATATATATATATATATATATATATATATATATATAAACTGGTTGGATTATCATTACATGTTAATTATACGTTTTAATATATATAAATGATATAGGTTCGTGAATCTGAGGCCAACCTTACACTTGTTCAAAGTCGTAATATGTATTTTTACTACAAAATGCAGTATGGTGAGTTCATTTGATTCCCTTTTACTCTTTACATTTTTGGGACTGGGAATATATGTGCTGTTTTTATAACTGCTTTATTAAATGCTTTTAAAATATATTTTGAACTGAGAATACATGAACTGCTTTTATAAATGTTTGACGAGATAGACACAAGCAAAACATTCCTCGAATGAATTATTATGCAGACAGAAGTTCTGTGGATTATTATTGAATTAGTTGGACGTGATAATTGCCACTAATTGTTGTGAATATTTTTCCCTGATTATTATGCTTGGTAACCTAAGAATTAGAATCGGGTATGGCCCTAATTCACGCGAATCCTAAAGGTAGCTACCGGGTTTAACACCCCCACCCAGAATGTTCACTAGACGGAAGGGCTAGTGGGCGTGGAGTTTAGTACTTCGAAGTTTATATGATTATTATACAGACGAGATGTTCCGTTTTGGGATATTATTATGTGCATTATATGTTAAGGTCGGTTACCAAGCCAAGCTATGAAAGAAATGAAAAGTGAATGTTATGTATCGAGAGAATGATTTTATACACAGGTTATGTGTATGTTATTTGTGTGCACAATATATGTGTACGGTTACAAAGATTTATGAAAGATGATTTCGTATACGAGAAAGGTGTACTGTATTTAAAAGATTCGCATGTACATTACAGGTGGGTATAGGATTCGGGCCCATTTGTACCATACATCATTTAAATCTTGTGGTCTATCAAAATGATGAATTTTATTATTTTATGATAAACTTATGATCTCACCAACCTTTTGGTTGACACTTGAAAGCATGTTTATTCTCAGGTATGAAAGAAATCTTCCGCTGTTCATTTGCTCATTTTAAAGACATTACTTGGAGTCGATCATCACAATGGGACCAAATGTTGATGACTTCGTCCAGATGGATTAGGACGGGGCATTTCAAGATCTTCTTTAGCAAAATATTTCTTCAGATTGGAGACATGAAAAGTATTATGTACCCCCGGCGAGTTGTTGAGGTAAGTCAAGTCGGTAAGCTACTGGTCCGACACGATCTATAATCTTGAATGGCCCAATGTACCTTGGATTTAGTTTCCTCCGTTTACCAAATCGAACAATGCCTTTCCAAGGTGAAACCTTAAGCATGACCATTTCTCAAATCTTAAATTCTATATCTTTTCTCTTAATGTCTGCGTAGCTCATTTGTCGACTTTGGGCGGTCTTCAACCGTTGTTGAATTTGAATGATTTTCTCTGTAGTTTCTTGGAGAATTTCTGGACCCGTAATCTGTCTATCCCCAACTTCACTCCAACAGATTGGAGACCTGCACTTTCTACCATAAAGTGCCTCAAACGATGCCATCTCAATACTCGAGTGGTAACTGTTGTTGTAGGAAAATTCTGATAACGGTAGATGTCGATCCCAACTGTTTCCAAAATCAATAACACATGCTCGTAGCATTCTTCAAGCATTTGTATCGTCCTTTCACTCTACCCATCAGTTTGTGGGTGATAGGCAGTAATCATGTCTAGACGAGTTCCAAATGCTTATTGTAATGTTTGCCAAAACCTTGAAACAAATCTTCCATCCCTATCAGAGATAATAGAGATTGGTATTCCATGTATGGAGACAACTTCCTTCAAGTATGATCGTACCAACTTCTCCATTTTATCATCTTCTCTCATTGGCAGAAAGTGTGCTGACTTGGTGAGACGGCCGACTATTACCCAAATTGTATCATAACCACTTGCAGTCCTTGGAAATTTAGTAATGAAATCCATGGTAATATTTTCCCATTTCCATTCTGGGATTTCAGGTTGTTGAAGTAGACCTGATGGTTTCTGATGTTCAGCCTTGACTTTAGAACACGTCAAACATTCTCCTACGTATCTATCAATATTGGCTTTCATACCCGACCACCAAAAGTGTTTCTTGATATCTTTGTACATCTTTCCCGCTCCGGGATGTATTGAGTATCTGGTTTTAAGTGCTTCCCTAAGTACCATTTCTCTCGCATCTCCAAACTTTGGTACCCAAATTCTTTCATCCATATACCGAGTTCTGTCTTCCCGAATATTAAGATGTTTCTCCGATCCTTTGGGTATTTCATTCTTCAAATTTACTTCTTTTAAAACTCCCTGTTGCGCCTCCTTTATTTGAGTAGTAAGGTTAGTACGAATAATTATATTCATAGCTTTTACCCGTATAGGTTCTCTGTCCTTTCTACTCAAAGCGTCGGCTACCACATTCGCCTTCCCCGGGTGGTAACGAATCTTAAAATCGTAATCATTTAACAATTCAATCCACCTACGCTACCTCATGTTCAATTGTTTCTGATCAAATATATGTTGGAGACTTTTGTGGTCGGTATATATGATACTTTTGACCCCATATAAGTAGTGCCTCCAAGTTTTTAATGCAAAAACAACAGCGCCCAATTCCAAATCGTGAGTCGTATAATTTTGCTCGTGAATCTTCAATTGTCTGGACGCATAGGCAATTACCTTCGTTCGTTGCATTAATACACAACCGAGGCCTTGCTTTGAGGCGTCACAATATATCACAAAATCATCATTCCCTTCAGGCAATGACAATATAGGTGCCGTAGTTAACTTTTTCTTTAACAATTGAAACGCTTTCTTCTGCTCATCCTTCCATTCAAATTTCTACCCTTTATGCGTTAATGCAGTCAAGGGTTTTGCTATTTTGGAAAAATCTTGGATGAACCTTCTGTAGTAACCAGCCAGTCCTAAAAATTGGCGTATATGCTTAGGAGTTTTTGGGGTTTCCCAGTTTTCAATGGTTTCAATCTTTGAAGGATCCACCTGAATACCTTCCTTATTTACCATGTGACCGAGGAATTGAACGTCTTTCAACCAAAATGCACACTTTGAAAACATAGCGTACAATTTTTCTTTTCTCAACAATTCTAGCACTTTTCTCAAATGTTCTCCGTGCTCTTGATCATTCTTTGAGTAAATAAGTATGTCATCGATGAAGACAATGAAAAACTTGTCAAGATATGGTCCACACACTCTGTTCATGAGGTCCATGAACACAGCTGGTGTGTTAGTCAATCCAAACGGCATAACCATAAACTCATAATGACCGTAACGCATTCTGAAAGCAGTCTTCGGAATATCATCCCTCTTCACCCGCATTTGATGATACCTAGAATGTAAATCGATTTTTGAATAAACCGATTAGCCTTGTAGTTGATCAAATAAGTCGTCGATTCTCGGTAGTGGGTAGCGGTTCTTGATGGTGACTTTGTTCAACTCTCGGTAGTTGATACACAACCTGAATGTACCATCTTTCTTTTTGACAAACAAAACAGGAGCTCCCCACGGTGATGTGCTTGGTTGAATGAAACCATGCTCTAAAAGTTCTTGTAATTGACTCTGGAGTTCCTTCATTTCGCTGGGTGCGAGTCTGTATGGAGCACGAGCTATTGGTGCAGCTCCCGGTACCAGGTCTATTTGAAATTCAACGGATCGGTGTGGAGGTAGTCCCGGTAGTTCTTTTGGAAATACATCGGAAAATTCTTTTGCGATGGGAACATCATTGATGTTCTTTTCTTCAGTTTGTACTTTCTCGACATGTGCTAGAACAGCATAGCAACCTTTTCTTATTAGTTTTTGCGCCTTCAAATTACTAATAAGATTTAGCTTCGCGTTGCTCTTTTCTCCGTACACCATTAAGGGTTTTCCTTTTTCTCGTACAATGCGAATTGCATTTTTGTAACATACGATTTCTGCTCTCTCCTTTTTCAACCAATCCATGCCAATTATCACATCAAAACTCCCTAACTCTACTGGTATCAAATCAATCTTAAACGTTTCGCTAACCAGTTTAATTTCTCGATTCTGACATATTTTATCTGCTGAAATTAATTTACCGTTTGCTAATTCAAGTAAAAATTTATTATCCAAAGGTGTCAATGGACAACTTAATTTAGCACAAAAATCTCTACTCATATAGCTTCTATCCGCACCCGAATCAAATAAAACATAAGCAGGTTTATTGTCAATAAGAAACGTACCCGTAACAAGCTCCGGGTCTTCCTACGCTTCTGCCGTATTAATATTGAAAACTCTTCCGTGGCCCTGCCCATTAGTATTTCCCTGATTCGGGCAGTTTCTAATAATGTGGCCCGATTTTCGACATCCAAAACAAACTACGGCGGCATTATTTGTTCCGACATTATTTGTTCTGTTAATTTTGTTATTCTTCGGTCCGTAGACCTCACACTTCGCCGTACTATGACCTTTTCTACTACACTTGGTGCAAAATGTCGTGCAGAACTCATTCGGATGGTTCTCTTCACACCTTTTGCATGGCTGATTCTGCTTCTTGTTGTTATAGGAATTGTTGTTGTTGCGGTTGTTATTGTTGTTGGGACGATTGTTGTAGTTGTTGTTGGGACGTTTGTTGTAGTTGTCGTTGGAATTGTGATTGATGTTGCGGTTGTTGGGATAGTTGTTGCGATTGATGTTGTGATTGTTGTTGTTATTGTATTTGTGACTCTTGTCACTGTTTTCCTCCCTCTTTCTCTTGACTTGTTTCATGTTGACCTCTTCGGCCGTCTGCTCTTTAATTCTTCCATCAATTTGGTTTATGAGTTTGTGAGCCATTCGACTTGCCTTTTGTATGGAGGCGGGCTAGTGTGAACTCACATCTTCTTGGATCCTTTCTGGTAGCCCTTTAACAAATGCGTCGATCTTCTCTTCTTCATCTTCGAACACTCTTGGACATAATAGGCACAACTCTGTGAATCATCGTTCATATATGGTAATGTCAAATCCTTGCGTTCGTAACCCCCTAAGCTCTACTTTGAGCTTATTGACCTCATTTCTGGGACGGTACTGCTCGTTCATCAAGTGTTTGAATGCTGACCACGGTAGTGCGTAAGCAATATCTTGTCCCACCTGCTCGAGGTAGGTGTTCCACCATGTTAACGCAGTACATGTGAAGGTATGCGTAGCGTACTTTACTTTATCTTCTTCAGTGCACTTACTTATGGCAAACACCGATTCGACCTTCTCGGTCCACCGTTTTAATCCGATTGGACCCTCGGTTCCATCGAATTTCAGAGGTTTGCAGGCAGTGAATTCTTTGTAGGAGCATCCTACACGATTTCTTGTGGAATTAGTTCCACTGCTAGATCCAGAGTTATTGTTATTTTGCATCGCAGCCTGTACTGCGGCTATGTTTGCTGCAAGGAAAACACAGAACTCTTCCTCGCTCATGTTCAAGTTCTGACGAGTAGTCGGTGCCATTTCCTTCAAAAATAACCAAAAGAATCAAGTTAATCATATAGAATATTAAGAGTAGTCAATAGTATTTTGTAGCATAGTATGAACTTATTTATAAATCTTTTTCTTCATATAAGCATTTTATAAGTTTTAATTCGGGTAATACCTACCCATTAAATTCATACTTAGTAGCTAATATACAATTCAACTACTACATTTCTATATGAAAACCTGATTACAATAATATTTCGCGTTCAAACTTTTATATAATATTTTACAAACTTACAATACCGCTATTTTACATATAGCATGAAATATAGCACACAATAACTTTGATACAAGGTAGTTGTGAAGTCAATTCTAGTTAAGCACAAGTCGTTCAGCAAATGTAAAAAAGACACGTAATTCGTAGGTCCAGAAACAAGTCATGCATTCGGGTTTTACTAGTATTATTTCCCATCCTTGGTCTTGTGAAAAATAACCGTTGTGACCGTTGGCTAGGCAGCATGTTGTAACATCATCAAAAGGACGAGGGTTACGTAATGCCCAACAGCCCCGTAACAATCTAAAAACCTTATTTCTCACCCCAACTACTGAATTCGTCACTTGTGGGAATGTTTTATTTAATAGTTGCAATCCGATGTTCTTTTTCTCAATTTGGTGAGAAGCGAACATCACTAACCCGTAAGCATAACATGCTTCTTTATGTTGCATGTTTGAAGCTCTTTCTAAAGAACGAAGTCCTATGTTGGGATATGTGGAGTCAAAATAGGTTCTCAACCCGTAGCGTAAAATTGCATCTGGGTTTCCCGCATTTAATGCCTTAAAGAAAACACGGCGTAACTTAAAGTCTCCCCAATGTGATATACCCCATCTTTCAAAGGAAAGTCTTTTATAAACTAAGGTATGCTTGGAACGTCTTTCAAATGTTCGACAAACTAATTTCGCCGTAAATAATTGTGCCGATGAATTCTGACCGACTCTAGACAAGATTTCATCAATCATATCCCCTGGTAGGTCTTCTAAAATTTTTGGTTGTCTATCCTTAACGTCCATTGGGTGTTTTATACTGTAAAATAGACAAGGATTAGATTTGTAAAAGATAATTAACAAACAATACAAGCAATTTTTACATATATCATCAAAGTACAAGCACACTACAATACATATATTACACAACATGATTACTACTCTTCATTCCGACTCACTTGTTTCTTCCTCTTTGAACTTGGTTCGTTTCGCTAATTTCCTAGGGATATATGATGTTCCTCTAATATAAGCCGTTGTTTTCACGAATGGTTTAGAAAAACCTGATGGCTTAGATGTCCCCAGGTTATAGTTAAAACTTAAGAAATACGGGTGTTGACGGTATTTCCCATCGGGATATTTCATGTTAACATAAAGTTCATCGGGGTTGGAATTAGATTTCTCTATTTTGATACCTTTTCCCTTATTGTTTTCTTTTGCTTTTTCAAATTGGGTCGGGATAATTTCTATAACATCATCGGAATCCTCATCGGGATCCGATTCATCAAAAAATTGGTAATTTTCTCAATATTTTGCTTCCTCAGCGGAAACACCATTGACCATTTTTAACTTTGGTCCATTGGTTGAGGATTTTCTTTTATTTATCTGTTTTTCTGTGGTTTCTAATATTTCCTCCTCCGGAACCTCTTCTTCCGGTTCCTCTTCGGGAATTTGTGAATCTTCACAAAATATATTCGACTCTTCATTATTATTAGGTGAGTCGATGGGATTTGTACTAGAGGTAGAAATCTATCACACAATATCAAACACGTTAAGAGATTAATATATCACATAATATTTACATGTTTACAATATATAGTTTCCAACAAAAAGTGTTAAGCAATCATTTTTCAAATAAACACGGTTGAAGTCCAGACTCACTAATGCATCCTAACAAACTCGATAAGACACACTAATGCAATTTCTGGTTCTCTAAGACCAACACTCGGATACAAACTGAAATGTCCCGTTCATATTGATTATAAACGTTTCATATTAATTGATTTCGTTGCGAGGTTTTGACCTCTATATGAGACGTTTTTCAAAGACTGCATTCGATTTTTAAAACAACCCATAACTTTTATTTTATCGATAAAGGTTTAAAAATATTACGACGATTATCAAATAATGATAATCTAACATATAGCGTTTTCACACGACCATTACATAATGGTTTACAATAATATTAAGCATCAACTTAAGTCTTCGAATGCAGTTTTAAAACAATATTATACAAGCATGCAGACTCCAATCTTGTCTTTATTAAGCATGCAACAGCGGAAGCTCTTAATAATCACCTGAGAATAAACATGCTTTAAACGTCAACAAAAATGTTGGTGAGTTATAGGTTTAACCTATATATTTATCAAATTGTAATAATAGAACATAAGATTTCATATTTTCATTTCTCATAAACAACATGTATGCATATAGAAATCTGCATAAAAATCATTCATATGGTGAACACCTGGTAACCGACCTTAACAAGATGCATATAGAATATCCCCATCATTTCGGGACAACCTTTGAATATGATAAATTCGAAGTACTAAAGCATCCAGTACTTTGAATGGGGCTCTTTGGGCCCGATAGATCTATCTTTAGGATTCGCATCAATTAGGGTGTATGTTCCCTAATTCTTAGATTACCAGACTAAAATGGGCATATTCGGTTTAATAATCCAGCCATAGAATGTAGTTTTAATATTTGTGTCTATTTTGTAAAACATTTATAAAACTTGCATGTATTCTCATCCCAAAAATATTAGATTTTAAAAGTGGGACTATAACTCACTTTCACGTATTTTCACTTCGTCGGAAAATAAGACTTGGCCACGGGTTGATTCACGAACCTATAACAAATATATACATATACATATACATATATATTAAAGTATGATCGAAATATATTCACAATATGTTTTATTATGTTTTAACGATTTAAGTTTGTTAAGTTAACAGTCCAACGTTCGTAGTCCACAGTTAGTTGTCCACAGTTAGTAGTACAGAAATAAATCAATATCTATTATCTCGAATCAATCTACGACCCAGTATATACAAGTCTCAGACTCGATCACAACTCAAAGTATATATATTATTTTGGAATTAACCTCAATCCTGTATAGCTAACTCGAACATTACCGCATATAGAGTGTCTATGGTTGTTCCAAATAATATATATAGATGACGTCGATATGATATGTCAAAACATAGTATACATGTCTATGGTCTATCAAGATTACATAATATATGTTAGAATACATGTATAATACAATATAAGTTAGTTAGGATATGGTTAGTATAGATTTTTGTCAATTCATCCCGTAGTTAAATTAACCATTTTTAACCAATTTTGTTTTACCCATAACTTCTTCGTTTTAAATCCGTTTTGAATGAATCAACTTGCTATGGTTTCATAATGAACTGAAATTTATGAAACTAAACAGAAAAATTATAAGTTTATAGTCGAAAATACAAGTTACAAGTCGTTTTTGTAAGAGGTAGTCATTTCAGCTGAAAGAACGACGTCTTGATGACCATTTTGAAAAAACATACTTCCACTTTGAGTTTAACCATGATTTTTGGATATAGTTTCATGTTCATAAGAAAAATCATTTTCCCAGAAGGACAACTTTTAAATCAAAGTTTATTATAGTTTTTAATTATCTAACCCAAAACAGCTCCCGGTTTCACTACGACGGCGTATGTCCAGTTTTACGGTGTTCTTCGTGTTTTCAGGTTTTAAATCATTAAGTTAGCATATCATATAGATATAGAACATGTGTTTAGTTAATTTTAAAAGTCAAGTTAGAAGGATTAACTTAGTTTGCGAACAAGTTTAGAATTAACTAAACTATGTTCTAGTTATTACAAGTTTAAATCTTCGAATACGATAGTTATATATATATATATATATGAATCGAATGATGTTATGAACACCATTACAACCTCAAGTATAGTAGGTAAACCTACTAGAAATAACAAGAAATGATCTAGATCTTCAAAGGATCTCGGATGGCTTGGAAGTTCTTGAAGTAGAATCATGACACAAAAACAAGTTCAAGTAAGATTTTCTACTCGAATTAAGATAGTTGTAGTTATAGAAATTGAATCAAAGTTTAAATATGAGTATTACCTTGAATTAGAATGATAACCTACTGTAAGTAACAAAGGTTTCTTGATCTTAGATGATTACTTGGAATGGATTAGAAAGCTTGGAAGTATACTTGCAAACTTGAAAGTATTCTTGATTTTATGAAACTAGAACTTATAGAATTTATGAAGAACACTTAGAACTTGAAGATAGAACTTGAGAGAGTTTAATTAGATGAAGAAAATTGAAGAATGAAGGTGTTTGTATGTGTTTTAGGTCGTGATATATGGATTAGATATAAAGGATATGTAAGTTTATTTTCTTGTAAATAAGTCATGAATGATTAATAATATTTTTGTAATCTTGCTAAATAATTCATACTAGATTACAAAGAATGGTTTTCACATGTTTGATGAATCATTAAGAGCTACTAAGAGCTGATCATTGAAATGTATATACCAATAGTATGTACATCTAGGAGCTGTGTATTGTACGAGTACGAATACGGGTGCATACGAGTAGAATTGTTGATGAAAATGAATGAGAATGTAATTGTAAGCATTTTTGTTAAGTAGAAGTACTTTGATATGTGTCATGAAGTCTTTCAAAAGTGTAACAATACATCTTAATACATTACATGTAACTACTTTTAACTGAGTCGTTAAGTCATCGTTAGTCGTTACATGTACATGTTGTTTCAGAACCTATAAGTTAACGATTTCGTTAAATGTAATTAATCCCATTGTTATTATATCTAATTGTAGTGACCCGAACTTTTCCATGTTTATATATATTAATTGAGATTGATATTTACATGATTAAATGTTTCCAACATGTTAAGCAATCAAACTTGTTAAGACTTGATTAATTGAAATAGGTTTCATATAGACAATTGACCACCCAAGTTGACCGGTGATTCACGAACGTTAAAACTTGTAAAAAAACTATATGATGACATATATATGGTTATATGTATAGTTAACATGATATTATGATAAGTAAACATATCATTAATTATATTAACAATGAACTACATATGTAAAAACAAGACTACTAACTTAATGATTTTGAAACGAGACATATATGTAACGTTTATCGTTGTAACGACATTTAATGTATATATATCATATTAAGAGATATTCGTACATCATAATATCATGATAATATAATAATTTAAAATCTCTTTTGATATTATAAACATTGGGTTAACAACATTTAACAAGATCGTTAACCTAAAGGTTTCAAAACAACACTTACATGTAACGACTAACGATGACTTAACGACTCAGTTAAAATGTATATACATGTAGTGTTTTAATATGTATTTATACACTTTTGAAAGACTTCAATACACTTATCAAAATACTTCTACTTAACAAAAATGCTTACAATTACATTCTCGTTCAGTTTCATCAACAATTCTACTCGTATGCACCCGTATTCGTACTCGTACAATACACAGCTTTTAGATGTATGTACTATTGGTATATACACTCCAATGATCAGCTCTTAGCAGCCCATGTGAGTCACCTAACACATGTGGGAACCATCATTTGGCAACTAGCATGAAATATCTCATAAGATTACAAAAATATGAGTAATCATTCATGACTTATTTACATGAAAACAAAATTACATATCCTTTATATCTAATCCATACACCAACGACCAAAAACACCTACAAACACTTTCATTCTTCAATTTTCTTCATCTAATTGAACTCTCTCAAGTTCTATCTTCAAGTTCTAAGTGTTCTTCATAAATTCCAAAAGTTCTAGTTTCATAAAATCAAGAATACTTTCAAGTTTGCTAGCTCACTTCCAATCTTGTAAGGTGATCATCCAACCTCAAGAAATCTTTGTTTCTTACAGTAGGTTATCATTCTAATACAAGGTAATAATCATATTCAAACTTTGGTTCAATTTCTATAACTATAACAATCTTATTTCAAGTGATGATCTTACTTGAACTTGTTTTCGTGTCATGATTTTGCTTCAAGAACTTTGAGCCATCCAAGGATCCATTGAAGCTAGATCCATTTTTCTCTTTTCCAGTAGGTTCATCCAAGGAACTTAAGGTAGTAATGATGTTCATAACATCATTCGATTCATACATATAAAGCTATCTTATTCGAAGGTTTAAACTTGTAATCACTAGAACATAGTTTAGTTAATTCTAAACTTGTTCGCAAACAAAAGTTAATCCTTCTAACTTGACTTTTAAAATCAACTAAACACATGTTCTATATCTATATGATATGCTAACTTAATGATTTAAAACCTGGAAACACGAAAAACACCGTAAAACCGGATTTACGCCGTCGTAGTAACACCGCGGGCTGTTTTGGGTTAGTTAATTAAAAACTATGATAAAATTTGATTTAAAAGTTGTTATTCTGAGAAAATGATTTTTATTATGAACATGAAACTATATCCAAAAATTATGGTTAAACTCAAAGTGGAAGTATGTTTTCTAAAATGGTCATCTAGACGTCGTTCTTTCGACTGAAATGACTACCTTTACAAAAACGACTTGTAACTTATTTTTCCGACTATAAACCTATACTTTTTCTGTTTAGATTCATAAAATAGAGTTCAATATGAAACCATAGCAATTTGATTCACTCAAAACGGATTTAAAATGAAGAAGTTATGGGTAAAACAAGATTGGATAATTTTTCTCATTTTAGCTACGTGAAAATTGGTAACAAATCTATTCCAACCATAACTTAATCAACTTGTATTGTATATTATGTAATCTTGAGATACCATAGACACGTATACAATGTTTCGACCTATCATGTCGACACATCTATATATATTTCGGAACAACCATAGACACTCTATATGTGAATGTTGGAGTTAGCTATACAGGGTTGAGGTTGATTCCAAAATATATATAGTTTGAGTTGTGATCAATACTGAGATATGTATACACTGGGTCGTGGATTGATTCAAGATAATATTTATCAATTTATTTCTGTACATCTAACTGTGGACAACTAGTTGTAGGTTACTAACGAGGACAGCTGACTTAATAAACTTAAAACATCAAAATATATTAAAAGTGTTGTAAATATATTTTGAACATACTTTGATATATATGTATATATTGTTATAGGTTCGTGAATCAACCAGTGGCCAAGTCTTACTTCCCGACGAAGTAAAAATCTGTGAAAGTGAGTTATAGTCCCACTTTTAAAATCTAATATTTTTGGGATGAGAATACATGCAGGTTTTATAAATGATTTACAAAATAGACACAAGTACGTGAAACTACATTCTATGGTTGAATTATCGAAATCGAATATGCCCCTTTTTATTAAGTCTGGTAATCTAAGAATTAGGGAACAGACACCCTAATTGACGCGAATCCTAAAGATAGATCTATTGGGCCTAACAAACCCCATCCAAAGTACCGGATGCTTTAGTACTTCGAAATTTATATCATATCCGAAGGGTGTCCCGGAATGATGGGGATATTCTTATATATGCATCTTGTTAATGTCGGTTACCAGGTGTTCACCATATGAATGATTTTTATCTCTATGTATGGGATGTGTATTGAAATATGAAATCTTGTGGTCTATTATTATGATTTGATATATATAGGTTAAACCTATAACTCACCAACATTTTTGTTGACGTTTTAAGCATGTTTATTCTCAGGTGATTATTAAGAGCTTCCGCTGTCGCATACTTAAATAAGGACGAGATTTGGAGTCCATGCTTGTATGATATTGTGTAAAAACTGCATTCAAGAAACTTATTTTGTTGTAACATACTTGTATTGTAAACCATTATGTAATGGTCGTGTGTAAACAGGATATTTTAGATTATCATTATTTGATAATCTACTTAAAGCTTTTTAAACCTTTATTGATGAAATAAAGGTTATGGTTTGTTTTAAAATGAATGCAGTCTTTGAAAAACGTCTCATATAGAGGTCAAAACCTCGCAACGAAATTAATTAATATGGAACGTTTTTAATCAATAAGAACGGGACATTTCAGTTGGTATCCGAGCGTTGGTATTAGAGAACCAGAAAATTGCATTAGTGTGTCTTATCGAGTTTGTTAGGATGCATTAGTGAGTCTGGACTTCGACCGTGTTTTCTTTAAAAATGATTGCTTAACATTTTTGTTGGAAACTATATATTTTTAACATATGAATATTATGTGATATATTAATCTCTTAACGTGTTTGATATTATGTGATAGATGTCTACCTCTAGAACAAGTCCCATTGACTCACCTAATAATAATGAAGAGTTAAATGTAAATTGGAATGATTCGTGGACTGATTCACAAGTTCCCGAAGAGGAACCGGAAGAAGAGTCGGAACCGGAAGAAGAATCGGAACCGGAAGAAGAATCGGAAACGGAAGAAGAAATAGAACCGGTGGGGGAAATAATAAAACGGTTAAGTAAAAGAGAATCCTCAACCAACCGACCAAGGTTAATTATGGTCAATGGTGTTTCCGCCAAGGAAGCAAAATATTGGGAGGATTACCAATTCTCCGATGAATCGGATTCCGACGAGAATTCCGATGATGTTATAGAAATAACCCCAACTGAATTTAAAAAGGCAAAAGAAAATAATAAGGGAAAGGGCATAAAAATAGAGAAATCTAATTCCAACCCCGATGAACTTTATATGTATCGTCAACCCCCGAAGTCCTTAAGTTGTAACAATGACCCGGGAACCTCTAAACCACCAGGTTTTTCTAAACCAATGTGGACAACGACGGCTCGTATTAGGGGAACATCATATATCCCTAGAAACTTGGCAAAACGAACCAAAACCCAACAAGAAGAAACGAGCGAGTCGGAATAAGATAGTTGTATTCGTGTGGTGTAATATATGTAATATAGTGTGCTTATGCTTTATGATATATGTAAAAATTGCTTGTATTAATAAGTATTTTTTTTTTTATGAATCTAACTCTTGTCTATTTTACAGTTTAAAAACACAAAATGGATAGACAACCCAATATTTTAAGAGACCTACCCGGAGACATGATTGATGAAATCTTGTCTAGAGTCGGCCAGAATTCTTCGGCACAACTATTTAAGGCGAGATCAGTTTGTAAGACATTCGAAGAACGTTCCAAGAATGTCTTGGTTTATAAGAGACTTTCGTTTGAAAGATGGGGGATATCACATTGGGAAACCCATAAGTTACGATGTGTTTACTTTGACGCATATATTGCGGGGAACCCAAATGCTATTTTACGCAACGGGTTAAGAAATTATTTTGACTCAATATATCCGAATATTGGACTTCGTGATTTAGAAAAAGCGGCTAACATGCAACATAAAGAAGCATGTTATGCTTACGGATTAGTAATGTTCGCTTCTCACCAAAGTGAGAACAAGAACATCGGGCTACAACTATTAAACAAAACGTTTCCACAAGTGACGGAGTCGGTAATTGGGGTAAGAAATGAGGTTTTTAGATTATTACGGGACTGTTGGACATTACGTAACCCTCGTCCCTTTGATGACGTTACAACACGCTGTCTTATCAACGGCCATAACGGTTATGTTGCACAAGACCAAGGATGGGAAGTAGTCCTAGTAAAACCAGAATGCATGACTTGTTTCTGGACGTATGAATTACGTGTCTTTATTGCCTTTGCTGAACGACTTGTGTACTAGCTAGAATTATCTTCACAACTATCTTGTATCAAAGTTATTGTGTGCTATATTTCATGCTTTATGTAAAATAAGCGGTATTGTAAGTTTGTAAAATATTGTATAAAAGTTTGAACGCGAAATATTATTATAATCAGTTTTTCATATAGAATTGTAGTAGTTGAATTGTATATTAGCTACTAAGTATGAACTTAACGGGTAGGTACTACCCGAATTTAAAATTATAAAATGCTAATATGAAGAAAAAGCTTTTATAAATGAGTTCATATTATGCTACGAAATACTATTAACTACTCTTAATATTCTGTATGATTAACTTGTTCCATTTAACTATTTTGAAGGAAATGGCACCGACTACTCGACACACCGTGAATATGAATGAAGAGGAATTCCGTACTTTTCTAGCTTCAAACATAGCCGCAGTACAGGCTGCGTTACATACCAACAATAACCTTGGATCTAGCAGTACAGGAAATCGTGTAGGATGCACCTACAAAGAATTCACTGCCTGCAAACCTTTGGAATTTGATGGAACCGAAGGACCGATCGGATTGAAACGGTGGACCGAGAAGGTCGAATCGGTGTTTACCATAAGTAAGTGTACTGAAGAGGACAAAGTAAATTACGCTACGCATACCTTCACAGGTTCTGCGTTAACATGGTGGAATACCTATCTAGAGCAAGTGGGACAAAACGATGCGTACGCACTACCGTGGTCAGCATTCAAGCACTTGATGAACGAGAAGTACCGTCCCAGAACCGAGGTCAATAAGCTCAAGACAGAACTTAGAGGGTTACGAACCCAAGGATTTGATATTACCACGTACGAAAGACGATTCACAGAATTGTGCCTATTGTGTCCGGGAGCATTCGAAGATGAGGAAGAGAAGATCGACGCGTTTGTGAAAGGATTACCGGAAAGAATCCAAGAAGATATAAGTTCACACGAGCCCGCCTCCATACAACAGGCATGTAGAATGGCTCACAAACTAGTGAACCAGATTGAAGAAAGAATTAAAGAACAGACTGCTGAAGAGGCCAATGTGAAGCAAGTCAAAAGAAAGTGGGAGGAAAACGGTGATAAGAATCACCAATACAACAACAACAGCAATTACAACAATAATCGCAACAATTATCCCAACAATCGCAACATCAATCGCAACTACAACAAACGGCCCAGCAACAACAACAACAACAACAGCAACTACAACAATCATCCCAACAACAATAATAACCGCAACAACAACAACAATCAGAAGCAGCTATGCCAAAGGTGTGAAAAGAATCACTCGGGGTTCTGCACCAAATTTTGCAACAAGTGTAAAAGAAATGGTCATAGCGCGGCGAAGTGTGAGGTCTACGGACCAGGGGTTAATAGAACGAAAGGAACAAATGGTGTCGGAACGAGTAATGGCGGAGCAAGTAGTGTCGGAGCAAGTTATGCCAATGTAGTTTGTTATAAATGTGGAAAACCAGGCCACATTATTAGAAATTGCCCGAACCAGGAGAACACGAATGGACAAGGCCGTGGAAGAGTTTTCAATATTAATGCGGCAGAGGCACAGGAAGACCCGGAGCTTGTTACGGGTACGTTTCTTATTGACAATAAATCTGCTTACGTTTTATTTGATTCGGGTGCGGATAGAAGCTATATGAGTAGAGATTTTTGTGCTAAATTAAGTTGTCCATTGACGCCTTTGGATAGTAAATTTTTACTCGAATTAGCAAATGGTAAATTAATTTCAGCAGATAATATATGTCGGAATCGAGAAATTAAACTGGTTAGCGAAACATTTAAGATTGATTTGATACCAGTAGAGTTAGGGAGTTTTGATGTGATAATCGGTATGGACTGGTTGAAAGAAGTGAAAGCGGAGATCGTTTGTTACAAAAATGCAATTCGCATTATACGAGAAAAAGGAAAACCCTTAATGGTGTACGGAGAAAAGGGCAACACGAAGCTACATCTTATTAGTAATTTGAAGGCACAAAAACTAATAAGAAAAGGTTGCTATGCTGTTCTAGCACACGTCGAGAAAGTACAAACTGAAGAAAAGAGCATCAATGATGTTCCCATTGCAAAAGAATTTCCCGATGTATTTCCGAAAGAATTACCGGGATTACCCCCACATCGATCCGTTGAATTTCAAATAGATCTTGTACCAGGAGCTGCACCAATAGCTCGTGCTCCTTACAGACTCGCACCCAGCGAGATGAAAGAACTGCAAAGCCAATTACAAGAACTTTTAGAGCGTGGTTTCATTCGACCAAGCACATCACCGTGGGGAGCTCCTGTTTTGTTTGTCAAGAAGAAAGATGGTACATTCAGGTTGTGTATCGACTACCGAGAGTTGAACAAACTTACCATCAAGAACCGCTACCCACTACCGAGAATCGATGACTTATTTGATCAACTACAAGGCTCGTCTGTTTATTCAAAGATTGACTTACGTTCCGGGTATCATCAAATGCGGGTGAAAGAAGATGATATTCCAAAGACTGCTTTCAGAACACGTTACGGTCATTACGAGTTTATGGTCATGCCGTTTGGTTTAACTAATGCACCAGCTGTGTTCATGGACCTTATGAACCGAGTGTGTGGACCATACCTTGACAAGTTTGTCATTGTTTTCATTGATGACATACTTATTTACTCAAAGAATGACCAAGAACACGGTGAACATTTGAGAAAGGTGTTAGAAGTATTGAGGAAGGAAGAATTGTACGCTAAGTTTTCAAAGTGTGCATTTTGGTTGGAAGAAGTTCAATTCCTCGGTCACATAGTGAACAAAGAAGGTATTAAGGTGGATCCGGCAAAGATAGAAACTGTTGAAAAGTGGGAAACCCCGAAAACTCCGAAACACATACGCCAGTTTTTAGGACTAGCTGGTTACTACAGAAGGTTCATCCAAGACTTTTCCAGAATAGCAAAACCCTTGACTGCATTAACGCATAAAGGGAAGAAATTTGAATGGAATGATGAACAAGAGAAAGCGTTTCAGTTATTGAAGAAAAAGCTAACTACGGCACCTATATTGTCATTGCCTGAAGGGAATGATGATTTTGTGATTTATTGTGACGCATCAAAGCAAGGTCTCGGTTGTGTATTAATGCAACGAACGAAGGTGATTGCTTATGCGTCTAGACAATTGAAGATTCACGAACAAAATTATACGACGCATGATTTGGAATTAGGCGCGGTTGTTTTTGCATTAAAGACTTGGAGGCACTACTTATATGGGGTCAAAAGTATTATATATACCGACCACAAAAGTCTTCAACACATATTTAATCAGAAACAACTGAATATGAGGCAGCGTAGGTGGATTGAATTATTGAATGATTACGACTTTGAGATTCGTTACCACCCGGGGAAGGCAAATGTGGTAGCCGATGCCTTGAGCAGGAAGGACAGAGAACCCATTCGAGTAAAATCTATGAATATAATGATTCATAATAACCTTACTACTCAAATAAAGGAGGCGCAACAAGGAGTTTTAAAAGAGGGAAATTTAAAGGATGAAATACCCAAAGGATCGGAGAAGCATCTTAATATTCGGGAAGACGGAACCCGGTATAGGGCTGAAAGGATTTGGGTACCAAAATTTGGAGATATGAGAGAAATGGTACTTAGAGAAGCTCATAAAACCAGATACTCAATACATCCTGGAACGGGGAAGATGTACAAGGATCTCAAGAAACATTTTTAGTGGCCGGGTATGAAAGCCGATGTTGCTAAATACGTAGGAGAATGTTTGACGTGTTCTAAGGTCAAAGCTGAGCATCAGAAACCATCAGGTCTACTTCAACAACCCGAAATCCCAGAATGGAAATGGGAAAACATTACCATGGATTTCATCACTAAATTGCCAAGGACTGCAAGTGGTTTTGATACTATTTGGGTAATAGTTGATCGTCTCACCAAATCAGCACACTTCCTTCCAATAAGAGAAGATGACAAGATGGAGAAGTTAGCACGACTGTATTTGAAGGAAGTCGTCTCCAGACATGGAATACCAATCTCTATTATCTCTGATAGGGATGGCAGATTTATTTCAAGATTCTGGCAGACATTACAGCAAGCACTAGGAACTCGTCTAGATATGAGCACTGCCTATCATCCACAAACTGATGGGCAGAGCGAAAGGACGATACAAACGCTTGAAGACATGCTACGAGCATGTGTTATTGATTTCGGAAACAGTTGGGATCGACATCTACCGTTAGCAGAATTTTCCTACAACAACAGCTACCATTCAAGCATTGAGATGGCGCCATTTGAAGCACTTTATGGTAGAAAGTGCAGGTCTCCGATTTGTTGGAGTGAAGTGGGGGATAGACAGATTACGGGTCCGGAGATTATACAAGAAACTACCGAGAAGATCATCCAAATTCAACAACGGTTGAAAACCGCCCAAAGTCGACAAAAGAGCTACGCTGACATTAAAAGAAAAGATATAGAATTTGAAATTGGAGAGATGGTCATGCTTAAAGTTTCACCTTGGAAAGGCGTTGTTCGATTTGGTAAACGAGGGAAATTAAATCCAAGGTATATTGGACCATTCAAGATTATTGATCGTGTCGGACCAGTAGCTTACCGACTTGAGTTACCTCAACAACTCGCGGCTGTACATAACACTTTCCACGTCTCGAATTTGAAGAAATGTTTTGCTAAAGAAGATCTCACTATTCCGTTAGATGAAATCCAAATCAACGAAAAACTCCAATTCATCGAAGAACCCGTCGAAATAATGGATCGTGAGGTTAAAAGACTTAAGCAAAACAAGATACCAATTGTTAAGGTTCGATGGAATGCTCGTAGAGGACCCGAGTTCACCTGGGAGCGTGAAGATCAGATGAAGAAGAAATACCCGCATCTATTTCCAGAAGATTCGTCAACACCTTCAACAGCTTAAAATTTCGGGACGAAATTTATTTAACGGGTAGGTACTGTAGTGACCCGAACTTTTCCATGTTTATATATATTAATTGAGATTGATATTTACATTATTAAATGTTTCCAACATGTTAAGCAATCAAACTTGTTAAGACTTGATTAATTGAAATAGGTTTCATATAGACAATTGACCACCCAAGTTGACCGGTGATTCACGAACGTTAAAACTTGTAAAAAAACTATATGATGACATATATATGGTTATATGTATAGTTAACATGATATTATGATAAGTAAACATATCATTAATTATATTAACAATGAACTACATATGTAAAAACAAGACTACTAACTTAATGATTTTGAAACGAGACATATATGTAACGTTTATCGTTGTAACGACATTTAATGTATATATATCATATTAAGAGATATTCGTACATCATAATATCATGATAATATAATAATTTAAAATCTCTTTTGATATTATAAACATTGGGTTAACAACATTTAACAAGATCGTTAACCTAAAGGTTTCAAAACAACACTTACATGTAACGACTAACGATGACTTAACGACTCAGTTAAAATGTATATACATGTAGTGTTTTAATATGTATTTATACACTTTTGAAAGACTTCAATACACTTATCAAAATACTTCTACTTAACAAAAATGCTTACAATTACATTCTCGTTCAGTTTCATCAACAATTCTACTCGTATGCACCCGTATTCGTACTCGTACAATACACAGCTTTTAGATGTATGTACTATTGGTATATACACTCCAATGATCAGCTCTTAGCAGCCCATGTGAGTCACCTAACACATGTGGGAACCATCATTTGGCAACTAGCATGAAATATCTCATAAGATTACAAAAATATGAGTAATCATTCATGACTTATTTACATGAAAACAAAATTACATATCCTTTATATCTAATCCATACACCAACGACCAAAAACACCTACAAACACTTTCATTCTTCAATTTTCTTCATCTAATTGAACTCTCTCAAGTTCTATCTTCAAGTTCTAAGTGTTCTTCATAAATTCCAAAAGTTCTAGTTTCATAAAATCAAGAATACTTTCAAGTTTGCTAGCTCACTTCCAATCTTGTAAGGTGATCATCCAACCTCAAGAAATCTTTGTTTCTTACAGTAGGTTATCATTCTAATACAAGGTAATAATCATATTCAAACTTTGGTTCAATTTCTATAACTATAACAATCTTATTTCAAGTGATGATCTTACTTGAACTTGTTTTCGTGTCATGATTTTGCTTCAAGAACTTTGAGCCATCCAAGGATCCATTGAAGCTAGATCCATTTTTCTCTTTTCCAGTAGGTTCATCCAAGGAACTTAAGGTAGTAATGATGTTCATAACATCATTCGATTCATACATATAAAGCTATCTTATTCGAAGGTTTAAACTTGTAATCACTAGAACATAGTTTAGTTAATTCTAAACTTGTTCGCAAACAAAAGTTAATCCTTCTAACTTGACTTTTAAAATCAACTAAACACATGTTCTATATCTATATGATATGCTAACTTAATGATTTAAAACCTGGAAACACGAAAAACACCGTAAAACCGGATTTACGCCGTCGTAGTAACACCGCGGGCTGTTTTGGGTTAGTTAATTAAAAACTATGATAAAATTTGATTTAAAAGTTGTTATTCTGAGAAAATGATTTTTATTATGAACATGAAACTATATCCAAAAATTATGGTTAAACTCAAAGTGGAAGTATGTTTTCTAAAATGGTCATCTAGACGTCGTTCTTTCGACTGAAATGACTACCTTTACAAAAACGACTTGTAACTTATTTTTCCGACTATAAACCTATACTTTTTCTGTTTAGATTCATAAAATAGAGTTCAATATGAAACCATAGCAATTTTATTCACTCAAAACGGATTTAAAATGAAGAAGTTATGGGTAAAACAAGATTGGATAATTTTTCTCATTTTAGCTACGTGAAAATTGGTAACAAATCTATTCCAACCATAACTTAATCAACTTGTATTGTATATTATGTAATCTTGAGATACCATAGACACGTATACAATGTTTCGACCTATCATGTCGACACATCTATATATATTTCGGAACAACCATAGACACTCTATATGTGAATGTTGGAGTTAGCTATACAGGGTTGAGGTTGATTCCAAAATATATATAGTTTGAGTTGTGATCAATACTGAGATATGTATACACTGGGTCGTGGATTGATTCAAGATAATATTTATCAATTTATTTCTGTACATCTAACTGTGGACAACTAGTTGTAGGTTACTAACGAGGACAGCTGACTTAATAAACTTAAAACATCAAAATATATTAAAAGTGTTGTAAATATATTTTGAACATACTTTGATATATATGTATATATTGTTATAGGTTCGTGAATCAACCAGTGGCCAAGTCTTACTTCCCGACGAAGTAAAAATCTGTGAAAGTGAGTTATAGTCCCACTTTTAAAATCTAATATTTTTGGGATGAGAATACATGCAGGTTTTATAAATGATTTACAAAATAGACACAAGTACGTGAAACTACATTCTATGGTTGAATTATCGAAATCGAATATGCCCCTTTTTATTAAGTCTGGTAATCTAAGAATTAGGGAACAGACACCCTAATTGACGCGAATCCTAAAGATAGATCTATTGGGCCTAACAAACCCCATCCAAAGTACCGGATGCTTTAGTACTTCGAAATTTATATCATATCCGAAGGGTGTCCCGGAATGATGGGGATATTCTTATATATGCATCTTGTTAATGTCGGTTACCAGGTGTTCACCATATGAATGATTTTTATCTCTATGTATGGGATGTGTATTGAAATATGAAATCTTGTGGTCTATTATTATGATTTGATATATATAGGTTAAACCTATAACTCACCAACATTTTTGTTGACGTTTTAAGCATGTTTATTCTCAGGTGATTATTAAGAGCTTCCGCTGTCGCATACTTAAATAAGGACGAGATTTGGAGTCCATGCTTGTATGATATTGTGTAAAAACTGCATTCAAGAAACTTATTTTGTTGTAACATACTTGTATTGTAAACCATTATGTAATGGTCGTGTGTAAACAGGATATTTTAGATTATCATTATTTGATAATCTACTTAAAGCTTTTTAAACCTTTATTGATGAAATAAAGGTTATGGTTTGTTTTAAAATGAATGCAGTCTTTGAAAAACGTCTCATATAGAGGTCAAAACCTCGCAACGAAATCAATTAATATGGAACGTTTTTAATCAATAAGAACGGGACATTTCACTAATGAGATGTTAAATTATTACATTATTATGATAACATGATATACTAATATATCTTAATATTATATATAAATATTAAGATGTTATTACAACGATAATCGTTACGTATAGATATCGTTTTGAATTTCTTAGGTTAGTAGTCTTGTTTTATGTATAAGGTTCATTGTTAATATACATAATAAGATACTTACTTATCATTTCATTATGTTAAACATATATATATGTTCATATATATAATATCATGTCATATACAAGTTATAATGTTCGTGAATCATCGGACAAACTGGTGGTCAAATGTTAACACAAAATTCGTTTCAATTAATCAAGTCTTAACAAGTTTGATTGCTTAACATGTTGGAAACATTTAATCATGTAAATATAGTTTTCATTTAATATATAATCATGAAAAGGTTCGGGTCACTATACCAAAGGTTGTAGGTATACACTATGCAATAATTGCTATCTCTATAGATGTCTTTTGCATGTACATTTCGTGATAATGAAAAATGGTCGAGCATTTTATGCACACATTCCCGGGTTTTTTATTTGTACTTTGGATTAAAATGTTTCAAGATGAGTAGACACATCGCATTTGATAACCTTATTTTAGTTGCAAATCATCAATACGTATGATCTCTATTATATGCTATTTCCATGTGAAATTCTTGTGAGTAACTTATTTAATGGTCATTTGTAATATCATATTATACTTGGGTGTTGTATATTTGATGAAGCTACTGCTGCAACTGGAGTTGACTAAAGAATGGCAAGTCTTATAATGTAGCTTATTTTACTGCTTTCTGGTGTTAAAAAAAGCTTATAAACCTACTGTTTTCAGCCGATTATTGTGGTAGCTCTGTAGCTTCCTCAAAACAGCAATAATATTGCCAACATGTCCACGGGAGCTGTTATTTCCACCATCCCAATCAACCCATGTACACCTTCATTGCCAGGGTTCAAAGTTGACATGAATTCAAAACTAGGTGTAACAACCCAAACCAATAACCAACCGAACACACGAAAGAAATTTTTTTTTTTTATTACAGAATAATGCGCCACGCGCACCACCTCAGGGTGCGCGGCGCGCACAGGGCGTATTCAGTTCTATCCGAATTTGCAAATTTTCAAATAAAGATCTTTCACTTCCCGACATAATTAGACGAAACGCTTTTCACAACATGTTCTAATATGGAAAACTCATACG
This sequence comes from Rutidosis leptorrhynchoides, assembly GCF_046630445.1. Classification (NCBI taxonomy): domain Eukaryota; kingdom Viridiplantae; phylum Streptophyta; class Magnoliopsida; order Asterales; family Asteraceae; genus Rutidosis; species Rutidosis leptorrhynchoides. Next base: position 61,505,649 of record NC_092340.1, on the reverse strand, counting down.
ATTCAAACATAAAATGAGTTTTACAAAACGAGGCCCACATCAGCCGTTTTACGAGTTTCATACAAAAGTTCGAGTTTCGACCACACTAGTTTAATTTCCAAACGACACTATGAGCATGGTGTTTGGGGTTAAACTACCCAAGTCTCGGTCAAACTCCAAAAGCTATTAAACACGTTCCAAAACTGATCTAGAGGCCTTAAACACGTTCCCATGTGAAAATACCAAAATACCCCTTCTAAAATATCTAAAAACCCTCAGCTGGCCCGCCAGTTATTCTGGACGGCGTCCCAAAATCTGGACGGCATCCAGCCCTTAAATGTTGGACGACGTCCCACGATTTTGGACGGCGTCCCACTTGCTGAAGAAAAACAGGATGTTACAACTCTCCCCCACTTGAACCGGATTGCGTCCTCACAATCCACGCCGCATGACAAGCAGGATGGTAAACCAATACAAATTCTTCGGGTTCCCATGTAAACTCGGAACCTTTACTACGATGCCATTGGACCTTAAAAGTCCTCACCTCTTTGTTACGCAACATTTGCACCTTTTCATCAAGTATAGCAATCGGCTCTTTGACATACTCCAACTTGTTGTTTAACTCGATCTCATCTAGTGGCATCCACGACGGATCATCCGCAAGACACTTACGGAGATGGGAAACATGAAATGTATTATAGATCCCCGCAAGCTCTTCGGGTAATTCCAAACGATACGCAACTTCGCCAACACGAGCTAAGATCTTAAATGGCCCAATAAACCGAGGAGCTAACTTTCCCCGTTTTCGAAACCGAATAATACCCTTCCACGGCGAAACCTTAAGCATCACCATGTCACCTTCTTGAAACTCGATCGGTCGCCTACGTTTATCGACATAGGACTTTTGTCTACCTTGCGCCGCTTTTAAATGAGTCCGAATCATTTCGATTTTATCATTTGTTTCTAAAGCCAAGTCGGTGCTCCCGACTTCCCTTTGACCCACTTCACCCCAACAAATCGGGGATCGACACCTTCTACCATATAACATCTCATATGGTGGCATTCCAATACTAGAGTTAAAACTATTATTGTACGAGAATTCCACCAAAGGCAAGTGTTCATCCCAACTACCACCGAAATCAATAATACAAGCTCGCAACATATCCTCCAATGTTTGATTCGTACGTTCGGTTTGACCGTCCGTTTGAGGATGGTACGCCGTACTCATATTCACCCTCGTTCCCATGTCCTCATGAAACTTTTTCCAAAATCGGGAAGTAAAATGCGTGTCCCGATCCGAAACGATAGACGCGGGAACGCCATGTCTCGATATCACTTCCTTAATGAACATTTTCGCGAGTGCCTCCGACGTAATTGCTTCTTTAATAGGAAGAAACAATGCACTTTTCGTCAATCTATCAATAATCCCAAATAGTATCGAATTGGGTTCTTGCCGTTTTTGACAACTTGGTAATAAAATCCATGGTAATATGCTCCTATTTCCACATCGGAATTTCTAGCGGTTGCAACTTACCATACGGCTTTTGGTGTTCGGCTTTAAGTTGCAAACACGTAACGCATTGCACAACATACTTAACAATGTCGCGTTTCATGCCCGGCCACCAATAATCTTTCTTCAAATCAAGATACATTTTCGTCGCGCCCGGATGAATGGAATACTTTGACTTATGTGCTTCATCAAGTAGAACCCGCCGGAAATTACCCATCTTAGGCACCTACACTCTTCCTTGAAAAGACAACAAACCACGCGAACCCATAGTAATGAATTCCGCTTGCCCCACAATTCGTTCCGTATGCTTGTTGTGAACGTAAGCCTCTATTTGAATCACACCAAGTTTTTCAAGAAAATCGTTAGTAATAATCATACGTAACAATCCCAATCGTAACGTCGGGTGATGACTCTTTCGGGTTAACGCATCCGCGACCACATTCGCCTTGCCCGGATGATAAAGTATCTCACAATCATAATCCTTCACCACATCCATCCATCTACGTTGACGATAATTCAAATCCCGTTGATCAAAAATATATTTCAAACTCTGACACCATACAAGTAATGGCGCCAAATTTTCAAAGCATGGACCACCGCCGCTAATTCGAGATCATGAGTCGGGTATCTCTTTTCATGTTCCTTTAATTGGCGAGAGGCGTAAGCGATAACTTTACCTCGTTGCATTAGAACACACCCGAGCCTATTCAAAGAAGCATCACAATAAACCGTCATATCATCTACACCTTCCGGCAACACTAAGACCGGAGCTTGACACAATTTCTCTTTCAACAATTGAAAAGCGATTTCTTGCTCCTTCTCCCAATTGAACCTCGTATTCTTCCTTGTCAACTTAGTTAATGGAGAAGCAATCTTTGAAAAGTCTTGGATAAACCGACGATAATAACCGGCCAATCCGAGAAAACTTCGAATTTCCGTAGGCGTAGTCGGTTGTCCCCAACTCTTCACCGTCTCTATCTTCCCCGGATCTACTTGAATACCATGCTCGTTCACAATATGGCCAAGGAATTGAACCTCCCTTAGCCAAAATTCACATTTCAAGAACTTAGCATACAACTTCTCCTTCCGCAACCTCTTCAACACACTACGCAAATGATGTTCATGTTCCTTCATACTCCTCGAATAGACAAGTATGTCGTCGATGAACACAATTACCGACTTGTCCAACATAGGTTGGAACACTCGGTTCATAAGATCCATGAATGCCGCCGGAGCATTCGTAAGACCAAAAGGCATAACTACAAACTCAAAATGCCCGTAACGCGTTCGAAAGGCCGTTTTCTCAATATCTTCCTCACGGACCCGCATTTGATGATAGCCGGACCGTAGGTCAATTTTAGAGAAATATGTCGCACCTTGGAGTTGGTCGAATAAATCGTCAATCCTAGGCAATGGATAACGATTCTTGATCATCACTTTATTCAACTCCTTATAGTCAATGCACATACGTATACTACCATCTTTCTTCTTCACGAATAAGTCCGGAGCACCCCATGGTGAAGCACTCGGTCGAATAAAACCCTTCTCAAGTAGCTCTTGGGTTTGATTTAACAATTCTTGCATTTCCGTCGGCGCTAAACGATAAGGAGTTTTAGCAATGGGAGTAGCTCCCGGAACCAACTCAATGCGAAATTCAACTTGTCTTTTCGCCGGAACACCCGGTAACTCATCCGAAAAAATGTCTTCAAACTCATTTACCACCGGAATTTTAAGAATGGATGGTGGCTCATCACGAGTATCAACAACATGTGCAAGAAAAGTCATGCCACCACTAACAAGGAAACGACGTGCCCGTGCAAAAGTGCATATCGGCACAAGTCTTCTACGCTTTTTGCCATGAATAATTAACTCTCCCCCACTTGGGGTCTTTACACGAATAGATTTTTCATGGCACGCAATATCGGCTCTATTATGATCGAGCCAATCCATACCAACCACGATATCAAAATCACCCAAGGTCATCGGGATGAGATCAATTTTAAAGTTTTCGGCACCAAACACAACATTACAATTTTTACACACATCAACCACTAGCACCGTCTTGCCATCCGCTATTTCGACTTCTACCGGATGACTTAACTTAGCTAACGGTTTATTAAGTTTAGGCACAAATTTTGGAGACATAAACGAAAAATTTGCACCGCTATCAAATAGAATCCTCGCCGGATTAGAGTTAACCATGAAAGTACCTGAGACGACTTCATTGGATTGCTTAGCCTCATCATTTGTCATCAAGTAATTACGCCCCCTTGCCGACCCTGCCACCTTCTCTATCCTCTTAACTTGATCATTTCGGAGATCGGGGCACTCCGACTTTCGGTGCCCTTCTTTTTGACAAATAAAACATGTGATTGTATTAGTAGACGGTTTTGGACAATCACGAGAGTAGTGACCCTTTTGCCCACAATTGAAACATGTGACCATGTGACCACTAGAAGCACCCCTCCTCACGCTACCGACACTTTCGGTTGCTCCCTTACTCTTCTTGTTCGAAAAACTAGAAGCTTCAAACTTTCTTTTACTTGGAGCATAACTAACCGGACTCGGAGCTTGCGCTTCAAACCCCTTCGCCACCGCTAAAAACTTTGCAAAGGTCTCAACATGACCAATACTAATTTTACCCTTCAAATCATCTCTAAGGGTCGCATGAAAGTCTTCCATTAACAATTGATCGTTCCCCACATACTCGGGGCAAAAATGCGCCTTGGCGAGAAAGTTGGTTTTGAGAGTGTTTAGGTCCAAAGACCCTTGACGCATGTTCCTTAACTCGTTGCGCAATTTGGAAAGATCCGCTTGCGTACAATATTCGAGGAAAAACTTGAAATGACCCGTCCTAATCCTCCTGGACGAAGTCATCAACATTTGGTCCCATTGCGATGATCGACTCCAAATAATGTCCTTAAAATGAGCATATGCACAGCGGAAGACTTAATTCGTACCTGAGAATAAACATGCTTGAAAGTGTCAACCAAAAGGTTGGTGAGTTCATAGGTTTATCATAACAATCTTTTTAATATATTAATAGACCATAAGATTTCATAATCATAAACATAATACACTCACAAGTGTATGAAAAGCATTCTAAGTTGTTGAGCACTTGGTAACCATACTTAACATTTAATCAACGTCGCATATTCCCTTTATTATGAAATCTCCCTACACCGTACCAAGTGTAGTCACCGAAACGAAGTACTGTGCAACCGTTGAATACTGGTCGTCCAGTTCGGTTGGGGTTTTCAGGCCCGATAGATCTATCAACAGGATTCGCGTTTACAATACCCATGTAAATAGTAGTTACCAAGCTACAGGGAAATATGCCAGTGGTACAACTCAACGTAGAATATATTTTTTTAAGTACTTGTGTCTATTTCGTAAACATTTATAAAAGCAGTGCATGTATTCTCAGCCCAAAAATATATATTGCAAAAGCAATTAAAAAGGGAGCAAATGAAACTCACCTATTGTATTTTGTAGTAAAAATACATATGACGTCATTTAACAAGTATAGGGTTGGCCTCGGATTCACGAACCTATAACATGTATATATATTAACACATATTATTGTAATCGAACAAATTTATGTATTATTAATGATATAGTTGTTATTTTAATGTTTCATTAATAACTTAATTAAATGTATTTATTTTATATACTTTAATTAAATAAAAATGTTAATATAGTTTAGTTAAGTATATCTCTATATGACTAATTTTTATTGTAGTAATGATAATAATATTAGTAGTAATATTGATGCTAATAATAATAATAATAATATGGTTGTTATAAAAATAATAATGATACTAGTAACACTGAAAATGATAATAATACTAATAATGTAAAAATACTAATATTAATATTAAAAATAATAATGATTGGGATAATAATAATGATAAAAATAATATTAATTCTAATAATAATAATATTAATAATAATAATAATAATAATAATAATAATAATAATAATAATAATAATAATAATAATAATAATAATAATAATAATAATAATAATAATAATAATAATGATGATGATGATGATGATGATGTAAATGGAATTAAAAGAGTATACCCTTCTAAAAAGAAAATGCTCCAAACGGGACTCGTACCCATGACCTCACGCTCACACAAACATCTCTAACCACTCTGAAGTATTTTTGCAAACCCAATATATTTAACCTGATAACCGACATTAACAAGATGCATATATAAGAATATCCCCATCATTCCGGGACACCCTTCGGATATGATATAAATTTCGAAGTACTAAAGCATCCGGTACTTTGGATGGGGTTTGTTAGGCCCAATAGATCTATCTTTAGGATTCACGTCAATTAGGGTGTCTGTTCCCTAATTCTTAGATTACCAGACTTAATAAAAGGGGCATATTCGATTTCGATAATTCAACCATAGAATGTAGTTTCACGTACTTGTGTCTATTTTGTAAATCATTTATAAAACCTGCATGTATTCTCATCCCAAAAATATTAGATTTTAAAAGTGGGACTATAACTCACTTTCACAGATTTTTACTTCGTCGGGAAGTAAGACTTGGCCACTGGTTGATTCACGAACCTATAACAATATATACATATATATCAAAGTATGTTCAAAATATATTTACAACACTTTTAATATATTTTGATGTTTTAAGTTTATTAAGTCAGTTGTCCTCGTTAGTAACCTACAACTAGTTGTCCACAGTTAGATGTACAGAAATAAATTGATAAATATTATCTTGAATCAATCCACGACCCAGTGTATACGTATCTCAGTATTGATCACAACTCAAACTATATATATTTTGGAATCAACCTCAACCCTGTATAGCTAACTCCAACATTCACATATAGAGTGTCTATGGTTGTTCCGAAATATATATAGATGTGTCGACATGATAGGTCGAAACATTGTATACGTGTCTATGGTATCTCAAGATTACATAATATACAATACAAGTTGATTAAGTTATGGTTGGAATAGATTTGTTACCAATTTTCACGTAGCTAAAATGAGAAAAATTATCCAATCTTGTTTTACCCATAACTTCTTCATTTTAAATCCGTTTTGAGTGAATCAAATTGCTATGGTTTCATATTGAACTCTATTTTATGAATCTAAACAGAAAAATTATAGGTTTATAGTCGGAAAAATAAGTTACAAGTCATTTTTGTAAAGGTAGTCATTTCAGTCGAAAGAACGACGTCTAGATGACCATTTTAGAAAATATACTTCCACTTTGAGTTTAACCATAATTTTTGGATATAGTTTCATGTTCATAATAAAAATCATTTTCCCAGAATAACAACTTTTAAATCAAAATTTATCATAGTTTTTAATTAACTAACCCAAAACAGCCCGCGGTGTTACTACGACGGCGTAAATCCGATTTTACGGTGTTTTTCGTGTTTCCAGGTTTTAAATCATTAAGTTAGCATATCATATAGATATAGAACATGTTTTTAGTTGATTTTAAAAGTCAAGTTAGAAGGATTAACTTTTATTTGCGAACGAGTTTAGAATTAACTAAACTATGTTCTAGTGATTACAAGTTTAAACCTTCGAATAAGATAGCTTTATATGTATGAATCGAATGATATTATGAATATCATTACTACCTCAAGTTCCTTGGATAAACCTACTGGAAATGAGAAAAATAGATCTAGCTTCAAAGGATCCTTGGATGGCTTGAAAGTTCTTGAAGCAGAATCATGACACGAAAACAATTTCAAGTAAGATTTCCACTCGAAATAAGATTGTTATAGTTATAGAAATTGATTTAAAGTTTGAATATGATTATTACCTTGTATTAGAAAGATAACCTACTGTAAGTAACAAAGGTTTCTTGATCTTGGATGATTACTTGGAATGGATTTAGAAAACTTGGAAGTAAACTTGCAATCTTGGAAGTATTCTTGATTTTATGAAACTAGAACTTTTGGAATTTATGAAGAACACTTAGAACTTGAAGATAGAACTTGAGAGAGATCAATTATATGAAGAAAATTGAAGAATGGAAGTGTTTGTAGGTGTTTTTGGTCGTTGGTGTATGGATTAGATATAAAGGATATGTAATTTTGTTTTCATGTAAATAAGTCATGAATGATTACTCATATTTTTGTAATTTTATGAGATATTTCATGCTAGTTTCCAAATGATGGTTCCCACATGTGTTAGGTGACTCACATGGGCTGCTAAGAGCTGATCATTGGAGTGTATATACCAATAGTACATACATCTAAAAGCTGTGTATTGTACAAGTACGAATACGGGTGCATACGAGTAGAATTGTTGATGAAACTGAACGAGGATGTAATTTTAAGCATTTTTGTTAAGTAGAAGTATTTTGATAAGTGTCTTGAAGTCTTTCAAAAGTGTATGAATACATATTAAAACACTACATGTATATACATTTTAACTGAGTCGTTAAGTCATCGTTAGTCGTTACATGTAAATGTTGTTTTGAAACCTTTAGGTTAACGATCTTGTTGAATGTTGTTAACCCATTATTTATTATAACAAATGAGATGTTAAATTGTTATATTATCATGATATTATGATATATAATATATCTTAGTATGATATATATACAGTTAAATGTCGTTACAACGATAATCGTTACATATATGTCTCGTTTCGAAATCATTAAGTTAGTAGTCTTATTTTTACATATGTATTTCATTGTTAATACACTTAATAATATATTTACTTATCATTTAACATAATTAACCAAGTGTATCAATATCTTAATATGATTCATATGTACCTAGTAAGACGTTGTTATAACGATAATCGTTATATATATCGTTTTCGAGTTTCTTACATTAATAGTCTCATTTTTATGTATATAACTGTAACGACCCGTCAAAATCGCTATTGACGCGGCACGTTAATCATTGATTCCACAGTGAGGTTTTGACCTCTATATGATACGTTTTGATAAAATATTGCATTCATTAAAATAAGTGACTTTCTAAACATAGAAAGTTATAAACATGTGGGCGAGTACTTAGGTATAAGCAAAACCCCGAAATACATAAGTCTTTAATTTACAGGTTGACATCACAGTCCAATTATTTATTACACAACGCAGTTTTATTTTGAATGCAATAAACTTTGTACAAAGCATGAGAGACTCCATGCAGGCAACAAGCACATCACAGCGGAAGCATTCTAAGGACCTGAGAATAAAACATGCTAAAAAAATCAACACGAATGTTGGTGAGTTATAGGTTTAATTGCTCGAGTCATAAACATGTATAAAGATAGACCACAAGATTTCATCAAAAGTTTATCAATAGATTCTACGTAACAGAGCACCCTGGTAACTAAACTTAACGCTATAGTGATAATTACCCCATTCGTTTTAATACACGCAAACCAACGTGTCTTAAACTCAAATAACATACGTCCGTTATGAAGGTATTTCGTATGCCCGAGAGACATATTAAATTAATGTGGCTGACGTGTTATGATCCAAGTCGGGTCATACCCAATAACAAACTTACCGACGCCTTATTTGTATTTGATTTTAACGATTGGTTCATTGATCAAATACGCGACACTTGAACTTTAAGAAAAATGGTTTTCTTAAATACTACTTGATGTGTATTTATATAAATTATGGAATAATTTATATAATATGGATTTAATTATTTATAGGTTAAATAATTAGTTAATTTATATTACACTTTATATAAATTGGTTTTATATATATAATGTTTATATAAATTAAAGAATGTAAGTATTATGAAATAGTTTTATAAAAGATTAATCTTTTATAAAACTTATTTTAATTACATCTTGTGAGTGGCATTGGAGTCCATGTATGCATGCCATTTGACTACCCATTTGAATGGCTACTTGCATTTTCAAGAGGAATAAGTATCTAGGTACTCTTGGAGACTACACACACATGCAATACACATCAAAACTAGCAAGAAAAATTCTGTATACTCCCTCATTTTGGAGAGCTGCTGCCGTGACCTTTCCTAAGGGTGGGAGAGTTCATTTTTCCCTTTTGCAAGTCTATCTCAAGTGTAAATTAAATCCTAACCAAAGTACAAGGTGTTGGTTACAAGTTTGGGGTATAATCTTTTGAGGTTTCATCCATTTGAAGCTCCATTCAACATCATCATCTTCATCACTTACTACCTAGCTTGGAGAAGGTATAATCTCTTTACTTGCTTGTAGTTTGTAAGTATATATCACAACTTGATCCTAATTGGGATTTAACTTTAATTGGTTAAAGATTAACATGTTCCAAAATGGTAATTACATGCTTCCGCTTTTAATTGATTCTTAAATGGTTTTAAGTATCATGAAAATTGTTAAATCCCAACAATGGTATCTAGAGCCGAAGTTGATGAAATATGCTTCGAGATGATATGTTAAACCCACTATATTTTGCATTTTATGAACATGCATGATAGTAGAATGCAAAAATTTTAGGGTTTGGGTGGGTTTGGTATTTAGGCCGAATTTAAGGAGACCCAAAATGGTTTTTTGGATTCTTCCATTTGGTCTAATTTTGGTTGTATGTAATGTTCACAATCCTAGCCTTGACCTTGTGTTGCATGCATGTGTGTTTGGTTGATTTATGATTCATTTGGTATGTATTATCATTCATTCAAAAGGCATGTAATAATTATTCAATTGGTTTGTAATTATATTCATTTGGCTATGTAATTTATTTTATATTTGGTATGTAAAATAGATTAGGTTGTATTTCATTTTCTAGACAAAATGTATTAGGATATATTTTGTAAAATGATGAAGATGATGAAGACTTGAAGAACACATGAAGAAGCATTTGGATGCAAGATTAAGTGGGAGGTTAAAACCTCCTACTTTGTGTTATAACCCCTTAACCGGTGGCATTTGTTTTCGGCTAAACAAATGTCTACCTAAATGGCTTGATTGTGAACATATGATTTTGCATGCGTGGTTGTTTTGTATGATTATGTGGATTGTATGTTTGTATGCTACAAGTTAATCACACAAGTTAACAACAAACTAAAATGGCAATTTAAATTGGTTAAAATTGACATTATTAACGACATGCAAAACGTCAATTTAAATGGTTAAATTAAAAACGGCTAAAAGGACATTAATAATCGGTTATTAAGAACATGATAAGGATCATACATATGAAATGGTTTATAACTAGTAATTGGCTTACTAAAAGGACATGAAAATAGGTTTTTCATAAAACACTACACACCAAATGCATGTTGGTGTATAGCATTTTGTTTTCTAAAACTAGAATGTAGAAAACATAAAATCCCTTTAACTAATACAAGGTAAACAAGTTAAACGCCATCCTTTTGTGGAAACACTTAGACATATTAGGAATCTCTTGATGGGATAAAGGTCACCTAACCGTCATGAGTGAACTAATATGAATAAGGTACACTTTGCATACATGTGGGATAAAGGTCACCTAACCACTTGTATGTTAAGTCTACATGTCTACACAAGTAGGACGACTTGATTTGGGAATCATGAACTTAGGGTCACCGAAGCATGAGGAACAAATAGGCGTTTGATGGGATTAATATGCCATGCAAAAGGATTGCATGATCCCATAAAATTAGAAGTTGCAAAAGGATTGCAATTGTCATTATGACTACCTAGCTAAATCAAATGACGGGATAAAGGTCACCTAACCGGAATTTGACTTACCGTTGGATTCTAATATTTAAATAAAACAAATTAAAAGGGTATTGTTTATTAAATCTAAAATCGATACTTAAACGAACCTTGTTTATTTTGTAGATGGCCGCCAATAACAACAACAACATTCCAAACGCACCTCTTAACCTAAACCACCTATCATTAAGGTCTCTCTTAGAGAAAGACAAACTCAACCATACAAACTTTATGGATTGGTTCCGTAATCTTCGGATTGTCCTCAAACAAGAGGATAAAATGTATGTGCTTGAGGACCCCATTCCCGATCAACCGGATGAGAATGATGTGGATGCAATGGCCTCTTACGATAAGTATTGCCACGACTCCCTCCAAGTCTCATGCTTAATGCTTGGGACTATGATACCCGAACTCCAAAAGGATTTCGAGCATCATAGTGCATACGACATGATAACGCAATTGAAGGAGATGTTCCTTCAACAAGCGCGTGTCGAGCGATTCGAAACGGTTCGGGCGCTACATGCTTGTCGTATGGACGATACCCAATCGGTTTCATCTTATGTACTTAAGATGAAAAGCCTTATCGATCGTGCTAACCGTCTTAACCTAAACATATCTAATGAGTTAGCCACCGATCTTATCCTTAATTCCCTATCAAAAAGGTTTGATCAATTTGTAATTAATTACAATATGAATGGGATGGATAAGAGCATAGGTGAGCTTCACGGTATGCTTAGAACGGCGGAAACTAGCATGGGTAAAAGGGCTTTACCCGTGTTCGCAATCGATCAAGGTGGGTCCAAAGGTAAGACCTCTAAGCCAAAGGTGGCTAAGAGAAAAGGACCCGCCTATCAAGGCAAAGGGAAGGGGAAGATGGTTACCCCAACCATCAACAAAGCCAAGAAGCAAAAGGTCACCGAGAAGGCAAACCCCAAGGAAGACCCATGTTTCGGTTGCGGTGAGATGGGTCATTGGAAACGAAACTGTCCGGTCTACCTTAAGGAGTTGAAGGACAAGAGGGATGCAGGGCAAACCTCAGGTAATATATATATGGTATATATAGAGCTAAGTATTACTTCTTCTAATACATGGGTATTAGACACTGGATGTGGAACTCATATTTGCAATTCTTTGCAGGGGTTCAAAAGAAGTGATCATAAGGCGGGAACATCAAGTCTCTATATGGGCAATGGTGCAAAGGTGCATGTTAAAGCTCAAGGAGATTTTATATTGAAGCTTCCAAGCGGATTGGAACTTATTTTAGAAAATGTTTTGTATGCTCCGGATTTGTGTAGAAACATTATTTCTATTTCTCGCTTAAAACAATGTGGTTACGTTGTTAATTTTATTGATGATGATATTCATGTTTCTAAAGATAATGTATTCTATTTCAAGGCTTCGCCTTCAAATGGAATTTATGAATTGGTTCATGATGACACGTCATCTAGTAGCTCAATGTACCATACAAGCACCAAGAAACTCAAAAGGGATTTGAGTGATTCCTACTTATGGCATTGTCGCCTTGGTCACATAAACAAGAACCGAATACATACACTTCAAAAGAATGGACTTTTGAAATCAAATGAAATGGATTCGTTTGAAGTATGTGAATCTTGTTTACAAGGCAAGATGACTAAAGCACCTTTCAAAGGGACCTATGAAAGGGCTAAAGATTTATTGGGATTAATACATTCGGATGTATGTGGACCCTTTAAACCCATGACTAGGAAAGGTGAAAGATACTTTGTTACTTTCATTGATGACTTTAGTCGTTTCGGATATGTCTACTTATTAAGACACAAGGACGAAACGTTTGAAGCATTCAAAGAATATCAAAACGAAGTACAAAATCAACTCAATAAGACAATTAAGGTACTACGTACCGATAGAGGAGGTGAATACCTAAGCGATGCCTTCCAAGATCATCTTAGGAGTTGTGGGATTATCTCACAACTTACTCCACCCGGAACACCCCAACTTAATGGAGTTTCCGAAAGGAGGAACCGAACCCTAATGGATATGGTTCGATCTATGATGGCAAGAAGCTCGTTACCTCTATCATTTTGGGGTTATTGTCTAAGCTCCGCGGCTCGTATTTTAAATATGGCCCCAACCAAGAAGGTGGAACGAACTCCTCATGAGATGTGGTTTGGAAAACCTCCTTCTCTTTCATACTTGAAAGTATGGGGATGTGAAGCTTATCCTAAGCGTTATGTAGCAAATAAGCTACTTGCTCGATCCACAAAATGTATCTTCATAGGATATCCCAAAGATGACATGGGATATTACTTCTATGATCCATCCGAGCAAACCGTATTTGTTGCTCGGAAAGCGGAATTCCTTGAAACCAAGTTCCTTATGGAAGGTGATGGTGAAAGGAAGATAGATCTTGTAGAGGTACAAGATCAAGCCGATGATACACAATTGGTTAGCACTAGTACTCAACATGAGGATGTTGAAAATGATCAAGTGGATGATCAAGGTACACAAGACGTTCGAAGATCTAGTAGGATTAGTAATCCTCCCGAGAGATATGGGTTTCTCGTGGAAGGTTGCTATACGGTTGATTTGGATGAACCGACAAACTACAAAGATGCTTTATCAAGAATTGATAAAGATAAATGGCAGGAAGCCATGAACGCCGAGATGCAATCCATGTATGAAAACCAAGTTTGGGAACTTGTTGTGCAACCTCCTAGCTCCAAGCTAGTTGATTGCAAATGGCTTTTCAAGAAGAAAACCGACATACATGGAAACTTGGATACATACAAAGCTAGACTTGTAGCAAAAGGTTTCACTCAAACTCAAGGGGTTGATTATGATGAAACTTTCTCGCCAGTGGCAATGCTAAAGTCTATTAGGATATTATTTGCCATTGCTGCTCACTACGACTATGAAATATGGCAAATGGATGTCAAAACCGCTTTCCTAAATGGATATCTTATGGAAGATGTCTATATGGTCCAGCCTGAAGGTTTTGTTGATCCAAAATATCCTAAAAAGGTATGCAAGTTAAAGAAGTCAATCTACGGATTGAAACAAGCATCTAGAATGTGGAATCATCGTTTTAATGAGGAAGCCGAGAAATTTGGCTTCATTAAAAATGGTGATGAAGCTTGTGTATATAAGAAAGCTAGTGGGAGCACTATCATGTTCCTTGTACTATATGTGGATGATATATTATTATTTGGGAATGATATTACCACAATGCAAGGAGTCAAAACTTGGCTAAAGAGTTGCTTCTCCATTAAGGATCTTGGAGATGCACAATACATATTGGGGATAGGGATCTATAGGAATAGATCCAAGAGATTGATAGGTTTAAGTCAAAGTACATACATTGATAAAATCTTGAAAAGGTTCAAGATGGAAAACTCTAAGAAAGGTTTGGTACCTATTCAAAGAGGAACCGTTCTCAGTTCATCTCAGTGTCCTACCACGAAAGATGAACAAGATAGAATGAAGAAAGTCCCATACGCATCTGCAATTGGGTCTATCATGTATGCGATGATATGTACTAGACCGGATGTGTCATGCGCTCTAAGCTTGACAAGTAGATACCAGAATAACCCAGGAAACAGTCATTGGATTGCTGTTAAAAGTATATTGAAATACCTTAGGAGAACTAAGGATATGTTTCTAATATATGGGTCTGGTGAGGAGGAACTCGCCGTAAAAGGTTACGTGGACGCGAGTTTCCAAACTGATCGAGATGACTCTCGATCACAATCCGGTTATGTCTTCATGTTAAATGGTGGTGCGGTCTCTTGGAAGAGTTCGAAACAGGAGGTTGTTGCGTTATCCACTACAGAGTCGGAGTACATTGCCGCCTCACTGGCAGCTCAGGAAGCTGCATGGATGAAGAAATTCATCGACGACTTAGGAGTGGTCCCTTCCATTCAGGACCCTCTTGAGATCTTTTGTGACAACGAGGGTGCGATTGCTCAAATCAAGGAACCTCGTGCCCATCAAAAGACTCGTCACATTGAGCGGAGATTCAACTACATAAGGGATGAAGTTGAAAAAGGAAAGATATGTATTCGCAAAGTTCACACAGATCATAATGTTGCGGATCCACTCACGAAGCTTTTACATGGGCCAAAACATGAGGGACATGTTTGTGCATTAGGGCTTCGATATTCTAGTGATTGGATATGATCTATTTTATGTATTGTACCGGAACGAAATTATTCAAACTCATTAATATAACTATGGTGTTAATTTATTTGAGTTATGTTCCTATTTAGCATATTTCATCCATGAATAAACTATTATTCTAAATTCCGTAGTCGATCACATTTGTGGGAACAAGTGTGAGGTCTAGACTATTATGAACCTGGATTGGTTAACATTCAAATGGTGAATGTGGGGCAAGGTTGCAACCAAGGTTCATAGATATTTGTGGGACACAAATATTGGAAGACCCGCTCTCAAGATTTACTATATGGAGCCTTTGTGGTTGATCACATGTAATCTTGAGTAAAGGAGAATATCATTGTATCCTCTGACCTGAGATACATATAGGGTTCAGATGTTCACCAAATATTGTGCCTTGATTCTTTCCTTCGCTATTCTGAAACATGGTAGTACATAAGGAAGAACTCAGGTATATTACAAAGTGTATATCTAGGACGTATGTAGTCAAGATGGAATTTGTCCCTCTTATTCGTTGAGAGTCAGATGTCTAAGGCCTGAAAAGTTAAATCTATAAGAGAGTGATCACTCTGTATCTCTTGGATTTAACATGACATCTAGGACGAAAGGAAATAATGAAAGATTCACCTAATCATATTCGAGATGGGAACTCGAAAGGGATGATGTTATTGAATGGCACAAAGTCATAACATATTAGGGGTGATGGACGGTGTGTTAGGCTGTATCCATCACTTGCATTAATTTCTTATGTTTCTCGTGCAAGTGGGAGATTGAAGGTATTTCGTATGCCCGAGAGACATATTAAATTAATGTGGCTGACGTGTTATGATCCAAGTCGGGTCATACCCAATAACAAACTTACCGACGCCTTATTTGTATTTGATTTTAACGATTGGTTCATTGATCAAATACGCGACACTTGAACTTTAAGAAAAATGGTTTTCTTAAATACTACTTGATGTGTATTTATATAAATTATGGAATAATTTATATAATATGGATTTAATTATTTATAGGTTAAATAATTAGTTAATTTATATTACACTTTATATAAATTGGTTTTATATATATAATGTTTATATAAATTAAAGAATGTAAGTATTATGAAATAGTTTTATAAAAGATTAATCTTTTATAAAACTTATTTTAATTACATCTTGTGAGTGGCATTGGAGTCCATGTATGCATGCCATTTGACTACCCATTTGAATGGCTACTTGCATTTTCAAGAGGAATAAGTATCTAGGTACTCTTGGAGACTACACACACATGCAATACACATCAAAACTAGCAAGAAAAATTCTGTATACTCCCTCATTTTGGAGAGCTGCTGCCGTGACCTTTCCTAAGGGTGGGAGAGTTCATTTTTCCCTTTTGCAAGTCTATCTCAAGTGTAAATTAAATCCTAACCAAAGTACAAGGTGTTGGTTACAAGTTTGGGGTATAATCTTTTGAGGTTTCATCCATTTGAAGCTCCATTCAACATCATCATCTTCATCACTTACTACCTAGCTTGGAGAAGGTATAATCTCTTTACTTGCTTGTAGTTTGTAAGTATATATCACAACTTGATCCTAATTGGGATTTAACTTTAATTGGTTAAAGATTAACATGTTCCAAAATGGTAATTACATGCTTCCGCTTTTAATTGATTCTTAAATGGTTTTAAGTATCATGAAAATTGTTAAATCCCAACACGTTAAAAGGCTAGCGCTCTAGCTCGGACGGGGATGTCAAGCCCTATGGATCCATATACAATTATTCGCGCCCACCAGTCCATATCCTATGTACTGGCAGCTACTAGTTACCAAAGCTAAGGGATTTCCGGTTTAACTCAGTGTAGAATTTAGTATGTACTTGTGTCTTATCGCGTTTAAAATAAATTGCATGCATTCTCAGCCCAAAAATATTTAAAGTATTTAAAAAGGGAGACTATAAACTCACAGTTCAATATTGAGACTCAATATTGTAGGCAAATTGCGTAGACGTAATGACGGTAGATGACTGTATGGTTGGCCTTGGATTCAAGAACAATACCCCAAACAATACCCAATATTTCCTTAGCTTAAAGCGGTTTGAAACCCGAATTAAAACACCCTCGAATATACTTTATTATTATTAACTTAAATTAAAATTATAATTATAATTATAAATTAAAATTTATATTACATAAGAAAATATATTGTGAAGTATTTCGTCGAACAAACTGGCCTTTTTATAGTACTTTTCGATTTACTGTAGCTCATGCGATCGCATGAGTTTTCAGTGTTTTTGCCATGCGATCGCATGGCCGCCTTTTCTGTTTTTGTTTGCTAGTTCGTCGACATCAAATAGTATTTTACTGTAGCAAATAGTGTTTTACTGTAGCAAATAGTGTTTTACTGTAGCAAAATACGGTTTCACTGTAGCAAATAGTGTTTTACTGTAGCAAAGTCATTTTTACTGTAGCAATTAATGTTTTACTGTAGGAAAGTCGTTTTTACTTGTACATCTTATAATATATATATATATATATATATATATATATATATATATATATATATATATATATATATATATATATATACACATACATATATGTATATTTACATAATATTAAATCATAAAGAGAATTGGTTTAAATTAGTCGAAATTTTTCGGGTCATCACAGTACCTCCCCGTTAAAGAAAATTTCGTCCCGAAATTTTGAGTAGTACCTGTTTCATGAGCGATATCAGTGAACAAATGTGGATACTTTTGCTTCATTTGATCTTCACGTTCCCAAGTAAACTCGGGTCCTCGTCTTGCGTTCCAACGAACTCTAACTATCGGTATTTTGCTTTGTTTTAATTGTTTGACCTCACGGTCCATGATTTCAACAGGTTCTTCGATAAAATGGAGTTTATCATTGATTCGTATTTCGTCAAGAGGAATTACGACATCCTCTTCAGCTAAACATTTCTTCAAATTTGACACGTGAAATGTGTTGTGAACACTACTAAGTTCTTGCGGTAGCTTTAATCGATAAGCAACTGTTCCAATTCTTTCGGTGATTTCAAAGGGTCCTACGTACCTAGGACTTAGCTTTCCTCGTTTACCGAATCGTACAATGCCTTTCCAGGGTGACACTTTCAACATGACTTTGTCGCCCACTTGAAATTCTAGCGGTTTTCTTCTTACATCAGCATAACTCTTTTGGCGACTCATGGCCGTTTTCAATCGCTGTTGTATTTGAATGATCTTTTCAGTGGTTTCGTGAATAATTTCTGGTCCAGTAAGTTGTCTTTCTCCTGCTTCACTCCAACATATAGGAGATCTGCACTTTCTACCGTAAAGTGCTTCAAATGGCGCTGCGTTGATGCTCGTATGATAGCTGTTATTGTATGAAAATTCTGCCAACGGTAAGTGTCGATCCCAACTGGTTCCAAAGTCAATCACGCATGCCCGTAACATGTCTTCCAATGTTTGTATTGTTCTTTCACTTTGACCATCTGTCTGTGGGTGATAAGCGGTGCTCATATCTAATCGAGTTCCCAATGCTTTTTGTAATGACTGCCAGAAACGTGATGTGAATCGGGTGTCGCGATCAGATATGATAGAGATGGGTACACCATGCCTGGAAACTACTTCCTTCAAATATAGGCGTGCTAATTTCTCCATAATGTCTGTCTCCTTTATTGGTAGAAAGTGAGCTGATTTAGTTAGACGATCAACTATCACCCAAATAGTATCATGACTACTTGCAGTCCTTGGCAATTTCGTAATGAAATCCATGGTTATTCTTTCCCATTTCCACTGCGGAATTTCTGGTTGTTGCAGTAATCCTGACGGCTTTTGGTGCTCAGCTTTGACCTTTGCACACGTTAAACATTTGCTTACATAAGTAGCAATTTCTGTTTTCATATTAGGCCACCAATAAAACTTCTTGAGATCGTGGTACATTTTTCCGTTTCCTGGGTGAATTGAGTACCTCGTTTTGTGTGCTTCATCCAGTACTAGTTGCCTTAGGTTACCATGTTTTGGTACCCATATCCTACCAGCAAAATACAGGGTTCCATCGGCTTTTTCTTCAAGTTGTTTTTCTAACCCTTTGCTTATTTCGCCTTTTTCGTTTTCTTCTTTTAAAGCCTCTAACTGTGCTGCTTGAATTTGCTTTGTGAGATCAGTACGAATTGTAATATTCAAAGCTCGGACCCTAAGAGGTTTTACTCTTTCTTTTCGACTTAGGGCATCAGCTACAACATTAGCCTTTCTGGGGTGGTAACGGATTTCACAATCGTAATCGTTTAATAACTCTACCCAGCGACGTTGTCTCATATTGAGTTGTTTTTGATCAAAAATATGCTGAAGACTCTTATGGTCGGTGTACACTGTACACTTGGTGCCATATAGATAGTGTCTCCATATTTTGAGTGCAAAAACTACAGCTCCAAGTTCCAAATCGTGTGTCGTATAGTTCTTTTCATGAATTTTTAGTTGTCGTGAGGCATATGCGATAACTTTTGTGCGTTGCATTAATACACATCCTAAACCTTGGCGCGAAGCGTCACAATAGATCACGAAATCATCATTTCCTTCTGGTAATGACAAAATGGGTGCAGACGTTAACTTCTTCTTTAATAACTGGAATGAGGATTCACTGTAGCACTGTAGCAAAATACGGTTTCACTGTAGCAAATAGTGTTTTACTGTAGCAAAGTCATTTTTACTGTAGCAATTAATGTTTTACTGTAGGAAAGTCGTTTTTACTTGTACATCTTATAATATATATATATATATATATATATATATATATATATATATATATATATATATATATATATATATATATACATACATATATGTATATTTACATAATATTAAATCATAAAGAGAATTGGTTTAAATTAGTCGAAATTTTTCGGGTCATCACAATAACTCATTGTTAAAATACCTAATGAGATACATACTTATAATAAAATCATGTTAACTATATATATAACCATATATATGTCATCGTATAGTTTTTACAAGTTTTAACGTTCGTGAATCACCGGTCAACTTGGGTGGTCATTTGTCTATATGAAACCTATTCCAATTAATCAAGTCTTAATAAGTTTGATTACTTAACATGTTGGAAACACTTAATCATGTAAATATCAATTTCATTTAATATATATAAACATGGAAAAGTTCGGGACTACAGTACCTACCCGTTAAATAAATTTCGTCCCAAAATTTTAAGCTGTTGAAAGTGTTGACGAATCTTCTGGAAATAAATGCGGGTATTTCTTCTTCATCTGATATTCACGCTCCCAGGTGAACTCGGGTCCTCTACGAGCATTCCATCGAACCTTAACAATCGGTATCTTGTTTTGTTTAAGTCTCTTAACCTCACGATCCATTATTTCGATGGGTTCTTCAATGAATTGAAGTTTTTCATTGATTTGGATTTCGTCCAACGGAATAGTGAGATCTTATTTAGCAAAACATTTCTTCAAATTTGAGACGTGGAAAGTGTTATGTACAGCCGCGAGTTGTTGAGGTAGCTCCAGTTGGTAAGCTACTGGTCCGACACGATCTATAATCTTGAATGGTCCAATGTACCTTGGATTTAGTTTCCCCCGTTTACCAAATCGAACAACGCCTTTCCAAGGTGAAACCTTAAGCATGACCATTTCTCCAATTTCAAACTCTATATCTTTTCTTTTACTGTCCGCGTAGCTCTTTTGTCGACTCTGAGCGGTTTTCAATCTTTGTTGAATTTGGATGATTTTCTCGGTAGTTTCTTGTATTATCTCCGGACCCGTAATCTGTCTATCCCCCACTTCACTCCAATAAATCGGAGACCTGCACTTTCTACCATAAAGTGCTTCAAACGGCCCCATCTCAATGCTTGAATGGTAGCTGTTGTTGTAGGAAAATTCTGCTAACGGTAGATGTCGATCCCAACTGTTTCCGAAATCAATAACACATGCTCGTAGCATGTCTTCAAGCGTTTGTATCGTCCTTTCGCTCTGTCCATCAGTTTGTGGATGATAGGCAGTACTCATGTCTAGACGAGTTCCTAATGCTTGCTGTAATGTCTGCCAGAATCTTGAAATAAATCTGGCATCCCTATCAGAGATAATAGAGATTGGTATTCCATGTCTGGAGACGACTTCCTTCAAATACAGTCGTGCTAACTTCTCCATCTTGTCATCTTCTCTTATTGGCAGAAAGTGTGCTGACTTGGTGAGACGATCAACTATCACCCAAATAGTATCATAACCACTTGCAGTCCTTGGCAATTTAGTAATGAAATCCATGGTAATGTTTTTCCATTTCCATTCCGGGATTTCAGGTTGATGTAGTAGACCCGATGGTTTCTGATGCTCAGCTTTGACCTTAGAACACGTCCAACATTCTCCTACGTATTTAGCAACATCAGCTTTCATACCCGACCACCAAAAATGTTTCTTGAGATCCTTGTACATCTTCCCCGTTCCAGGATGTATTGAGTATCTGATTTTATGAGCTTCTCTAAGTACCATTTCTCTCATATCTCCAAATTTTGGTACCCAAATCCTTTCAGCCCTATACCGGGTTCTGTCTTCCCGTATATTAAGATGCTTCTCCGATCCTTTGGGTATTTCATCCTTTAAATTTCCCTCTTTTAAAACTCCTTGGTGCGCCTCCTTTATTTGAGTAGTAAGGTTAGTGTGAATCATTATATTCATAGATTTTACTCGAATGGGTTCTCTGTCCTTTCTGCTCAAGGCATCGGCTACCACATTTGCCTTCCCCGGTTGGTAACGAATCTCAAAGTCATAATCATTCAACAATTCAATCCACCTACGCTGCCTCATATTCAGTTGTTTCTGATTAAATATGTGTTGAAGACTTTTGTGGTCGGTATATATAATACTTTTGACCCCATATAAGTAGTGCCTCCAAGTCTTTAATGCAAAAACAACCGCGCCTAATTCCAAATCATGCGTCGTATAAATTTGTTCGTGAATCTTTAATTGTCTAGAGGCATAAGCAATCACCTTCGTTCGTTGCATTAATACACAATCGAGACCTTGCTTTGATGCGTCACAATAAATCACAAAATCATCATTCCCTTCAGGCAATGACAATATAGGTGCTGTAGTTAGCTTTTTCTTCAATAACTGAAATGCCTTCTCTTGTTCATCCTTCCATTCAAATTTCTTCCCTTTATGAGTTAATGCAGTCAAGGGTTTTGCTATTTTGGAGAAATCTTGGATGAATCTTCTGTAGTAACCAGCCAATCTTAAAAATTGACGTATATGCTTCAGAGTTTTTGGGGTTTCCCACTTTTCAACGGTTTCGATCTTTTCCGGGTCCACCGGGATACCTTCTTTGTTCACTTTGTGACCGGGGAATTGAACTTCTTCCAACCAAAATGCACACTTTGAAAACTTAGCGTACAGTTTTTCTTTCCTCAATACTTCTAGCACTTTTCTCAAATGTTCTTCGTGCTCTTGATCATTCTTTGAGTAAATAAGTATGCCATCGATGAAAACAATGACAAACTTGTCAAGATATGGCCCACACACTCGGTTCATAAGGTCCATGAACACAGCTGGTGCGTTAGTCAATCCAAACGGCATAACCATAAACTCGTAATGACCATAACGCGTCCTAAAAGCAGTTTTTGGAATATCATCCTCCTTTACTCGCATTTGATGATATCCAGAACGTAAATCGATTTTCGAATAAACCGACGAGCCTTGTAGTTGATCAAATAAGTCGTCAATTCTCGGCAGTGGATAACGGTTTTTGATGGTAAGTTTATTCAACTCTCTGTAGTCAATACACAACCTAAATGTACCATCCTTCTTCTTGACAAACAAAACAGGTGCTCCCCATGGTGATGTGCTTGGTAGAATGAAACCACGTTCTAATAGTTCTTGTAGTTGGCTTTGCAGTTCTTTCATCTCGCTGGGTGCGAGTCTGTAAGGAGCACGAGCTATTGGTGCAGCTCCTGGTACAAGATCTATTTGAAATTCAACAGATCGATGTGGAGGTAGTACCGGTAATTCTTTCGGAAATACATCGGGAAATTCTTTTGCGACGGAAACATCACTGATGCTCTTTTCTTCAGTTTGTACTTTCTCGACGTGTGCTAGAATAGCATAGCAACCTTTTCTTATTAGTTTTTATGCCTTCAAATTACTAATAAGATGTAGCTTCGTGTTGCCCTTTTCTCCGTACACCATTAAGGGTTTTCCTTTTTCTCGTATAATGCGAATTGCATTTTTGTAACAAACGATCTCTGCTTTCACTTCTTTCAACCAGTCCATACCGATTATCACATCAAAACTCCCTAACTCTGCTGGTATCAAGTCAATCTTAAATGTTTTGCTAACTAGTTTAATTTCTCGATTCCGACATATATTATCTGCTGAAATTAATTTACCATTTGCTAATTCGAGTAAAAATTTACTATCCAAAGGCGTCAATGGACAACTTAATTTAGCAAAAAATCTCTACTCATATAGCTTCTATCCGCACCCGAATCAAATAAAACATAAGAAGATTTATTGTCAATAAGAAACGTACCCGTAACAAGCTCCGGGTCTTCCTGTGCCTCTGCCGCATTAATATTGAAAACTCTTCCGTGACCTTGTCCATTCGTGTTCTCCTGGTTCGGGCAATTTCTAATAATGTGGCCCGATTTTCCATATTTATAACAAACTACATTGGCATAACTTGCTCCGACACTACTTGCTCCGCCATTACTCGTTCCGACACCATTTGTTCCTTTCGTTCTGTTAACCCCTGGTCCATAGACCTCACACTTCACCGCGCTATGACCATTTCTTTTACACTTGTTGCAAAATTTGGTGCAGAACCCCGAGTGATACTTTTCACACCTTTGGCATAGCTGCTTCTGATTGTTGTTGTTGTTGCGGTTGTTATTGTTGTTGGGATGATTGTTGTAGTTGCTGTTGTTGTTGTTGTTGTTGTTGTTGTTGGGCCGTTTGTTGTAGTTGCGATTGATGTTGCGATTGTTGGGATAATTGTTGCGATTATTATTGTAATTGCTGTTGTTGTTGTATTGGTGATTCTTATCACCGTTTTCCTCCCACTTTCTTTTGACTTGCTTCACATTGGCCTCTTCAGCCATCTGTTCTTTAATTCTTTCTTCAATCTGGTTCACTAGTTTGTGAGCCATTCTACATGCCTGTTGTATGGAGGCGGGCTCGTGTGAACTTATATCTTCTTGGATTCTTTCTGGTAATCCTTTCACAAACGCGTCGATCTTCTCTTCCTCATCTTCGAATGCTCCCGGACACAATAGGCACAATTCTGTGAATCGTCTTTCGTACGTGGTAATATCAAATCCTTGGTTTCGTAACCCTCTAAGTTCTGTCTTGAGCTTATTGACCTCGGTTTTGGGACGGTACTTCTGGTTCATCAAGTGCTTGAATGCTGACCACGGTAGTGCGTAAGCATTATCTTGTCCCACTTGCTCTATATAGGTATTCCACCATGTTAACGCAGTACCTGTGAAGGTATGCGTAGCGTACTTCACTTTGTCCTCTTCAGTACACATACTTATGGAAAACACCGATTCGACCTTCTCGGTCCACCGTTTCAATCCGATCGGTCCTTCGGTTCCATCAAATTCTAAAGGTTTGCAGGCAGTGAATTCTTTGTAGGTGCATCCTACATGATTTCCTGTACTGCTAGATCCAAGGTTATTGTTGGTATGTAGCGCAGCCTGTACTGCAGCTATGTTTGAAGTAAGAAAGGCACGAAATTCCTCTTCACTCATATTCAAGGTGTGTCGAGTAGTCGGTGCCATTTCCTTCAAAATAGTCAAATGAAACGAGTTAATCATATAGAATATCAAGAGTAGTCAATAGTATTTCGTAGCGTAATATGAACTTATTTATAAAAGCTCTTTCTTCATATTAGCGTTTTATACTCTTTAATTCGAGTAGTACCTACCCGTTAAGTTCATACTTAGTAGCTAACATATCATTTCAACTACTACAATTCTATATGAAAAACTAATCACAAAAAAAATAATATTCAAACCTTTATACAATAACTTGCAAACTTACAATACCGCTTATTTTACATAAAGCATGAAATATAGCACACAATAACTTTGATACAAGATAGTTGTGAAGATAATTCTAGCTAGTACACAAGTCGTTCAGCAAAGGCAATAAAGACACGTAATTCATACGTCCAGAAATAAGTCATGCATTCTGGTTTTACTAGGACTACTTCCCATCCTTGGTCTTGTGGAACATAACCGTTATGGCCATTGATAAGACAGCGTGTTGTAACGTTGTCAAAGGGACGAGAGTTACGTAATGACCAACAGTCTCGTAATAACCTAAAAACCTCATTTCTTACCCCAATTACCGACTCCGTCACTTGTGGGAACGTTTTGTTTAATAGTTGTAGCCCGATGTTCTTTTTCTCACTTTGGTGAGAAGTGAACATTACTAACCCATAAGCATAGCATGCTTCTTTATGTTGCATGTTAGCCACTTTTTCTAAATCATGAAGTCCTATATTCGGATACATTGAGTCAAAATAATTTCTTAACCCGTTGCGTAAAATAGCATTTGGGTTCCCCGCAATATATGCGTCAAAGTAAACATATCGTAACTTATGGGTTTCCCAATGTGATATCCCCCATCTTTCAAATGAAAGTCTCTTATAAACCAAGACATTCTTGGAACATTCTTCGAATGTCTTACAAACTGATTTCGCCGTAAATAGTTGTGCCGAAGAATTCTGACCGACTCTAGACAAGATTTCATCAATCATGTCTCCGGGTAGGTCTCTTAAAATATTGGGTTGTCTATCCATTTTGTGTTTTTATACTGTAAAATAGACAAGAGTTAGATTCATAAAAAAAAATACTTATTAATACAAGCAATTTTTACATATATCATAAAGCATAAGCACACTATATTACATATATTACACCACACGAATACAACTATCTTATTCCGACTCTCTCGTTTCTTCTTCTTCGGTTTTGGTTCGTTTTGCCAAGTTTCTAGGGATATATGATGTTCCCCTAATACGAGCTGTCGTTTTCCACAACGGTTTAGAAAAACCTGGTGGTTTAGAGGTTCCCAGGTCATTGTTACAACTTAAGGGCTTCGGGGGTTGATGATACATATAAAGTTCATCGGGATTGGAATTAGATTTCTCTATTTTTATGCCCTTTTCCTTATTATTTTCTTTTGCCTTTTTAAATTCAGTTGGGGTAATTTCTATAACATCATCGGAATTCTCATCGGAATCCGATTCATCGGAGAATTGGTAATCCTCTCAATATTTTGCTTCCTTGGCGGAAACACCATTGACCATAATTAACCTTGGTCGGTTGATTGAGGATTTTCTTTTACTTAACCGTTTTATTATTTCCCCCACCGGTTCTATTTCCTCCTCCGGTTCCTCATCTTCCGGTTCTGATTCTTCTTCTGGTTCTGATTCTTCTTCCGGTTCTTCTTCGGGAACTTGTGAATCAGTCCAATATATATTCGACTCTTTGTTATTATTAGGTGAGTCAATGGGATTTGTGCTAGAGGTAGACATCTATCACACAATATCAAACATGTTAAGAGATTAATATATCACATAATATATACATGTTAATAATATATAGTTTCCAACAAAAATGTTAAGCAATCATTTTTAAAGAAAACACGGTCGAAGTCCAGACTCACTAATGCATCCTAACAAACTCGATAAGACACACTAATGCAAATTTTCTGGTTCTCTAAGACCAACGCTCTGATACCAACTGAAATGTCCCGTTCTTATTGATTAAAAACGTTCCATATTAATTGATTTCGTTGCGAGGTTTTGACCTCTATATGAGACGTTTTTCAAAGACTGCATTCATTTTTAAAACAAACCAAAACCTTTATTTCATAAATAAAGGTTTAAAAAGCTTTACGTAGATTATCAAATAATGATAATCTAAAATATCCTGTTTACACACGACCATTACATAATGTTTACAATACAAATATGTTACATCGAAATCAGTTTCTTGAATGTAGTTTTTACACAATATCATACAAACATGGACTCCAAATCTTGTCCTTATTTTAGTATGCAACAGCGGAAGCTCTTAGTATTCACCTGAGAATAAACATGCTTTAAACGTCAACAAAAATGTTGGTGAGTTATAGGTTTAACCTATATATATCAAATCGTAACAATAGACCACAATATTTCATATTTCAATACACATCCCATACATAGAGATAAAAAATCATTTATATGGTGAACACCTGGTAATCGACATTAACAAGATGCATATATAAGAATATCCCCATCATTCCGGGACACCCTTCGGATATGATATAAATTTCGAAGTACTAAAGCATCCGGTACTTTGGATGGGGTTTGTTAGGCCCAATAGATCTATCTTTAGGATTCGCGTCAATTAGGGTGTCTGTTCCCTAATTCTTAGATTACCAGACTTAATAAAAAGGGGCATATTCGATTTCGATAATTTAACCATAGAATGTAGTTTCACGTACTTGTGTCTATTTTGTAAATCATTTATAAAACCTGCATGTATTCTCATCCCAAAAATATTAGATTTTAAAAGTGGGACTATAACTCACTTTCACAGATTTTTACTTCGTCGGGAAGTAAGACTTGGCCACTGGTTGATTCACGAACCTATAACAATATATACATATATATCAAAGTATGTTCAAAATATATTTACAACACTTTTAATATATTTTGATGTTTTAAGTTTATTAAGTCAGCTGTCCTCGTTAGTAACCTACAACTAGTTGTCCACAGTTAGATGTACAGAAATAAATCGATAAATATTATCTTGAATCAATCCACGACCCAGTGTATACGTATCTCAGTATTGATCACAACTCAAACTATATATATTTTGGAATCAACCTCAACCCTGTATAGCTAACTCCAACATTCACATATAGAGTGTCTATGGTTGTTCCGAAATATATATAGATGTGTCGACATGATAGGTCGAAACATTGTATACGTGTCTATGGTATCTCAAGATTACATAATATACAATACAAGTTGATTAAGTTATGGTTGGAATAGATTTGTTACCAATTTTCACGTAGCTAAAATGAGAAAAATTATCCAATCTTGTTTTACCCATAACTTCTTCATTTTAAATCCGTTTTGAGTGAATCAAATTGCTATGGTTTCATATTGAACTCTATTTTATGAATCTAAACAGAAAAAGTATAGGTTTATAGTCGGAAAAATAAGTTACAAGGCATTTTTGTAAAGGTAGTCATTTCAGTCGAAAGAACGACGTCTAGATGACCATTTTCGAAAACATACTTCCACTTTGAGTTTAACCATAATTTTTGGATATAGTTTCATGTTCATAATAAAAATTATTTTCCCAGAATAACAACTTTTAAATCAAAGTTTATCATAGTTTTTAATTAACTAACCCAAAACAGCCCGCGGTGTTACTACGACGGCTTAAATCCGATTTTACGGTGTTTTTCGTGTTTCCAGGTTTTAAATCATTAAGTTAGCATATCATATAGATATAGAACATGTGTTTAGTTGATTTTAAAAGTCAAGTTAGAAGGATTAACTTTTATTTGCGAACAAGTTTAGAATTAACTAAACTATGTTCTAGTGATTACAAGTTTAAACCTTCGAATAAGATAGCTTTATATGTATGAATCGAATGATATTATGAACATCATTACTACCTCAATTTCCTTGGCTAAACCTACTGGAAATGAGAAAAATAGATCTAGCTTCAAATGATCCTTGGATGGCTTGAAAGTTCTTGAAGCAGAATCATGACACGAAAACAATTTCAAGTAAGATTTCCACTCAAAATAAGATTGTTATAGTTATAGAAATTGAATTAAAGTTTGAATATGATTATTACCTTGTATTAGAAAGATAACCTACTGTAAGTAACAAAGGTTTCTTGATCTTGGATGATTACTTGGAATGGATTTAGAAAACTTGGAAGTAAACTTGCAATCTTGGAAGTATTCTTGATTTTATGAAACTAGAACTTTTGGAATTTATGAAGAACACTTAGAACTTGAAGATAGAACTTGAGAGAGATCAATTATATGAAGAAAATTGAAGAATGGAAGTGTTTGTAGGTGTTTTTGGTCGTTGGTGTATGGATTAGATATAAAGGATATGTAATTTTGTTTTCATGTAAATAAGTCATGAATGATTACTCATATTTTTGTAATTTTATGAGATATTTCATGCTAGTTTCCAAATGATGGTTCCCACATGTGTTAGGTGACTCACATGGGCTGCTAAGAGCTGATCATTGGAGTGTATATACCAATAGTACATACATCTAAAAGCTGTGTATTGTACAAGTACGAATACGGGTGCATACGAGTAGAATTGTTGATGAAACTGAACGAGGATGTAATTTTAAGCATTTTTGTTAAGTAGAAGTATTTTGATAAGTGTCTTGAAGTCTTTCAAAAGTGTATGAATACATATTAAAACACTACATGTATATACATTTTAACTGAGTCGTTAAGTCATCGTTAGTCGTTACATGTAAATGTTGTTTTGAAACCTTTAGGTTAACGATCTTGTTGAATGTTGTTAACCCATTATTTATTATAACAAATGAGATGTTAAATTGTTATATTATCATGATATTATGATATATAATATATCTTAGTATGATATATATACAGTTAAATGTCGTTACAACGATAATCGTTACATATATGTCTCGTTTCGAAATCATTAAGTTAGTAGTCTTATTTTTACATATGTATTTCATTGTTAATACACTTAATAATATATTTACTTATCATTTAACATAATTAACCAAGTGTATCAATATCTTAATATGATTCATATGTACCTAGTAAGACGTTGTTATAACGATAATCGTTATATATATCGTTTTCGAGTTTCTTAAATTAATAGTCTCATTTTTATGTTTATAACTCATTGTTAAAATACCTAATGAGATACATACTTATAATAAAATCATGTTAACTATATATATAACCATATATATGTCATCGTATAGTTTTTACAAGTTTTAACGTTCGTGAATCACCGGTCAACTTGGGTGGTCATTTGTCTATATGAAACCTATTCCAATTAATCAAGTCTTAATAAGTTTGATTGCTTAACATGTTGGAAACACTTAATCATGTAAATATCAATTTCATTTAATATATATAAACATGGAAAAGTTCGGGTCACTACACAGCCCAACAGCAGGTCATTTAGCAGCCTAGTCGTAATAAAAAAAATAGATGTCCTGACTTAGAATCGAACTAGACACCTCTAGGTTCTCAACCCACATCCTAAACCATTGAACCGCTCGATACTTTCTGAAATAACTATCATCTTAAATTATTTTATACTATAGTTGCCTTATGCCTTCTTCAAAAACCCATTTAACATTAACATACTTATTTTTACAGAATCACAACATCATTATCAATATCATACCATGATTATTATCTTCCTCATCATACACCATCGTCTTCATATATAATACACGCATCATCATCATCAAGCATATATTATACATCATGATTTACATACCTCATCTTTATCATCATCTTTAAGGTTATCATTTCATGTATCATCTATATCATTATCATTATACCCGTAACATCATTAACTCACCATCATCATCATGTTCTTACCACCATTATCATCGTCATTACCATAGCATATCCATCATCATTGAACCTCAACAAAACAATATGTGACGTTTGCTATAAAACTGGCCCAAAGGAAACTTGGGTTTCGACCCAATCGATATCAGCCTAATACTACTATCATAGTTCGCGAAAAAAAATATAAAGAACACCAGCTAGTCTCTATCCCTCTCGTGTCCAACATAGTTCAACCGAAAAAAAATGTACGGTTCCAAAAATATAGAACCACTCCTCGGTTCATTTAAAATAATGGAATACAGCCAAATATTAAAAAAAAAGGATTATGGCTGCCCACTAATAATTCGATGGCTATAGCAACTTAATTGTTTGGGTATTGAAGCTAAAAGACGTCCAGCTCATTGTTCCACTAACTTGGCC
The DNA here is from genome assembly GCF_046630445.1 of Rutidosis leptorrhynchoides. Classification (NCBI taxonomy): domain Eukaryota; kingdom Viridiplantae; phylum Streptophyta; class Magnoliopsida; order Asterales; family Asteraceae; genus Rutidosis; species Rutidosis leptorrhynchoides. Next base: position 61,474,315 of record NC_092340.1, on the reverse strand, counting down.
TACCATAAAGTTTGTGAATCACTCCACATGCAATTCATTTTGTCTCCATTTTGATAATGCTTTTTATTTCCAACAGATATATCAAGATAGACTATGAGTATTCGAAATATTGAACTTGTAGGGTACGTACGTTAAAAAAAAAAATAAGTGGGTTCGTGTTCAATTGAAACCGGAAAACATAAGTTGCAGTGATGTTTGGTTTAGGTTCGTCTGAAACAGAAACGATGGGGAGGTTGGTTATTTACGGTTGAGACTTGAGAGGGATAAAAAAAATGGTGCTTTAGTGGCGGTGGTGATTGTAGCAGTTGAAACAGAAACTGTAAGCACATAACCGTTTCTCCTTCGAATGAACATAAGTATAGCAGTAGCTAGTACTATAGTTGTGAGGGTTTGAGGCTGTTTCTATCATTGAAACCGGAAACAAAAGATAGTAAAGGTGGGAGAGAGGAAGTGAGAGGAGAGAGATTGAGAGAGAAGGATTGTCAAGGTGGTGGTACGGTGGTTCAAGTGGTGTTACGGTGGGGGTTTTCAAACAGAAAAACAATAGCAACAACCCATGGTGGTCGATAGTGTTGTAAGCAGGAGAGTAAAGGTGGTGGTATTGGATAAAGGTGGTTGTTGATTGGTTAGGAGAGATAGACACATATTGGTTAGGAGAGATAGACACAAGTGATAGTGGTGGTTTAAATGGTGGAGATTAGGTGAAGGTTCTAGCTCGATTGAAAGCAGGGAAAATATAGTGTGAGTGGTGAGTTTTGGGTGACACTATATGTGTCATGTATATATAATAAGAGATAGATAGATTTGCAGAAGTGAAACAATACTGTACAATAATCAAATCAATTCACGGATTAATAAATGTGTGGTCTCTGTGTGATTCCTAAAGTGGAAAAGTATATTGGACAGTTGTATATATAATATATCCATAAAATATTAAAACGTGCTTAATATAGTAGGTTGTAAATATCTACCGACAATTTTCCACCGACTATTTTTGCGTACTCCGTTGTTAAATTTGTGGCGGATAAGAAGTTCACAGAAAAACCCAACTTTTTACATCAGTTAAATTTATTTATTCAAGTCATTATATATATAAATCCTAAGATCTATGAAGTTTATTTATCTACCGACGTTTAGTTTTAATTCCTCATAAGTTTGTATTAGACTTATTTAATATTAGTCGGAATAACAAATGAGTGTTACAATATATTATTTAATAACTTACTTTATAGATATATAGATATGTTTTAATAATAAGTTATATCGTGAATTATTTTACATTAATATTTCTATCAACTAAATCATATAATATTTTATTTACGTATTTCATATCATAATATATATATACATATATTTATATATACATATTAATTTACAGATAGTGATTCGTGAATCGTCGGGAATAGTCGAAGGTCAAATGAATATATGAAACAGTTCAAAATTTTTGAGATTTAACCTAACAGATTTCTCTTACCGTGTCAAGAATATTACATCGTATCGAGAGTTTGGTTTAAAATTAGTCGAAATTTTCCGGGTCGTGACAGTACTTACCCATTAAAGAAATTTCGTCCCCGAAATTTGATCGTTGTTGTCATGGTTATCAATAAAAATGTTTTCCATGATGAATATGAGTTGATAAATAGAGTTTTATCTCTATTGAGTAATATAGATGAAACGATTCGATTATGTGAAGCGTACGAGTGAAGCTATCACAAAAGAATGAAATGAAGTAAATAGAGGTTCGTTTTTAACTTTGAACGTAGTCATTATTGAATTCTGAAATTCAAAGAATTTAAGAAAATCTTCTAATCAGAAAGAAAATGTAGTCACACGATTTATTAACAAACTGTTGGAATTTACGGAAGAACAGGAATATCAAGGAAATATTTTCGTGATGTGCTTAAAGATTAAGTAGAATGAAAGAGTCGTGTAACATGGCACATGATGAGGATAAGGTCTGTGTATCATCATCACGTTACATTAGAAATTTAGCATGACTTACTGTAATATAACCACGTTGGCCCGGCGTCATTATATTATACTAACTCATGCTTCAATTCCCAACACTTCTCTAGGAAATTATTCATAATTTAAACTCGATCGTTACAGAATATAGAAACTAAAACAGTTTCTTTTATGATGTAATATAGATAGCACGAAGAGATAGATAATTTTGGACAAGAATATTTATGAATATATCTTCAGAAATATCGAAGATATTTTTGACGATATTTTGGAATTTCTAAGATCGAAGGTTGATGAAGAAAAATTTTCCGCAAGATTTTAACATGACTTCGGAGCAAGATATTCGTTGAAAGTTTCATCGGATCTAGAAGATATATGTTATATATAGATATATAACTGTTGACATAAGAATGTTGCGAAATTCGAGAATTAATGATTAATGCTTCCCGGCATTTAGTATGGCAACTATCGCTACAAGATGTCGATGAGCATATGATAAGATTTCAATAGATAAATATAGTGATTTGTCAGAGAGATTTAGGTCAAGGAGCAACGAGGTTGCTGCTACGTCTGCTGGCAATATGATGGAATATAAAAGGTCCTCCGGTAATGATGATGAAGGGCAACTTATATATCAAAGTTATAATATGATTTGTTCGAATGAAAAGTCGAAGTTGATTTGCTGGAGCTGTGACAAAATTGGCTACTTTGGAAAGGGATTGCAAAGTTATTTTCGGTAATAACAACGCTAAAGAAGCTAGCACAAATACGTGTTAATCGTTTTACTCAGGTTTCGAGTGTTTTCCGGTGCATAACTATATGCATAATCTTTTCTTCCGTAGATGAAGTGCTGCTGTTTCATCCTCTCGATCGTGGTGTTTCCAAGAATCATGAAAGATTTGAACACGGATTGGAATCGTCGAGGTACAAATGAGGTTTAAGATGAAATCAAGTGGCAAACTTGAAGAATTGTTTAGTTTCATATGTTATAATCAATATTTTAATTCATTTTAATTGTCCAAAGTTAGCAGTCCAATTGTCCAATAGTCCAATATATTCATATATAATTTAATATATAATATTCGAATTAATTAATACGTATCGTGACCCGTGTATCGGTCTCAGTATTGATCACAACTCAAACCATATATATATTTTGGAATCAACCTCAACCCTGTATAGCCAACTCCAACATTCACATATAGAGTATTTATGGTTGTTCCGAAATATATATATAGATGGGTCGATATGATAGGTCGAAACCTTGTATACGTGTCCCGTTATTTAAAGTGCGTAAAATAAATAAATATATATCATGACCCGTGTACAACGTATTGTCTCAGAATTAATCCGACGTATTGTGTACATGTGTCCCGATCTAAAGTGCGTAAAAGTAAATAACAGAAATTAAATGACGATAAATAAAATTGCGAGAATGTAAATTGCAATAATTAAATTGCGATAAATTAAATGTATCCAGTTAGCTAGGAACAGTTAGCTAGGAACAGTTAGCGTGGATTCTTAACAATATTTTAATTAGTTAGTTCGTTTGTTTCTAACAAATTTTACTTTGTCCGATGTTTTCTTCATTATGCCACTTGTTGAATTTTGATAGGTAAAAATCCAAATATGAAATTGAACGAAAATGGATTCTGTGGTGAACGAATACGTATATCGGTGGATGTAAATAGGACAGTAAATGACCGTTGAATCAGATTCGAAGAATGTATAGTGTAACTTATTAATGTGAAATCTAAATATTCCTCGAGTATTACTTACCCGTTAAAATATTTTCATCATTAACAGTTTGTACAAAAGAATTTTTAATTACAATCTTTATCAAAATATACTTGCATATATATTTTCTTCAGATGTAATCATGGATCTAATGAGTCAATAAGATATTAAACTCATCTGATTTATCATTAGTACTTGATTACATGATCTCTAAAACATTAGAGATTACGTAATCGCCATGTCGAACGAAGATAATCGATGTAGAACGATAGGTAGAACGAAGATAAAGTAGATAGTACGATACGTAGAACGATGGTTAGGCTCGAGGTACAGAATGAGATGTTGAGGCAAGTGATGTTGAAACTTGGGTTGTTGGTGGTACTGGTGATGTCGGTGATGCTGCTGGTGCTGGTGCTGGTAAGTTTTATACCAAATTCTCCAAAGCCACTACTCGAGCGCAAAGTTCGTTAACTTTTTCCATTACCGCGGGATGGTTGACGGTTTGAACAAGCGGATGAATAAGGTTTCGAATTGTAGAGATTATGTAATCGTTGCGATCTATTCTAGAAATGAGGGTGAAAAGATGGTGTTTCGGATAGGTTTGCCGGTAAGTGCTTCAGGTTCTTTGCCAAGAGGTGAATTCGGTTGGTGAAAAGGATCGCCTTCTTCGCGTCTCCATTGATTAAACCGACTACGAACTCATCAGATGAATTGGGAATGGCTGATTGATTGACTCATTCTGGTGACGCTGCTTTCGGAGCTGGAGTGGAACTCCATCTCGGAATCCGAGGGACTTGATCTAATGGTGAGTTCCATTGCGTGCGATTGAATAAGGGATTTTTCGATATGAAATGATTTTTGGATATCGGATGATATTCTAATTATATAGAATACCTATACATAGTACAGAGATCCCGTAGATTATGAAGAAAAATAAGGAAACGTGTCAGATAAAGTCTACAGTAACAGATACGCTAAGATATGAATTTATCTGTAGACTATCTATCAAATAAGTGTAGGAAGTCGTGTCTAGACTTAGGGATGATAAGCAGGTAATATTCCACTAGGAATGATAAACAATACTTATAATATGCAGCTAAGGTCGAAGTCCAGACTCGCTAATGCATCCTAACAACTATCAGTTAGACACACTAATGCAAGACCTGGTTCACTAGGACCACCGCTCTGATACCAACTGAAATGACCCGTCCTAATCCTCCTGGACGAAGTCATCAACATTTGGTCCCATTGCGATGATCGACTCCAAATAATGTCCTTAAAATGAGCATATGCACAGCGGAAGACTTAATTCGTACCTGAGAATAAACATGCTTGAAAGTGTCAACCAAAAGGTTGGTGAGTTCATAGGTTTATCATAACAATCTTTTTAATATATTAATAGACCACAAGATTTCATAATCATAAACATAATACACTCGCAAGTGTATGAAAAGCATTCTAAGATGTTGAGCACTTGGTAACCATACTTAACATTTAATCAACGTCGCATATTCCCTTTATTATGAAATCTCCCTACACCGTACCAAGTGTAGTCACCGAAACGAAGTACTGTGCAACCGTTGAATACTGGTCGTCCAGTTCGGTTGGGGTTTTCAGGCCCGATAGATCTATCAACAGGATTCGTGTTTACAATACCCATGTAAATAGTAGTTACCAAGCTACAGGGAAATATGCCAGTGGTACAACTCAACGTAGAATATATTTTTTTAAGTACTTGTGTCTATTTCGTAAACATTTATAAAAGCAGCGCATGCATTCTCAGCCCAAAAATATATATTGCAAAAGCAATTAAAAAGGGAGCAAATGAAACTCACCTATTGTATTTTGTAGTAAAAATACATATGACGTCATTTAACAAGTATAGGGTTGGCCTCGGATTCACGAACCTATAACATGTATATATATTAACACATATTATTGTAATCGAACAAATTTATGTATTATTAATGATATAGTTGTTATTTTAATGTTTCATTAATAACTTAATTAAATGTATTTATTTTATATACTTTAATTAAATAAAAATGTTAATATAGTTTAGTTAAGTATATCTCTATATGACTAATTTTTATTGTAGTAATGATAATAATATTAGTAGTAATATTGATGCTAATAATAATAATAATAATAATAATATGGTTGTTATAAAAATAATAATGATACTAGTAACACTGAAAATGATAATAATACTAATAATGTAAAAATACTAATATTAATATTAAAAATAATAATGATTGGGATAATAATAATGATAAAAATAATATTAATTCTAATAATAATAATAGTAATAGTAATAATAATAATAATAATAATAATAATAATAATAATAATAATAATAATAATAATAATAATAATAATAATAATAATAATAATATAATAATAATAATAATAATAATAATAATAATAATAATGATGATGTAAATGGAATTAAAAGAGTATACCCTTCTAAAAAGAAAATGCTCCAAACGGGACTTGTACCCATGACCTCACGCTCACACAAACATCTCTAACCACTCTGAAGTATTTTTGCAAACCCAATATATTTAACCTGGTTATTAGTCTTGTTCCAACCCAACAACACTCCATCTTTCAGCCCAACAGAGGAGGGCAGCCCAACAGCAGGTCATTTAGCAGCCTAGTCGTAATAAAAAAATAGATATCCTGACTTTGAATCGAACTAGACACCTCTAGGTTCTCAACCCACATCCTAAACCATTGAACCGCTCGATACTTTCTGAAATAACTATCATCTTAAATTATTTTATACTATAGTTGCCTTATGCCTTCTTTAAAAACCCATTTAACATTAACGTACTTATTTTTACAGAATCACAACATCATTATCAATATCATACCATGATTATTATCTTCCTCATCATACACCATCGTCTTCATATATAATACACGCATCATCATCATCAAGCATATATTATACATCACGATTTACATACCTCATCTTTATCATCATCTTTAAGGTTATCATTTCATGTATCATCTATATCATTATCATTATACCTGTAACATCATTAACTCACCATCATCATCATGTTCTTACCACCATTATCATCGTCATTACCATAGCATATCCATCATCATTGAACCTCAACAAAACAATATGTGACGTTTGCTATAAAACTGGCCCAAAGGAAAGTTGGGTTTCGACCCAATCGATATCAGCCTAATACTACTATCATAGTTCGCGGAAAAAAAAATATATAAAGAACACCAGCTAGTCTCTATCCCTCTCGTGTCCAACATAGTTCAACCGAAAAAAAAATGTACGGTTCCAAAAATATAGAACCACTCCTCGGTTCATTTAAAATAATGGAATACAGCCAAATATTAAAAAAAAAAAAAGGAATATGGTTGCCCACTAATAATTCGATGGCTACAGCAACTTAATTGTTTGGGTATTGAAGCTAAAAGACGTCCAGCTCATTGTTCCACTAACTTGGCCTACCATAAAGTTTGTGAATCACTCCACATGCAATTCATTTTGTCTCCATTTTGATAATGCTTTTTATTTCCAACAGATATATCAAGATAGACTATGAGTATTCAAAATATTGAACTTGTAGGGTACGTACGTTAAAAAAAAATAATAAGTGGGTTCGTGTTCAATCGAAATCGGAAAACATAAGTTGCAGTGATGTTTGGTTTAGGTTCGTCTGAAACAGAAATGATGGGGAGGTTGGTTATTTACGGTTGAGACTTGAGAGGGATAAAAAATGGTGCTTTAGTGGCGGTGGTGATTGTAGCAGTTGAAACAGAAACTGTAAGCACACAACCGTTTCTCCTTCGAATGAACATAAGTATAGCAGTAGCTAGTACTATAGTTGTGAGGGTTTGAGGCTGTTTCTATCACTGAAACCGGAAACAAAAGATAGTAAAGGTGAGAGAGAGGAAGTGAGAGGAGAGAGATTGAGAGAGAAGGATTGTCAAGGTGGTGGTACGGTGGTTCAAGTGGTGTTACGGTGGGGGTTTTCAAACAGAAAAACAATAGCAACAACCCATGGTGGTTGATAGTGTTGTAAGCAGGAGAGTAAAGGTGGTGGTATTGGATAAAGGTGGTTGTTGATTGGTTAGGAGAGATAGACACATATTGGTTAGGAGAGATAGACACAAGTGATAGTGGTGGTTTAAATGGTGGAGATTAGGTGAAGGTTCTAGCTCGATTGAAAGCAGGGAAAATATAGTGTGAGTGGTGAGTTTTGGGTGACACTATATGTGTCATGTATATATAATAAGAGATAGATATATTTGCAGAAGTGAAACAATACTGTACAATAATCAAATCAATTCACGGATTAATAAATGTGTGGTCTCTGTGTGATTCCTAAAGTGGAAAAGTATATTGGACAGTTGTATATATAATATATCCATAAAATATTAAAACGTGCTTAATATAGTAGGTTGTAAATATCTACCGACAGTTTTCCACGGACTATTTTTGCGTACTCCGTTGTTAAATTTGTGGCGGATAAGAAGTTCACAGAAAAACCCAACTTTTTACATCAATTAAATTTATTTATTCAAGTCATTATATATATAAATCCTAAGATCTATGAAGTTTATTTATCTACCGACGTTTAGTTTTAATTCCTCATAAGTTTGTATTAGACTTATTTAATATTAGTCGGAATAACAAATGAGTGTTACAATATATTGTTTAATAACTTACTTTATAGATATATAGATATGTTTTAATAATAAGTTATATCGTGAATTATTTTACATTAATATTTCTATCAACTAAATCATATAATATTTTATTTACGTATTTCATATCATAATATATATATACATATATTTATATATACATATTAATTTACAGATAGTGATTCGTGAATCGTCGGGAATAGTCGAAGGTCAAATGAATATATGAAACAGTTCAAAATTTTTGAGATTTAACCTAACAGATTTCTCTTACCGTGTCAAGAATATTATATCGTATCGAGAGTTTGGTTTAAAATTAGTCGAAATTTTCCGGGTCGTGACAAAACTCCTTCTTGAACTCCGCCCAAGACAACCCCACAAAAGTCGCATCACCCACCATATCAATTTAACCATCGAGCCAATCTTTAGCATGGCCCCTCAACAAACTAGTAGTAAGCCTTGTCTTCTTCTCGGGTGGGCACTCGGTCGTGCGAAAACAACCCTCAACATTGGAGATCCAAGCTGCACTTTTCATGGGGTCGGGATCCCCGTGAAAGTGAGGAGGCTTAGTCGCCAAAAAAGTTCTTATAGCTAAACTCCAACTCGCCCCCATTTTGAGGTCTAGGAAACCTCCTTTCAACTTCTTCTTTGACGGCATTGGTCATACGTTCTTGAATCATATCGACAATTTGTTCCGAAACTGACTCTTCGAATATTTGTTTAACCCTTCGTGAGAAAACCGAAACATAGTTTTCTAAAGCAGTCTCAATCTTGGTAGTCATCTCATCTTCCTCCACATGAGATGGACCACCATTGCCATTAGTATCCGTTCCGTTTCTCGTCTTCATTCTAAAGATTAAAAATGGATTAGACATCACCAACAATTTAATACACATATATACCTATGTATATGACCGCACACACACCACATCTAGCTCGATACTTGTCGTACACCCTTGATTGACTTGACTTGCAACCGTAATAGTGGTCGCGACTCACTATTACGTTCACATGCCGTGCCATGCTCAAACGTATCACAACCATCTTGCTCGATGTTCAAAACAATAACACATGATTAGTATGTCATAACATAAGCATAGTTAGTCCGCCTATGCACCAAAGAACTAATCAAAACCCGTACCGACCCGTAGTCCTACAAGTCCCGCACATAATTTTAACAACACAAAAGTCTAAGTCTAGGCGCCTATCTCAAGTCACCTAAATCCCTTAGACCATGCTCTGATACCACTTGTAACGACCCAACCCTCGGTATATCAAAAACACGACAAAAAAAAAATTTAAAACCAGCACATCTGGAAGGCGTCCAGATTCCTGGACGGCGTCCAGTACTAAAGCCTTGGACGGCGTCCAACAAATTAGGACGGCGTCCAGTTTCACTAACAGGGACTGACCAGTTTTCTTTTTTTACGTGAACGAAAAACCCACCTCCCGACACTTTCCAAAGAAGTATATTATCACAACATATCAACATAAGTAAAACTAAGGGATTTCCACAATAAAAACTAGTTTTACATCACGGGGCCCACATATGCCCAAAATACCATTAAGTACGAAATACGAGTTTCGACCACTGAAAGTTTAATTGCCAAACATCACTAGAGCATGGTGTTTGGGGTTAAACTACCCAAATCTTGTTCGAACTTCTAAAAAGCTATAACCCCCGAGAGCCACTAATCCAAGCGAATACCCTTGCCCTTATCCAAGCCAGATCCTAAAAAGGTAAACAACGAGAGGGTAAGCTAACGCTTAGTGAATGCAATAATTATACATATACATATATAATACACCTACTTGCAAGCACTTACACAATTACCTCATACATGCTAGCAATTTAAATGACATACCAACGCAAGGTATAAAGCTAAAATCTCCAAGACCACAAGCTAGCACAAACAATAGCATATATAATTCGAATAATATAAAGTTCCACACTACAAAACACATAACCATGGTTAACCAATAGTACAAAGGAATGGTACTTCGAATTTCCCATCGGTGTTCCCAACAACCGTTAGTGTACAACGAATTATAACACTAACCCCGGAGTGGTATCGATCGTCCGAACTTTAAACCCACCCGTCACGTTTAATGTGGTATCGAACGCCCGAACTTTAAACCCACTATACAAGCCCACACACATACATGACATGGCATCGAACGCCCGAACTTAAACCCATATCATATATTGACCCGATGTGGTATCGATCGCCCGAACTTAAACCCACATCGAATCTCGTACAAGTAAATACATTATATACACATATGTATAATCATTCCACTCACCTTGTCGACTTGGCGAGATTTCTAATAACACTTGTAACTTCAAAGCGAGTCACCTAACACAATTAATTCTCAATTAATTCACATAATGAGTTGGACTTTCCACCAACTAACCTTACTAGTGCATTTATGACCCATTTGCACTAGAATCACACATTAAAGGTCGAGACCCACAACTAATCACTAAAAGCTAGTGACTAAGGCTTTAAGACTTCCATCAACACATAACTAGGGTGTTTTCATACTCAATTTAACCCGCTAGGTCAAACCCACCCATTTGACCCATTTCAAGTCAACCATAAATCCTAGAACCAATTTTACTAACAACACAACTGAGCTAGTGATTAACCAACCCATTTAGACGAATTTACACCATTTAACACTTGAAATCCTAGGTTAGTAGATCTTGAGTCTTTCATGACTCATCCTTACCCAAAATCCCCAAAATCATCAATTATGGGTTTTAGGTTCAACACTAACCAAAACCCTAACCCTTTAACACTAATTAAGTAAGAAAAGGAATATTAGGACTTACCACTACTATCACCGCGTAGCTAGCAACTAGATGAACAATTTTAATACTCGAGGTAGGACCCGAAACTAGCTTCTCTTTCCTTTCCTTGAGTTTTCTCACACTAGAAATCTCTCTCTCTCTCTAAACTTGAAATGGTAGGGTTGAGGTTGTTGAAAGTGGAGTAATGACACACCCCAAAACTGATCTAGAGGCCTTAAACACGTTCCAATGTGAAAATACCAAAATACCCCTTCTAAAATATCTAAAAACCCTCAGCTGGCCCGCCAGTTATTCTGGACGGCGTCCCAAAATCTGGACGGCGTCCAGCCCTTAAATGTTGGACGGCGTCCCACGATTTTGGACGGCGTCCCACTTGTTGAAAAAAAACAGGATGTTACATGTATTTTGTTTGATGAATCGTTCTATCTTTACATGTCCTCCACGTATTTGCTGTAATGCTTTATTATACCATTTCGTTAGGTCCTTAGAACTTCATTTAGTCTCGGTAAACCCAAATTATAGTTTTTTCTTATCCTGAATTTGTTTATCCATTTTATACATTCTTTTTGAAAAAACTTACAATAATGGAATTGTTGTTTATGATGGTAGAGTGATATTCGATGCACAACCCGTTTGTGGAGGTAAGTTGAAAGCTCATAATTGTTCTATCCTATGCCATGCTTTAAAGAAACTTATTACCTTATAGTGGGGGAGTATACGGGAAAATTAAGGTGAATCGAGTATGTAAAGAGCCTGTCTTTAACAACTGTGTGATGAATCAATGACGTAACTATAATCATGATCGATAGAAGGCCTTTTTCATCTAGAGGAGAAACTCCTCTTAGCCACCATTGCTTTGTAAAGAGTCCGTTTTTAACTACCTTGTGGCATGCGATTAAGTATGTAACAACTGCAGTCAAGCTTAACTTTATTGTATAGTTTTCGTGGCATATGCTGATATGCATTGTCTAACGCCACCAAACTTTAATATGTAAAGCTAAGAAAATTATGTTATCTAAGAAAATTACGTTGTATAGTTTTTTGGGAATGCACTAGTGGAGAATGAAACTTTTGATTGTTGCATTAGAACTTGTTTTCATTTTTAGCGTTTACGATCATTAAATTTACAATAAATTTGGTTTCAATACAAATACTTTCAATAATGAGGTTTCGTCATTATAACTATATAATACAAGTAATCGATACCAATAATAACTTTTTCTAATAGTACTATTTTATAGAGCTGACCCGTGGAACGGCACGGGTCGGCTCTTAAATCTAAATCTAGTGAATAACTTATCAAAATCCAGCAACCCTAACTCTCAGTCAGCAACAAAATTGAATCAAAATGACGATCAACTTATCAACAATTAACAATCAATCTCAAATTAACCATACTACTATTGTTCTCCGATCAGCAATTGCATCACGAGTCATTACATTAGCCCTAACAATCATATTTAGATCAATCCTCCACCCTTACGATACCTCAGCATTTATAAACCCTAGCTGTCTCACTTCCACCACCACTGACCACCATGAACAGTTAATTCAATTTCCTCGAATCGCTGCAGCGATTGAAAACGGCATCGTTTGGGACAGTGTGTATTTCGTTCGAATCGCTGAGTGTGGCTATGAATATGAACAGACTTATGCTTTTTTGCCCCTTCTTCCTTTCTGTATTTCGTTAATTTCCAGATCAGGTCAGATTATTTAATTTTGTTACTGAATATAAGATCTTTATATACGTGTCTATATATTATTATATATACGGTAAACACTCTTTATATTCGATTCGAATCATATAAAGAAACAAAGTTATAAACTTGACATTTATATAAGTTTTATAATACATACATACGTATTATAAACTTGCTAGTTAATGGACCACACCTGCATTAATCTAAAGTGAACAGGTTCATTTATTTGTAGTAGTAAACCAGTTATCAAATTCGCGCCCCTAAAACTTAGGTTCAAGTTCCGCCACTGAATAAAACTAATATAGATGCTCAATTGTCTGCAAGAAGTATAGTTACTGAACTTGACACTGTAAGCTCTCATTCTTCCAATAGAAAACGCATGAGTTGAATCCGTTTTTCTGAGTTTTCACACCATTTGTTATCTGTAGTACTTGTTATAAGGTTTGATACATTAGCTACTTAGATGGAGGAAGCTTAGAATCCCTATATCTGAAGTTGAATTCTGACATGTTTGACATTCAAAGTCAAAATGGATGTCATTTATTTCATATAGTAAAGTAATTCACTAAAAGATAGTATGATTTTCTTATAAGAAACATTGTACTTGCAAATATGATTTTTGCTTATTCAACATATCTCTTGTTATTCCTATTACTTATTCATTGTTTCTAAAAAATTTGTCGTGACTAAATATGCAGTTCTTCAGCCTTTAGTTCCACTTGTTGGATATAGGGCGGTTTTGGCATTGTCTGGATATATTGTTAGCAACCTCTCATTTATTTTTGCTGCAGTTTTTCTGTATAGGTAACTATTTCAACCCATAAATCAAGCAACCTTATTTTTTTTCTTTATGCATTTTTTTCTCTTAGTCCTACTTGTATAGTTTCTTGACATATTGACTATGGATCCAATAATCTTTAAAAGTTGTAGATCTCATTAGCATTACAAGATTTGTTCTTTCCCTGACATTTTTTCTTGTTTTCTCTCACTAAAGGCTTTCTGTTATTATTCTGAAGGACTCAGAGGCTTCATTAAGGGCGTCAATCTTGTTCTGCTTCAATCCAGCATCTATATTCTACTCATCCATGTATTATTTTATTCTTTTTCTTAAAAACAAAATATTAATGTATCATGTCTGAACTGCTTGCTATCTATAACTGATACTTTGCTTTTGCAGTTACTCTGAAAGTTTGTATGCCTTATTATCAATTGGAGGATTATACTTTTTGATGTCGGGTGCAAATAATTTGACAGCACTATCGTTTGCTTTATCCGGATGTGCAAGATCAAACGGGGTGCTTAATGCAGGGTACATCGGTTTCCAAACCATGCATCAAGCTTACAATGCTGTATTTTTTAACAAGAGCATATTTGTAAGCTTATGCTTATTCTACAATGCACATGTTGCTCCCTTTTAACTTTTTTTTTTAATGTTATTTGTATTTATACCTTATCCATGCAGTTGGCGATTCGGGTTCTTGTATCCGGAATTTTGCGTTGCATATTTGTATTCGTTCCATTTGTTTCTTTTCAAGTATATGGATATTACAATCTATGTTACGGACATGATCCAGATAAACTAACACCTTGGTGTAAAGCGAAGATTCCTTTGATGTACAATTATATTCAAAGTCATTACTGGTATGTTCATATTTTTATTATGACTGATTAACATAGATGATGTGATTAAGTTTGAAATTAATATTGATGATTTATTTTGGATATTAGGGGAGTTGGTTTTCTACGTTATTTTCAACTAAAACAGCTACCAAATTTTCTTCTCGCATCACCAATACTCTCCATTGCACTTTGCTCAATTATCCATTATGTAAAGCTACAGCCTAAGGCCTTCTTTTCACTTGGTTTTCAAGATACATCAAATAGTTATGGAGATCCTAGTTTGCGTTTCTATCAGGGAGTAAATACAAGGAACACGTATTCATTGGAGAAAGAAATATCTACCGTAACTCGAGGTATGAATCCAAAACATGAAATTTAGGGTGGGTTTGATAAAATAGAATAATTAAGCACTGAATGCTTCAAATCTTAATGATTCAAAGATTCTGATTGAAGTTAGTTATGAACGACAATAAGCTATTTGATAATCATTCTGAATGAACTCTATGAATGATTTAAATTAATGTGTTAACCTTTTAAATGAATAAATAAAATAATACAGTTGTTTGATAAGTGTTCTGGATATAACATATTAAAGAAAATGGAGGTGTTTAACGATTAAGAAAGTATTTCAAGTCTGAATGGTTCAACATCATTTATCATTCAGATGTCACTAACAAACGCACTGAATGCTAGTGCTGAAACATTCCATCAAAAGGCAACCAAACGAACCCTTATATTTAGTTTGCAAAGTTACCCTACGTATGAAGAAGTTTCTTTTAATTATATTTATTTATTATTTATATAATAACAGAAGATCAGGCTCGTAGAAGGAGAAAGCGTAATGTCAAAGAAGAGACTCCTGTCATGCTTTCAACAAACAAGTTGGAGAAATTTCCCATTATCATCATACCGTTTGTTTTACACTTGAGTTTCATGGTTGCCACTGCGTTTTTTGTCATGCACGTTCAGGTCAGTCACACACACACACCGTAATAGTATTTTATTCGAAGAACATGATTCTATGTATTTAATAATATTATTCACTACAGGTTGCAACGCGGTTCTTGTCATCAAGCCCTGTTATCTATTGGTTTGCTTCGTACGTATTGGTATCTCCCAGGACTCATAAGGGTTGGGGATACTTGATCTGGGGATACTGTGCAGCCTATATCCTAATTGGCAGTCTGCTATTTTCAAACTTCTACCCTTTCACTTAAACTATTACAAGTTGTAGCACAACTATATCTAACTTCTTTTAGAATTCAAGTTTTGATCTTAAACAAAGATGTATATGTACATGATATTCATTTGTTATGTACAAAATCGATGATCACACTGAAGGTTCAGATCTGAGAACTTTCTCTAACTTTTCAGCCCTTGCATAATCACTTTCTGAGAGTGGGCCAGCAGGGAACGGAGTAATCTCAACAACTAAATGTGGGGTTGGGAATTCGTCAAACAAATCCCTCACGTTGCAGCATACAGTCTCTCCCATTCTAATTTGACAACCCTGCGACCAAAGTTAAGAATGAAGAATATTTAAGTTTACAGATTATTATTCAACCAAATTCATAGAAGTAGTGGAGGATTACCTTGTGTGAGGTGGCATCTCTAACGTGATCATCGCCCGAAAGTAACCAAATTCATTTTGAACAAAACTAAGATCTTCACCCACATTCTTGTCACTAACATTTGAGGTGGAATAAACACCAACAACTACAACACCTTTATGTAAAATAATACCCTCCTTAAGTCTACTAGAATCGTCCATGACACAAGGAGAGCCATCCACTCCAAAATCACCAACACCACCTTTTTCGAACTCTTAGCCGGGTTCACCACACTATCTTGAATGACCACGCCATCGGATTCAACACCACCACCTAAAAAATTTCCAACCTTATTCAAAGCTACGTGATAAGATTCACCTTGATTAGCATGTAGCGGAGACCCCGAGACATCACCCACTGATTGAGCAAAAGTCGAAGTTCCGACATCACCGACTACGGGATCGTGACGGTTTTGAATAGCCTAATTGTAAGCAGCGTTAGATCCATATCAAAACCATCTTCAATCAGTTTTCCAATGACCGAATGGTCGCCAATTTCACAAACCCAAACATGGGACACACCACATACTAAATTTTTTAATTCAGTCTCGACTAACCCGTGAATATGCTTTGCACTATCGGACTTGACAAACCTGAACAAAGATCCAATGTTGCCAAGTATCGACGATAAATTTGCAATGTAGACAACTTCCCTAAAAGACAAGCGAGCTTATTGATATTGTCATCAGAAACATAATCCACCGGAACACTGCACAATTCCAACCAAGCAAAACATGTGAACTACACCTTCAAATCAACGAACGGGGCCGCATACACAAAATCATCGAGACAAGAAGGGGGCTTGGTTGCATTTATGAAACTTTCCAAGTCGGCACAACCTAAGATACATCCGAAGGGCCCCAATTTGCAAGAGTGGTTAACCAGAATATTGCGTCTGATCAATAAACTCTTTAACTTATCTTCCGTCAGAGGAACAAAATCTGCAACTAACACACACAGACCTAGTCGATCCACCACAGCAGAATTTCAAATTAACTTACAACGAAATGGTTGCGCGTACTGGAATTAATTTCTTCCGGGAAAGGAGTTTCTCAAAATTATTGTGCTTTACTCTAAATAACAATTAAAAAACATTAAAATTTTAACTATGTCCCCTTTATTAATAAAAAAATAAGATTAAATATAACAATTAATTTATTAGTTTCTATTTATAACAACATTAAATGAATAGCAAATTAGACAATTCGTTATTACATCTTAAATCTAACAAAAAGTCAAAGTGAACTGTTTTTTGGGATGGATGGAGTAGCAAGAAAAAATTACGTGGAGAAACTTGTGGTTTAACCTGTATTTCATGGCACATCTTAGTATTTTTTATCACGTGATGATCTGTTACGAATGCAAACCACGACACACTTCGTAAGGATAATAATATAGAGAACCAAATGTGATCACCATTTTTATAAAGTGCAGTAGTAAAACAACAATTATATTTTTTTTGTCGAAAAAATAAAAACTTATATTACACTTTTATCAATCGCTGAAAAGCTGACAAAACAATTCAAAGATAAAGACAATCGACCTCTCAAAAAGAAGTTAAAAAGACAAACCTAACAAATAAGCACACATAACCAAAAATGTTCCAAGATGAACAAACGAAAAAAACATGATAACCTACAAAAGCCATAACCAACAACGAAAGCCAAACAACTAAACACAAATACATGACAAAAACCAACTAACAAAAACTAGTAAAAGCCAAATGATACGAGGTTAAAATGGCTCTTTTATTTTCTCATTAATTACACATACAATACAATTGTCTTATTAATTTGAGGCATAACCCCTTTCTCTCTTCCAATTACTCGATATATAACAAAAACTAGTAAATGGATCATTTATCTTTCTAACTTTTACACACACACATATGGGTGTTCGTTCGGTTGGTTTATGGTTTACGTGGTTTATTCGGTTTTCAAGAATATATTTGTAAACCAATAACCGAACCTAATTTGACAAAACCAAACCAATCCAACCAAATAAGAAATCGGTTTACATGGATTGGTTTTGGTTAAACCAAATTAAAACTTTAGATAAAAAGTGTGTATATTTTTTTTTTTTAAATTCAAACTATTTTATTTATTAAACTATAAGTATACAATTAATAAAATATTCCTGCCAAACTTGCAATATGAGAAGCAACCATGAGTATACAACTCATATATACAATCTTCTACACTATGTTAATGAACTGAGTAGCACAAAAATAATAACGAAACTAGCAGCAACTAAGTATCCAGATATAAAAATTTCATAATACGGAGTAATTGATATACAAATTCAATTGTTGAAGTGAAATTAAACCAATAAAAACATTAAACTCAAACAAGAACAAATAGAAGATAACTCATACTTAAAATTCAAAATAAAATACAACAAATAATTAATATATACCACAAGTAAAAGTATATTTCGGTTTGAAACTAAATGTTAATTTTACAAACCAAACCCAAACCGAAAACCGTAAATATTTTTGGGTGAAACCAATAAACCAAACCAAAACCAAATAAGCCAACCCACTTTAACCAAATTAATTTGGTTTGATCGGTTTCGTGGTGGAAGCCATTTAATGCACACCCCTACACACACATACATATATATATATATATATATATATATATATATATATATATATATATATATATATATATATATATATATAGGGGCAGGATCAATGGGGAAGTAACCAATCGGGGGGAAGCAAATTTTTTTTCTTTTTCGTTTTTTTTTTTTGGAATTTTTTTTTCAGTCATCAAGATCACACGAAAATATGAACATTTAGAAAAGACACTTCGTGATGAATGTTATTATTTAGGCGAAAAAACGATCGACAAAAATAACATTCAAGATAATATTGTTCGTGAAGAATGTTAACGCTTTTTTTCTTCTTCATGTTTTGTGAAGTAAAATTTAGCCCGATTTAGACTTTAGGGTTTAGGGTTTAGGGTTTGGTGTTTTGAGTTTATTCCATAAACCCAAAACACCAAACCCTTAACTCTAAACCGTTCGTGTTAAAAACTCAATCTAAATTCTAAATCTAAACCCTAAACCCTAAATTTCTAAACCCTAATATCTAAACCCTATAAACCCTAATATCTAAACTCTAGTATCTAAAACCTCAACATACGCTCGAAAAACGCGATAATTGTTATATATTAGTTCTTCGAGCATTTTCCCGCCAAAATAAAACATTTATCACAAAGTGTCTTTATTAAATGTTCATATTTTCATTCAATCTATAATGTTCGTGAACAAAGTTTTTTCAAAAAACGAAGAAAAAAAAAATTTTGCTTCTCCCCGCTTCTTCCCGATTGGTTACTTCCCTCTTGATATATATATATATATATATATATATATATATATATATATATATATATATATATATATATATATATATATATATATATATATATATATATATATATATATATATATATGTAATCAAATGTAAATGAAGCCAGTTTCTCCATGTCACACACGTTCACATGATTATGAGTACATGGGTTGAGTAGCTGCCATCTTTTCCATGTTGCATTGTTGTTGAGAAAATCATATACGATATTAGATCAATACGATTTCACCTTAGTTCTCGGAGTTGGGAACGATCAACCCAGATCACGTGGGGTCATGTCACTTGCAAAAGTTAAGTGGAGGGTCCCGTCATTGACGTCTGTTTAATAATCCCGTTAAATTCAATCATGTCTCACGTAAAAGTGTAACTTCATCTTTTTTCCCTTCGTTTATTATTGACTTTTAACCACCTACCAAACTTCATTTCATTGTAACAACCACTACAACAAAAGTGCTATTTCTACACGCTTTTTTCTTCACGCTTGTCTCAAGCGTGTAATTATTTCTAACTTCTTTCACGTTTTTGAATGTGATTAAAAATTTACACGATTTTCATGGTGTACTAACAATTCTTCACGCTTGTAAGCGAATACAAATATTTACACGATCAAAAATGTGAATAAGATTAAAATGTGGTACACGCTTAAAAATGTGAGGTTTCTAAGAATTGTCAAACACACTAAAAAGCGTGTAGTTTTGTTTAAAGGTTAAAGAAAACGTTAGAAAGCGTGAGCTTTTAAATATTGCATTATTATTATTATTATTTATTTTATTTAATATTATTTTGATCTGATTCTGATTTATATCTGATTAACATATTTTAACATATACTACGTATATAAAATTAATTATATATAAATATAAATACGAAATTAGATGTAAATAAAACTCAATAGCCCTCATTGAGTCCAACAAACAGATCACGTTCTATATCTGGAATCACCGAATTGGCTAAATTAGGTTTAAAGAAGATATTCCAAATAGATAGCATTTGTCAATTTGTTCGTCAACAAATTCGTTCGTGATGGTTTGAAGCAGATAGGGCTCGTCAAATCGTTCGCCAGTTCAAGTGTTCCTTTTAAAATTGGATGATACGAGCAGGTAGACACATTATTTCGTTTTAAGATCTGTTCATATGCTCGATTATGTTTCGTTTTGTTCGGTTAATTCATTTACTTACGGTTTCGATGTTAATTGATGTTGTTTGGTTGAGTAATTTGTGCATGAGTAATTTGTGCAATTCTTCTGATTAAATTTAGGGTTACAAAGTCAATTCTTCTTAATTTGTACGTGGAATTCTTCATACAGATGTGTCATTTAGACTCATATATAGTTTGATGACTCATATTAGGCTACAAATAGGCTTTGAAGTTATGTGTTTACTTATTGTGGAATTGTATCTTTAAGTGTTTAAGCTAACACACTATTATTTATGCACTAATGAATCAGAAACTTCAAGTAGTGTGTATGAATTGAACTAATCATTCTCTATGTTAAAAATCTTATTTTGCTTATATTTAGATTTAGATGATTAGTGCAAGTATTAGGGCATCAAGAGAGAATTGGAAAGGATATGACCAGAAGGATCACTGATTTATGTAGTATGCTTGTTTTTGTATGTTAGTGGCTGCAAGAATCATTGATATCAACTAAATCGTTTGACACCAAATGCAAGAGTGAGTCACAGTTTTGATTTTTATTTTAATTTCATCTTGAAAGCTACTATGTTGTTGTTTAGTAATCGAATTACTCTGTATTATGTTTCTTCTGCTTGTACAGTTGTACAGGATGGTTCTGTGACCACTGATCTTTCAACAACGACAGTGAAAGATGCAAAGATAAATATCAAGTTTAAAAAAGATAAGTCTGCTATCGTTCATGTTGGTCTTGGAAAGGTATAACTACTTAATTCTCCTTCGAATTATGTTCATGTTGCGGGTGAGTATTGATTTTTTTTAAATATATGAATCAGGTAAGTTTTACAAAAAAGGCTTTATGTGAAAATGTGGGTGTTTTTGTTAATTCCGTTTTGCTTGCAAAGCCTGCAGGACTAAAGAAAAGTAAGTAGCTTTCATTCATTTTCTGCTTTTTTATATATATATATTTTTATTTTCATTAATTTTTATTTTTTCACTTCTCATAATACTTTTGTATTGTTGTGTAGGTTCAAAGTATGCTGGATACGTAACCACATTTCACATCTGCAGCACAGTACAATTTTGTTTAGCATTTTTTTATCAAAGATTTTGGTTAATAACGTTCAAGTAAGCTTAAATAATTAATGTTTGCATACGGGCCTGTCTTACCCTGTTTCGATCCAGTCGTTCTCCATAGCAGCTGATCGTTACACAATACTGCAAATGAGATGACCATGAAATCGACTAAAAACTTGTCGGTGTATTTGGTGAATTCTAACCTTTATACACTAGCGGTTCTTCTGTAGGTAATTTTTATCAAGCTTACAAAAAATCACTTTGAATATCAGTGCTTGGTATATAAATTTGAGATAACAACAAATTTTTATACTAAATAACAACAAATTTTATATACACTAATTTTAAAGTGTCCTGATAAGATTTAGACATGTGGGTTGATAAATGTGAGCGATAAATAGGTAATTATCTTCAAGTTAATGCGTAAACTTTATCTTATGATTCTATTAACTCAACATATATGTACTTGTTTGACACGGGTTTTCTAGCAACTACTGCCCTTACAGTGGAGCATCTTTTCAAGACTTCAATATTTGGTTCCAACTTTCAACCAATATAATAGTGATTTTGTGTAGAAAGGTAGCGAAATGAAGGTTCAGGTGTGTAAACTCTTCTATTGCTCATTTATTGTCTTAGTGAAGATGATTATGTATATTTAATCATTTGCATGTTCATCTTGTAGCCAGTTTTAGGTTTCTACTAATGGATGTGTTTTATGTAGCATGAAGAAACGACAATGCCTATTGGCACGTGTAAGTTTTACTTATATCACTTCTATTAGTAGTATGATTTCTTTATAAAGTTTTTAGAAAATACATGAAAGATTGTTGGACTGGATTTAGTTTTTATGCAACAGATATTCATTTTGATCCCAACACCTACCTAACTAACCATTGTTAAAGTATCTTGATGAATTTTTATTTTGGAAAGCCAATGAATTTTTATTAATATCTTGATGAATTTGATCTTGCCATTTTGCTAATCCTTGCATAATTTGCAGGTGTAAAAGTCGAAGATTAAGGGGCTATTAAAAATGGATATCAGAACAGATACCAAAATGGTTTTCAATAGCTCATTTGTCTATCTTAGATGTTACTCCGTATTAGACTTGTAACAACATGCACTTTAAGTTTACTTTGTAATAGATAGTCTTAATGAATGTGATCCATGTTCTTGTTTCTAAGCAGTAGTATGTATTGGCTAGTTGTATATAATGAAAGATATTATTATATAAATGTACTCAAATATATATATATATATATATATATATATATATATATATATATATATATATATATATATATATATATATATATATATATATATATATATATATATATATATATATATATATATATATATTATGAAAACTAAAAGTATTAAAATGAGGAAAGCCATAATTTGTTCACGTTTTTTAGCATGAACTACAAGTAATTTTTCAAACGCTTTTAAATGTGGAATTTTAAACTAAAACTTCACGCTTTAGAATGTATGGGAGTGAAATGATTGGAACACACTCTTATGCGTGAGCATTCTAAGGCATATCTTAACCTGTTTAACCGTGAAGATTTGAGCAAATTTTCCACACTAATAAACGCCACTAATTAAGAAAATTTTGCTACGCTCATATTCTACACGGTTTATAGAAGCGTGTAGAACAAATAAGCACACTCTTTTAAAAGTAACTAATTGATTGAATAAGCGTGCAGATTTGCATAATTTGTTGTAGTGAACCTCTGTAGTGACCCGAACTTTTCCATGTTTATATATATATATATATATATATATATATATATATATATATATATATATATATATATATATATATATATATATATATATATATATTAAATAAAATTGTTATTTACATGATTAAGTATTTCCAACATGTTAAGAAATCAAACTTGTTAAGACTTGATTAATTGAAATAGGTTTCATATAGACAATTGACCACCCAAGTTGACCGGTGATTCACGAACGTTAAAACTTGTAAAAACTATACGATGACATATATATGGTTATATATATAGTTAACATGATTTTATTATAAGTATGTATCTCATTAGGTATTTTAACAATGAGTTATATACATAAAAATGAGACTATTAATTTAAGAAACTCGAAAACGATATATATAACGATTATCGTTATAACAACGTCTTACTAGGTACATATGAATCATATTAAGATATTGATACACTTGGTTAATTATGTTAAATGATAAGTAAATATATTATTAAGTGTATTAACAATGAAATACATATGTAAAAATAAGACTACTAACTTAATGATTTCGAAACGAGACATATATGTAACGATTATCGTTGTAACGATATTTAACTGTATATATATCATACTAAGATATATTATATATCATAATATCATGATAATATAACAATTTAACATCTCATTTGTTATAATAAACAATGGGTTAACAACATTCAACAAGATCGTTAACCTAAAGGTTTCAAAACAACGTTTATATGTAACGACTAACGATGACTTAACAACTCAGTTAAAATGTATATACATGTAGTGTTTTAATATGTATTCATAAACTTTTGAAAGACTTCAAGACACTTATCAAAATACTTCTACTTAACAAAAATGCTTACAATTACATCCTCGTTCAGTTTCATCAACAATTCTACTCGTATGCACCCGTATTCGTACTCGTACAATACACAGCTTTTAGATGTATGTACTATTGGTATATACACTCCAATGATCAGCTCTTAGCAGCCCATGTGAGTCACCTAACACATATGGGAACCATAATTTGGCAACTAGCATGAAATATCTCATAAAATTACAAAAATATGAGTAATCATTCATGACTTATTTACATGAAAACAAAATTACATATCCTTTATATCTAATCCATACACCAACGACCAAAAACACCTACAAACACTTTCATTCTTCAATTTTCTTCATCTAATTGATCTCTCTCAAGTTCTATCTTCAAGTTCTAAGTGTTCTTCATAAATTCCAAAAGTTCTAGTTTCATAAAATCAAGAATACTTCCAAGATTGCAAGTTTACTTCCAAGTTTTCTAAATCCATTCTAAGTAATCATCCAAGATCAAGAAACCTTTGTTACTTACAGTAGGTTATCTTTCTAATACAAGGTAATAATCATATTCAAACTTTAATTCAATTTCTATAACTATAACAATCTTATTTCGAGTGGAAATCTTACTTGAAATTGTTTTCGTGTCATGATTCTGCTTCAAGAACTTTCAAGCCATCCAAGGATCCTTTGAAGCTAGATCTATTTTTCTCATTTCCAGTAGGTTTATCCAAGGAACTTTAGGTAGTAATTATGTTCATAACATCATTCGATTCATACATATAAAGCTATCTTATTCGAAGGTTTAAACTTGTAATCACTAGAACATAGTTTAGTTAATTCTAAACTTGTTCGCAAATAAAAGTTAATCCTTCTAACTTGAATTTTAAAATCAACTAAACACATATTCTATATCTATATGATATGCTAACTTAATGATTTAAAACCTGAAAACACGAAAAACACCGTAAAACCGGATTTACGCCGTCGTAGTAACACCGCGGGCTGTTTTGGGTTAGTTAATTAAAAACTATGATAAACTTTGATTTAAAAGTTGTTATTCTGGGAAAATAATTTTTATTATGAACATGAAACTATATCCAAAAATTATGGTTAAACTCAAAGTGGAAGTATGTTTTCTAAAATGGTCATCTAGACGTCGTTCTTTCGACTGAAATGACTACCTTTACAAAAACGACTTGTAACTTATTTTTATAAACCTATACTTTTTCTGTTTATATTCATAAAATAGAGTTCAATATGAAACCATAGCAATTTGATTCACTCAAAACGGATTTAAAATGAAGAAGTTATGGGTAAAACAAGATTGAATAATTTTTCTCATTTTAGCTACGTGAAAATTGGTAACAAATCTATTCCAACCATAACTTAATCAACTTGTATTGTATATTATGTAATCTTGAGATACCATAGATACGTATACAATGTTTTGACCTATCATGTCGACACATCTATATATATTTCGGAACAACCATAGACACTCTATATGTGAATGTTGGAGTTAGCTATACAGGTTGAGGTTGATTCCAAAATATATATAGTTTGAGTTGTGATCAATACTGAGATACGTATACACTGGGTCTTGGATTGATTCAAGATAATATTTATCGATTTATTTCTGTACATCTAACTGTGGACAACTAGTTGTAGGTTACTAACGAGGACAGCTGACTTAATAAACTTAAAACATCAAAATGTATTAAAAGTATTGTAAATATATTTTGAACATACTTTAATATATATGTATATATTGTTATAGGTTCGTGAATCAACCAGTGGCCAAGTCTTACTTCCCGACGAAGTAAAAATCTGTGAAAGTGAGTTATAGTCCCACTTTTAAAATCTAATATTTTTGGGATGAGAATACATGCAGGTTTTATAAATGATTTACAAAATAGACACAAGTACGTGAAACTACATTCTATGGTTGAATTATCGAAATCGAATATGCCCCTTTTTATTAAGTCTGGTAATCTAAGAATTAGGGAACAGACACCCTAATTGACGTGAATCCTAAAGATAGATCTATTGGGCCCAACAAGCCCCATCCAAAGTACCGGATGCTTTAGTTCTTCGAAATTTATATCATATCCGAAGGGTGTCCCCGAATGATGGGGATATTCTTATATATGCATCTTGTTAATGTCGGTTACCAGGTGTTCACCATATGAATGATTTTTATCTCTATGTATGGTGTAGTGACCCGAACTTTTCCATGTTTATATATATTAATTGAGATTGATATTTACATGATTAAATGTTTTCAACATGTTAAGCAATCAAACTTGTTAAGACTTGATTAATTGAAATATGTTTCATATAGACAATTGACCACCCAAGTTGACCGGTGATTCATGAACGTTAAAACTTGTAAAAACTATATATATATATATATATATATATATATATATATATATATATATATATATATAGTTAACAAGATACTATGATAAGTAAACATATCATAAAGTATATTAACAATGAACTACATATGTAAAAACAAGACTACTAACTTAATGATTTTTAAACGAGACATATATGTAACGATTATCGTTGTAAAGACATTTAATGTATATATATCATATTAAGAGATATTCATACATGATAATATCATGATAATATAATAATTTAAAATCTCATTTGATATTATAAACATTGGGTTAACAACATTTAACAAGATCGTTAACCTAAAGGTTTCAAAACAACACTTACATGTAACGACTAACGATGACTTAACGACTCAGTTAAAATGTTTATACATGTAGTGTTTTAATATGTACTTATACACTTTTTAAAGACTTCAATACACTTATCAAAATACTTCTACTTAACAAAAATGCTTACAATTACATCCTCGTTCAGTTTCATCAACAATTCTACTCGTATGCACCCGTACTCGTACTCGTACAATACACAGCTTTTAGATGTATGTACTATTGGTATATACACTCCAATGATCAGCTCTTAGCAGCCCATGTGAGTCACCTAACACATGTGGGAACCATCATTTGGCAACTAGCATGAAATATCTCATAAAATTACAAAAATATGAGTAATCATTCATGACTTATTTACATGAAAACAAAATTACATATCCTTTATATCTAATCCATACACCAACGACCAAAAACACCTACAAAAACTTTCATTCTTTAATTTTCTTCATCTAATTGATCTCTCTCAAGTTCTATCTTCAAGTTCTAAGTGTTCTTCATATATTCTACAAGTTCTAGTTACATAAAATCAAGAATACTTTCAAGTTTGCAAGCTCACTTCCAATCTTGTAAGGTGATCATCCAACCTCAAGAAATCTTTGTTTCTTACAGTAGGTTATCATTCTAATACAAGGTAATAATCATATTCAAACTTTGGTTCAATTTCTATAACTATAACAATCTTATTTCAAGTGATGATCTTACTTGAACTTGTTTTCGTGTCATGATTCTGCTTCAAGAACTTCAAGCCATCCAAGGATCCGTTGAAGCTAGATCCATTTTTCTCTTTTCCAGTAGGTTTATCCAAGGAACTTAAGGTAGTAATGATGTTCATAACATCATTCGATTCATACATATAAAGCTATCTTATTCGAAGATTTAAACTTGTAATCACTAGAACATAGTTTAGTTAATTCTAAACTTGTTCGCAAACAAAAGTTAATCCTTCTAACTTGACTTTTAAAATCAACTAAACACATGTTCTATATCTATATGATATGCTAACTTAATGATTTAAAACCTGGAAACACGAAAAACACCGTAAAATCGGATTTACGCCGTCGTAGTAACACCGCGGGCTGTTTTGGGTTAGTTAATTAAAAACTATGATAAACTTTGATTTAAAAGTTGTTATTCTGAGAAAATGATTTTTATTATGAACATGAAACTATATCCAAAAATTATGGTTAAACTCAAAGTGGAAGTATGTTTTCTAAAATGGTCATCTAGACGTCGTTCTTTCGACTGAAATGACTACCTTTACAAAAACGACTTGTAACTTATTTTTCCGACTATAAACCTATACTTTCTCTGTTTAGATTCATAAAATAGAGTTCAATATGAAACCATAGCAATTTGATTCACTCAAAACGGATTTAAAATGAAGAAGTTATGGGTAAAACAAGATTGGATAATTTTTCTCATTTTAGCTACGTGAAAATTTTTAACAAATCTATTCCAACCATAACTTAATCAACTTGTATTGTATATTATGTAATCTTGAGATACCATAGACACGTATACAATGTTTCGACCTATCATGTCGACACATCTATATATATTTTGGAACAACCA
The DNA here is from genome assembly GCF_046630445.1 of Rutidosis leptorrhynchoides. Classification (NCBI taxonomy): domain Eukaryota; kingdom Viridiplantae; phylum Streptophyta; class Magnoliopsida; order Asterales; family Asteraceae; genus Rutidosis; species Rutidosis leptorrhynchoides. Next base: position 61,445,726 of record NC_092340.1, on the reverse strand, counting down.
TAGACACTCTATATGTGAATGTTGGAGTTAGCTATACAGGGTTGAGGTTGATTCCAAAATATATATAGTTTGAGTTGTGATTAATACTGAGATACATATACACTGGGTCATGGATTGATTCAAGATAATATTTATCGATTTATTTCTGTACATCTAACTGTGGACAACTAGTTGTAGGTTACTAACGAGGACAACTGACTTAATAAACTTAAAACATCAAGATATATTAAAAGTGTTGTAAATATATTTTGAACATACTTTGATATATATGTATATATTGTTATAGGTTCGTGAATCAACCAGTGGCCAAGTCTTACTTCCCGACGAAGTAAAAATCTGTGAAAGTGAGTTATAGTCCCACTTTTAAAATCTAATATTTTTGGGATGAGAATACATGCAGGTTTTATAAATGATTTACAAAATAGACACAAGTACATGAAACTACATTCTATGGTTGAATTATCGAAATCGAATATGCCCCTTTTTATTAAGTCTGGTAATCTAAGAATTAGGGAACAGATACCCTAATTGACGCAAATCCTAAAGATAGATCTATTGGGCCTAACAAACCCCATCCAAAGTACCGGATGCTTTAGTACTTCGAAATTTATATCATATCCGAAGGGTGTCCCGGAATGATGGGGATATTCTTATATATGCATCTTGTTAATGTCGGTTACCAGGTGTTCACCATATGAATGATTTTTATCTCTATGTATGGGATGTATATTGAAATATGAAATCTTGTGGTCTATTGTTATGATTTGATATATATAGGTTAAACCTATAACTCACCAACATTTTTGTTGACGTTTAAAGCATGTTTATTCTCAGGTGAATATTAAGAGCTTCCGCTGTCGCATACTTAAATAAGGACGAGATTTGGAGTCCATGATTGTATGATATTGTGTAAAAACTGCATTCAAGAAACTTATTTCGTTGTAACATATTTGTATTGTAAACCATTATGTAATGGTCGCGTGTAAACAAGATATTTTAGATTATCATTATTTGATAATCTACGTAAAGTTTTTTTTTAAACCTTTATTGATGAAATAAAGGTTATGGTTTGTTTTAAAATGAATGCAGTCTTTGAAAAACGTCTCATATAGAGGTCAAAACCTCGCAACGAAATCAATTAATATGGAACGTTTTTAATCAATAAGAACGGGACATTTCAGTTGGTATCCGAGCGTTGGTCTTAGAGAATCAGAATTTTGCATTAGTGTGTCTTATCGAGTTTGTTAGGATGCATTAGTGAGTCTGGACTTCGACCGTGTTTACTTGAAAAATGATTGCTTAACAAATTTTGTTGGAAACTATATATTTTTAACATGTGAATATTATGTGATATATTAATCTCTTAACGCGTTTGATATTATGTGATAGATGTCTACCTCTAGAACAAGTCCCATTGACTCACCTAATAATAATGAAGAGTCAAATGTAAATTGGAATAATTCGTGGACTGATTCACAAGTTCCCGAAGAGGAACCGGTAGAAGAGTCGGAACCGGAAGAATAATTGGAACCGGAAGAAGAATCGGAACCGGATGAAGAAATAGAACCGGTGGGGGAAATAATAAAACGGTTAAGTAAAAGAAAATCCTCAACCAACCGACCAAGGTTAATTATGGTCAATGGTGTTTCCGCCAAGGAAGCAAAATATTGGGAGGATTACCAATTCTCCGATGAATCGGATTCCGACGAGAATTCCGATGATGTTATAGAAATTACCCCAAATGAATTTAAAAAGGCAAAAGAAAATAATAAGGGAAAGGGCATAAAAATAGAGAAATCTAATTCCAACCCCGATGAACTTTATATGTATAGTCAACCCCCGAAGTCCTTAAGTTGTAACAATGACCCGGGAACCTCTAAACCACCAGGTTTTTCTAAACCAATGTGGAAAACGACGGCTCTTATTAGGGGAACATCATATATCCCTAGAAACTTGACAAAACGAACCAAAACTGAAGAAGAAGAAACGAGCGAGTCGGAATAAGATAGTTGTATTCGTGTGGTGTAATATATGTAATATAGTGTGCTTATGCTTTATGATATATGTAAAAATTGCTTGTATTAATAAGTATTTTTTATGAATCTAACTCTTGTCTATTTTACAGTTTAAAAACACAAAATGGATAGACAACCCAATATTTTAAGAGACCTACCCGGAGACATGATTGATGAAATCCTGTCTAGAGTCGGTCAGAATAGAGTCGGTCAGAATTCCTCGGCACAACTATTTAAGGCAAGATCAGTTTGTAAGACATTCGAAGAACGTTCCAAGAATGTCTTGGTTTATAAGAGACTTTCGTTTGAAAGATGGGGGATATCACATTGGGAAACCCATAAGTTACGATGTGTTTACTTTGACGCATATATTGCGAGGAACCCAAATGCTATTTTACGCAACGGGTTAAGAAATTATTTTGACTCAATGTATCCGAATATAGGACTTCATGATTTAGAAAAAGCGGCTAACATGCAACATAAAGAAGCATGCTATGCTTACGGGTTAGTAATGTTCGCTTCTCACCAAAGTGAGAAAAAGAACATCGGGCTACAGCTATTAAACAAAACGTTCCCACAAGTGACGGAGTCGGTAATTGGGGTAAGAAATGAGGTTTTTAGGTTATTACGAGACTGTTGGTCATTACGTAACCCTCGTCCCTTTGACGACGTTACAACACGCTGTCTTATCAACGACCATAACGGTTATGTTCCACAAGACCAAGGATGGGAAGTAGTCCTAGTAAAACCAGAATGCATGACTTGTTTCTGGACGTATGAATTACGTGTCTTTATTGCCTTTGCGGAACGACTTGTGTACTAGCTAGAATTATCTTCACAACTATCTTGTATCAAAGTTATTGTGTGCTATATTTCATGCTTTATGTAAAATAAGCGGTATTGTAAGCTTGTAAAATATTGTATAAAAGTTTGAACGCGAAATATTATTATAATCAGTTTTTCATATAGAATTGTAGTAGTTGAATTGTATATTAGCTACTAAGTATGAACTTAACGGGTAGGTACTACCTGAATTTAAACTTATAAAACGCTAATATGAAGAAAAAGCTTTTATAAATGAGTTCATATTATGCTACGGAATACTATTAACTACTCTTAATATTCTGTATGATTAACTTGTTCCATTTGAATATTTTGAAGGAAATGACACCGACAACTCGACACACCGTGAATATGAATGAAGAGGAATTCCGTACTTTTCTAGCTTCAAACATAGCCGCAGTACAGGTTGCGCTACATACCAACAATAACCTTGGATCTAGCAGTACGGGAAATTGTGTAGGATGCACCTACAAAGAATTCACTGCCTGCAAACCTTTGGAATTTGATGGAACCGAAGGACCGATCGGATTGAAACGGTGGACCGAGAAGGTCGAATCGGTGTTTGCCATAAGTAAGTGTACTAAAGAGGACAAAGTGAAGTATGCTACGCATACCTTCACAGGTTCTGCGTTAACATGGTGGAATACCTATTTAGAGCAAGTGGGACAAGATGATGCGTACGCACTACCGTGGTCAGCATTCAAGCACTTGATGAACGAGAAGTACCGTCCCAGAACCGAGGTCAATAAGCTCAAGACAGAACTTAGAGGGTTACGAACCCAAGGATTTGATATTACCACCTACGAAAGACGATTCACAGAATTGTGCCTATTGTGTCCGGGAGCGTTCGAAGATGAGGAAGAGAAGATCGACGCGTTTGTGAAAGGATTACCGGAAAGAATCCAAGAAGATATAAGTTCACACGAGCCCACCTCCATACAACTGGCATGTAGAATGGCTCACAAACTAGTGAACCAGATTGAGGAAAGAATTAAAGAACAGACGGCTGAAGAGGCCAATGTGAAGCAAGTCAAAAGAAAGTGGGAGGAAAACGGTGATAAGAATCACCAATACAACAACAACAGCAATTACAATAATAATCGCAACAATTATCCCAACAATCGCAACATCAATCGCAACTACAACAAACGGCCCAACAACAACAACAACAACAACAGCAACTACAACAATCGTCCCAACAACAATAACAACCGCAATAACAACAACAATCAGAAGCAGCTATGCCAAAGGTGTGAAAAGTATCACTCGGGGTTCTTGTAACGACCCTACTTTTTCTGTTATCTTTTATCGTTAATTATTTAACGACCGTTAACTATTATCCGTGCCACGTCATTTCTATGATCTATATTATTATTTTTGTAATAATATATTAATTATTATGTGTTATATGAATATTTGTATTCATATCTTTAATTGCACGTTTCTACGTGTCGTGGATTTCTATCCGGCGAATCTTTTCGGTTTTCAAACCAACGGTCGCGTTTTTGGGATATTTAAATCCTAATTATTTTAAATATGATATTTTAAGATCATATAATTATATATGGTATTTATATTTATTTTTCGTCGCGTAGTTGTTACATCTCCGAATTTTTAATCGCGTAAGCGTGTTTTTGCGTTTCGGGTTTCGTTCGGGGGTTTGGGCCACAAGGAATTTACATTTAAGAGTTTTGGGCTAGGTGGGGCCCACCCCACTATCAATTTCGGCTGAATCAAGGGGGTATACCCCTTCCACTTTGCATTTTTGTTTTCCATTTTCCCATTTACACTTTCTATTATCAAAAAAACCTAATTTTGGCTCTCTCTCCCTTTTTGCTCCCCCTTGGCCGTCTCCTATCACCACCACTACATCATCATCTTCATCAATTTTTATTACTTGGATCAAGGATTAAACAACATCAACGCGTTCCTCATTCCGTTCTCTACGCGATTATACTTCTTGTATCTCGATTAGGGTATAAACCCTAACCCTAGAACTTTTGATTTTTCATTATTTTTCTGTATTTTGATTATATATTAATAGTATGAGGATTACTTGTTGTTGTAATGGTGTTTGTATGCATAGAATTACTCGAATACATATGTTTTCGGTTTGATAAAATTGGGACAGCAGCTTTTTCGTGTGTTTCTGATATTGTAACTGATGTTGATCATAAAATAAAGTATATAAATGAGTTCCTCTCATCAAGACATTAATTTTAGACTCCGGATTCATGTCGTTTCGATTCCCGGAGCCCTAGTTACGATCAAAGTGGTATTTTGTTAAGATTGAAATGTGATTTTGGTATGAACCAGGTTTGGTCCGACTTTGTGACCATATTTGGTGACTTTAGGGTGTGTTAGTGTGTTAGGACTGATGGTGGGGCAAACTTTCATGTTCGGGTCATCTCAATCCGAGCCACGAATCACCCGTTACGTCTAAAACACGTTTTTGATTGAATTAAAGTTCCAAGTAGTGTATTGGCTGTATATCACGACTTGTGGGCTGTTCATGGTGTGTTCTTGAGTGTACCAAAGTGTCGGGTGGTTTGCTTAGGCGGAGATATATGTAAGGCTCGCCGAAAACGACACCCGGGGCTCAGGATACGACCCGATGAACTTTTGATTTAAAACTTGGGATTTATTATTAAACTTATGATATAAATAATGGATTTCATTATCATTAAATTACTTATGATATAAAAAGTAATTATTATTATTATTTAAGACTTATGATATATATTTATTATATCATTTAATTAATACTTATGATTTAATTAACATTTTAATTAAACTTGTGATTAATAATACTTTCATTATTAATGGAAAATACTTATGATAAGTATTAAACTTATATTATGAGATTATTATAATAAGACTTATAATAAGGATTAATTAATTATTTAATTATTATAAGGCTTAGTTATTATTTAATTATAATTTAATTATTAAATACTTATGATTTAATAAGTATAATTAGAAATTTATGATATGATTAATAATTCATTATTAATTAATAATACTTATGATATGATTTAAAATTTATTATTAATTAATAATACTTATATTATGACTAATATTTAATTAATTAATTAAATACTTATGTTATATTAATTATATAATTTAAACTTATCTAAACTTTAATAATTCATTTTTATTTAATTAAACTTATGTTAAGACATAATTATACACTTTTGACTTTAATAAACATTATAACCTATGTTATTATTATAACTTACACTTTTCAAATTAATGTTGACTATGTTTGACCAAGGTTGACTTTTGAGTTGACTTTCGGTTGACTTTGACTTTCAGTTGACTTCTGTTGACTTTCTAAATAAGGAAACTTTCCTAACTTCAAAACTTTCTAAAAATAGAACTTTCTAAATTTGGAAACTTTCCAAAAATAGAAACTTTCCAAAAATAGAAACTTTCCAAAAATAGAAACTTTCCAAAAATAGAAACTTTCCAAAAATAGAAACTTTCCAAAAATGGAAACCTGCTAAAAATAGAAACTTTCTAAAAATAGAAAGTGTGTGTCCGTAAGCTGTTCCGATCAAACCGATGCATATTGAGTATTGTTCTATGACTACTTGCAACATGTACAATAGCTATCATACTAAGACTTGACCTAAGTTAGTTATTTGTATCGACCTGCTTTATTTATAGGTCGGCGTTGTGATCATTCCTAATCACTGTACTACATTTGCTGTTCGCTTAATTGTGTTGGTTACTTCGTTGCTATTAAGGTGAGTTATAGTCCCATTTTTATATTTTAAATCTTTTGGGATGAGAATACATGCAATTTATTTTATATTCTGGACACAAGTGAAAGTTGGTTTAAATTATTCATTGTGAGTTGAACAAAAATATTCCCTAGTCTGGTAACTGTAATCACTGGTTTCTACTGGTGAACGCGAATCCTACGGATAGATCTATCGGGTTTGACAACCCCATTTCGAGCTAGTCGCGCTAGCAATTTGTTATCGGAATGTTTAGTACTTCGTATTTTGTTGTAGATACACTTGTTCGGTGTATATTATTTATTGTGTTTGGCAAGGGTAAATAAATGGTTAAGTGGTTACCAGGTGGCTCACGAAAAATGGAATAATGTTTTATTATATGTTTTCTAGCATATAATTTGGTGGTTCAAAAAGGAGTTTTTATGTTTTCAAACATAAATTTTTATTGTTTAAATTAAATATTGTTTGCAATATTAAACCTATAATTCACTCAACATTTTTGTTGACAGTTACTCGCATGTTTTATTCTCAGGTTCATGATTGATTGCTTCCGCTGTGCTTAGAGAGTCTGCATTTTTATGATGGCAGCTTTTGTTAAACATTAACTTGCATTCTATTTTATTACATTAAAAAGTGGTTGTTTGTTGACTTTATTTTGGTCAACTTTTGGTTAAAGTATTATTGTATAGTTTTTCTAAACTTATACATTTTAGTAGATTTCCTTTATAGGAAATCATTTTTAAATAAAGAATGCAAGGTTGTTTTATTAAATTCATATAGATTTTCGATCAAGCTGTGGGACCAAGTGACGGAGCCGTTAAGTGTTTTGACGGAGTCGTCACAGTTGGTATCAGAGCTCTGGTTGTAGGGAATTAGGCTGCATTGATGTCGTTACCCGAGTCAATAGGGTGCATTAGTGAGTCTAGTCTACAGTCCGGCCTATTATATATTACTATATGTGATTATTTGTATCGTATTGGTATGTATATTGTTGTCATACATACATTTCTATTATGTTCTGAATCCGGGAGGAACTCCCATTCCGATTTAAACGTATTCTCCGACTCATGCGAGTTCATCTTTTAAAGGAACACCTCGGTTAGTGAAACCGAGGGGGTGTCATTCTTGACTTCTGGAATTCTCGACATTTCTATGTCATAATTAGTGTTTATTGATATAACGTTTAAGTTACATTACGTGTTCTAGAATTCTCGGCATTTCTATGTCATCTATTATGGTTGTGTATATAACGTTTGAGTTATATTACGCGAGATGTCATTCTTGACTTCTAAAGGCTCGACATTTCAATGTCAGCTATTGTGTTTGGGTATATAACATTTTTGTTACATTACATGCCATTGTGCCGTTGTGCCTATGTGCTTTGGTTTTTGAACCGAAAAACGTCATCCTTGACTTTTAGAGATTCTTGGTACTTCGAAGACATTTTCATGTCACCATTACTCCTATTCATTACTTTCGATGTCTTTGCCTCTTGTGCTATCCTTAGCACATTGTTAAGAAATTGTTTTAGGGAAATTGTGTTGAAATTCGAGGTTGATCGCGTGTCCTGACCTCATGTAGTGCTATTGGAATGGAACTATGAATTGGCGAAATATAATGGCGTCAGGCCAACGTGATTATATTACATTAATTCATAAGGAAGTTCCAATATTGTGACATGAGGAATAGAAAGCGAGTCAAAGAAAATTTTTACACCACTCATTCAGAAATTCTGATGTATTACATGGGTGGGGAAAATATTAATTATCTCATTTGTTGATATACGAGAAGCTCGTTTTAACCAGATTATCTATCTCTTGCTCTATCCTTCATAACTCGCTCGTTAGCAACAGCTTCGCTCGGGAACAGTTTTGGCCCAAGGACTTATGTCCTGATAATAGTCAAGACAATATTTAACTCATTGGTTTCCATGACCTCGTAGCATTTGTTGACTAGATGTCGCAAGGCGATTCAAGTCCTTCACCCGATCTTCAACGATCTTACTTCAACTCCTGGTATACGGATACCCTGCTTTTCATCAAAATTTTTACACATTTGTTTAATTGGGCGGTCCTCATGGGATTATGGGCAAATAGAAGTAGTAAGATTGTCTGTCATGTATGCAATTTACAAAATCATATTTGTACATATAAATCAAATTAATAAATTTACCCTTAACTCATTTTGGCTACTATTCTAAATTATACCTTCAAATTTATTTTAAAACCAATCCTTTATTGAGTTGCTTAATTAAGTCAAATTATTTTACACGTTGTGCATACTTCTAAATTTACTAAGAACTTGGTTCCATTTATGGGGTCACATCAGACGTTTAAAGCTTTTTCAAAACTCCTTTGATTGATTACATTAGAATTTTCGCATTACTCTACCGAGTGTTTGGATCACAGTTCTCCTCATCCTCCGTTTAAGGATGAAACTTACCATTAAGTTCATTGATAGAAACTCATACACCACTTTGGGGGCCGGCTTTGTAAATTTGTTGGAGAGTCTTTGCGCTCATTAGATTTTATCTCTTATGGTTGGACATGGCCGAAACGCGGACCGATAAATCAATTTTCTGGGGTACCCTCGATGGTCACCTTATCGTAGAAAAGGCGCTAGGCGGGTTTCTACCCCAACTGTTGTTATAATGGGTATCATGGATATATATTACTCTAGACCGTTTGAGGAGTTTCTACTCTCAATTTTCGCTGTCAACCGCAACACCCTCGTAAACATCAATCCTAGGATTCGATACTTTAGGGTGCATGAAATTATTTTTGGAGATTCATCTCACCTGGAGTCGGCCATTCTTTATAACCCATGATTCGCGTTCTTTTCATCCGCACATAAATTTAAGAATATGGATGAATCCTAGACTTCCTCGCTCATTGTACAAGGAAGTTCACTCTCGTTGAATTATCACACCTTTCATACGTCTTCCTCTCGGAAATATAATGAAAATTTACTTTGGAGTCCATGATCCTCGTTAACTCCTTTGAGAGAATTGCCTTAAATATCTATGCCACCGATGTGACTACTCCATATTTATTTCTTCCTTCATTATTGCAACTTTATTTCATCCGTCCCAGTTCGTCCCCTTGGGGAGCTCCCGTTTTGTTCGTTGAGAAGAAAGATGGTTCATTTCATTTGTGTATTGGTTATCATGAATTGAACGAGCTTACTGTTAAAAACCGTTACCCTCTTCCGAGAATTGATGATCTGTTCGATCAACTTCAAGGTTCGTCCGTTTATTATAAGATTGATCTTCGTTCCGGTTATCACCAATTACGCGCTAAAGAAACTGATATTCCGAAAGCAGCTTTCCGTACCCGTTATGGTCACTTCGAATTCCTTGTTATGCCGTTCGGATTGATAAATGCACCTGCTGTGTTCATGGACCTCATGAACTGTGTGTGTAGACCCTATCTGGACAAAGTCGTTATTGTTTTCATCGACGACATCCTTATTTATTCTAAGAGTGATGAGGAGCACGAAGAACATTTGAAGTTAGTGCTTGATCTGTTGAGGAAAGAAGAGTTGTACGCTAAGTTCTCTAAGTGTGCTTTCTGGTTAAGAGAAGTTCAATTTCCTCGGACATATTGTTAGTAAATAGGGAATACAAGTTGATTCTGCTAAGATTGAGGCGATTGAAAAGTGGAAAATTCCGAAAACTCCTACTCAGATTCGCCAGTTTCTAGGATTAGCAGGCTATTATAGAAGGTTCATTCAAGATTTTTCACGAGTAGCGAAACCTCTGACTGCTTTAACGCATAAGGGGAAGAAGTACGAGTGGAAGAGTGAACAAGAGTCTGCTTTCCAAACTCTGAAGAAGAAGTTAACTTCTGCACCGATATTATCACTACCTGAGGGTAATTATGATTTTGTTGTTTATTGTGATACTTCGCGTCAAGGCTTTGGGTGTGTTTTGATGCAATGAAAGAAGGTTATTGCATATGCGTCATGTCAGTTGAAGATCCACGAGCAGAATTATACAACCCATGATTTAGAATTGGGAGTTATTATATTCGCACTCAAGAATTGGAGACATTACTTATATGGGGTCAAATGTGCAGTGTACACTGATCACAAAAGTCTTCAACATATTCTTGATCAAAAACAGCTAAATATGAGGCAACGAAGATGGGTTGAGACGTTAAATGATTATGATTGCGAACTTTTATATCATCCGGGGAAGGCCAATGATGTGGCTGATGCATTAAGTAGTAAAGAAAGGGCTGAACCTCGCAGGTTTAGGGCCTTGAATATGACAATTCAAACAAACCTCGCTAGGCAGATCCTTGAGGCACAATAAGAAGCCTTGAAGGAGGAAAATTTTGTAACGGGAAGGTCCGGGGCTTGAGTAAATAGTTAGAGGTACAAACCGATGGTACTCGGTATTTTTGCGGGATGCCTTTGGGTTCCGAAGTTTGGTGATCTACGAAACTTGTTTTAGATGAGGCTCATAAGTCTAGGTACTCTATTCATCCTGGTTCAGGAAAGATGTATCATGATCTTAAGGAGCTGTATTGGTGGCCTAATTTGAAAGCTGATGTGGCTACGTATGTGGCTAAGTGTTTGACCTGCGCTAAGGTTAAAGCTGAACATCAGAAACCGTCTGGACTTTTGGTGCAACCTGAAATTCCCGAGTGGAAGTGGGAAGGTATTAAGATGGACTTTATTACGAAGTTACCGGGAGTTGTGGGTGGTTATGATACCATTTGGGTGATTGTTACCGACTCGCTAAGTCAACTCTTTTTTTTGCCAATTAAGGAAACATATTCAATAAAGAAGTTTACTCGTTTGTATTTGAAGGAGATTATTTCGAGACATGGTGTTCCCGTATCGATTATGTTGGACTGAGGCAGTCCTAACAAGGTGTTCTAGGAACTAAATTGGATATGAGCACCGCTTATCATCCACAGACGGATGGTCAGAGTGAAAGGACCATTCAAACGTAGAAAACATGTTAAGAGCGTGTGTTATTGATTTTGGAAATGGGTGGGATAAATATTTGCCGCTGGATGAGTTTTCTTATAACAGCAGTTATCATGCAAGTATTAAAGCCGCACCATTTGAAGCTCTGTATGGTAGAAAGTGTAGGTCTCCTGTCTGTTGGAATGAGGTTGGGGATGCTCAACTCACATGACCAGAGATCATTCACGAGACAACCGAGAAGATTGCACAGATTAAGGAAAGATTGAGAACTGCCAGGAGTAGGCAAAAGAGTTATGCTGATAAGAGAAGGAATGATATCGACTTTCAGGTCGGTGATCGTGTTATGTTGAAAGTTTCACCTTGGAAGGGTGTGGTACGTTTTGGTAAAAGGGGAAAGTTGAATCCTCTATTTGTTGGACCTTTTGAGATTATTGAGAGAGTTGGACCGGCGGCTTATCGTTTGAAGTTGCCACGAGAACTCAGTGCTGTTCACGATGTTTTTCATGTATCGAATTTGAAGAAGTGTTTGGCCTAGGCAGGTGAAACTATTCCTTTGGAGGAACTTCATGTTGATAAGCAACTCCATTTTATTGAGGAACCTGTCGAAATTATGAACCGAGAGGTTAAGACTCTCAAGCAGAGCAAAATTCCTATTGTTCGAGTTCGATGGAACGCCAGACGCGGTCCCGAGTTCACTTGGGAGCATGAAGACTAGATGAGGCAGAAGTACCCGCATTTGTTCTCAAATGTTGAGTCAACCCCTGCACCTGCTTAAATTTCGGGACGAAATTTCCTTAACGGGAAGGTACTGTAACGACCCTACTTTTTCTGTTATCTTTTATCGTTAATTATTTAACGACCGTTAACTATTATCCGTGCCACGTCATTTCTATGATCTATATTATTATTTTTGTAATAATATATTAATTATTATGTGTTATATGAATATTTGTATTCATATCTTTAATTGCACGTTTCTACGTGTCGTGGATTTCTTTCCGGCGAATCTTTTCGGTTTTCAAACCAACGGTCGCGTTTTTGGGATATTTAAATCCTAATTATTTTAAATATGATATTTTAAGATCATATAATTATATATGGTATTTATATTTATTTTTCGTCGCGTAGTTGTTACATCTCCGAATTTTTAATCGCGTAAGCGTGTTTTTGCGTTTTGGGTTTCGTTCGGGGGTTTGGGCCACAAGGAATTTACATTTAAGAGTTTTGGGCTAGGTGGGGCCCACCCCACTATCAATTTCGGCTGAATCAAGGGGGTATACCCCTTCCACTTTGCATTTTTGTTTTCCATTTTCCCATTTACACTTTCTATTATCAAAAAAACCTAATTTTGGCTCTCTCTCCCTTTTTGCTCCCCCTTGGCCGTCTCCTATCACCACCACTACATCATCATCTTCATCAATTTTTATTACTTGGATCAAGGATTAAACAACATCAACGCGTTCCTCATTCCGTTCTCTACGCGATTATACTTCTTGTATCTCGATTAGGGTATAAACCCTAACCCTAGAACTTTTGATTTTTCATTATTTTTCTGTATTTTGATTATATATTAATAGTATGAGGATTACTTGTTGTTGTAATGGTGTTTGTATGCATAGAATTACTCGAATACATATGTTTTCGGTTTGATAAAATTGGGACAGCAGCTTTTTCGTGTGTTTCTGATATTGTAACTGATGTTGATCATAAAATAAAGTATATAAATGAGTTCCTCTCATCAAGACATTAATTTTAGACTCCGGATTCATGTCGTTTCGATTCCCGGAGCCCTAGTTACGATCAAAGTGGTATTTTGTTAAGATTGAAATGTGATTTTGGTATGAACCAGGTTTGGTCCGACTTTGTGACCATATTTGGTGACTTTAGGGTGTGTTAGTGTGTTAGGACTGATGGTGGGGCAAACTTTCATGTTCGGGTCATCTCAATCCGAGCCACGAATCACCCGTTACGTCTAAAACACGTTTTTGATTGAATTAAAGTTCCAAGTAGTGTATTGGCTGTATATCACGACTTGTGGGCTGTTCATGGTGTGTTCTTGAGTGTACCAAAGTGTCGGGTGGTTTGCTTAGGCGGAGATATATGTAAGGCTCGCCGAAAACGACACCCGGGGCTCAGGATACGACCCGATGAACTTTTGATTTAAAACTTGGGATTTATTATTAAACTTATGATATAAATAATGGATTTCATTATCATTAAATTACTTATGATATAAAAAGTAATTATTATTATTATTTAAGACTTATGATATATATTTATTATATCATTTAATTAATACTTATGATTTAATTAACATTTTAATTAAACTTGTGATTAATAATACTTTCATTATTAATGGAAAATACTTATGATAAGTATTAAACTTATATTATGAGATTATTATAATAAGACTTATAATAAGGATTAATTAATTATTTAATTATTATAAGGCTTAGTTATTATTTAATTATAATTTAATTATTAAATACTTATGATTTAATAAGTATAATTAGAAATTTATGATATGATTAATAATTCATTATTAATTAATAATACTTATGATATGATTTAAAATTTATTATTAATTAATAATACTTATATTATGACTAATATTTAATTAATTAATTAAATACTTATGTTATATTAATTATATAATTTAAACTTATCTAAACTTTAATAATTCATTTTTATTTAATTAAACTTATGTTAAGACATAATTATACACTTTTGACTTTAATAAACATTATAACCTATGTTATTATTATAACTTACACTTTTCAAATTAATGTTGACTATGTTTGACCAAGGTTGACTTTTGAGTTGACTTTCGGTTGACTTTGACTTTCAGTTGACTTCTGTTGACTTTCTAAATAAGGAAACTTTCCTAACTTCAAAACTTTCTAAAAATAGAACTTTCTAAATTTGGAAACTTTCCAAAAATAGAAACTTTCCAAAAATAGAAACTTTCCAAAAATAGAAACTTTTCAAAAATAGAAACTTTCCAAAAATAGAAACTTTCCAAAAATGGAAACCTGCTAAAAATAGAAACTTTCTAAAAATAGAAAGTGTGTGTCCGTAAGCTGTTCCGATCAAACCGATGCATATTGAGTATTGTTCTATGACTACTTGCAACATGTACAATAGCTATCATACTAAGACTTGACCTAAGTTAGTTATTTGTATCGACCTGCTTTATTTATAGGTCGGCGTTGTGATCATTCCTAATCACTGTACTACATTTGCTGTTCGCTTAATTGTGTTGGTTACTTCGTTGCTATTAAGGTGAGTTATAGTCCCATTTTTATATTTTAAATCTTTTGGGATGAGAATACATGCAATTTATTTTATATTCTGGACACAAGTGAAAGTTGGTTTAAATTATTCATTGTGAGTTGAACAAAAATATTCCCTAGTCTGGTAACTGTAATCACTGGTTTCTACTGGTGAACGCGAATCCTACGGATAGATCTATCGGGTTTGACAACCCCATTTCGAGCTAGTCGCGCTAGCAATTTGTTATCGGAATGTTTAGTACTTCGTATTTTGTTGTAGATACACTTGTTCGGTGTATATTATTTATTGTGTTTGGCAAGGGTAAATAAATGGTTAAGTGGTTACCAGGTGGCTCACGGAAAATGGAATAATGTTTTATTATATGTTTTCTAGCATATAATTTGGTGGTTCAAAAAGGAGTTTTTATGTTTTCAAACATAAATTTTTATTGTTTAAATTAAATATTGTTTGCAATATTAAACCTATAATTCACTCAACATTTTTGTTGACAGTTACTCGCATGTTTTATTCTCAGGTTCATGATTGATTGCTTCCGCTGTGCTTAGAGAGTCTGCATTTTTATGATGGCAGCTTTTGTTAAACATTAACTTGCATTCTATTTTATTACATTAAAAAGTGGTTGTTTGTTGACTTTATTTTGGTCAACTTTTGGTTAAAGTATTATTGTATAGTTTTTCTAAACTTATACATTTTAGTAGATTTCCTTTATAGGAAATCATTTTTAAATAAAGAATGCAAGGTTGTTTTATTAAATTCATATAGATTTTCGATCAAGCTGTGGGACCAAGTGACGGAGCCGTTAAGTGTTTTGACGGAGTCGTCACAGTTCTGCACCAAATTTTGCAACAAGTGTAAAAGAAATGGTCATAGCGCGGTGAAGTGTGAGGTCTACGGACCAGGGGTTAACAGAACGAAAGGAACAAATGGTGTCGGAACGAGTAATGGTGGAGCAAGTAGTGTCGGAGCAAGTTATGCCAATGTAGTTTGTTATAAATGTGGAAAACTGGGCCACATTATCAGAAATTGCCCGAACCAGGAGAACACGAATGGACAAGGCCGCGGAAGAGTTTTCAATATTAATGCGGCAGAGGCACAGGAAGACCCGGAGCTTGTTACGGGTACATTTCTTATTGACAATAAATCTGCTTACGTTTTATTTGATTCGGGTGCGGATAGAAGCTATATGAGTAGAGATTTTTGTGCTAAATTAAGTTGTCCATTGACGCCGTTGGATAGTAAATTTTTACTCGAATTAGCAAATGGTAAATTAATTTCAGCAGATAATATATGTCGTAATCGAGAAATTAAACTGGTTAGCGAAACATTTAAGATTGACTTGATACCAGTAGAGTTAGGGAGTTTTGATGTGATAATCGGTATGGACTGGTTGAAAGAAGTGAAAGCAGAGATCGTTTGTTACAAAAATGCAATTCGCATTATACGAGAAAAAGGAAAACCCTTAATGGTGTACGGAGAAAATGGCAACACAAAGCTACATCTTATTAGTAATTTGAAGGCACAAAAACTAATAAGAAAATGTTGCTATGCTGTTCTAGCACACGTCGAGAAAGTACAAACTGAAGAAAAGAGCATCAATGATGTTCCCGTCGCAAAAGAATTTCCCGATGTATTTCCGAAAGTATTACCGGGATTACCCCCACATCAATCCGTTGAATTTCAAATATATCTTGTACCAGGAGCTGCACCAATAGCTCGTGCTCCTTACAGACTCTCACCCAGCGAGATGAAAGAACTGCAAAGCCAATTACAAGAACTTTTAGAGCGTGGTTTCATTCGACCAAGCACATCACCGTGGGGAGCTCCTGTTTTGTTTGTCAAGAAGAAAGATGGTACATTCAGGTTGTGTATCGACTACCGAGAGTTGAACAAACTTACCATCAAGAACCGCTACCCACTACCGAGAATCGACGACTTATTTGATCAACTACAAGGCTCATCTGTTTATTCAAAGATTGACTTACGTTCCGGGTATCATCAAATGCGGGTGAAAGAAGATGATATTCCAAAGACTGCTTTCAGAACACGTTACGGTCATTACGAGTTTATGGTCATGCCGTTTGGTTTAACTAATGCACCAGCTGTGTTCATGGACCTTATGAACCGAGTGTGTGGACCATACCTTGACAAGTTTGTCATTGTTTTCATTGATGACATACTTATTTACTCAAAGAATGACCAAGAACACGGTGAACATTTGAGAAAGGTGTTAGAAGTATTGAGGAAGGAAGAATTGTTCGCTAAGTTTTCAAAGTGTGCATTTTGGTTGGAAGAAGTTCAATTCCTCGGTCACATAGTGAACAAAGAAGGAATTAAGGTGGATCCGGCAAAGATAGAAACTGTTGAAAAGTGGAAAACCCCGAAAACTCCGAAACACATACGCCAGTTTTTAGGACTAGCTGGTTACTACAGAAGGTTCATCCAAGACTTTTCCAGAATAGCAAAACCCTTGACTGCATTAACGCATAAAGGGAAGAAATTTGAATGGAATGATGAACAAGAGAAAGCGTTTCAGTTATTGAAGAAAAAGCTAACTATGACACCTATATTGTCATTGCCTGAAGGGAATGATGATTTTGTGATTTATTGTGACGCATTAAAGCAAGGTCTCGGTTGTGTATTAATGCAACGAATGAAGGTGATTGCTTATGCGTCTAGACAATTGAAGATTCACGAACAAAATTATACGACGCATGATTTGGAATTAGGCGCGGTTGTTTTTGCATTAAAGACTTGGAGGCACTACTTATATGGGGTCAAAAGTATTATATATACCGACCACAAAAGTCTTCAACACATATTTAATCAGAAACAACTGAATATGAGGCAGCGTAGGTGGATTGAATTGTTGAATGATTACGACTTTGAGATTCGTTACCACCCGGGGAAGGCAAATGTGGTAGCCGATGCCTTGAGCAGGAAGGACAGAGAACCCATTCGAGTAAAATCTATGAATATAATGATTCACAATAACCTTACTACTCAAATAAAGGAGGCGCAACAAGGAGTTTTAAAAGAGGGAAATTTAAAGGATGAAATACCCAAAGGATCGGAGAAGCATCTTAATATTCGGGAAGACGGAACCCGGTATAGGGTTGAAAGGATTTGGGTACCAAAATTTGGAGATATGAGAGAAATGGTACTTAGAGAAGCTCATAAAACCAGATACTCAATACATCCTGGAACGGGGAAGATGTACAAGGATCTCAAGAAACATTTTTGGTGGCCGGGTATGAAAGCCGATGTTACTAAATACGTAGGAGGATGTTTGACGTGTTCTAAGGTCAAAGCTGAGCATCAGAAACCATCAGGTCTACTTCAACAACCCGAAATCCCGGAATGGAAATGGGAAAACATTACCATGGATTTCATCACTAAATTGCCAAGGACTGCAAGTGGTTTTGATACTATTTGGGTAATAGTTGATCGTCTCACCAAATCAGCACACTTCCTGCCAATAAGAGAAGATGACAAGATGGAGAAGTTAGCACGACTGTATTTGAAGGAAGTCGTCTCCAGACATGGAATACCAATCTCTATTATCTCTGATAGGGATGGCAGATTTATTTCAAGATTCTGGCAGACATTACAGCAAGCATTAGGAACTCGTCTAGACATGAGTACTGCCTATCATCCACAAACTGATGGGCAGAGCGAAAGGACGATACAAATGCTTGAAGACATGCTACGAGCATGTGTTATTGATTTCGGAAACAGTTGGGATCGACATCTACCGTTAGCAGAATTTTCCTACAACAACAGCTACCATTCAAGCATTGAGATGGCGCCGTTTGAAGCACTTTATGGTAGAAAGTGCAGGTCTCCAATTTGTTGGAGTGAAGTGGGGGATAGACAGATTACGGGTCCGGAGATTATACAAGAAACTACCGAGAAGATCATCCGAATTCAACAACGTTTGAAAACCGCCCAAAGTCGACAAAAGAGCTACGCTGACATTAAAAGAAAAGATATAGAATTTGAAATTGGAGAGATGGTCATGCTTAAAGTTGCACCTTGGAAAGGCGTTGTTCGATTTGGTAAACGAGGGAAATTAAATCCAAGGTATATTGGACCATTCAAGATTATTGATCGTGTCGGACCAGTAGCTTACCGACTTGAGTTACCTCAACAACTCGCGACTGTACATAACACTTTCTACGTCTCGAATTTGAAGAAATGTTTTGCTAAAGAAGATCTCACTATTCCGTTAGATGAAATCCAAATCAACGAAAAACTTCAATTCATCGAAGAACCCGTCGAAATAATGGATCGTGAGGTTAAAAGACTTAAGCAAAACAAGATACCAATTGTTAAGGTTCGATGGAATGCTCGTAGAGGACCCAAGTTCACCTGGGAGCGTGAAGATCAGATGAAGAAGAAATACCCGCATCTATTTCCAGAAGATTCGTCAACACCTTCAACAGCTTAAAATTTCGGGACGAAATTTATTTAACGGGTAGGTACTGTAGTGACCCGAACTTTTCCATGTATATATATATATTAATTGAGATTGATATTTACATGATTAAATGTTTCCAACATGTTAAGCAATCAAACTTGTTAAGACTTGATTAATTGAAATATGTTTCATATAGACAATTGACCACCCAAGTTGACCGGTGATTCACGAACGTTAAAACTTGTAAAAACTATATGATGACATATATATGGATATATATATAGTTAACATGATACTATGATAAGTAAACATATCATAAAGTATATTAACAATGAACTACATATGTAAAAATAAGACTACTAACTTAATGATTTTTAAACGAGACATATATGTAACGATTATCGTTGTAAAGACATTTAATGTATATATATCATATTAAGAGATATTCATACATGATAATATCATGATAATATAATAATTTAAAATCTCATTTGATATTATAAACATTGGGTTAACAACATTTAACAAGATCGTTAACCTAAAGGTTTCAAAACAACACTTACATGTAACGACTAACGATGACTTAACGACTCAGTTAAAATGTATATACATGTAGTATTTTAATATGTATTTATACACTTTCGAAAGACTTCAATACACTTATCAAAATACTTCTACTTAACAAAAATGCTTACAATTACATCCTCGTTCAGTTTCATCAACAATTCTACTCGTATGCACCCGTATTCGTACTTGTACAATACACAGCTTTTAGATGTATGTACTATTGGTATATACACTCCAATGATCAGCTCTTAGCAGCCCATGTGAGTCACCTAACACATGTGGGAACCATCATTTGGCAACTAGCATGAAATATCTCATAAAATTACAAAAATATGAGTAATCATTCATGACTTATTTACATGAAAACAAAATTACATATCCTTTATATCTAATCCATACACCAACGACCAAAAACACCTACAAATACTTTCATTCTTCAATTTTCTTTATCTAATTGATCTCTCTCAAGTTCTATCTTCAAGTTCTAAGTGTTCTTCATATATTCTACAAGTTCTAGTTACATAAAATCAAGAATACTTTCAAGTTTGCTAGCTCACTTCCAATCTTGTAAGGTGTGATGACCCTGGAAATTTCTGACCAAATTTCAACTTAATCTTTAACGTTTCCGACACGATAAGCAAAGTCTATGAAGTTGAATCTCAAAATTTTGAACTGTTCAATTACCCTTCGATTGTTCTCAACGATTCGCGAACAATTATATGTAAATAGATATACATACTATAACCTGAAAACGTAACTAAGTGTTGGGTATATGATACTGTGCATTAAACTTATTTGATTGATTACCTGATTGATATATTTAACTACGGAGTTAAAAGATTATGCCAAACGATTCAAGTAAAATATATTTACTGGGTCTCTTAAGGATTATGATATTATTACGGGTCTCGGTTGAGAAGTCCATGTTGATTTGAGAAATCATTCATGATTAACGGTATTCGGAATAAATGTAAATTGTTAGAACTATATATATATATATATATATATATATATATATATATATATATATATATATATATATATATATATATATATATATATAAATAATTTATATTGTGTATTTAAAACGTATATATGACTATTGAATATATGTGATTTCAAAATTTGTTGATAAACGATAGTAACATTTGGTTGTTCGATTCGATAGATTTATAGAACGTTTGAGAAATTAAAATAAACGTTGACGTATAAATAAATTATATCAAATTAAATTCTAAAGCACAAACGTTAGGTGTTATGATAATATCTATTATTTAAACTATTTTAAATTATATATACATATTTTGCAATGTGATTAATTATAATGTTAACTAGATATGAAACGTTTTGATTAAACATATATACTTTATTAACGAGATGATGATTTATAGAAGTAAATGACCAAAACACTCAAATGCATAAGTTATATCTGGAGTGGTTTAGTTTATAGATAATTTAAGACTATACTTTGGCAAAAGTACGAGTCACTAAACGTAAAGTACCAGTTTTCTCAGCGTACGAAAATGCGTTCGAAAAATCGGAACCGGGACTTAAGTCGAGTGACGACGTACGACTTATCGGGACAAAAATTACAAGTCAACTATGCACATGAATTTAATATAATATATAATTAATTATATAAATTATATATATTATATATATAATTAAATATTATGTCGACAAACAAGAAAACAAAAGTTTGTGAGCTGGATCAGAGGGCCATGCGATCGCATGGCATATAGGCACAAAACCCATGCGATCGCATGGGGGTCAGAAATCAGAATTCTTCTATAAATAGCCCAGGTTTCTGGCCGAATTTATCCATCTTTCTCTCTATCCTCTCTATTATTATTATTATTATTATTATTATTATTATTATTATTATTATTATTATTATTATTATTATTATTATTATTAATCTTATGATTATTATTATTAGTATTATTTATACATAAAATATTACGACGGAGTGATGTCCAAATGATTTCAAAACGAGTTTTCGAGCAAGCTAGAGCTAAGGAAATAATGGGTTATTGCCAAGGAGGTTATGGGTAATGTTCGGGGGTATATTTGTGAATCAAACCTAGTGTTTATCATCTCTGTTGCGTCTACGTACTTTCCTACAATATTGAATCTCAATATTGATACGTAAGCACTCATATTTTATCTTTTATATATTAATTGTGTATCCATGTCTAGTGCTCGAGTATATATATATATATTTATATATGCTTGTATGCTAAATTTCGCCGTTAAACAATTTTTAATGAATCACGAATTAAATACATATATTACTAGTAAAAGGTATATGATATACATGTTTTTGGAAAGCTAGCGAAAAATCAATAACTTTTCATTTAGATATCGAATAGTTTCGATGAACGGATTAAAAGTTATGATCAACTGAATTATGATTAATAATAATTGGAATTGCTTTTGAATCCGCAATTAAGATTTAAACAACCTGTTTATGAGATTGATAAATTGGATTTTTGAATACTACTAGCCGGGTAAATGAATCCTTATATAAGGCACGTCTCGTTTTGTTGAACTGTTATCAAAATTGACTTTTTGAAACGACTTTGGATAACTTTTGTTTGTCGATCTCGAGCATTAGGATTGTGATACACTATGACCTGACCTAGCTTGATAGACATATATTGACCAACATATGTTCTCTAGGTTGAGGACTACGGTTATTTGATATTCTGTGTTTCGATCACATTTTGGTGAACGACTTTATATGCTGCTAAGGTGAGTTTCATATGATCCCTTTTACTCAATATATTTTTGGGCTGAGAATACATGCGACTGTTTATAAATACTGAAAATACTAGATTTATATGCGTGAGTTTCATTTGCTCCCTTTTTAATTGCTTTTGCAATATATTTTTGGGCTGAGAATACATGCACTTTATTTTAAACACAATGGATACAAGTACAAACTAAATTCTACACTGAGTTTAAACCGAAAATCCCTTAGCTTTGGTAACTAGTAACTGCCAGTTATAAGAACTGGTGGGCGTGAGTAGTAGTATATGGATCCATAGGGCTTGACATCCCCGTCTGTTTCAGGTATAGAAACCCTAGCCTGAACTATAAAACAGACGTATACTATTTGAGTTTAGTACATGTTGGTTTACGTGTATTGTACATGTTGGTTGCATGTATATTAAAACAGGGGTACTTATTATATAGACATTAAAGTTTAGTTACCAGGGTGCTCAATCTTGTAGAATATTTTGATAAACGTTTCTGGATGAAACAACTGAAATCTTGTGATCCATCTTTATATACAGATTATTCGAAACATACAAACTATGAACTCACCAACCTTTGTGTTGACACTTGTTAGCATGTTTATTCTCAGGTTCCCTAGAAGTCTTCCGCTGTTTGCTTATATGATAGACAAGCTATGTGCATGGAGTCTTACATGGCATATTTTTCAAGAAAACGTTGCATTCACCAATTCATCACCATGTACCTTATTTTGACTGCATTGTCAACAAAAGCACTATTGTAAACTATTATATACGATGATTGTCTATATGTAGGAATCATCAAATGTCGAAAACCTTTGATTTAAATATACATTAATGGTGTGCCTTTTCAAAAGAATGCAATGTTTACAAAACGTATCATATAGAGGTCAAATACCTCGCAATGTAATCAATGAATGATGTGTTCGTCCATATGGATTTGGAGCGATCATCACAGTTGGTATCAGAGCGTTGGTCTTAGCGAATCAGGTCTTGCATTAATGTGTCTAATTGATAGATGTTAGGATGCATTCGTAAGTCTGGACTTCGACCGTGTCTGCATGTCAATAGTTTTGCTTATCATTTCTTGTCGGAAATTACCTGTTTATCAATCTTACGTCTTGACACGTGTTTTTGCATTTATTGCATACACGGTGAATAGACAAATCATATCCTATCATATCTACTACAGTGAATCTTATTTGGCGTTTTTCGAATTTCTCTCCGTAAATTACGGAATCTTTTTACTATATATACGTATACGAGAAGACGGAGATATCATCCAGTTTTCAACCCTCAATTCATACCAAGAATCATTTCATAACTTTCTGCGAACACGTAAGATGGCCGCCTCGAATAGACCAAGTCCCTCCAACTCCGAAGACAGCGTGACGGGACTGCACCGACCGATCAACTACCGTGATTTCTTTAGAAAATGGGGATGGGTTCGCGAAATACTTACTCTATGGAGAAATGAAGAAGGTACTCCATACCACGAGCCGAACTTACCTCCTAACGTCGGAGTACTTGATCCGCTTACCGGTGAACCTGTTCGTAACACCATTTATACTCTTTTTGCGAGAATTTTTCATCTTGAAGCTACCATTAACGGAACTGGAAAAGATATCCGACCTCTACCTCACACCGATAACCAACCAGGGTTAGTAGAAGAAGTTAAAGAACTTCGAGCTCGAGTGTTAACTTTAGAGAGCACGGTACACAATTTACAAACACCAGCAGTATCACCAATACCAGTAACATCACCATCCTCAGCACCAACAGCACTAGTACCACTGACAACAACACCAACAGTACCATTACCACCACCAACAACATCCACGTCACACGCCTCAACATCACGATCTGTACCTCAAACATCAACATCATACGCACCATAGATACCAAGGAGTATCAACAACAATAAACAATGAAGTATGGATTCATAACTTCATAGGAGAAACATTCTACGGCGATTATGTAATTTCTAAAGTTTAGAGATTATCTATTCTAGCCTTAACCATAAATCAGATAGAGTAGAAACCTTGATCAGAATAATGTATGATTTACAAGCTAGACTTGTTATATCACAACATCAACAGTATCCTTAGCCTCACCAACACAGTCAGTGCTGTCAACATCATTAGAATCGTCAGCACCTCTAATATCACAAGCTCCGCCAGTTCAAGAATTACCGTGGACATCATTACGAATTAATAACGCGTATATTGAATCAACGAGTTATGAAATAATAACTCATTCCCTCCGAAGAATTTATATGTATATCTTATATATATAAATTTTAAACCCTAATAAATCTTTCTGTACTAACCTATTATGTAAGGAACTTAACTACTCGGTTAATTCATATTACTAATATGCTATGTTGTACAACCTTCGTTAACTACAATCTTTGTTTCAATTCAATGAATTTTGTTTCATAATAAACCAAGTGTATTATTCAATAACATGGTTGATTTTACACTTTCATCTTCGATGCACTCGAAACTTTCTAGAAAACATCATTTGCACCTTGCGAAGTTAGCAAGAATCCCACAAATACCAACATCCTTTATCGAGGAATATCAATAAGAATATTGATTTCATTAGTGAAATACTCCGCGAAGATTATGCAATCTCTAATGTTTTAGAGATTATTCATTTCTAATTCAAGCCAAAAATCAAATGAGCTTAATATGATATTAACTCATTAAATCAGTATTACATCTGAAGAAAATATACATACATATATTTTCATAAAGACTGTAATAAAAATTATTTTGTACAAAATATTAATTGTGAAATCTTTAACGGGTAGGTAATACTCGGGAAATATATAAGTTCACAATTAATATGTTAGATTGTACATTCTTCAACTTTGATTCACAAATCTATTAATCATGCTCACAATGATACACAATCATCTCATACTAATTCAATTACACATTCTGATATTGACGGATCAGAATCCAATTCATAACTCTGAACTGGTGACATCATTTCTAGATCTCTACATCTTTCAAAGCTATACTTTAACTTCAAAACCGTGCAAGATCCTTTAGCGTTGTTTTTACCGAAAATAATCTTGCAATTCCTTTTCAAAGTATCCAGTATTATCAACCATTCAACCAGTCAATGATGACCTTTCAGACCGATAACTTTGGCATATACGGTTTTGTTACCGGGGAACCTTTCATGTTCCACCACATTAGCAGTAAATTTACCAACAACTTCATTTATCCATGATCTTCCGAAAAATCCTTATACTCATCGAAACTCTATCGTGTACTCATCCGCATCTTGTAACAAGAATTGCTATACCAGTTACCAAGAATTAGCAATCAGTATTTTAAATCTCGCAGCAATTCTACGCCAACAGTTATATATATACATATAATGTCTATCTTCTAGACTTACTTACTTCGAATGTGAAGTTTTTGAAAAACACCCCAAACTGTGAAAATAGTTCTCTGAATTTTGGAAAAATACTGATGAAGCAGCAAAAACTGTAAACGACCTTAACAGTCAAAAGTTTGATGATCAGAAATAGTATGGTGGTAAAGCTGAGAAAAAGAGAAGGTTTGGAACTGAAAAACGGATTGGGTAAAGTATGAAGGAGGCTGTGGATAAATCACAAAGACTGAACCTACCTTCAAAGAATCCAAATGATTCAGTATCTGCCGAAGCCATTAACGAATACCTTACTCCTTACTCTAAAACCCTTACGGATAATATTCTTCATCATCATCTTATCTTGAATATTCTAAGATATTATCGTATCTTTCATTTTAAATATATCCTCAATATTTCTGAGGCTAATTTCGTGACTATCTGAAATTATTCATTCCTTCACGCTATCTGTGTTACATCATAAAAGAAACTGTGTTAGTTTCTAAATTCTGAAAAATTCAAGTTTAAAATATGAATGTTTTGAAGTAGTGTTGGAAACTGAAGCATGAATTAGTATAATATAATGACGTCAGGCCAACGTAATTATATTACAGTAAGTCATGCTGAGTTTCTAATGGAACGTGATGAAGGTTCACAGATCCCACCCTCATCATGAACCATGTTACATAACTCTTTCATTCTATATACTCTCTAAATATATCAAGAAAATATATTTCTTGATGATTCGGTCTTTTCAGAATATTCTGGTAATTTGACAAATCAAGATCGTGTTATTACAATTTCTTTCTTAGAACATTAACTATGTTCATTCCGAAATCCATACCTACGAATTCCGGACCATTATCCGCTTACCTTAAGGTCGAGAAGAGAAAACAATAACACAGCTTCTAAATATAAAGAGGAGTATAAATTACAGCAATAGAAGAGATCATTAACCGTAGATGTCAATAATTATGGAAATACAAATGCAAGGAAGGATTATGAAAACCACTACCCCAAGAGCAAAGTAAAGGTAAACAGATTCCTCCGGTGGGAGTTGGAATAGAAGGATGATTGTGGTGGTAGTCAGAATAATATCAAGAATCATAACTGGATGAAGCATTTTCACAATCTTGTGAAAGTATGAAGCAAGGAAGAAGATGTAGGAGTGGTGAAAATAATGAAATGAAAGAGGTCAATTTATAGCAAAAGATCAGACATAGCAATCGAGGCAGATTACGCAAAATCTCCTTAATTCCCGAAGAATCAAATCTTATTTAGATTATGAAGATTTTCTATTCCTTAAATTTCGAAAATCAATCGTTACTACATCAAAAGTTAAGACGAATCTCTATTCCTTCAAATTCACTATTATGCGATAACTTCTCTCTTACGCTTCGAGTAATCGGATTGTTATATCCATATTATTCAACGGTGATAAAACTCTAATTATCGACTCATATACGTCATGAAAACATTTTTATTGTTAGCCATTACGACCTCACTCAAATTTCGGGACGAAATTTCTTTAACGGGGGGATACTGTGATGACCCTGGAAATTTCTGACCAAATTTCAACTTAATCTTTAACGTTTCCGACACGATAAGCAAAGTCTATGAAGTTGAATCTCAAAATTTTGAACTGTTCAATTACCCTTCGATTGTTCTCAACGATTCGCGAACAATTATATGTAAATAGATATACATACTATAACCTGAAAACGTAACTAAGTGTTGGGTATATGATACTGTGCATTAAACTTATTTGATTGATTACCTGATTGATATATTTAACTACGGAGTTAAAAGATTATGCCAAACGATTCAAGTAAAATATATTTACTGGGTCTCTTAAGGATTATGATATTATTACGGGTCTCGGTTGAGAAGTCCATGTTGATTTGAGAAATCATTCATGATTAACGGTATTCGGAATAAATGTAAATTGTTAGAACTATATATATATATATATATATATATATAAATAATTTATATTGTGTATTTAAAACGTATATATGACTATTGAATATATGTGATTTCAAAATTTGTTGATAAACGATAGTAACATTTGGTTGTTCGATTCGATAGATTTATAGAACGTTTGAGAAATTAAAATAAACGTTGACGTATAAATAAATTATATCAAATTAAATTCTAAAGCACAAACGTTAGGTGTTATGATAATATCTATTATTTAAACTATTTTAAATTATATATACATATTTTGCAATATGATTAATTATAATGTTAACTAGATATGAAACGTTTTGATTAAACATATATACTTTATTAACGAGACGATGATTTATAGAAGTAAATGACCAAAACACTCAAATGCATAAGTTATATCTGTGATGACCCGGGAATTTCCAACTAAATTTAAACTTAATCTTTATATGATTTTGATACGATAAGCAAAGTATGTAATGTTGAGTCTAGAAAATTTTGAAACGATATTCATATATTCAATTGACCTTCGACTGCTCTCGGCGATTCACGAACAATTAAGTATAAATAGATATGCGTATGTGTATATATAAATAATAATTTGAAATATTATATGATTTAGTTGTTAGAACTAATTATGTAAAATAATATATGATATAATAAACTTATTATTAATACGTATATAATTATTAAACTATAGTATTACTAGTTTGTCATCTCAATTGTAATTAGATAAGTAAAATAAACATAAGAGGATTTGAAATTTAACATTAGTTAGTAAATAAGTTATGTAAATCGTATGTAATAAAATAAATATCTTTCTAATTTAAATTAGAAATTTAAATACTATATAGTAAATATATTAACTGGGACTGAATACATAATTAATTAGGTAGTCAATAGTTGAGTCATGAAAATTTGATGGCGTTTGTGTATCTGTTTAGTTATATTTCATTTCAAACTAAGTATACTATTGAACCCCTTTACACCATATCATTTGATTGATATATTCGTTTTAAAAAGTATTATGAAAGAGTAAAATATTAAAAAGGAAACACTACACAAATTGTGATTAGAACTTGTGATTTATTGCTCGTATAATGTTTCAATATTTTAAATAAAGTGATGAACCAAGTCAAAAGTTGGCAGTAATACATGGAACCTAACTCCACTTGTTACATTCTTTATTATTAATATCAATTATTTGCAAGAAAAGCAAAATGTATCCACAGTTGTTGTCGACCAAAATCACAAAAGGATGGGGCAAGTTGTTTTCTTTCTTATCTAAATATACACTCACAACTCACTATATCCATATATCAAGATCATAACTATAACCAAGACCACCTTCAACCTTCTTCTTCTCCAATATCATACCCACCTTTCATCATGTACAACCATCACACGACACCACCGCCATCAGGTCTCTACCCTACAACCACCACTCGAATTAACATCAATTTTTTTTTTTCATTTTTGTTTCGAATTCACAACCAAACCCCATCACTTTCCAACACCCATTTGAACTACTCAAACTGCTGCTACGATGTAAGTTATTATTTTTTTTTCCTGTGACCGCCACCATTGAAGACCCAAAACCACCCTTACTACACCCGAAACCCACCATCGACCACCATTGATGTTCGATTCTGTGGAGTGGCCGGAACTCCATGTCAATCAACACCTTCGTCTCTCTTTTTCTTGTTGGATTGTTATTTGATCACCAACATCAAACAAACGCAAACTCTTTTCGCCAAACACCACAAACGTTACCACCCTTCTTCCTTCTTCTTCGTGAACACCATAAATGCCACCACAAAACAATTATTATCTTCGGTTTTAAGAAGACGTTTTAACGATGATAAAGTGTTCATATTATAAGTCATTTAATATAGAAGAAGGATACCGACATTTTTTTTTTCTCGTTAAATTAATGAAATAATTCAAGAAAGTGGAAACATGAAAGACCCACGTATAAAGGGGAGATTAATGTGCTGGTATTCGCTGTTCGTGCTCCGGTTCTAATTCTATATTTTTTTTTTCTTTTTTTCACAATGAAGATGAGAAATCCTTTGATTTCATGTGTTGATACAATGATGATATAGATGATGATGATAAAAAAAAAAAGATGATGAGGAAGATGGAAACTGATAATAATACGGGATATATATTTAGAAAGGGTGTAATGAATCAGAAAGATAGAATGGCTTGGATGGTTAAGGTATTGGGTCGGTATTCGAGAGGTCGCAGGTTCAATCCTCGACCGTGACATTTCTTTTTAGAAAAAGAGGAAGATGAAAAATTTAAACAGAAAACATAATAAATAAAATAACATCGTAATATAATTTGAAGAAAGATGGATGGAGGAGTGGTTAAGGGAGATGTCGGGTTATCAAGAGGTCATGTGTTCGAGCCCGAGCATAGGCATTTATTTTTGGAACTTTTTCTTGAGGTAGCCATTATTATTATTATTATTGTTATTATTATTGTTATTATTGTTATTGTTATTATTATTAGTATTATAACTATTATTATTATTATTATCACTAATACAAGTATTAAGTACCATTTATTATTATAATTATGACTATGGTTATAATTATGATTATTATTATTATTATTATTATTATTAAGTATTAAGTATTATTATCATTATTATTATAAGTATCACTATCATTAATACTATCCCTATTATTAATATTAACAAATAAATATTAATACATTTAGTACATATAATATAACTATATTAATATTTCTAAAAGGTACATATAAAATAAATATACTTAATTAATTAATAAAACCTATAAATTATTAAATATAACAATTATATCACTAATAATAATATATAAATTGGTTCGAATACAATTATATGTGTTAATATATATATAAAAAATGATGTAGGTTCGTGAATCCGAGGCCAACCCTGCATTCTTCAGTTCCGTCGTATGAATATTTTTACTACAAAATATTGGATCGTGAGTTTCATTAATCCCCTTTTAAATGCTTTTGCAATATATATTTTTGGGACTGAGAATACATGCGCTGTTTTTATAACTGTTTTACGAAATAGACACAAGTAATTGAAACTACATTATATGGTTGAATGATCGAAATCGAATATGCCCCTTTTTATTAAGTCTGGTAATCTAAGAATTAGGGAACAGACACCCTAATTGACGCGAACTCTAAAGATAGATCTATCGGGCCCAACAAGCCCCATCCAAAGTACCGGATGCTGTAGTACTTCGAAATTTATATCATGTCCGAAGGAGGATCCCGGAATGATGGGGATATTCTTATATGTATATTGTGAATGTCGGTTACCAGGTGTTCACCATATGAATGATTATTTTTGTCTCTATGCATGGGACGTATGTTTGTGAGAAAATGGAAATATGAAATCTTGTGGTCTATTAAAATTATGAAATGATTATTTATGTTAAACTAATGAACTCACCAACCTTTTGGTTGACACTTGAAAGCATGTTTATTCTCAGGTATGAAAGAAATCTTCCGCTGTGCATTTGCTCATTTTAAGGATATTACTCGGAGTCATTCATGACATATTTCAAAAGACGTTGCATTCGAGTCGTCGAGTTCATCAAGATTATTATTTAGTCAATTATAGTTGAATATATTATGAAATGATTTGCATGTCATCAATTTTCGATATAAAGCAAGTTTGTCTTTTAAAAACGAATGCAATGTTTGTAAAATGTATCATATAGAGGTCAAGTACCTCGCGATGTAACCAACTATTGTGAATCGTTTGTAATCGATATGGACTTTGTCCGGATGGATTAGGACGGGTCCTCACAATATCTGGAGTGGTTTAGTTTATAGATAATTTAAGACTATACTTTGGCAAAAGTACGAGTCACTAAACGTAAAGTACCAGTTTTCTCAGCGTACGAAAATGCGTTCGAAAAACCGGAACCGGGACTTAAGTCGAGTGACGACGTACGACTTATCGGGACAAAAATTACAAGTCAACTATGCACATGAATTTAATATAATATATAATTAATTATATAAATTATATATATTATATATATAATTAAATATTATGTCGACAAACAAGAAAACAAAAGTTTGTGAGCTGGATCAGAGGGCCATGCGATCGCATGGCATATAGGCACAAAACCCATGCGATCGCATGGGGGTCAGAAATCAGAATTCTTCTATAAATAGCCCAGGTTTCTGGCCGAATTTATCCATCTTTCTCTCTATCCTCTCTATCCTCTCTATTATTATTATTATTATTATTATTATTATTATTATTATTATTATTATTATTATTATTATTATTATTATTATTATTATTATTATTATTATTAATCTTATGATTATTATTATTAGTATTATTTATACATAAAATAATACGACGGAGTGATGTCCAAATGATTTCAAAACGAGTTTTCGAGCAAGCTAGAGCTAAGGAAATAATGGGTTATTGCCAAGGAGGTTATGGGTAATGTTCGGGGGTATATTTGTGAATCAAACCTAGTGTTTATCATCTCTGTTGCGTCTACGTACTTTCCTACAATATTGAATCTCAATATTGATACGTAAGCACTCATATTTTATCTTTTATATATTAATTGTGTATCCATGTCTAGTGCTCGAGTATATATATATATTTATATATGCTTGTATGCTAAATTTCGTCGTTAAACAATTTTTAATGAATCACGAATTAAATACATATATTACTAGTAAAAGGTATATGATATACATCTTTTTGGAAAGCTAGCGAAAAATCAATAACTTTTCATTTAGATATCGAATAGTTTCGATGAACGGATTAAAAGTTATGATCAACTGAATTATGATTAATAATAATTGGAATTGCTTTTGAATCCGCAATTAAGATTTAAACAACCTGTTTATGAGATTGATAAATTGGATTTTTGAATACTACTAGCCGGGTAAATGAATCCTTATATAAGGCACGTCTCGTTTTGTTGAACTATTATAAAAATTGACCTTTTGAAACGACTTTGGATAACTTTTGTTTGTCGATCTCGAGCATTAGGATTGTGATACACTATGACCTGACCTAGCTTGATAGACATATATTGACCAACATATGTTCTCTAGGTTGAGGACTACGGTTATTTGATATTCTGTGTTTCGATCACATTTTGGTGAACGACTTTATATGCTGCTAAGGTGAGTTTCATATGATCCCTTTTACTCAATATATTTTTGGGCTGAGAATACATGCGACTGTTTATAAATACTGAAAATACTAGATTTATATGCGTGAGTTTCATTTGCTCCATTTTTAATTGCTTTTTCAATATATTTTTGGGCTGAGAATAAATGCACTTTATTTTAAACACAATGGATACAAGTACATACTAAATTCTACACTGAGTTTAAACCGAAAATCCCTTAGCTTTGGTAACTAGTAACTGCCAGTTATAAGAACTGGTGGGCGTGAGTAGTAGTATATGGATCCATAGGGCTTGACATCCCCGTCTGTTTCAGGTATAGAAACCCTAGCCTGAACTATAAAACAGACGTATACTATTTGAGTTTAGTACATGTTGGTTTACGTGTATTGTACATGTTGGTTGCATGTATGTTAAAACAGGGGTACTTATTATATAGACGTTAAAGTTTAGTTACCAGGGTGCTCAATCTTGTAGAATATTTTGATAAATGTTTCTGGATGAAACAACTGAAATCTTGTGATCCATCTTTATATACAGATTATTCGAAACATACAAACTATGAACTCACCAACCTTTGTGTTGACACTTGTTAGCATGTTCATTCTCAGGTTCCCTAGAAGTCTTCCGCTGTTTGCTTATATGATAGACAAGCTATGTGCATGGAGTCTTACATGGCATATTTTTCAAGAAAACGTTGCATTCACCAATTCATCACCATGTACCTTATTTTGACTGCATTGTCAACGAAAGCACTATTGTAAACTATTATATACGATGATTGTCTATATGTAGGAATCATCAAATGTCGAAAACCTTTGATTTAAATATACATTAATGGTGTGCCTTTTCAAAAGAATGCAATGTTTACAAAACGTATCATATAGAGGTCAAATACTTCGCAATGTAATCAATGAATGATGTGTTCGTCCATATGGATTTGGAGCGATCGTCACATAAGGTGATCATCCAAACTCAAGAAATCTTTGTTTCTTACAGTAGGTTATCATTCTAATACAAGGTAATAATCATATTCAAACTTTGGTTCAATTTCTATAACTATAACAATCTTATTTCAAGTGATGATCTTACTTGAACTTGTTTTCGTGTCATGATTCTGCTTCAAGAACTTCGAGCCATCCAAGGATCCGTTGAAGCTAGATCCATTTTTCTCTTTTCCAGTAGGTTTATCCAAGGAACTTAAGATAGTAATGATGTTCATAACATCATTCGATTCATACATATAAAGCTATCTTATTCGAAGGTTTAAACTTGTAATCACTAGAACATAGTTTAGTTAATTCTAAACTTGTTCGCAAACAAAAGTTAATCCTTCTAACTTGACTTTTAAAATCAACTAAACACATGTTCTATATCTATATGATATGCTAACTTAATGATTTAAAACCTGGAATCACGAAAAACACCGTAAAATCGGATTTACGCCCTCGTAGTAACACCGCGTGCTGTTTTGGGTTAGTTAATTAAAAACTATGATAAACTTTGATTTAAAAGTTGTTATTCTGAGAAAATGATTTTTATTATGAACATGAAACTATATCCAAAAATTATGGTTAAACTCAAAGTGGAAGTATGTTTTCTAAAATGGTAATCTAGACGTCGTTCTTTCGACTGAAATGACTACCTTTACAAAAACGACTTGTAACTTATTTTTCCGACTATAAACCTATACTTTCTCTGTTTAGATTCATAAAATAGAGTTCAATATGAAACCATAGCAATTTGATTCACTCAAAACGGATTTAAAATGAAGAAGTTATGGGTAAAACAAGATTGGATAATTTTTCTCATTTTAGCCACGTGAAAATTGGTAACAAATCTATTCCAACCATAACTTAATCAACTTGTATTGTATATTATGTAATCTTGAGATACCATAGACACATATACAATGTTTTGACCTATCATGTCGACACATCTATATATATTTCGGAACAACCATAGACACTCTATATGTGAATGTTGGAGTTAGCTATACAGGGTTGAGGTTGATTCCAAAATATATATAGTTTGAGTTGTGATCAATACTGAGATACGTATACACTGGGTCGTGGATTGATTCAATATAATATTTATCGATTTATTTCTGTACATCTAACTGTGGACAACTAGTTGTAGGTTACTAACGAGGACAGCTGACTTAATAAACTTAAAACATCAAGATATATTAAAAGTGTTGTAAATATATTTTGAACATACTTTGATATATATGTATATATTGTTATAGGTTCGTGAATCAACCAGTGGCCAAGTCTTACTTCCTGACGAAGTAAAAATCTGTGAAAGTGATTTATAGTCCCACTTTTAAAATCTAATATTTTTGGGATGAGAATACATGCAGGTTTTATAAATGATTTACAAAATAGACATAAGTACATGAAACTACATTCTATGGTTGAATTATCGAAATCGAATATGCCCCTTTTTATTAAGTCTGGTAATCTAAGAATTAGGGAACAGACACCCTAATTGACACGAATCCTAAAGATAGATCTATTGGGCCTAACAAACCCCATCCAAAGTACCGGATGCTTTAGTACTTCGAAATTTATATCATATCCTAAGGGTGTCCCGGAATGATGGGGATATTCTTATATATGCATCTTGTTAATGTCGGTTACCAGGTGTTCACCATATGAATGATTTTTATCTCTATGTATGGGATGTATATTGAAATATGAAATCGTGTGGTCTATTGTTATGATTTGATATATATAGGTTAAACCTATAACTCACCAACATTTTTGTTGACGTTTAAAGCATGTTTATTCTCAGGTGAATATTAAGAGCTTCCGCTGTCGCATACTTAAATAAGGACGAGATTTGGAGTCCATGCTTGTATGATATTGTGTAAAAACTGCATTCAAGAAACTTATTTCGTTGTAACATATTTGTATTGTAAACCATTATGTAATGGTCGCGTGTAAACAGGATATTTTAGATTATCATTATTTGATAATCTACGTAAAGTTTTTTTAAAACCTTTATTGATGAAATAAAGGTTATGGTTTGTTTTAAAATGAATGCAGTCTTTGAAAAACGTCTCATATAGAGGTCAAAACCTCGCAACGAAATCAATTAATATGGAACGTTTTTAATCAATAAGAACGGGACATTTCATATGGGATGTGTATTGAAATATGAAATCTTGTGGTCTATTTTTACGATTTGATATATATAGGTTAAACCTATAACTCACCAACATTTTTGTTGACGTTTAAAACATGTTTATTCTCAGGTGAATACTAAGAGCTTTCGCTGTTGCATACTAAAATAAGGACAAGATTTGGAGTCCATGTTTGTATGATATTGTGTAAAAACTGCATTCAAGAAACTGATTTCGATGTAACATATTTGTATTGTAAACCATTATGTAATGGTCGTGTGTAAACAGGATATTTTAGATTATCATTATTTGATAATCTACGTAAAGCTTTTTAAACCTTTATTTATGAAATAAAGGTTATGGTTTGTTTTAAAATGAATGCAGTCTTTGAAAAACGTCTCATATAGAGGTCAAAACCTCGCAACGAAATCAATTAATATGGAACGTTTTAAATCAATAAGAACGGGACATTTCAACCTCGAGTGTCGAATTCAAAAACCACGAAATCCCATAAACATTCCATTCACATGAAATCAATAACCCAATTCACCATCATGTTTGAATGCTAGTTTGGTCAACAATATGTAATCAAAACATCTTGGTCTGCAGGTTTACTCCAAACTGATGTTTTGATTACACATTGTCGATCACATCAGCATTCAACCATGATGACGAATTATAGTTATGGATTTCGTGCGAAGTGAATGTTTTATGGGATTTGTGATTTTTGGATTCGTTAATCGAGGTTGTTACAATGAAGTGAAGTTTGGTTGGTGGTTTAAAGTCAGTAGTAAACGACAAGTTTATAGCGGCGAAAGGTTTGCGGCGTAATTGCCAAATTGTCATTTCAGTCGAGGTGGGATTAGAGTAAGGGAAGAAGTTAGTCGCTCCTCTACAACTACTTTTCGCCCAACATGATCACAAATGAAGACAGAGAATTTTTCCCCAAGAACGATCAGATAAAGCAGGCAGGGGGAGTGCATGTCGTGGCAACGGATATAACCGATTCAACAGGGACAGAAGCTGACAAACGATAGCCAAGTTAGCGGATTGAAAACTGCTATTTATTATAACTAGTGAGGATGTAAAAAAAAGAAAGAAGAAGAAGAAGAAAAACAAATCATCTTAATTACAGATTGAGTACCTCTAATCTAATACGGTAATTTGATTTTATGCACTACTAGTCTAACAAGAACTACCACTCCATTTAACATTTAAAAAGGGTTGCTTTCGTTCAAAATCAAGTTTTATTAAAACTTTTAAATTATTTACGTTTTAAATTAGTACTATTTAATTATTTTGTTTTATTAAAAGCACACTTAAATTTACAAATTTTGCTAATTTCTTTATGTATATTAATATTAATAAACTAACATGCTTCAAGTAGTGACAAGACATAATTCAAACCATACAAGACATAATTATACAATTTTTCAAAAAACCATGGCTCTTGAACTCTCTCAACAAAAATTCAAGCCATCATTCCCCAATTCAATCCCCCTTAAACGAAACAATCCATATAATCAAACACGTAATTACCCTTCCTTTCCCAAAAAATCCACTGTATTCTTAGGTGGGCTTTCACGTTTTACAAATCCAACAACCATCAACAACGTTTTACAAATTTATGGAACAATTCAAGGTTTATCTTGAAAACAAGATCGATCTTTTGCTTTTGTTAAGTTTGAGAACATAGATCAGGCTTACAAAGTCGTTACCGAGATGAATGGCAAGAGTATTAATGGCAGAATCCTATTTGTAGGATTGGCCAAAAACGAATTGAACACCAAGATCCCATCTACAGACTTCTGTTCACAACAATTTCATAGTCCAAACGAATTTGTTCCTTCAATCAATTTATCCCTAAATCAAGAAACATGTAATCATCTTAATCTAACAGCTATCATCATCGACCCCCAAGAACCTATCAAAGCGTTAAAGTTATTTAAATGGCTTAAAAGTCGATTCATAGCCATTGATTCAGTTTCAGTTTGGGGATCTTACGGGTTTATCGTTCAGTGCAGCGACGAAGGAAGTTTTCAAAGAATAACGATGGGACCGACTTTGAACGAGCTAGAATTTATTGAGGTTATTCCGATGATTGAAAGAAGGAAAAATTTCTTTAGGTTGTATTCTCGAGTTTTTCTTTTAGCGGAAAAAAGTGGAGAAGAAAGGGGATGAAAGTGTTTTACTATCCTTTCTAATCCGTCCAAATATGGGCGGAGAGTTTTGGTGACAAAATCTAAAGGTACTATCTTTCTTAATCATCTCCCCTCCTCTCATTTCCGCTGAAATTTAAAACTCGAGAATCGCTGTTATTTTTTAATCTATCAGTCTCCTCTCCTTTCCATCCTAAATAAATCTCGAGAATATAGCCTTAAAGTTTCAAAAGTAATGATAAGAGGTATTCCTTATGATTGTGTTTCTCCCGATTGCACTATCGAAGTTGCTAAGAATTTTGGCCGAATCCTCCATGTCGATCGTAATTCTTACAATCTCAAACAAGCTGACACAATGTATGCCCTTGTGGAGGTCAACGACCCTGGTACGATCAAGAAGTATGTGAAAGCAAACGTTTCAAATACCACTGTTTGTAATATATGGATTGAAGAAGTTGATAACAACGAAACGTTTGAAATAGTGAGTGACGAAATCATCGAAGAATATAACGAGGTTTTGCAGCTTTCTCTTAAAGCTATGGAAGATCGAAAAGCCAAAGATAAAGAAAAGGAACCGATGCCGGAAAGTCAACGGTCACCGGAACTTCTACCGGAGGATGGGGAAATCCTGCCGGAAGATGGTGAATGATTTGTTACCGTTGATGATTTAAACTTTCAAACTCCAACTAAAGTAACTACATCAGAAAACATAGCCAAATCAAAAGAGATACAATACTCTATGGAGAAAGTGTCAAAAGCTATCCTAAATGAGAAGGAAAAAGAGGCAGAAGAAATAAAAAGGGCACTGTTTTCATCTAAAAATAAGAACAAGGTAAAGAGAACATGGCAAAAGAGGACAAGTCAATGTCAACCAATCCTCACACGTCTCAACAGTTACCTTTTAGTTTTGAGGAAAATGACTATCCTGCCCTCAACCTATTATCACCAAAAATTACACCCAACTCAAAAAACTCTTCTAATTCAATTACTATCCCAAACTCCTCTGCTGTAAAAGCCAACTCGTTTATTCACAACAATGCTTCTTTTGCTTCGAAGGTAGCTGACATAAACAAAACTCATCTTCAAGGTCAATGCTTCGGAATTAGTTGCCGGGCTTCATGTCAAGAGATTAGGAAACGCTGTACTCTTAAAGAAGGCACACAAGAACTACCTTTTATTGTAGAAGATAAGAAGAAAGCTAAACCTAAGGATAGTAATTGGGTCGACAACGTACCAAATATTTCTGATTTATTCGACACGTATAGTGAAATCAACCACGTTGTTGGGCAAGAATCAACTCAAAAAATTTCAATTCCTCTTTTTTGGCATGATGATGAAGAATATGGCGGAGGATGAGGATCTCGCCAACTCCTCAAAACCATGAGAATCGCCTCTTGGTACACCCGAGGCCTCAGAATTAAGTCGAGAAGTCGTATGGCTGGTGCCTTTGTATATAGCTTTCAAATTCAACTTTTAGCAACTCAAGAATCCATGGTTAAAGTGGGTTCACAACCCATTCTCAATGAGTTTGGAAACACTGTGACTACTGTTTCCTTCTTTCTCACTTCGATAGTCCCATTTTGCATTCGTTTTCTTCTTTCTCCGGTAACAGGTGATTCCACACTCACACCTATATTACCATCTGTGAATTCTAGAATGGGTTCAATTGCATTAGTTCTTACCGAAGACATATGCAAAGCTCACTTGTTCCTCATGGAACATGATCAAGCACATGGAAGATACATATGTTGCACTGATAGTTTTACTTTGTCTCAATTGGTTCATCATTTTTCAAAAGTTTATCTTTCCCTTAATTCACAAAGAGTTGTAGAGACAAAAGATGAATCAGTCCCTGCTGAAATATCTTCAAAGAAGTTGAAAGATTTGGGCTTTAAGTACAAGTATAACTTGCAAGAAGTTATACATCAAACTGTTGAATATTGCATTGACTATGGTCTCTTACTTTCTTCTAGAGAACACACAAAGGGTGTACATTGCCACTTTGGTGCATAACAGTACGAGTTTTGCTTCCTTATTTGTTT
Organism: Rutidosis leptorrhynchoides; assembly: GCF_046630445.1. Classification (NCBI taxonomy): domain Eukaryota; kingdom Viridiplantae; phylum Streptophyta; class Magnoliopsida; order Asterales; family Asteraceae; genus Rutidosis; species Rutidosis leptorrhynchoides. The sequence continues at coordinate 61,405,311 of NC_092340.1, read as the reverse complement.
CTATTTCTTTAGCCTTTCAATGTTTTTTTTAGTTTACTAGTTCTTTTCATGTATTTTGGGCTAGTTCTTGTTAGAGAGGTCCCAACTATGACAGAACTTCTTTCAGAACTAACCAATCATTCACTGTCACATCAACACTTCCATCTCACTTCCTTTCCAGGACTAAACCCAGGACTAAACACTCCTAATCATGACACTCCTTCCTTCCATATTTATATTTTCTTTTTTTAAATTTTTTTATATTATCAAATAATTACAATTATTTTATTAAACTAAATTTTTTATTAAAAATAAAAAATCATTACAGTAATTAAAAAACATTACAATAATTAAAAAAATACATTAAAATAAAACATACAATTAAAAATAAAATTACATGAAAATATAAATAAAACACTACAATAATTAATATTAAAAGTCCTATTCTTCATCGTCGTCTTCTTGATCTTCTTCATCCTCGTCATCGGGAATGTGTGAAGGTCCGGCGTCATCTTGATTGTTTGGATTTCTTGTCGGATCATGTCGTATGCGATAATTAGGTGAAAGATTATGTATGTGTTCTCCAAACATATCTCGTAGTAGTCGATGAATGCCCACATCTCTTATTTCCGCGTTCACTCGCATATGCGCATCAACCCTTTCTTGAAATGATCCCCGTGCTCGTCGAACCGGACGATAATTTTCCTCAAGTCCACAAAAGGAACGACCGTTGTCCTCGGTTATCATATTATTTAATATCACACAAGCTAACAAAATTCTTCTAATTTTGCGGATATAATACGGTCGTGCCGGACGTTGAACAATTTGCCATCGGCCTTGTAGTATTCCAAATGCTCGTTCAATATCTTTTCTTGCCGATTCTTGATACCTTTGAATTTTTTTTTTTTTGTTTCGGGTCTATCGGATTTCTGAACGCCTTAACTAACGTATGAGGTTTGTTCACATTTGCAAAAATTGTTTAAACAATCATATGAGGTTTGTTCACCCATATGCAAACACTTATCAAAAACATCGGCCGAAGCGGCATAAGCTAGTTGACGTATGGCGGATGTGATTTTTTGAACAATATTAAAACCAAGTAATCCGGTAGCATCACGTCTTTGAATAAAATAACTAAAATATTTTGGAACCGGAGATTGAGAAAAGTTCAAAATACCTTGACATATACGAAGAAATAGAGGTTTGCTCATTCGAAAACGATTACGAAAATAATCGGCCGGAAAAGTGGGATCGTCGGAAAAATAATCATTCCATAAAGCCCTTGCACGACCCTGACGATCTCTTTGTAAATATCTTCTAGGTGCCCGTGGTATTGGTTCAACTTCTTCGTTGTCACTTAATTCATCTAACGCGTTAAGTGATTCGAGTGCTCGATTCGTAGTGGTATTCGTGATCGATAATACCATATATGTGTCCGGATCGGGATTTGTGTTATTGGAACTCATTTTGTTTAATTGAGTGTAAAAATGATGAAAAGGTAAAAAAAAAAAATGAGAGTGATGGAAATAAAAAAGAAATGTATGTTTGTGTGTGAAAAAATAAGAGAATATGAGTGTTATATATAGGAAAAAGGGGAAAAAAAAAAAAAAAAAAGGTAACCGGTGCACATAGCCGTTGGTTTTTTTTTTTTTTTTTTTTTTTTTTTTTTTTTTTTTTTTTTTTTGCAAACTGCCGTAGGGGCGGTGGCCTGGGCGGACTCGTGCCAATAGCGCCCAGGCTGGGTGGACCTGGGTAGGGATGGCATCGGGTCGGGTTTGGTCGGGTATAGACAATACCAAACCCGAATCCGATTAAAAAACTCACTCCCAAACCCGGTTCCATACCCGCCGGGTACCCATTTATCAACTAACCGTCGGGTAACGGGTTTCCCCACGGGTAACGGGATCCCCGTTCATACATTCACATGTAACAATGTTTAAGTTTCAGTAATAATCTAATGTGAAAAAAGTACCATGAGCCATAAGTTATCAAAATCTAATATCATGCAAAATAGAATAGAATGTGATAACAGAAACATCAAAGAACATGTCTTAAGGAATGAAGAGTGTATTGCAACTGCGAAAAATTAGAGATCTAAAGGAATGAAGAGTTTATTGTAATTGAGAAAAATTAGGGATCAGTGTATAAACTATAAAGGAATCGAGGAAATAAGGAATGAACCGTCCATTATCATACTGCCCATCTAAAATCTAAAATTCAGAAATTTTATTAAATTAAAAATTTACTTGTTAAGTAACAGAATATATATATATATATATATATATATATATATATATATATATATATATATATATATATATATATATATATTAAATAAATGGATCGGGTAAATAAGTTGAGTATACGGATCGGGTATATGAGTTTTTAATTAAAATCAAACCCGAACTCAAATCCGGGAAAAAAAATAAATATATACCCATACCCGACTCTAAACCCGTATACCCGAACCATACCCAGCCCGATAATATCGGATTTCGGGTTTCCCCATCGGGTACGGGTATTTTTGCCATCCTAGACCTGGGCGAGCTTCCTGGGCGAACCATTGGGACCAGCCTTATGAGCTACACATGCCTCTTTCATTGTATTTGGACAATAAACTTTCATTGTTTTACGAAGGTTTCTATCAATATAATCATCTTTTTTTAGCCGAAAAAAAAAAAAAAAGTAGTGACAAGACATGATACAAGTAGGAGCAATTGATAATGGAACTACAAGACCCCAAACTTCTGTCAGTCATTTCATCCATCACATGCCATGATGCTAACCAATAGTACATGCCGCAAACTGCCACTTACACATTTCAAAATTTTCAATTACATGAAAAAACTTTATTACACCACCTACACGATAAAAATAAATTATAAATAAATTAATCAAAATTAAACAAATGTAGAAAGTGTGCTTAGTAACTTTTGAAAAATTAATTATTAATTTAATTATTTAACAACAATACAAAATACAAATATTTTCAAATCAAGGTTTTCTAAGATTATATTTGACGGAACAAAAATATCTTAAAAATATCTTTAAGAAGAAAGAACATCCGTTTCCCCCCTTTTATCATCCCCTGATTTTTTGACCTAAATACGGAGTAATATATACATACAAAAACCTATATCTATAACCCTTCTTCCCAACCAACTCGACACCTCTTCAAAATCACCGATCATATCATCTTTACAAACCACCGTTCACTACGTACGGACTCTAACCTTTTAATTTAGGGTTTAGCTTACATATTGCGTAAAACAGTTAGTTAAACTTGCGCTTTGATCATAGATGATGGTAGTTATTTCGGTTTCATCGTCATGTATGAATTTTCTAGCTAGAGAATGCCGGAGCTTCGCCGTAGAGTACGCCGTACCGGTGGTTCCCCTGTAATCGTTAATAAGAGAGGTCGTAGATCGCTGATTGCGGCGAACAAAAGATCGGAGCATTTGGAAGGTAATCGCGTGAAAACACGAGCAGCGGCGACTCAGAAGGAGTTAACAGCATTACCGGTGGTGGTGGTTGTTTCAGAAGAAGTCAAAGTAGTTAAGGAAGTCAAAGTAGAGATGGCGGATGGTAGTGGTGGTTTGAGTGCTAATAAGGTTACTGGACAGGAAGAAGAAGGGAATACTGCTCCTTTTCCTGAGAAGGTATAAACCACAAACCTCTTATTTGTTCTGTAATTTGGTTTTAAGATTTTTAAAGTGTTGATTTGTTGCATGGCCTTAAGAAGGAAATTAATTTGTTAGTTACTTGTGTAAAGCTCGATGAATGTTGTTAAAATGGTTATAATTTTTACTAGTTGGTTTTAGGAAACTAAAAATTTATGGGCCATCTCTAAGTTCTTGAATTATCTTCATATTCTTCATGACTTTATGGTTTTGTTTTCTGTATATGTTTGTGTTTCTGAATGTGTTTATGCATTTTCATCGAACTTGAAAGATTAATTCAAGTCTTTATGCTTATGCTTTTTGCTTTACAAGTACGAGTTCATAGTCGGGGACTTTAGAGTGATACCGACTTTTGGAGTCATAAGATCAAGGGTTCAATAAAATCATCAAGACTTAACATTAATACTCAAAAATCTTTTTATTGACTTTGAATTCTGTATATCGAATATTGATTGTATATATATATATATATATATATATATATATATATATATATATATTTATTTGTGTATATTATGTGTATGTATATACATGGCAACAATTAGTTCGTTCATTGCCTCATAACGTGTGACCTCAGGGCACAAGTTACACAATTCCATAGATCAATTGAGTAGTTGTGTTGTTGTTATCTGCTACCTGAATGAACTGCAATAACTCAGCTGACTGAGTACAGCAACTGTACAAAGTGGAAAGAGAAAGCTGTTTATGGATTTTGTTTTAAGCTGATTTTCTGCGAGCTTAAATTTATTACTTCAGACTGTTTTTAATGATCAAACTATTTAAATTTTCATTTGGTGACTTGGATGCAGTTCATGCAGGAGTAACTGTACGATCGTTCTTTTTGTATCCTTTCAGGTTCAAGTAGGCGGATCACCAGTATACAAGGTTGAGAGGAAATTAGGCAAAGGTGGCTTTGGTCAGGTATTTGTAGGTCGCCGTGTTTCTGGTGGAACTGAACGCATATCAGGCCCAGGGGCCACAGAGGTATGTTTTTTGTACCAAGCAATCAACTTAGAATGCTACAAGTTGTCTCCTTTTGTAATGGCTGTTGGCTAATTTATTTTTTGTATTTCATTTTTGTAACAGGTAGCTCTTAAGTTTGAGCACAAAAATAGCAAAGGGTGCAGTTATGGTCCTCCGTATGAATGGCAAGTTTACAAGTATGTTTTTTTCTTTTCTTTTTTTTTTTTTTTTTTAATTGATGCTGAAGTGCTACACATATTTATCTTTTAAAGTTGGAAGTTACTCATAATTTTATTGGTCAAACAGCACTTTAGGTGGTAGTCATGGTGTGCCTAAAGTACACTTTAAAGGAAAACAAGGAGAGTACTATGTGATGGTATGATAGTTGGCTTCCTTCTCATTTGTTGGATTTTTTTTTTTTTTTTTTTTTCTTTCTTGACAATACAATAATCTGCTGTTCTTATGCGTTTTTCACTCTTCCAGGTCATGGACATGCTTGGCCCTAGTTTGTGGGATGTATGGAATTCTTCAGGACAAACGTGAGTTTTTTAAGTTTGTAAACTTACGTTTTTTTTTGTTGCCCTTGTCATTTGACTTAACCTAGACGTGTCTTTTATTGGTTATGGTCCATGTTTCTTGTTTGTTGACCATGTCAAATTTCCAGGATGTCATCTGAAATGGTTTCTTGTATAGCCGTCGAGGCTTTATCAATTTTGGACAAGATGCATGCAAGAGGGTATGTTATCCAACTCTTTCCTTTTTGTCTAGATTCATAGTTACAGATATAATTGTATTTTTTTTCTTCCATGTTTGACATTACTTTTTACTGATGTTATATGTCAGTTATGTGCATGGAGATGTAAAGCCAGAAAATTTTTTACTTGGTCAGCCATCAACATCTCAAGAAAAAAAGTTATTTCTTGTCGATCTGGGTCTGGGTAAGATATCATCATATTCACTCATTATTGATTTTTTTCTTTAAAAAATTTCCAATTGGTTTTATGAATGTATTCATTTATTGACTCATGATATGCAGCAACAAAGTGGCGAGAGACTGCCAGTGGTCAACATGTTGACTATGATCAGCGTCCTGATATGTTCAGGTAAAAATTTTAGATCACCAGTTACATGGAAACAAACCATTTTAATACATCCCTCTAATGCAGAAAATTGATATCTATTTTCATATGAATGCAGAGGAACGGTTAGATATGCTAGTGTGCACGCACATTTAGGAAGGACTGCTAGTAGACGAGACGATCTCGAATCTCTTGCTTATACGCTTATCTTTCTTCATCGTGGCAGGTTGCCTTGGCAAGGATACCAGGTATTTTTTGATTTGTTATAATTTTCTGTTTTGGTATATAAATGTGATACAAATTGTAGTTACATTGATATGTGTTATTGTTTTCAGGGTGACAATAAATCATTTCTGGTTTGTAAGAAAAAAATGGCCACATCTCCTGAAATGTTATGTTGCTTTTGCCCTGCATCTGTAAAGCAATTTCTGGAGATAGTTGTGAATATGAAGTTCGACGAAGAACCAAACTATTCCAGATTAATTTCTTTGTTTGAGGGCCTACTAGGGCCCAATCCTGCCATAAGGCCCATAAACACTGATGGAGCTCAGAAGGTAAATCCACAACTATAATAGTTATAATGTTAGATTATATTCCAGTAAATAAATATGTTGATGAATGGGTAACTTAAAGTTTTCAACTTTGTGTTGATTTTAGATTATATTCCAAGTTGGTCAAAAACGGGGCAGATTGAATCTTGATGAGGAAGATGAAGGACAGCCTACAAAGAAAATTCGAATGGGTTTTCCTGCAACACAGTGGGTTTCAATTTACAATGCTAGGCAACCAATGAAACAAAGGTCGCTACTTTATTTTTTTTTTTTTTTTTTACCTTTTATCTGATCTGATAAGGGATAATATATATATCATAAACATCACATGTTTACTTTCCATTAGGTATCATTACAATGTTGCAGATGCAAGATTGAGCCAACATATTGAGAGAGGAAATGCTGATGGTTTACTAATAAGTTCTGTTGCATCTTGTTCAAACTTGTGGGCCCTAATAATGGATGCTGGGACCGGCTTCACAAACCAAGTTTACGAGCTCTCTCCTTTCTTCCTACACAAAGTACAAATTATACTCGTACTATTTTTACAAGTGGGGTCCCACAAGTTGTATGCTTATATTTTTTTTTATTCTCATTAGGAATGGATTATGGAACAATGGGAGAAGAACTATTATATTAGTTCCATTGCGGGTGCTAATAATGGCAGCTCTCTTGTAGTGATGTCAAAAGGTTGGTTACAAATCTTGCTTTATGGGTGTCTTTATGCACCCAACTGTTGGCCTTTAGGTATAAATATAAACTGATTTTTGTAGGGACCCAGTATACTCAACAATCTTACAAAGTAAGTGATTCGTTCCCTTACAAGTGGATAAACAAAAAATGGCGAGAAGGGTTTCATGTGACCTCAATGGCAACAGCAGGTACCCGATGGGGTATAGTCATGTCTCGAAATGCCGGCTTCAGTGACCAGGTATCGCTCACTCTTACTTCCTATATCGAATGATATATAATTATATATGTTAATATGTATGCTTCTTTAGTATCATTGTAGCTTTTATGTTGCTTTAAGTAGGAACAATATATATATGTGAAAAACACTTTGTGAGTAATGGCTTGTGCTTTGTAGGTTGTGGAGCTTGATTTTCTTTATCCAAGTGAGGGGATCCACAGACGGTGGGATAATGGTTATCGTATTACGTCAACAGCTGCCACGTGGGATCAAACTGCCCTTATCTTAAGTGTACCCCGACGCAAGCCTGGTGATGAAACACAGGAAACTTTACGTACATCACAGTTTCCAAGCACACATGTTAAGGTCAGTGTATAGTTGCAACTCTAGTATTCTTGTTTATTAAAAAAAGAAAAAAAAGAAAAAGAAAATCTGTTTGTAACTTTGTGTACTTTCTAGGTTTCAAAAGTTTAATAGGGATGTGCATGGATTCATGTTTTTGTTATACCCTTATAATAGTGTCTAGTCTAACGTGTGATTTGGTTTGAAAATGTGCAGGATAAGTGGGCAAAAAATCTGTATCTTGCTTGCATTTGCTATGGAAGAACCGTGTCGTGATGACAATGGTACGTGGTTTGATAATTGCTCATAAGCCAATTATTATATAGTTGTGAATTGTGTAAGAGTTGAAGTTGAGGAGATAAATCAAATCTCATGTTGTTTGTAAAACATGTTATTTATTGTATTCAAGTGTATGTATATTATTCTGGCCCCTCCTTTCATCCCTTTTTGCAATATCTTCTGCTCACATATGCCTTATCACAGATATGAAATTGCTTCTTATTGGCTTCCTAGAATTAGTCTTTCTACCTTCCTTTTATTTTAGTTTAACAATTTAACTAACAATTAATTACTTGTATATTGAATGATGCTAACGAGTTAGGGTCTCCGTGTGTTGCTGTGGTAGAACGTTTGCTAAATTTGATAGAACGTTTGCTAAATTTGATAGATAGAATGGATGAGAAAAATAGAAGCAAAAGTGGGTAAAAAAGGTGACTTAGTGTTGAGTCTGATCTCATCCAATAGAAATGTGCCGTCTGTTCCATTTTGTCTATTAGTATATGTTGAAATAACATGTATTGTATAGTGTTTTAATCAAGAGTGTTTTAATCAAGAGAAGCACTTATTGTTGGGGAAAGTATATTTTTTTCGTATTTTATTTAATTTTTTTTTTTTCAAACATTAATATCAATATAAAAATATGAGTATTTAAAAAAGACACTTGATAAATGTTATTATTTTGGCGGGAAAACGATCGAAGAAATAAATGACAACATGCATCATATGTAATGTTTTATTAAAGTTTGTTTTTTAAGGGTTCAAAAATTACGGTTTAGGGTTTAGAAATTAGGGTTTAGGTTGAATTTTTAACACGAACGGTTTAGAGTTTTGAGTTTAGAGTTTTGGGTTTAGGGACTAAACCCTAAACTCTAAATTGGACTAAATTTTGAAAAAAAAAAAAAAAACTTCACATAAGATGAAAAAAATGATGAAAAAAATCCTAATTAAAACATTACTTATTACTAACATTTATTTCTCCAACGTTTTTCTGCCAAAATAATAACATTTATCACAAAATGTCTTTTTTAAATATTCATATTTTCATGTGATCTTAATGTCTGGAAAAAAAAAATTAAAAAAGTGAAAAAAAATTACTTCTCTCACTTGCCTCCAAAAAAAATGCTTTACTCTTGATGATGACCCGTACTTTATATATTTTAATAAAAAAGAAGATGGTAATAAAATAAAACGTTTTATATTGTAGACAAAAGAATAGAATATAGAAAGATCCTTAGGTTGAACTGTCGAAGTATGTGATTATTTTTCTAAGTGACTGTAACTACACTAAGGTCATTTTCACTGAGCTTCCACAATCGATAAGTGAGCATGGACGATTTGATAAGAGACTCTTCAAGCCTTTGACTCATTATCCTGCACATATTTTACTTCTGTCAACATTTGTAATGTCCGAAACCGATTTTTATTAGTTACTATTAACTATATGCTTAAATACTTAATTCATAATTGTAGTGGGATTTAAATTTAGAATAAAACTAGTGTTCGAACCCTCGCTTTGCGCCGGGGGTTCGGTTTCAATGTATTTTATTGCGTTTAGTTTGTAAAATTATTTTGTGGCTAACGATGATGTCGTTGAAGCGCAACTCGAGTCGAACTAAAAGGTACAATCCGTGAAAGATTTATGTGCTATTTAAATTAACAATATATGTGCATCTCCGCGTTTCGCTATGGAATTGTCGACTTTTAAAAATTTAACGCAAAATCAACGTATATGAAAAGTACCCTAAATATTTAGCATTTTTTAAAAAACGTCCGTTTTGCGTATAGTTAGTGACATTGTGTTCCTAAAATTATTTCGAGTTTAACGATGGTGTCGGAAAAATTTAACTCGTTGCGAGCGAGAAGATATGACCCGTTGAATATTTGAGTGGAGTTTATTTAAGATTTTTTGTGGAAATGTTATTTTGACACTTTACCCCCCTATTTTGGGGGTCATTTTAATTTTTGAGCAAAGTTTGAGGGGTGTTTGTGGTGAAATGAAAATTAGTTAAAAGAAGAAACAAAGGTGAAATGTTCAAAATACTTTTGATACTATTCACTATTTTTGTCTAATAGTTAATATAATAAAATAATAGTAATAGTAATAGTAATGTACTAGTAATTAATACAGTAAAATTTAAAAAGTGAAAAAAAAACCCACTCCAGTGATAAGGTCCGCACTTCAGTGTTCATCTCACCAACCCTCATTCACAATCTCGTCTTTAAACAGATTATCCCATAAAACAATTAATATTTTAATATTTAATATTTAATATTTAATATTAAAATTAAAATTGAAATCTAATTTATTTGTTTCCACAAATAATATATAAACCCAGAAAACAATTTAAGATCTTTTTGCCTAACCTTGTTTTCTTCCTTTTTCTTGAATTACAAGATATGATTTCAAGAAAATTGCAAGTAGTATCCCCTGTTCCAGCAGACATTGACATTGCAAATTCTGTTACTCCTCAACATATATCTGAGATTGCTTAAGATCTTAATCTTAACCCTGACCATTATGATCTTTATGGTAAATACAAGGCAAAGGTATGTGCTTTTTTTTGCATTTTAACTTACCCTTTTGTTATCTATATACAAAGTGTTCTAGCTTTACTTTCTAAGAGACATTTTTGAGGAAAATGTTATTGTGGGAAATTAACATAATATGAAATTTTTACTTAGATAGTACTAGTTTTGAAACTAAAAGTCAAACTGTATCCACTTTGATGTTTTGAATTAGGTATGTGATTGATGAACTTAAACTGTTACAATTACTTTTTTGTTTGACTTACAAAAATATAGCCTTGGATGTCAAAGTGGCATCTTTCTTACTTGAAGATTTTGAGTTTTCTTTTTGTGGAAAGTTATATTGTATCATCAGTCATGTTAATTGGTCTCAATTTATCATGTGAAAATATGCTTTCACTTTATCATGAAAAATCAAAATCATCTCTTTTATGGACTGATATATTTGAATGATTTACTGATTTGGTTATGTGTAAATTCTTGATTATGCTGTCTGTGATGATTTGGGCATGTGAAAAGTTTGGTCATTTTGGTCTATGATAATTTGGGTATTCGAAAATTTTAGGTTTTGTTGTCGGTGTTCGATGAACTAAAAGAAAGACAAGATGGATACTATGTTGTTGTCGGAGGGATCACTCCAACTCCTCTTGGAGAAGGCAAGTCTACTACTACTGTTGGTCTTTGTCAAGCTCTGGGAGCATATCTTGATAAAAAGGTAACATTTTTCAGTTAGTTATGAATTATGAATTAAGTAAAAAGGTAGCATTTTCAGTTTGTTATGATTTTCCCATTTAGGATCTCATTTTTCAGTTAGTTATGAATTAGGAATTATAAATTAAGTAAAAAGGTAGCATTTTTTCACTTATTTATGATTTTCCCATTTAGCATCTCAATTTTCAGTTAGTTATGAATTCGAATTAATTGAAAAGGTAGCATTTTTCAGTTAGTTATGATTTTACCATTTAGTATTATGTTTGTATGGTTAAGTAAATTCGGTTTAAATGTTCATAATCATGATCACATTCATGATTAAAACTTGTGTTGTTAGGTTGTAACCACCCTCAGACAACCTTCACAAGGACCAACATTTGGGATTAAAGGCGGTGCAGCCGGTGGTGGTTACAGTCAAGTCATCCCAATGGATGAGTTTAATCTTCATATGACCGGTGACATTCATGCAATCACTGCTGCAAACAACCTGTTAGCCGCTGCAATCGACACACGAATTTTTCACGAAAACACACAAAAAGATACGGCTTTATTCAATCGTTTGTGTCCTCCAAATAAAGAAGGTAACCGCGAATTCAATGACATAATGTTTAGACGCTTAAAAAAGCTTAATATCACCAAAACCAAACCCGAGGATTTGACCCCGGAAGAAGTCAACAAATTTGCTAGACTCGACATTGACCCCGATAGTATCACTTGGAGGAGGGTTATGGATGTAAACGACCGTTTCTTAAGAAAAATAACCGTGGGTCAAGGACCCGATGAAAAAGGAATGGTTCGAGAAACGGGTTTCGATATATCCGTTGCTAGTGAGATAATGGCGGTTTTGGCCTTAACAACATCTTTAACCGACATGCGAGAACGGCTTGGGAAAATGGTGATCGGTAACAGAAAAAACGGTGATCCCGTGACCGCTGATGATCTCGGGCTCGGTGGTGCGTTGACCGTGCTCATGAAAGATGCGATCAATCCAACATTAATGCAGACTCTTGAAGGCACCCCGGTTCTTGTTCACGCAGGCCCGTTTGCTAACATAGCTCACGGAAATTCATCAATTGTGACTGACAAAATTGCATTGAAGCTAGTGGGACCCGGTGGGTATGTTGTTACAGAAGCGGGATTTGGTTCGGATATAGGAACCGAGAAATTTATGAACATTAAATGTAGATATAGTGGTTTGAAACCTCAATGTGCTATTATAGTGGCTACTATCAGGGCTCTTAAGATGCACGGTGGTGGGCCCCTGGTTACAGCCGGTAAGCCACTTGATCGTGCTTATACTACTGAAAATGTGGGTCTTGTTGAGGCAGGGTATGTGAATTTGGCTAGACATATTGAGAACACAAAGGCGTATGGTGTTAATGTTGTTGTGGCGGTTAACAAGTTTTCGACTGATACCGATGCTGAAATCGATGCCGTTAAAAACACTGCCATTAAAGCCGGTGCGTTTGATGCTGTTCTTTGCACTCATCATGCACATGGTGGAAAAGGAGCGATTAGTGATATTTTATCTTGTATATGGATATAGATAAAATATAGATATAGATATTTCTATGCAAATGCTGCTAGCTGCTTTTTTTTTAAGCAAATAGCGTACTTATAAATGCTAAATTAACAAGAAATAGTAAGAGTAGATGATGAGTTAAGAGCTGTTACTGAACATTGTTAGCTGATTTTGTGTATTGATTTGTTAACTTTGCAAATAAATTACCATTTTGTCCCTAGGTTGACCTTGGCATTGCAGTTGAAAAAGCGTGTGAAAATGCTACACAACCTTTGAAGTTCTTGTACCCTTTGGATATTAGCATCAAAGAGAAGATAGAAGCCATAGCCAGATCATACGGTGCTAGCGGCGTTGAATACTCAGAACAGGTATACACCCACTTTTTACTTGTGTGTTCGACTGGTCAGATATACTTTTTCGTATGGGTCGATTTAGGTTGTGTTTTACTTCAAACTATACCCAGCAAACGGGTCAGGTTGGGTAATGGGTCAAAATGGTTTTGGGTTGAAATGGCTCATGGGTCAAATTTTTAAAATTTTTAAATGGGTCCAAATGGGTCAGGTTGAAGTTCAAACCAGTGACAAAAAAATAAGCTAAAAGGGAAACAGGTCAACTGTGTTGAAAGTCGCCCAAGTTCTACTTTTAATGCCTATATAACCTCTTACTCAAAACCAGTTCAGCCCATCTTGAATCATACTAGAATATGATTCATTTCAACTTTAACATTTTGACTTCTATTCAACCCGTCTGACCCGCCCATCTTGTCACTGTACTGTTATTCTGTTAATTAATCGTCTGTGTTGCAAGATAATTTGCTTGGCTGATACAGTTCTTTATTATTTTCTTAAAAGGCTGAGAAACAGATTGAGATGTATACCAAACAAGGATTTTCTGGTCTGCCGATCTGTATGGCGAAGACCCAATACTCGTTTTCCGATAACGCCTCAGCAAAGGGCGCCCCGACAGGATTCGTGTTGCCGATTAGGGACGTTAGGGGAAGCATCGGTGCAGGATTCATTTACCCGTTGGTTGGGACTATGAGCACAATGCCTGGACTTCCTACAAGACCTTGCTTCTATGACATTGATCTCGACACCGAAACTGGACGCGTTAAAGGCCTATCTTGAAAACCTGTAAGAAGAATACGGTTCAGTTAATAAACCTTTTTTTTTTTTTTTTAAATATTCTCTCTTGCACATTTTGAAGAAATTTGAGTTTTGTACTTTGTGTTGTGTATTAGATGCATTATGACTGTTTTTGGGTGTGTAAAATGCCTTTGAAATGTTTCATGTTTTGTTTATTGGTGCACTGAAAGTAATAAAAAACTGAAACAATAAAACAAGGTATAAAAAATGGATCTATATACTCTTACTGTTGCATTTGTGTTGTTACAAGGAATGTTCTGTGTTTGTAGTTTACGTACGGCAGTGTTGTAAAACTCCCCGATTAATGTCGTCCATTTTAGGAACCGGCCAGTCCGAGTAATTAGTTGGTCAACTTAGGTCAGTGAATTAAAATAGAATTTAGTAGGTCAAAGTCGAATTTTGTTAGTCAAAATCGATCAAATTCAATATTGATCAACAGGTTAATATAAAATTAAATAAGTCAGAAATTTATAGTTATTGAACAAATGAAGCGTATGTTTATGTTTTAGACAATTATATTAACGTTTATGTTTATGATTTTTTTTCCTTTTTTTTTTTTTTTTTTTTTTTTTTTTTGTATGTTTACACATAATTTTGAAATTTATTACTTTAATTTATAAAAGCCCAGTCCAATTACTCCCCGAGCTGCTGATTAATTCCTCAAAACTCCCGACCAAGTACTCTCCGATGATGATTTTTGCAACCTTGCGCGTAGAGGTCATCGATGTATATAAATACGATATTAAAGGGGTAGTTTTTTAATTTATCAAAAACATAGGGGTTTTAAATGATAATACACTCCAATTTATTTATTATCATATTCATTCAGATCCTACAGTTCATAGTGAAATAACAACTCGTTGTACATGATCTTTAAACTTGACAAATCTATGAATTAACAACCCTGCAGTTTCTCCTAATCTCTCCAGCTGATCCTGTAAGAGGCTGTATGTTTCCCATTTTAATCATTGAATTTGCGAAATCATTGAAAAAAATCTTCGAATTGTTACTGTAAATCTCAACGAGACTTCGTGTGGTTGAAACGGCCTGATCGCTCGAATACAGGAATTGATCTGATTCCAATATTCCCCGTCCGTTAATCAAGTTTTGGAAGTAATGATTATCGAATAGGTCGGTCGAGTTCCAATCGAGAGGTGTTGTCTTATCAACATCTCCATTAACCGGACATAGATTTTGAAGACCAGTTACCATTGTGGGGTCCAGTAACGTGCTATCGGGAGAGTTTGTCCCTGAGAAGTTGAATAATCTGTTTCCAAATGAAGCACACCTTGCTTGCCCGATTGTATGCGCACCTGCATAGCTAGATCCAGTTAACAAGATATAGTTGAAAAGTAACTGAAAGGGACAATTTTGACCCATTTGATTGGGTTATGTTTCATCTCTAACGGTTCAAATGGGTTCAGTTAAAAGATATAACTAGAGACAAAACGGGTCAAATGAGTTAACTAAAGATACCTGATAGGGACACCACATCTGTGAGGTTAAGGCCCACGGCTTGAAACTTGAGAGTAATGGCATCAACCGACTCAAACGGTGCAGGTAGCATTGTGTTAGCTCCACTTTGGTTAGCCACAAGTCCATCCCTCCTTCCTAGTAACACCTTCCATGATGGTCCTCCACTCTGCAAAGTGTGCGATCAACTTTCAGGTCAATTTTAAGGTGGGGCCCAGTCAGGTTTGAATCTTGTGGTGGCCAGGATGGGTTGGAAACAGCCACAGAGTAATCCGACTGGGCTGCGTACATTAGAGTATGATGTCGGAATACTCGCCCTCCCGGGTAACCCGAACAGGGAAAAACCTTGTAACTTTTTTTCAGGTCATTTTTCATTGTATATTTTGTATGCTTCTTAAATACTTACCAAAAAAACGGAATCACGGGCAACTATGGCTAAAATGTCAGCACAAGAAACTACTCCACTGCATGAGCTCTCGACGGCACTTTTGATCGCATCAATCACCTCAAATCCTCTCGCAGAATTATTGTTCGGTAAAGCAGTCTTCTCTCCATCACTTCCATCCAATAAAACCGATGCATCACAACCCTACGTAATTATTGCAAATGTAGCGCACAACATGTTAAGATAAGCGACATGATATACATGTATATTGAATAATTAGAATAATATAACTAACATTCACAAAGCAATCGTGGAAGTGAAGGCGAAGCAAAGAAGCTGCCATTCTCATTTCAGTTTTAACGGCGCTTATCACTTGTTTACGTACAATGGTTAGCAGATTGGGACATGAATTTGAGTAGAAATTTGTTGTTAGCTGAGAATTTGCAACCAAACATAGCATTAAAATGGTTATAAACCAAGCAAAACTATTAGTCTTCATGGGTATATATATAACTCTATAAGTAACTGATATTTGCTCGAAGAGAAAATTCTTTGAGGACTACGATTAGATACTTCACTTAATTTATACCCAATAAAGACTTACAAGTGCAAACACATTTCGATTTGCAAGTAGGCTATTGTGGAACGCCGTAACAAAGGAGTAACGCTGCTAATTGGTCGAAAGGTCATAGGATAATGATCAACTGAAAGTGCAGACTGACAAAGCATTTGAAACTGTAGTGCTGTGAGGTAGGGCGGCAATATCTTAAGGTAAGTTTGCAATTTCAAGGTTTAAAATGTTGAAAATGTTTATCACTATAATGCTATAAATTATAGTTTTTTTGGAAAGAATACTATAAATTATAGTTTAGTCAGATAAAAGTAGCTTAAGTCTATCAGAATCTATAAAATATGTATATATGGATGCTGCAGAAGTTCATATCAGAGCAAATTCAACCTTATGGTGGAGCTATTAGGCATGGCCAATATCATAATCTCCACTAATTTGAATCCACTATAAGGTATATGAATATTTTATTGGCCCAACATGAATTAACTTAACTATCGAGTGATGAAGTGATGGTTGTTTTCAAACCATATCTTCATACAGCCTATGAGTTACATGCAAAAACTGATCATCTAAAAACCTATCAATAACAATCACAACTGTAGCACCTTACACACTTTACAGGCTTTGGACTTTACATATGCGCAAATTACCCCAGAATTATCAACTACCCCACTTACCGATTTCCTTTACCATTGCCAACAAATATCTCAATTCCAGAGGAATCATTACCGCATGGCGCAGAGAGGGGAGGTCATAAGCGTCTATACACTAAAATAGATTTTTGACGGAATGAAAAAGACATATATGGTAGAATCGTAACCATAGAATACGATCCGAATCAAAACGCATACATTTGTCTCCGGTGGCGGATGTAGGATTGGTAGTCACTGGTGTCATCGGTTAAAACTCCAAAACAATTTCTATAGATGTCTTATTTCAACGGTGACACTAAAAAAATGTACATTATCCAATGGTCACTAGTTAAAAAACTCAAAAAAAAAAAAAAATCACTAAATCGCGTATTTCACTAGTTTAAAATTACTCACTAGGGGTGCGTTTAATATAACTGGATGATTAAGCGCCGAATGATTTATAAACTGGATGATTTAAAGATTCTGAATGAAGTTGTTTTTCAATGATAATAACATGTGTGATAATAATTTTGAACTAATAATGTGAATGATGTAAAATTATTTTATTAACCTTTGACATGAATCAATATAATTCTTTAATAAATATTTTTGATATAATTCAAAGAGAATATTACATAGAATGTCGGTGTTTAATTGTTACTCCATAATTTCAGTTTTGAATGATTAAACTCTCATTTGTCATTGAGAATATTTCTCATCAATTCAACATTTATTTATTTATCCGTTCAATTAAAGGAAAAACAAATGCGTTTTAATTTAAGAGTAAAAAAAATTAGACAATTACCTTTAAAAAATAATCAAACGGGTCAATAATGAGGGGTATGAGAATTTTGGGTTTCCCGCGCCTGTAGACAATATAGAATCTCAATAAATTATTCATTTACTGTACTACCAATTTTTAGGGTTTGTTTTGTTCCAACAATGGAGGACGACGAGTATTACAAGAAGAAGGCCAGAATTACACTTTTTACAATAATGGCATTTGCTTCATTTACAGTCGTTTTATTGCTCCTCGCCTTCAGCTACTACTGCTACTTACGCAACAAGCTCTCTAATTCCCTAAAACCTCCCAAAGGTTACTACTAATTTCATCACTTTCTATATATACATATACATTTCTGTCTCTATTTGTGTAGCTGCTACTTGTTCAATTTTCCTGCATTATTTGAGCAATTTACTAATTTCATCACTTTCTATATTTCACTAGCATATACATATACATTTTTTTTTTTGTCTCTATTTGTATTTGTAGACCACTAGCTTAGGTGCTGTTTGTTTTTTAAAACAAGATGTGTCCTGAAGGTCTGTGTGCTGAATATTGAAGACTGCTGAATATTGAAGACTGTTTGTGTTTATGTATGCAAAATAACTTAATCATGTCTAAGCATCATTTAGAAGCAGATTTTGAAGTCTGCGAGGTTGCAGACAGAATAAGACATTATTTTATCTTATGTCTTCAGAAAAACAAACAGTCTGCATTAAAAACGTCCGAGGGCGCGCAAACATGAGATATAATAAGATCTGCAGACGGAAAAACAAACCAAACCTTAGTGTAGCATCTTCTATTACTCCAGCTGCTGCTTGTTCATGCCTGCATTATTTGAGCAGTTTCTCAAACTAAAATTACACAGTTTTGATCTAATGTACCAATTTGACCTAGTTATAGCTTCATAGTTAGGTGTGTAACAGCTCCATATTCACTTTCCCCTTATATTATTCACACTAAATCGACAACTCTGTTTGTTACATTTATATGTATATCTGTATGTGTCATAAAAAGGGATTGTGGACTCTGAGGATAAAGGCAATAGGAATATTGAATCAGAAACTACTCAAGTTATTACTGAAAAAGGACTACAAGTGTTTACCTTCAAACAGTTACTTTCAGCAACCAGTGGGTTTGGGAAATCAAATGTAATTGGACAGGGTGGGTTCGGGTCGGTTTACAGTGGTGTGCTTCAAGATGGGAGAAAAATAGCTGTGAAGCTCATGGATCATGCTGGAAAACAGGGCGAAGAGGAATTTACAGTCGAGGTTTGGTCTCCAAATTGTCTCCCTACCTTAATTTTTCATTGATCAATATCAACCAAGAATATAACCAAGGAATATGTTACTGCATCGATGCTCTCTAGGATCAATATCATGAATTTTTTGTACAGAAAAAATATATGGAATGTTTTGTTGTAAGTCAATTAGTCAACTTTTGTTTACTTTCAGGTGGAAATGCTGAGCAGGTTGCGTTCTCCATATTTACTTGCATTGATCGGTTACTGTTCAGAGAGTCAGCACAGGGTTTTGGTATATGATTTTATGGCTAATGGTGGTCTTCAAGAGCATCTGTATCCAATTCGAGGTATGTAACGGTTTACATCCTATGTGTACAGTAATAGATACATGAGGAAATATTAGTATTGAACATCTCTTTTACAAGTACTTATTATAAGGCTTTATTACATCGTTAGTGGTGAATAGAAGCTGGATTTGTCTTAATTATGATCTTTTTTTCTTTTGATATAATTATATAACACAGGTGCTAATGCGGTTCCTTCTAATTTGGATTGGGAAATACGATTGAGAATAGCTTTAGAAGCAGCTAAAGGTTTAGAGTACCTGCATGAACACGTTACCCCTCCAGTGATTCACAGAGATTTTAAAAGCAGTAATATTCTTTTGGACAAAGGTTTTCATGCCAAAGTTTCCGACTTTGGATTGGCGAAACTTGGATCATATAAAGCTGGTGGTCATGTTTTGACTCGAGTATTGGGTACTCAAGGATACGTTGCACCTGAGTAAGAACTAACTCAACAAACCCTTCATAATAACATAACATAATATATTAACTTTCAGTAAAAAACAACTTTCTTTAAAAAATTTGATAACAAATAATATAATGAGTATTATAGATTATATGACCTCTGGCATGGTTGCAATCGGCGGTTTGGTGACTAGCCCTCCTCGATTCGAAGAAAAGTTTAATAAGTCGGGCAATGATCAAAATTCGGGTCCAAGTTGGGAAAAGTCGGGTCAAAGTTGGTCAAAAGTCGACTTTTTTCTTGCCTTGTTCTAGTGTAACCCAAGTCCATTTCAAAATTGCTTTGTATATCATTTATTTTTATAATATCTATGCTTGAAATATTTATATTTAAAAGTCAACGTTGGTCAACGTCCGTCTCGACCCCGTCTCGACCCCGTCTCGACTGACTTGACCTTTCAAGGTCATGACCGACTAGTCTACGTCTCGCGTCTTTTTCAACCTTGACCTTTCCTTAATAAAACTGTTTTTAGCTATTGCATCTTTGAGTTTTTATTCAAGAATTTGGTTACTAATTGTTGAAGGTATGCTCTGACTGGCCATCTGACCACAAAATCAGACGTTTATAGTTACGGGGTTGTCCTTCTCGAGTTGCTTACTGGTAAGGTTCCAGTTGATATGAAGAGGTCACCTGGAGAAGCTGTTCTTGTATCTTGGGTAAGATTATCATTTAATCCATTTAGCAAACGGGTCAGGTTGGTTGGTTTGGGGTAACGGGTCATAACAGTTTTGGGTTGAAATGGTTCATGGGTCAAACTAGTAACTTTTGTAGCGGATACAAATGGGTCAGCCCTTGTTTAATCATAATTGATTTGTCCAACAGGCTCTGCCCTATCTGACAGATAGAGATAGAGTTGTTGAGATTATCGATCCAGCACTCGAAGGTCAATATTCAATGAAGGAGATTGTACAGGTGGCAGCAATAGCAGCAATGTGTGTTCAGTCAGAAGCAGATTATAGACCATTAATGGCAGATGTTGTTCAATCTTTAGTCCCTTTGGTGAAGCATCAAAGGCTATCTACTAAGGTAAGCAATTGTTCTAGCATTAGTGCTACACAGTCTCCCAGGATCTAACAAGGTGTTTTAGGTTTTGTGACAGTTTGTTTAGTCTTAATTAAAGGGTCTGCACATTTGTTGTTTCTTGGCTTATCTTCTCTAGGAATTGACGTCGAAGTACTAACCCAAACTTCGGCTAGGTTTGGATTTCTTGCGTAGTCTTATTGTATTAGGCTCGATGTTGACTGGGTAATTTTTAGTCATTATAATTATAATGTAACTGTATCACTTGTTATCAGGGATTCAATGTTCCAAGAGGTTGCAATGCATCCTGTGTTTTCGGTTCCAAAATGAAGAGTACAACTATACATTTATGATGCAGTTCGAAAATCGCTAATAAGTTGTCTGCCACCATGGTGAAAGGCAGTGTTAACATGTTTGATAAACTAATAAGCTCAAGTTTTAGCCGTTAAAAAAAATAATAAAAATAAAATAAAAAATAAGCTCAAGTTTTATGTTTTGATGGGCTTATTTGCTTTTGGCTTATTAGCTTATATAGGAGGTGAAGAATAAGCCCAAACTTCATGGTTTATTTGCCTATCTTCACAAAAATGAGCTTTTAAGCTTTAATCTGTAGGAAACACTCAAATTTAACCTACAAACTTATTGCTAATAAGCCAACCCAATTACCCATTTCCGCTCATCTCCCGCCTTCGACTTGAAAGCGATAGGCAAGCAAGCTTCAACCCTCCCCAAGACAACAGAGCCGCCGAGAAGGTATTAGCCACCGGTGACCGTACTTTCGTAAAAGCACCATTGGGCGGTGGTTCCTCCTCTCTTCTTCCTCTTGAACCTCGGGTTGGTTGGCCCGGAAAGTCATGGGAGAAACACTTATAACTGGTGTAGCATAATGAATTATCTAAGAATCTCTCACGAAGATTCAAGGTTACAACCTCAATTTCAATTAATGCCAAATTAAAAGTACATAATTTAGTGTGTTACGTAGGGGTGATGTTGGCGAAAAACTCTACCTTAGAAAAAGATAATCGTGCATCTACATTAAAAATATTGTTTAGATAGAAAAAAGAGATTACTATGCATAATGCGCAATTCATCCGGTACCAGGTCTCGCGCTTGATTTCCCGAGGCTTTATCTTCTATGGGGAGCAAATATGCTCATTCATAAGAGAGTTTCCTCGCTTATAAAAAAAATATTATTTATTGTTTAAAACAATTTATACATCATCATGACGTCAGCAAAATTATTGTTCAACAAGTGTCATTCTATTTTTTTTCTTAAGAATAATAATTTATCACCTACCATTTATTCTATCAATCATTTTATAATGACACCTTAAAGAACCATGTTTTATATTGAAAGAATTATCCGTTGAAATGGTATAAAAGTTTTATTTTTCAATTTTTTAAGAGGCTGATATATTCAATGCCGAACCTGAAACAATCGAAAAAGATGCATATTATAGACTGATTTGACAAGAGAGGCTTTGGAAACTTCAAAAACATGCCATCGATAAGGCCGGCGGCAGGCACAAATACTCAATTAAACAACTTATGATACTTCATTCGACTCTGTCTGTATCCATTTGTCTCATTCTGCTTCATATCCAATTAATATTTCATATATTTTTTATTATATATTTAATAACCAAAAACCAATGATCTTCATTCTCCCATTTTTTCAATATTATTCACTAATAAACCAATTTCCCTGTTACCTTTGTTGCATTATTGCAGTTCCTTTTTGGATCATCCAACTCATTTTGTGATATGTTCGACTCAAGTTACTATCTACAAGATTAAGTCTAACGGTACGTGCTGCTGTAATCTATAGCATATGTATGAAATTGCTACTCCTATGTATGCAAGTTTATTTACAACATGTTAAAAAGTTTAGTTATGTACAGGAGACTAACAAAGATAATATCTGTTATATAATGATGATGATCATTAGTTTTCTTAGTTTTGGTAATATAAAGGACTTTATATTACCAGCATGTAAACAAAGTTAACAGTAACGATGATGACGTCACGCTGACATCATATCAACGTCATCATCCAATATATATATTTTTTTAATTTCTTTTAACCTTTTTTTCTAAAAAAATTTACCCCCACCACGACGCGCGATTTTTCTTTACTCGTTTGACTATGAGACATGAAAGCCTTTCACTAACATAGACACAATCATGTGAAACTTGTCCTCCAAACATTTTAGTGAGGGTAGCCACGAAGGACGTCTTAGGACATGTGCAAAGTGTGCGGTCGCACGGGGCCCAGAAATTTTAAGGAGCTTAAATTTTGTAAATTCCTTAAAATTATATACAAATCACTCAAAATATTAGTGTTAGGCCGAATTGTTTTGGTTAGAAAATCGGATCGGGTCAGTTTAATCCAAAAATATAATTAACGTTTAAGGGCTCCTTTTTATGTCTGCATAGGACCTTCGAAATTAATGAAACGGCTCTGGTACTAGTCAAGGTGAAGTTGGGGAAACCTGTGGGACCCATGGGTCTTATTTCTTGTACTTTCGTTTTTTTTTTTTTTTTTTTTTTGTTGTACTTTTTGTTGTACATTTTGTGTTTTTGTGGGGTATATTAGTTATGTGTTACTTATGGGTTAGTGAAAGGGGTGATAATGATGTAACGCTAATGTGTCATAAGTTATTGTGTTAAGAAAGAGCGTGGTAATAAGAGATTGTAGCTCTAGTTTAAGCTTAAAATTAGTCTCTCTGCCATATTAACTCTGTAATTTGGATCAAAACAAGCCATTATGCAGTGATTCCCCCCCCCCCCCCCTCTCTGTTAGAGTGTTAGTAGATCTTAGTCTTACTATATTAGTTATAGGAGATGCAAAGTCTATGCGCAGTGATTAATTGGTTAATCAGATTTATTTATTTTTTTATTTAATTTTTTTTTTTTTTAACAGATTACACATCACGAACTCGTCTAAATGGCGATGTCACTAGAGGATCTTTTAGCCGAGGAGGGTTTTAAGACGAGGAACTCGAAAAGAATTTCAGGAGTTTCATCTGGACCTCATACATCAAAACTACCATCTCACCTGTTTCGAGACGAACATAAATTCGATGCGTTAGGTCGTTTAAAAAAGACGGAAAGGGCGTATTCTGACAACAGACGATATGAAAAACGCGTTGAATCTCCAACAACTGATAAAATCAGGGGTAGAAGATCAGTAGATGTTTACAGAAGGGAAAAGTTAGACTTAGATTTAAGAAATGAAACGAGAGAACGACATGTTAATCGATATAGTAATGAGTCGTCACAACAGTTTTCGCCCGATGAGATAGTTGAAGTCAAAGAACGTATTCGAAAAGTCAAAGACCGAATGATAGATAAAGGGAAGTACAAAGATATTTATCTAAATGACGTTTTTAGCCCTCCGAAAAGTAAGGATCAACGCTATAACGGAATTGAAGATGAAGAACGGTACGAGTATGTCTTAAGAAAGGACGTGCAGATCGACAATGGCTATAATAATAATCCCGGGTCATCATCTAGCAAAGAAAACGTTCGTGACAGTAGGGCCCGCAGGCCCGTTGAGATTGATTCTGTTGCTGAGGTGGCTCTTGATGACGTGGCAGTTAAAGCAATGATATCCATATTGAGTGGTTATGTCAAAAATTTTCAGAAAGATCAAGAGTTCAGAACATCAATGTATCACAACTGTTTTGCAGCACTTAATCATTCGAAGGTAGAAGACGAAATAGTTACTGAAAGCAAAGTTATATCGAATCTTGATCAAGCGATAGATACAGTCGAAAAAGCTGCAGACAATCGTGCTAGCGCAAAAGAGTTGAAAAAGGCTTCGTTAAAGCTTAGCGTTATCACAGGTCTAAACGCAAACGATTTGAAAGATGGTGTTACATCAGGGTACCCGAACTCTGTTTTGTCCGCTTGCGGTCACTTGTACTTAAGCGTGATTTATAAGATACAGAAAAAGGACCGAATATCAGCAAAACATTTGTTGCAGATATTTTGTGAAGCGCCAAATGCAGCTCGAACGACAATAGTCCCTGAATTATGGGAAAATGTAATTTACCCTCATTTATCACATTTAGAAAAATGGTACGATCAAGAAGTTGAATCGTTAGCAGACGATTTGCATAATGAGAGGAAGCTAAAGCAGCTTAAAAAAGTTTATAATGAGATTTTGGATACGGGGACTTATGAGTTTGCGTTGTATTATAAAGATTGGCTTGCAGATGATGTCGAAGCTCCTTCGATTCCTTCGATTCATGTTCCAAAAGTTTCGGTGCAGGAAATTGAGAATGTAAGTGGTGGCCCGTCGTTTTCCTTTTCACCGCAGCCTATGGTTAGTAAGAAGTTATATGATTCTGTATTTAGTCAGATGCGTAAACCGGTTTCTGCTGAGGTGGAGGATTATCGAAATTCAGAGAGATCGGATGATGATGATGATGATGATGATGATGATGATGATGATGATGTGTATAGCTTTGATGGGTCTGTAGTTGAAGATAAACGGACGTTAACTTACCCTTTGGAAGAACTAGAATATCAGGTTAGTATAGATTAGTTGCGGATCCAGATTTTTTTCGATGGGTAAAACGTTAAAGTTTTTATCTTTATATAAAAAACAATATTATAGCTTACGACATCAAACTTTAACTTATAAATACATTAAAAAGGATCCGGTCATCAGGCGACTGACCCAATTGTTCTACAATCCGACCCTAAGCTTCAGAGGCGCGGACCTATAAAGGGTCAACCGGGGTCGGCCGCCCCCGACGACCCAAACTTTTTTAGTGTAATTTATATGTTATAGTCCAACGTTTAGTGTATTTATACATTAGAAGTCGACGTTTTGCTTCTGTTTTCTTTTTTTTCTCTTTCAAATTTTTAACATTTTTCACCCGTCGAAAAAATTACTGGATCTGCCACTGCTGAGCTTAATCTTAATATTAATCCTTTGTATTTATCTTCCATAGTTGCTTGTAACTATACTTTCATACACATCTATAGCTACGTAAATGTACATGCACTCAATTTTTCTTAAAATGTAGAACGATGAAAACTCTATCGTGAAGCAGGAAGGATCAGAGAGTGTTAATATGCTACAATCACTTCCAGTTGCAAAAGTTAACGAACTTACTCTCAAGCGGCTAGCAAAGTTCGTCTTTGGAGCGCAACAAACCGAAAGATCTGTTGATCTCGCTGAAACTAATCGCTCGTCACACGATGCAAAATATCCTGATTTTTCGGTAATTATGTGTAACAACTTTAGGGATGTAAATGAGTCCGAGTTACTTGAGCTCGAACCCGAGCTTGAACTTATATTGAAGCTCGTTTAATAAACGAGCCCGAGCTCGAGCTTTATTCCTCAAGCTCTAAAAGCTCGCGAGCCTAAACGAGGTTTAAATATATATTACACTAAATATTATTATTGTAATAATATGATATACGGAGTATATAATAATATATAAATAAATATATAATAATAATAATTACTATTATATAAATAATAGTAATAGTAATAGTTTGAATAATAATAGTAATCTTATTATACGTGAATAAAAATTACGAATTTAGTATTATGAAATATAATTACATGAAATAATACAAAGAAAATAAATATGATAATTTGATATAATTAATGAGGCGAGCTCGAGCTGAGCTCGAGTTTGTAAAATATCAAACGAGCTGACTTCAAGTTTAAGATATTAGACTTGAATCGAGCTAAGCTCGAGCTCATTGAAATTTAAACGAGCCGAGCTCGAGTCTACCAGATCGAGCTCGAGCCTATCCGACCGAGCTCGAGCTTGGGTCGACTTGTTTACATATACAATCTATAAAACTATGCCATTTGTTTCTCATTCATTATACGAGTAACTGTATATTTATAATGTAGCCAATAAGAACGAGGCCGTTGGGTGAAGACGGCAGTCAGCTTTTCAACAACATCCCCGAGGATTACATATGCCCATTAACCGGACATCTTTTTGAAGATCCAGTGACTATAGAGACGGGTCAAACCTACGAGCGTGCAGCTATTATCGACTGGTTCAACAAAGGCAACACAACATGTCCTGTAACCGGAAAAACACTTGAATGCCATACTGTACCGTTCACCAACTCTATTGTGAAACGGCTCATCGACAGCTGGAAATCGAAACATTCCAGGGAGATTTTAGCCTCCGCTTCTCAGCCCGTAAGAAGCCCTGGGGAACATAAATATAAGTCTGACGCAGCTGTGTTCATTATAGAGCAGCTGCTTACTGTTTTCGGTAAAGATGAAAATACAGCAAACGCGAAGCAACTAATTGATATTGGCGGTTTACATTTTCTTGTTCAACAATTTGGGGATGGAAATTTAGATAAAAAGAGTCGTGTAGCTGCGTTGTTGTCTCGATGTGTTAATGCAGACTCGAGTTGCAGACGTCATGTGGCTATACAGATCGAAAAGCAAGGTTTAATGGAGCTACTTCATTGTAAGGAAGTAAACTCGAGAACGAATGCTGTGTTTCTTCTATTCGAACTGATTTGTCTCAACAGGTATTCTAGTTTCGAAGATACTATGACTAAAATATCTACATTCGTATGACCATACAATATATTCGTTAAGAATGCAATATTTATGTCCCTGCAATCAAGGTTGGAGAACGCACAACTCGGAGAGTACTCGGTCAGCACTTTTTGGGGAGTACTCAGCAACTCGAGGGAGTACTGAGATGTTGACCAAGTTTGACTTTTACCGACTTTGACCAAAATTTGACCAATTTTACGGGTAATCTCAAATTTTGGTCGAGTTTTGGCCGAGTTTGACGAGTAATCCCGAGTTTTGACCGATTTTGACTGACGTTGACCTAGTTTGACCAAGTTTGACTATGACCGATTTTGACTGAGTGTTGACCAATTTCCCTAGTAATCTCAAATTTTGGCCGAGTTTTACCGAATTTGACGAGTAACCCAAGTTTTGACCGAGTTTGACTGAGGTTGACCGAGTAGTAAAACCGAGTACTCGGATCTTAAAACCGAGAACTCAGCGAGTACTTGCCGAGTTTTACCGAGTTCTACAACCCTGTCTGCATTACCTACATCATGTTGGTTGTATCAATAATTCATGTCTATGTTTGTTATTCTAGGAGAAAAGATGTTCAATTTTTCCTAAGTGGCTTGCAAAAGGAAGGTATAGTGAGCTCAATGCACATTTTGCTACTGTTTCTTCAAAGTTGTTCACCCGAACAAAAACCTTTCGTTGCTGTTCTCCTATTACATCTGGATCTAATGGTATGTTTGTTACGGTTATACATAAACGAATAAACGATTACAGATTATGATGATTATGATACTGTAACACTTTGTTTCACCTAAGAACATGCGAACTTGTTTAGCGCACAGTTTAATCTATCCTTCACTAAAGTTAGCAAAACTTACGTCGAAACTGACAGGTGGATCAACAGAAGTACAGTATATATAGAGAAGAAGCTGTTGATACAATTACATCTGCTCTTGATTCCAGTCTTACTGATGAAAATGTCCGCGAAGCATGTTGTAAAGCGCTCCTTATCTTGGGAGGGCGTATATCTTTCACTGGGGACGTAATAACCGATGATTACGTCCTACAAAAAGCTGGTTTTAATGAACGTGAATCAGACGACAAAATCACAATTGATAACGAGGAAGAAAAGGCTGTTGACAATTGGTTGATCAAATTGTCTGTGTCTCTTATTGGTGATGGAAAGAAGTCGTTTTTGGATTCGCTTTCAAAGTGTTTGAGTTGTAGACATAAAGATATGGTGAAGGTGGGTTTGATTACAGTGGTGTGGTTAAGCTCTTCGCTCATCTTGTTACGCGATTTGGGATCCAAGATCTCAGCTTTATCGATTCTTATCGCGAATTTAAAAGAAAATCTTGAAAATAGTGAATGGGTAGAGCACAAGGTTCTTGCTGCAACGTCTCTGCTTAATTTTAGTAGAATCCCAGGTTTGTATGTTATTTCAGATTTCGAGTTCTGGTGGAAATGGGACCGATAGGTGTCAATTCATGACCCGACCCGAAACCCAAACCAAAAATAAACTTGGTCAATACTCCATCCTGAGACAAGCCATCATCTAAAAGGCTTTTAAGATCGGGTTAGGCTAAACGGGTCGACCCTTAAACCTAGAATAATATCAAATATCCAAACACACCTAGGGCCTGTTTACTTTCCGCTTAATGATCTGTTTCTGTACATCTCTTAATTCAGTAAGTAAAATTGTTGTTTCTTTGTCACTTAAGCTGAAAATTGGACTGTTTCTAGAAGACATAGAATCAGACACCTCTTCCCATACATAGGCAAATTCAGAATAAAGTAAACAGCCCCTTAATTTGTACCGTTTGACTTGAGACCACCCTATCAACGTGAAATAAACCAATCAACTGACCCATTAACCTAATGGGTTACGAGGGACGTTACTAGGTTTGGTACTTTTGACCCACCAACTATTTAAACCAAATCAGATCATGTTCAGGTTTGGTATTTAAGATCTGCAATCCCGACTCAACCCAACCCTACCCAAACAGCCACCTAAAAGACCTGTGAACATTTTCCTTTTTAGTTACCAAAATGTGCATTGCAACATGCATAGAAGAATTTACAACATGTTTTGTGAATGGCTGCAGATTGCATGAACCTCTTCACTACAATTGCCGACGAGATTTCGGAGTCTCTAAAGAACCTTGCAGAAACAAGCTCTACTGCAAAAGAACTGTATTATGCTGTAATCACACTGAAAGATCTATAATCTTTTTTAATATTCTGGCTAATTATGATCATAAACCCATGATCCCGTCTCAACTTCTTAATTAGACCAGTTCTAATTATCGGTCTTGGTCATGGTCCCTCGGCAAGCACATCCATTGGCTTCGGTTTCATACTTTTTTTTATCTCTGTAAATGTGTTATGTTTGTATTGTACAATGACTGTTCATGTATGATTTTGAACATAGAAATTTAAGGTTTAGCTGTGTGCATATATTGTCAACGGTAAATATGACCATTCTTTATAGTTTCCTTTACGTAAAAACCGTGCACTTATTGGTCATGTAATCCCTCCGTCCCAAATCTGTTTTCCTCAGACAAAAAACACACGGTTTTAGAAAAAGTGAATGACAAAAACACACAGTTGTAAAAAAAGTGAATGAAAAAAGTAACTGTCACATATATACTTTTTGTTAACTTTCAAGTCATGTCCTTGACTTTTTATCCATCCTTTCGTCTTATATGTATAAATTAACCCTCAAACTGTAACAGAAGTATATATTTAAACCCATATATACACGAATAAATAGATCTTATTATAAATAACAAGGTCCTGATCATTGACAGTAAGGCACACCCAATACTAGTACATAACATTTCATCCAACACACACAAAACAGAACCAAAACACAACCCATACTAGTACACCACCTAAGCCAAAACAGACCCATTACATCTTATTCTTGTACCAAAACACGCCACCTGTTTCCCCTTCATCGGGTTCCACAAACAAACACTCTTTCGCTTCTCGCCACATCGCTACATAAAACGGCGTCCCGTCAAACTGATAATACTCCCCCAACAGAGGCTTCACTGCTTTTGTTGCTTCCATTGCGTTATAATGAGGCATTGTAGAAAACAAATGGTGCACCACGTGCGTATCCGTAATGTTATGGAGCACTTTGTTCAACACACCGTAGTCACGGTCAACTGTCGCTAATGCACCCTTTAGCCACTCCCATTCTGAGTTGTCGTAATGAGGTAATGAAGGGTGCGTGTGTTGAAGGTACGTGATCAATACAAGGAACCCGTTCACGATCATTAACGGGATCCCGTACATGCAAATTACCCAAACTACCCCTTTTGATAGTGCGAAGTTGTATAGGACGAACGACATGGTGATGATCCCGATGTCGGAAAGACATATTTGGAGACGTTCACGGTCGTTGTAGATCGGGCTGTTTGGGGTGTAATGACAGGCGAAACGGTCGTAAGGTCGTCCGGATACGTTGAACGCTAAGTATAACGGCCATCCGAGAGTAAGGGTAGCAAATAGACTAATCGTGCGACCCGGGGGGTTGTTTAAGTACTTCGAGTACCACGGGATTTTGGATCTCGGTTTCGGGACGAAGACTTCGTCACGATCGAGGGACCCGGTGTTGGAGTGATGTCGACGATGACTGTATTTCCACGAGAAGTAAGGAACGAGTAAACACGAGTGAAGTATAAACCCTACGGTGTCATCGACCCATTGATAATCACTAAATGCATGGTGACCGCATTCGTGGGCTATGACCCAAACTCCGGTTAGCACGCAACCTTGGGCTACCCAATAAGCGGGCCACGCGATGAACGAGAAAGGGGTTGGGAGACGATGGAAGAAGGTGGTGGCAATGTAGTAAAGGAGGAAGGTGATGGTGAGATCGGATACAACGTAAGAGAAGGAGCGAATTAGCGAACGTTGGAAACAATGCGGAGGAATTGCTTTTTTGAGGTCGCTAATTGTGAACGGGGGTTTGGAGATAGGGGCTCGATCGAGAGGGTTCTTTTGCTCGCCTTTGGTTTGGGACACATACATGCACCCTCCACCTCCCATTTTGTTCTTTTGCTGATTGATCGAAAGACTATGACTGCACACTTTGCACGCCTCAACCTGCATTCGTGTAAAGATTAAGTTGTTATTTATTATTATCACTTATTTTTATAGCTGATAAAAACTTTAAACACTATGTGAAACAATGTTTATGTGCACCATTGATTATGTAAAATGGTATTCTAGTAATTTGGTTCTCAAAAGCATAAAGCTTAACGTCAAACACTAGTTTAAACAGTTCAATTTTCCAAAATAAAAATGAAAACTTTATCATGAGCACAAGGATCTTTCTAAAAAAAGACAGTATATAGCTTAAATTTTAAGAACTGAAGTTGCACGTCAAGTATTATCACAAAGTTTTGGCTCCACAAAATAAATTGAAGTTTGCTATAAATGGAAATGAAAGTGAAACTATAACTGAATGAAAATTCTATGATTAACCTCAAGTCCTTAAATGGGCTCATTTTAAAATATCCTTAAATGGGCTAATTTTAAAAATCTTCTCATACTGTAGAACAATAATTCTAATTCTAAAAATATACTAGTTGGCGTTATAATTATATTTAGTAGTGGTGTACTTTGTAAGTAGGACACGTAACATCATCCGTGAATATTACTTGTCCATAGATCGACATAAATGTTCAAGGAAAGTACTTATTTGAAAGACAACATGTTCATCCATAAATTAAATTATTAAATCAATATTTGTTTATGCAAATTTATTATTCATATCAGTGACGATTGCAGGATTAGAACTCAATAGAATTTCGAATTTTTTTAATACTGATTATATTTTAATGCTATTTTAGTTGTTATTTATTTTCAAAAAAACTATAAATTCGAAAAATATATGTCGTCATAGTAATTAAATTTAATATTGTCCTATACAATTTTTTTTTAAAAAAAAGACTATAAATTCGGAAAAACATATGGTGTCCTGTACTTAAATTTAGAATCTATTGTGTGCTATAAAATTTAAAAAGTAAAAGTAAATTCTACCTAACAAATTTAAACCAGTGATGTCTCGTAAGCTAAACCACATTATTTAATACTCCGTATTTAATATTCATAATTCATATTCATAACTGAAATAGATAATAATCTGAAAATCTCTCTCAAATGATCAGTAACATGCTATAAGACTGCTTCCTTAAAAATTGATAGATTATAAACAAAGAACCAATTCAATCAATTTTTTTTTGATAAAAATTTCTCATTTACAACCTGGAGGTAAAAAACATGCAGCAGATAAATTCACAAATTTACAAAACAAATAACATTGAATAAAATTACTAATTAAATCCGACGCGCAAATAATTTTATATCAAAAGATCTGTTTGTCAATCAATCAATAATGTATTTAAAATAAGCATGACGTAAATTAAAACACGGTAATCATCGATTTTTGGCCGGAAATAATATATTTAAACACAATTCATACATCATTAGAGAAATAGGGATATCGAAAATGTACCTGATAGAGTCGATGATTGGGGTTAGGTTTTCAATTGAATCAAGTGATCGATAAATATAATGCTGTTAATTTTCAATCTGTTATCTGCGACCGAAGAAGTGGTTCTTCGTCTCCGTAACAAATTGAGTAACTGGTATATATAACCAAATATTTTCATAAGATGCCCCTGAGGTTTTATCACTCTGATGAAATAAGCTTAAAATTGTTATAATTCAGTAGGCTTATAACTATCTTTAATGGTTATAAGAACAAAGAGAGAAAAAGAGAGAAGAAGGAGAGAAAAAATATTGATATTGATATTTCAAGAGAAATGGTGCACCTTAAATGGTTACCATACATGTCTATTTATAGTATAAAATATTACTATGCAAGAAATATAATAATAATAAAATTAACATCCAATCTAGATATTTTATAACACAATCTAGATATTTTATAACACTCCCCCTTGGATGACAATTTTATTAGAGAATAACTAGTACTGCCTCGTTAAAAACCTTGCTAAAGAAAACCCATTGGGATAAAACTTTAGCTAAGGGAAAAAGAGTGCAGCATAGAGTTGACTCCCCCTCAAGTAGGCAACGTCTGAGTTGTTACATCTTCTGAACATGCCTCATGTCAATATTATGAACGTGTGTTCTGAAAATAGCAGTTGGCAGTGCTTTGGTATAAAGATCGGCAGAGTTGTTGATTGAACGTATCTCATTTTAATCTGGTTGTCTTTTACGAGATCTTGAGTATATGAGAAGAATCTGAGGTTTTCATCTGAAACTGTATCATCTAAATCTTTTATGTACAAGTTTAGCCCCTGTGATTTGTCTACAGTCTCCTTCATGATTTGCTCAAACCCTTGTTTCAATTCCTATTCTCTTGTAGTCTTTTCTGAGCCTTACCAACATACCATTCTTTTCCATCAAACTTATGACCGTTAAGATCGTCTATGGTTTTGGCGCCTCATCAACATTTATATTTTGTTCTGTCACTTTTGATACTCTTCTTTCATTTGTATTATGCAAGCTGCATTATCTTCATATATAGTTATTGGTGAAGATAGTTGTTGGTCTTTTATAGCGTTCTAGTCCACAAGAATCATTAATGATTTGTGTCATTGATCTCAACCAAACACATTTTCGAGTAGTTTCATATAATACAATCACTTCGTCATGATTTGATGATGTTGCAACAAGTGTTTATTTTAAGAACGCCATGATTTTGTGGTACCTCCATTTAGGAATACATATCGAGTTTGAGATTTATCTTTATGAGGATTTGATGAATGACCTGCATATACATAATCAACCAAATCTTGTTTTGAAGCGTTAGAATAA
The DNA here is from genome assembly GCF_046630445.1 of Rutidosis leptorrhynchoides. Lineage (NCBI taxonomy): Eukaryota > Viridiplantae > Streptophyta > Magnoliopsida > Asterales > Asteraceae > Rutidosis > Rutidosis leptorrhynchoides. The sequence goes on along the minus strand of NC_092340.1, from coordinate 61,371,320 downwards.
AATAATTTTAAATAAGCAGTTCCTCAAGGGTATCAAAATATGTGTTTGATCCCGCTCCATTGTCATTTGAGCTGAATCTTGCCAACAAATTAACTGCAAGAGAAATGTCAGGTCTTGTACAATATATAAGATACATAAGAACCTCAATTGCACTAAAAAAATGGAACTTCCGATCTGTTAAGATTTTCATGATCTTCGCAGGGATGGAATAGATCAGTGTCAATATTGAGTGATCTAACAACAATGAGTTTGTCTTTAAAAAAAATGTTTTAAAATCTTTTCGGTATAAGTTGTTTGATGTACAAGTAAACCATTAGGCATATGCTGAATTTGCAATCCAAGGTAATACTTGGTTTTTTTTTAAGATCTTTCATTTCAAAATAATTCTTTAGAAGTTGAATGATTTCATAGATTTCTTTATTTGTTCATATGATGTTAAGAACATTGACATAAACAACTACGATCACATATCCGAACATTGTTTTTATAAAACATACGTGCAAAATAAGTTTATATGTATACCCTTTTTTTATCAAGTAGTCATTTAATCGGTTATACCACATACGTCCCATTTGTATAAACCCATTTAGAAATCTTTGTGATTTAATGGAATATATTCCCTTGGGTTTTACATTAGATGCTTATGATACCTTAACCCTTTAGGTATATTCTTATATATCACTATTAAGTGATCCATACAGATAAGTAGTAACAACATTCATGAGATGCATTTAAATAACTACCAGGTTGATTAAGTATCTAATAAGTAATTGTTGAAATGTCCCGTTCTTATTGATTAAAAACGTTCCATATTAATTGATTTCGTTGCGAGGTTTTGACCTCTATATGAGACGTTTTTCAAAGACTGCATTCATTTTTAAAACAAACCATAACCTTTATTTCATAAATAAAGGTTTAAAAAGCTTTACGTAGATTATCAAATAATGATAATCTAAAATATCCTGTTTACACACGACCATTACATAATGGTTTACAATACAAATATGTTACATCAAAATCAGTTTCTTGAATGCAGTTTTTACACAATATCATACAAACATGGACTCCAAATCTTGTCCTTATTTTAGTATGCAACAGCGGAAGCTCTTAATATTCACCTGAGAATAAACATGCTTTAAACGTCAACAAAAATGTTGGTGAGTTATAGGTTTAACCTATATATATCAAATCGTAACAATAGACCACAAGATTTCATATTTCAGTACACATCCCATACATAGAGATAAAAATCATTCATATGGTGAACACCTGGTAACCGACAATAACAAGATGCATATATAAGAATATCCCCATCATTCCGGGACACCCTTCGGATATGATATAAATTTTGAAGTACTAAAGCATCCGGTACTTTGGATGGGGTTTGTTAGGCCCAATAGATCTATCTTTAGGATTCGCGTCAATTAGGGTGTCTGTTCCCTAATTCTTAGATTACCAGACTTAATAAAAAGGGGCATATTCGATTTCGATAATTCAACCATAGAATGTAGTTTCACGTACTTGTGTCTATTTTGTAAATCATTTATAAAACCTGCATGTATTCTCATCCCAAAAATATTAGATTTTAAAAGTGGGACTATAACTCACTTTCACAGATTTTTACTTCGTCGGGAAGTAAGACTTGGCCACTGTTGATTCACGAACCTATAACAATATATACATATATATTAAAGTATGTTCAAAATATATTTACAACACTTTTAATATATTTTGATGTTTTAAATTTATTAAGTCAGCTGTCCTCGTTAGTAACCTATAACTAGTTGTCCACAGTTAGATGTACAGAAATAAATCGATAAATATTATCTTGAATCAATCCACGACCCAGTGTATACGTATCTCAGTATTGATCACAACTCAAACTATATATATTTTGGAATCAACCTCAACCCTGTATAGCTAACTCCAACATTTACATATAGAGTGTCTATGGTTGTTCCGAAATATATATAGATGTGTCGACATGATAGGTCGAAACATTGTATACGTGTCTATGGTATCTCAAGATTACATAATATACAATACAAGTTGATTAAGTTATGGTTGGAATAGATTTGTTACCAATTTTCACGTAGCTAAAATGAGAAAAATTATCCAATCTTGTTTTACCCATAACTTCTTCATTTTAAATCCGTTTTGAGTGAATCAAATTGCTATGGTTTCATATTGAACTCTATTTTATGAATCTAAACAGAAAAAGTATAGGTTTATAGTCGGAAAAATAAGTTACAAGTCGTTTTTGTAAAGGTAGTCATTTCAGTCGAAAGAACGACGTCTAGATGACCATTTTAGAAAACATACTTCCACTTTGAGTTTAACCATAATTTTTGGATATAGTTTCATGTTCATAATAAAAATCATTTTCTCAGAATAACAACTTTTAAATCAAAGTTTATCATAGTTTTTAATTAACTAACCCAAAACAGCCCGCGGTGTTACTACGACGGCGTAAATCCAGTTTTACGGTGTTTTTCGTGTTTCCAGGTTTTAAATCATTAAGTTAGCATATCATATAGATATAGAACATGTGTTTAGTTGATTTTAAAAGTCAAGTTAGAAGGATTAACTTTTGTTTGCGAACAAGTTTAGAATTAACTAAACTATGTTCTAGTGATTACAAGTTTAAACCTTCGAATAAGATAGCTTTATATGTATGAATCGAATGATGTTATGAACATCATTACTACCTTAATTTCCTTGGATAAACCTACTGGAAAAGAGAAAAATGGATCTAGCTTCAATGTGTAACATCCCGCGTTTTTCGTTAAATTTATTTTAACGCCGTCTTTTTTTTTAAATGACATCTCTCCTTACCTATACTCGTACACTTCGTTAACTAATGTTCTTGATAACCCCGTTATTCGATTACAACATCTCTCGTTAACTTGCGTTTTAAAAATATTCGATCGGTTAAATCCCGCACCCGCTTTGAAACTCGAGGGACCGGAGTTGCCAAATGGGCAAACTAGTTGACTAGGTCAACTAGTCAACCCATTTTTCATTCCATCATCTCCCTCATCTCTTTTCTCTCCATCTCAAGAACACACACACAAACCCATTCCATTCATTCATCATCTAAATTCAATCTTGGAAGCTCACAACAAATCCGACTACATATTCTTAATCCTCTCGTCATTCTCTACGATTTGATACTAACTTCATCGATTTTGGGTAACATTTCTAAAACTCTAGATTTCTCTAAATTCGTGTTTTTGACTTAAAATGGTGTTAGTTAGTGTCTATGGCTCATTGTGATATCGTGTATGTAATTTGTATGCTTGATTTGTTGTATTTGGTGTAACTAGTTCATTATGAAAATTGCTTGCTAAATCTTTGATTTTGGATGATTAAAAGTTGTTTAATTGTTAAAGTTCATGTATTAAATGTGTTACTAGCATCATTAGCTTCAATTTGATGTGGAGGATGATTAAGAAAACTTCAAAAACATGATTATTGATTTTGAGATGTTTGACTAGGGTTTGATAGTTCTTGACATGAATTTTTGGATGCTTGAATGTCATGGAATGTTAATTGTTAGTGTTTAGTAGTAATGTATGCTCCATTACCTTCAAAACGGCATATCATATGTGTGAATTGGTTTCCCGAAACTCAAATTGCATTTGATGAACTTGAAACTTTGAAATGAACGTTTAATGATCACTTGATGAGTTCTCGGCTATTGTAAATGATGTTGTCGTTTGATGATAAGTGCTTAGTTGTGTTCCTTGTCAAAAGAGCTTTCCAACGGTATAAGATACGTCTTCTAGTTGTTTACGGTTTGCGTTTTGTGGTTGTTTGAAGTTTTGACCAAGACTTGAACCTTGAAACTGACCAGGTGCCAGACCACGTGTTAGGTCGCGGCGCGACACCTATGGCCGCGGCGCGGCAATAGCCGTGTTTGGGTTCTGACCTACTTTGTCAAATTTCGAAAAATGTTTGCTATGCTACGCACCTCCGATTAACATGTAACTTGGCCAACATGCTCATATATGACTTCTAAGCTTAGAAAAATAGTTCGGGACCCGACCCGAACGTGTTGACTTTCGTTGACTTTGACCGACCGAAGTTTGACTTTTTGTCAAACTTAACCAATTAATTATGCAACCCTCCTAACTTGTTTATATACTTGTACCTTGCATGAAACTTGACAATTTGATTGCACATGCTACATAATCGAGTCGTATTGAGCCATAGGACTAATTGAACATCTTTACCCTTCGTGACTATCGTTATTGATACAACCTATTTGTTTAGGTCAAGCCTAGCTTTGTCTTTGCACGCGTTTACTTGTCGAAGTACTTTATTAACTCTTGCACTCAAGGTGAGATCATAGTCCCACTTTTTCAATCACTTTTATTCTTTACATCGTGGGCTGAGAAACACATACATTTCATACTTATTTACTTTTCATGCTTTGACAAGGAGTTTTAAAAGAGGGAAATTTAAAGGATGAAATACCCAAAGGATCGGAGAAGCATCTTAATATTCGGGAAGACGGAACCCGGTATAGGGCTGAAAGGATTTGGGTACCAAAATTTGGAGATATGAGAGAAATGGTACTTAGAGAAGCTCATAAAACCAGATACTCAATACATCCTGGAACGGGGAAGATGTACAAGGATCTCAGGAAATAATTTTTGGTGGCCGGGTATGAAAGCCGATGTTGCTAAATACGTAGGAGAATGTTTGACGTGTTCTAAGGTCAAAGCTGAGCATCAGAAACCATCAGGTCTACTTCAACAACCCGAAATCCCAGAATGGAAATGGGAAAACATTACCATGGATTTCATCACTAAATTGCCAAGGACTGCAAGTGGTTTTGATACTATTTGGGTAATAGTTGATCGTCTCACCAAATCAGCACACTTCCTGCCAATAAGAGAAGATGACAAGATGGAGAAGTTAGCATGACTGTATTTGAAGGAAGTCGTATCCAGACATGGAATACCAATCTCTATTATCTCTGATAGGGATGGCAGATTTATTTCAAGATTATGGCAGACATTACAGCAAGCATTAGAAACTCGTCTAGACATGAGTACTTCCTATCATCTACAAACTGATGGGCAGAGCGAAAGGACAATACAAACGCTTGAAGACATGCTACGAGCATGTGTTATTGATTTCGGAAACAGTTGGGATCGACATCTACCGTTAGCAGAATTTTCCTACAACAACAGCTACCATTCAAGCATTGAGATGGCGCCGTTTGAAGCACTTTATGGTAGAAAGTGTAGGTCTCCAATTTGTTGGAGTGAAGTGGGGGATAGACAGATTACGGGTCCGGAGATTATACAAGAAACTACCGAGAAGATCATCCAAATTCAACAACGGTTGAAAACCGCCCAAAGTCGACAAAAGAGCTATGCTGACATTAAAAGAAAAGATATAGAATTTGAAATTGGAGAGATGGTCATGCTTAAAGTTGCACCTTGGAAAGGCGTTGTTCGATTTGGTAAACGAGGGAAATTAAATCCAAGGTATATTGGACCATTCAAGATTATTGATCGTGTCGGACCAGTAGCTTACCGACTTGAGTTACCTCAACAACTCGCGGCTGTACATAACACTTTCCACGTCTCGAATTTGAAGAAATGTTTTGCTAAAGAAGATCTCACTATTCCGTTAGATGAAATCCAAATCAACGAAAAACTTCAATTCATCGAAGAACCCGTCGAAATAATGGATCGTGAGGTTAAAAGACTTAAGCAAAACAAGATACCAATTGTTAAGGTTCGATGGAATGCTCGTAGAGGACCCGAGTTCACCTGGGAGCGTGAAGATCAGATGAAGAAGAAATACCCGCATCTATTTCCAGAAGATTCGTCAACACCTTCAACAGCTTAAAATTTCGGGACGAAATTTATTTAACGGGTAGGTACTGTAGTGACCCGAACTTTTCCATGTTTATATATATTAATTGAGATTGATATTTACATGATTAAATGTTTCCAACATGTTAAGCAATCAAACTTGTTAAGACTTGATTAATTGAAATTTGTTTCATATAGACAATTGACCACCCAAGTTGACCGGTGATTCACGAACGTTAAAACTTGTAAAAACTATACGATGACATATATATGGTTATATATATAGTTAACATGTTTTTATTATAAGTATGTATCTCATTAGGTATTTTAACAATGAGTTATATACATAAAAATGAGACTATTAATTTAAGAAACTCGAAAACGATATATATAACGATTATCGTTATAACAACGTCTTACTAGGTACATATGAATCATATTAAGATATTGATACACTTGGTTAATTATGTTAAATGATAAGTAAATATATTATTAAGTGTATTAACAATGAAATACATATGTAAAAATAAGACTACTAACTTAATGATTTCGAAACGAGACATATATGTAACGATTATCGTTGTAACGACATTTAACTGTATATACATCATACTGAGATATATTATATATCATAATATCATGATAATATAACAATTTAACATCTCATTTGTTATAATAAACAATGGGTTAACAACATTCAACAAGATCATTAACCTAAAGGTTTCAAAACAACATTTACATGTAACGACTAACGATGACTTAACGACTCAGTTAAAATGTATATACATGTAGTGTTTTAATATGTATTCATACACTTTTGAAAGACTTCAAGACACTTATCAAAATACTTCTACTTAACAAAAATGCTTACAATTACATCCTCGTTCAGTTTCATCAACAATTCTACTCGTATGCACCCGTATTCGTACTCGTACAATACACAGCTTTTAGATGTATGTACTATTGGTATATACACTCCAATGATCAGCTCTTAGCAGCCCATGTGAGTCACCTAACACATGTGGAAACCATCATTTGGCAACTAGCATGAAATATCTCATAAAATTACAAAAATATGAGTAATCATTCATGACTTATTTACATGAAAACAAAATTACATATCCTTTATATCTAATCCATACACCAACGACCAAAAACACCTACAAACACTTTCATTCTTTAATTTTCTTCATCTAATTGATCTCTCTCAAGTTCTATCTTCAAGTTCTAAGTGTTCTTCATATATTTTACAAGTTCTAGTTACATAAAATCAAGAATACTTTCAAGTTTGCTAGCTCACTTCCAATCTTGTAAGGTGATCATCCAACCTCAAGAAATCTTTGTTTCTTACAGTAGGTTATCATTCTAATACAAGGTAATAATCATATTCAAACTTTGGTTCAATTTCTATAACTATAACAATCTTATTTCAAGTGATGATCTTACTTGAACTTGTTTTCGTGTCTTGATTCTGCTTCAAGAACTTCGAGCCATCCAAGGATCCGTTGAAGCTAGATCCATTTTTCTATTTTCTAGTAGGTTTATCCAAAGAACTTAAGGTAGTAATGATGTTCATAACATCATTCGATTCATACATATAAAGCTATCTTATTCGAAGGTTTAAACTTGTAATCACTAGAACATAGTTTAGTTAATTCTAAACTTGTTCGCAAACAAAAGTTAATCCTTCTAACTTGACTTTTAAAATCAACTAAACACATGTTCTATATCTATATGATATGCTAACTTAATGATTTAAAACCTGGAAACACGAAAAACACCGTAAAACTGGATTTACGCCGTCGTAGTAACACCGCGGGCTGTTTTGGGTTAGTTAATTAAAAACTATGATAAACTTTGATTTAAAAGTTGTTATTCTGAGAAAATGATTTTTATTATGAACATGAAACTATATCCAAAAATTATGGTTAAACTCAAAGTGGAAGTATGTTTTCTAAAATGGTCATCTAGACGTCGTTCTTTCGACTGAAATGACTACCTTTACAAAAACGACTTGTAACTTATTTTTCTGACTATAAACCTATACTTTTTCTGTTTAGATTCATAAAATAGAGTTCAATATGAAACCATAGCAATTTGATTCACTCAAAACGGATTTAAAATGAAGAAGTTATGGGTAAAACAAGATTGGATAATTTTTCTCATTTTAGCTACGTGAAAATTGGTAACAAATCTATTCCAACCATAACTTAATCAACTTGTATTGTATATTATGTAATCTTGAGATACCATAGACACGTATACAATGTTTCGACCTATCATGTCGACACATCTATATATATTTCGGAACAACCATAGACACTCTATATGTGAATGTTGGAGTTAGCTATACAGGGTTGAGGTTGATTCCAAAATATATATAGTTTGAGTTATGATCAATACTGAGATACGTATACACTGGGTCGTGGATTGATTCAAGATAATATTTATCGATTTATTTCTGTACATCTAACTGTGGACAACTAGTTGTAGGTTACTAACGAGAACAGCTGACTTAATAAACTTAAAACATCAAAATATATTAAAAGTGTTGTAAATATATTTTGAACATACTTTGATATATATGTATATATTGTTATAGGTTCGTGAATCAACCAGTGGCCAAGTCTTACTTCCCGACGAAGTAAAAATCTGTGAAAGTGAGTTATAGTCCCACTTTTAAAATCTAATATTTTTGGGATGAGAATACATGCAGGTTTTATAAATGATTTACAAAGTAGACACAAGTACGTGAAACTACATTCTATGGTTGAATTATCGAAATCGAATATGCCCCTTTTTATTAAGTCTGGTAATCTAAGAATTAGGGAACAGACACCCTAATTGACGCGAATCCTAAAGATAGATCTATTGGGCCTAACAAACCCCATCCAAAGAACCGGATGCTTTAGTACTTCGAAATTTATATCATATCCGAAGGGTGTCCCGGAATGATAGGGATATTCTTATATATGCATCTTGTTAATGTCGGTTACCAGGTGTTCACCATATGAATGATTTTTATCTCTATGTATGGGATGTGTATTGAAATATGAAATCTTGTGGTCTATTATTATGATTTGATATATATAGGTTAAACCTATAACTCACCAACATTTTTGTTGACGTTTTAAGCATGTTTATTCTCAGGTGATTATTAAGAGCTTCCGCTGTCGCATACTTAAATAAGGACGAGATTTGGAGTCCATGCTTGTATGATATTGTGTAAAAACTGCATTCAAGAAACTTATTTTGTTGTAACATATTTGTATTGTAAACCATTATGTAATGGTCGTGTGTAAACAGGATATTTTAGATTATCATTATTTGATAATCTACGTAAAGCTTTTTAAAACCTTTATCTATGAAATAAAGGTTATGGTTTGTTTTTAAAATGAATGCAGTCTTTGAAAAACGTCTCATATAGAGGTCAAAACCTAGCAACGAAATCAATTAATATGGAACGTTTTTAATCAATAAGAACGGGACATTTCACATATGATACGCCATTTCGTAGGTAATTACGCATACAATACAACTAAACACTTACAAACAACATTACAAAGCATTCAATGCATCAAAAGTTCATTTTACTTCTATCAAACCCTAACTCAAACTCACAAATTTAATAATTATGTTTATGAAGCTATTCCGTGTCAACCTACATAACAATTTGAAGCTAGTGATGCTAGTAACACATTTAATACATGCACTTTTAACATCTAACAACATTTAGGTAACCAAATCTCAAGATCAAGCACACTCATTTCAAGTTTAAGCTAGTTACATCAAAATAACAAGAACAATCATATAAATCATATATTCATGTTAGACTTGAGCCATAGACACTAATTAACACTTTTATAAGTTAAAAACATCAAGAATACAAAATCTAGTGTTTTTAGAAAGTTACCCAAATGTAATGAAGTTGGTATGGAATCGAAGAGGAAGTTGCAAGGATTCCAAATATGTAATTTGTTTGAATTGATGCTTGCTAGATCTTGAATAGATGATGAATCTTTGATTTGGTGTTTGAGAGAATAAAGTGGAAGTAGTAAACAAGTGAGGAGGTGAATGAGTGGAAGGGATGATGGTTTGACCATTTGACCTAGTAACATCTTTGGTCATTTGGCAAGTCTAGTCCCTCGAGTTTGAATCGGGTGTGTGAATTACCTAAACGAGATATTTTAAAACGCGTATTAACGGAGGATGTTATAATTACATAACAGACTTTAAAATAGTATAATGGAAGGTAAACGGAAAAAGGCGGGATGTTACAGTTTCCCTCCAAATGAAGCAATTCAAATCTTATGCGACAATAAAGCAGCAATTGTCATCTCAGAGAATCCAGTTCAGCACGACCGAACCAAGCATGTGGAAATAGACCGACATTTTATTTGAAAAAAGTTAGATGGTGAAATCATCTCTCTCCCATTTGTCATATCAGAAGACCAGTTAGCCGATATTCTCACTAAGTCTGTCAATGGAAGATTATTCACTGAAGTGCTTAGCAAGTTGAATATTGAAAATCTCACTATTCAACTTGAGGGGGAGTGTTAGAATCAAGCAACAACAAGCAGTCAACGAAAGTCAAATTACCATATTTGGTAATTTTACTATAGGATCAGAAGTCATCGACTTCATCATTTCCCGAAATAAAACTGCATTGGTCACAAGTTTAACGACTACAACCTGCACAAAAGAAACAGCCTTTTTCCTTTATTGTAAAAGGGGTTTCCAAACTTAATTGGAGCCAAACCCAAAATAGAATTAGCTGTTAGGGACTTAGCTTATATAAACAACACTTGTAAATGAAAAAGATAACAATTCAGTTCAATAACAAAACAGTGATCAATAATTTACAACAATTACAGCTTTCAATTCTCAACTGTAACAGTACGATCAAGAAGTATGTGAAAGCAAACGTTGCAAATACCACTGTTTGTAATATATGGATTGAAGAAGTCGATAACAACGAAACGTTTGAAATAGTGAGTGACAAAATCATCGAAGAATATAACGAGGTTTTGCAGCTTTCTCTTAAAGTTTTGGAAGATTGAAAAGCCAAAGATAAAGAAAAGGAACCGATGCCGAAAAGTAACGGTCACCGGAACTTCTACCGGAGGATGGGGAAATCCTGCCGGAAGATGGTGAAGGATTTGTTACCGTTGATGATTTAAACTTTCAAACTCCAACTAAAGTAACTACATCAGAAAACATAGCCAAATCAAAAGAGATACAATACTTTATGGAGAAAGTGTCAAAAGCTATCCTAAATGAGAAGGAAAAAGAGGCAGAAGAAATAAAAAGGGCACTGTTTTCATCTAAAAATAAGAATAATGTACAAGAGAACATGGCAAAAGAGGACAAGTCAATGTCAACCAATCCTCACACGTCTCAACAGATACCTTTTAGTTTTGAGGAAAATAACTATCCTACCCTCAACCTATTATCACCAAAAATTACACCCAACTCAAAAAACTCTTCTAATTCAATTACAGTCCCAAACTCCTCTGCTGTAAAAGCCAACTCGTTTATTCACAACAATGCTTCTTTTGCTTCGAAGGTAGCTGACACAAACAAAACTTATCTTCAAGGTCAATGCTTTGGAATTAGTTGCCGGGCTTCATGTCAAGAGATTAGGAAAGAGTAGGCACACAAGAACTACCTTTTATTGCAGAAGATTAGAAGAAAGCTAAACCTAAGGATAGTAATTGGGTCGACAACGTACCAAATATTTCTGATTTATTCGACAAAGATAGTGAAATCAACCACGTTGTTGGGCAAGAATCAAATTTTAAAACAAGTAAGATTAATGACAAACTTTTTGGGGCGAGAAAGTTAACTTATAAAGAGGAATTGAAAATTTTTGGCATGATGATGAAGAATATGGCGGAGGATGAGGATCTCGCCAACTCCTCAAAATCATGAGAATCGCCTCTTGGTACACCCGAGGCCTCAGAATTAAGTCGAGAAGTCGTATGGCTGGTGCCTTTGTATATAGCTTTCAAATTCAACTTTTAGCAACTCAAGAATCCATGGTTAAAGTGGGTTCACAACCCATTCTCAATGAGTTTGGAAACACTGTGACTACTGTTTCCTTCTTTCTCACTTCGATAGTCCCATTTTGCATTCGTTTTCTTCTTTCTCCGGTAACAGGTGATTCCACACTCACACCTATATTACCATCTGTGAATTCTAGAATGGGTTCAATTGCATTAGTTCTTACCGAAGACATATGCAAAGCTCACTTGTTCCTCATGGAACATGATCAAGCACATGGAAGATACATATGTTGCACTGATAGTTTTACTTTGTCTCAATTGGTTCATCATTTTTCAAAAGTTTATCTTTCCCTTAATTCACAAAGAGTTGTAGAGACAAAAGATGAATCAGTCCCTGCTGAAATATCTTCAAAGAAGTTGAAAGATTTGGGCTTTAAGTACAAGTATAACTTGCAAGAAGTTATACATCAAACTGTTGAATATTGCATTGACTATGGTCTCTTACTTTCTTCTAGAGAACACACAAAGGGTGTACATTGCCACTTTGGTGCATAACAGTACGAGTTTTGCTTCCTTATTTGTTTCTATTTCTTTAGCCTTTCAATGTTTTTTTTAGTTTACTAGTTCTTTTCATGTATTTTGGGCTAGTTCTTGTTAGAGAGGTTCCAACTATGACAGAACTTCTTTCAGGACTAACCAATCATTCACTGTCACATCAACACTTCCATCTCACTTCCTTTCCAGGACTAAACCCAGGACTAAACACTCCTAACCATGACACTCCTTCCTTCCATATTTATATTTTCTTTTTTTAAATTTTTTTATATTATCAAATAATTACAATTATTTTATTAAACTAAATTTTTTATTAAAAATAAAAAATCATTACAGTAATTAAAAAACATTACAATAATTAAAAAAATACATTAAAATAAAACATACAATTAAAAATAAAATTACATGAAAATATAAATAAAACACTACAATAATTAATATTAAAAGTCCTATTCTTCATCGTCGTCTTCTTGATCTTCTTCATCCTCGTCATCGGGAATGTGTGAAGGTCCGGCGTCATCTTGATTGTTTGGATTTCTTGTCGGATCATGTCGTATGCGATAATTAGGTGGAAGATTATGTATGTGTTCTCCAAACATATCTCGTAGTAGTCGATGAATGCCCACATCTCTTATTTCCGCGTTCACTCGCATATGCGCATCAACCTTTTCTTGAAATGATCCCCGTGCTCGTCGAACCGGACGATAATTTTCCTCAAGTCCACAAAAGGAACGACCGTTGTCCTCGGTTATCATATTATTTAATATCACACAAGCTAACAAAATTCTTCTAATTTTGCGGATATAATACGGTCGTGCCGGACGTTGAACAATTTGCCATCGGCCTTGTAGTATTCCAAATGCTCGTTCAATATCTTTTCTTGCCGATTCTTGATACCTTTGAATTTTTTTTTTTTTGTTTCGGGTCTATCGGATTTCTGAACGCCTTAACTAACGTATGAGGTTTGTTCACATTTGCAAAAATTGTTTAAACAATCATATGAGGTTTGTTCACCCATATGCAAACACTTATCAAAAACATCGGCCGAAGCGGCATAAGCTAGTTGACGTATGGCGGATGTGATTTTTTGAACAATATTAAAACCAAGTAATCCGGTAGCATCACGTCTTTGAATAAAATAACTAAAATATTTTGGAACCGGAGATTGAGAAAAGTTCAAAATACCTTGACATATACGAAGAAATAGAGGTTTGCTCATTCGAAAACGATTACGAAAATAATCGGCCGGAAAAGTGGGATCGTCGGAAAAATAATCATTCCATAAAGCCCTTGCACGACCCTGACGATCTCTTTGTAAATATCTTCTAGGTGCCCGTGGTATTGGTTCAACTTCTTCGTTGTCACTTAATTCATCTAACGCGTTAAGTGATTCGAGTGCTCGATTCGTAGTGGTATTCGTGATCGATAATACCATATATGTGTCCGGATCGGGATTTGTGTTATTGGAACTCATTTTGTTTAATTGAGTGTAAAAATGATGAAAAGGTAAAAAAAAAAAAAATGAGAGTGATGGAAATAAAAAAGAAATGTATGTTTGTGTGTGAAAAAATAAGAAAATATGAGTGTTATATATAGGAAAAAGGGGGGGAAAAAAAAAAGAAAAAAGGTAACCGGTGCACATAGCCGTTGGTTTTTTTTTTTTTTTTTTTTTTTTTTTTTTTGCAAACTGCCGTAGGGGCGGTGGCCTGGGCGGACTCGTGCCAATAGCGCCCAGGCTGGGTGGACCTGGGTAGGGATGGCATCGGGTCGGGTTTGGTCGGGTATAGACAATACCAAACCCGAATCCGATTAAAAAACTCACTCCCAAACCCGGTTCCATACCCGCCGGGTACCCATTTATCAACTAACCGTCGGGTAACGGGTTTCCCCACGAGTAACGGGATCCCCGTTCATACATTCACAAGTAACAATGTTTAAGTTTCAGTAATAATCTAATGTGAAAAAAGTACCATGAGCCATAAGTTATCAAAATCTAATATCATGCAAAATAGAATAGAATGTGATAACAGAAACATCAAAGAACATGTCTTAAGGAATGAAGAGTGTATTGCAACTGCGAAAATTTAGAGATCTAAAGGAATGAAGAGTTTATTGTAATTGAGAAAAATTAGGGATCAGTGTATAAACTATAAAGGAATCGAGGAAATAAGGAATGAACCGTCCATTATCATACTGCCCATCTAAAATCTAAAATTCAGAAATTTTATTAAATTAAAAATTTACTTGTTAAGTAACAGAATATATATATATATATATATATATATATATATATATATATATATATATATATATATATATATATATATATATTAAATAAATGGATCGGGTAAATAAGTTGAGTATACGGATCGGGTATATGAGTTTTTAATTAAAATCAAACCCGAACTCAAATCCGGGAAAAAAAATAAATATATACCCATACCCGACCCTAAACCCGTATACCCGAACCATACCCAGCCCGATAATATCGGATTTCGGGTTTCCCCATCGGGTACGGGTATTTTTGCCATCCTAGACCTGGGCGAGCTTCCTGGGCGAACCATTAGGACCAGCCTTATGAGCTACACATGCCTCTTTCATTGTATTTGGACAATAAACTTTCATTGTTTTACGAAGGTTTCTATCAATATAATCATCTTTTTTTAGCCGAAAAAAAAAAAAAAAAGTAGTGACAAGACATGATACAAGAAGGAGCAATTGATAATGGAACTACAAGACCCCAAACTTCTGTCAGTCATTTCATCCATCACATGCCATGATGCTAACCAATAGTACATGCCACAAACTGCCACTTACACATTTCAAAATTTTCAATTACATGAAAAAACTTTATTACACCACCTACACGATAAAAATAAATTATAAATAAATTAATCAAAATTAAACAAATGTAGAAAGTGTGCTTAGTAACTTTTGAAAAATTAATTATTAATTTAATTATTTAACAACAATACAAAATACAAATATTTTCAAATCAAGGTTTTCTAAGATTATATTTGACGGAACAAAAATATCTTAAAAATATCTTTAAGAAGAAAGAACATCCGTTTCCCCCCTTTTATCATCCCCTGATTTTTTGACCTAAATACGGAGTAATATATACATACAAAAACCTATATCTATAACCCTTCTTCCCAACCAACTCGACACCTCTTCAAAATCACCGATCATATCATCTTTACAAACCACCGTTCACTACGTACGGACTCTAACCTTTTAATTTAGGGTTTAGCTTACATATTGCGTAAAACAGTTAGTTAAACTTGCGCTTTGATCATAGATGATGGTAGTTATTTCGGTTTCATCGTCATGTATGAATTTTCTAGCTAGAGAATGCCGGAGCTTCGCCGTAGAGTACGCCGTACCGGTGGTTCCCCTGTAATCGTTAAAAAGGGAGGTCGTAGCTCGCCGATTGCGGCGAACAAAAGATCGGAGCATTTGGAAGGTAATCGCGTGAAAACACGAGCAGCGGCGACTCAGAAGGAGTTAACAGCATTACCGGTGGTGGTGGTTGTTTCAGAAGAAGTCAAAGTAGTTAAGGAAGTCAAAGTAGAGATGGCGGATGGTAGTGGTGGTTTGAGTGCTAATAAGGTTACTGGACAGGAAGAAGAAGGGAATGCTGCTCCTTTTCCTGAGAAGGTATAAACCACAAACCTCTTATTTGTTCTGTAATTTGGTTTTAAGATTTTTAAAGTGTTGATTTGTTGCATGGCCTTAAGAAGGAAATTAATTTGTTAGTTACTTGTGTAAAGCTCGATGAATGTTGTTAAAATGGTTATAATTTTTACTAGTTGGTTTTAGGAAACTAAAAATTTATGGGCCATCTCTAAGTTCTTGAATTATCTTCATATTCTTCATGACTTTATGGTTTTGTTTTCTGTATATGTTTGTGTTTCTGAATGTGTTTATGCATTTTCATCGAACTTGAAAGATTAATTCAAGTCTTTATGCTTATGCTTTTTGCTTTACAAGTACGAGTTCATAGTCGGGGACTTTAGAGTGATACCGACTTTTGGAGTCATAAGATCAAGGGTTCAATAAAATCATCAAGACTTAACATTAATACTCAAAAATCTTTTTATTGACTTTGAATTCTGTATATCGAATATTGATTGTATATATATATATATTTATTTGTGTATATTATGTGTATGTATATACATGGCAACAATTAGTTCGTTCATTGCCTCATAACGTGTGACCTCAGGGCACAAGTTACACAATTCCATAGATCAATTGAGTAGTTGTGTTGTTGTTATCTGCTACCTGAATGAACTGCAATAACTCAGCTGACTGAGTACAGCAACTGTACAAAGTGGAAAGAGAAAGCTGTTTATGGATTTTGTTTTAAGCTGATTTTCTGCGAGCTTAAATTTATTACTTCAGACTGTTTTTAATGATCAAACTATTTAAATTTTCATTTGGTGACTTGGATGCAGTTCATGCAGGAGTAACTGTACGATCGTTCTTTTTGTATCCTTTCAGGTTCAAGTAGGCGGATCACCAGTATACAAGGTTGAGAGGAAATTAGGCAAAGGTGGCTTTGGTCAGGTATTTGTAGGTCGCCGTGTTTCTGGTGGAACTGAACGCATATCAGGCCCGGGGGCCACAGAGGTATGTTTTTTGTACCAAGCAATCAACTTAGAATGCTACAAGTTGTCTCCTTTTGTAATGGCTGTTGGCTAATTTATTTTTTGTATTTCATTTTTGTAACAGGTAGCTCTTAAGTTTGAGCACAAAAATAGCAAAGGGTGCAGTTATGGTCCTCCGTATGAATGGCAAGTTTACAAGTATGTTTTTTTCTTTTCTTTTTTTTTTTTTTTTTTAATTGATGCTGAAGTGCTACACATATTTATCTTTTAAAGTTGGAAGTTACTCATAATTTTATTGGTCAAACAGCACTTTAGGTGGTAGTCATGGTGTGCCTAAAGTACACTTTAAAGGAAAACAAGGAGAGTACTATGTGATGGTATGATAGTTGGCTTCCTTCTCATTTGTTGGATTTTTTTTTTTTTTTTTTTTTCTTTCTTGACAATACAATAATCTGCTGTTCTTATGCGTTTTTCACTCTTCCAGGTCATGGACATGCTTGGCCCTAGTTTGTGGGATGTATGGAATTCTTCAGGACAAACGTGAGTTTTTTAAGTTTGTAAACTTACGTTTTTTTTTGTTGCCCTTGTCATTTGACTTAACCTAGACGTGTCTTTTATTGGTTATGGTCCATGTTTCTTGTTTGTTGACCATGTCAAATTTCCAGGATGTCATCTGAAATGGTTTCTTGTATAGCCGTCGAGGCTTTATCAATTTTGGACAAGATGCATGCAAGAGGGTATGTTATCCAACTCTTTCCTTTTTGTCTAGATTCATAGTTACAGATATAATTGTATTTTTTTTCTTCCATGTTTGACATTACTTTTTACTGATGTTATATGTCAGTTATGTGCATGGAGATGTAAAGCCAGAAAATTTTTTACTTGGTCAGCCATCAACATCTCAAGAAAAAAAGTTATTTCTTGTCGATCTGGGTCTGGGTAAGATATCATCATATTCACTCATTATTGATTTTTTTCTTTAAAAAATTTCCAATTGGTTTTATGAATGTATTCATTTATTGACTCATGATATGCAGCAACAAAGTGGCGAGAGACTGCCAGTGGTCAACATGTTGACTATGATCAGCGTCCTGATATGTTCAGGTAAAAATTTTAGATCACCAGTTACATGGAAACAAACCATTTTAATACATCCCTCTAATGCAGAAAATTGATATCTATTTTCATATGAATGCAGAGGAACGGTTAGATATGCTAGTGTGCACGCACATTTAGGAAGGACTGCTAGTAGACGAGACGATCTCGAATCTCTTGCTTATACGCTTATCTTTCTTCATCGTGGCAGGTTGCCTTGGCAAGGATACCAGGTATTTTTTGATTTGTTATAATTTTCTGTTTTGGTATATAAATGTGATACAAATTGTAGTTACATTGATATGTGTTATTGTTTTCAGGGTGACAATAAATCATTTCTGGTTTGTAAGAAAAAAATGGCCACATCTCCTGAAATGTTATGTTGCTTTTGCCCTGCATCTGTAAAGCAATTTCTGGAGATAGTTGTGAATATGAAGTTCGACGAAGAACCAAACTATTCCAGATTAATTTCTTTGTTTGAGGGCCTACTAGGGCCCAATCCTGCCATAAGGCCCATAAACACTGATGGAGCTCAGAAGGTAAATCCACAACTATAATAGTTATAATGTTAGATTATATTCCAGTAAATAAATATGTTGATGAATGGGTAACTTAAAGTTTTCAACTTTGTGTTGATTTTAGATTATATTCCAAGTTGGTCAAAAACGGGGCAGATTGAATCTTGATGAGGAAGATGAAGGACAGCCTACAAAGAAAATTCGAATGGGTTTTCCTGCAACACAGTGGGTTTCAATTTACAATGCTAGGCAACCAATGAAACAAAGGTCGCTACTTTATTTTTTTTTTTTTTTTTTACCTTTTATCTGATCTGATAAGGGATAATATATATATCATAAACATCACATGTTTACTTTCCATTAGGTATCATTACAATGTTGCAGATGCAAGATTGAGCCAACATATTGAGAGAGGAAATGCTGATGGTTTACTAATAAGTTCTGTTGCATCTTGTTCAAACTTGTGGGCCCTAATAATGGATGCTGGGACCGGCTTCACAAACCAAGTTTACGAGCTCTCTCCTTTCTTCCTACACAAAGTACAAATTATACTCGTACTATTTTTACAAGTGGGGTCCCACAAGTTGTATGCTTATATTTTTTTTTATTCTCATTAGGAATGGATTATGGAACAATGGGAGAAGAACTATTATATTAGTTCCATTGCGGGTGCTAATAATGGCAGCTCTCTTGTAGTGATGTCAAAAGGTTGGTTACAAATCTTGCTTTATGGGTGTCTTTATGCACCCAACTGTTGGCCTTTAGGTATAAATATAAACTGATTTTTGTAGGGACCCAGTATACTCAACAATCTTACAAAGTAAGTGATTCGTTCCCTTACAAGTGGATAAACAAAAAATGGCGAGAAGGGTTTCATGTGACCTCAATGGCAACAGCAGGTACCCGATGGGGTATAGTCATGTCTCGAAATGCCGGCTTCAGTGACCAGGTATCGCTCACTCTTACTTCCTATATCGAATGATATATAATTATATATGTTAATATGTATGCTTCTTTAGTATCATTGTAGCTTTTATGTTGCTTTAAGTAGGAACAATATATATATGTGAAAAACACTTTGTGAGTAATGGCTTGTGCTTTGTAGGTTGTGGAGCTTGATTTTCTTTATCCAAGTGAGGGGATCCACAGACGGTGGGATAATGGTTATCGTATTACGTCAACAGCTGCCACGTGGGATCAAACTGCCCTTATCTTAAGTGTACCCCGACGCAAGCCTGGTGATGAAACACAGGAAACTTTACGTACATCACAGTTTCCAAGCACACATGTTAAGGTCAGTGTATAGTTGCAACTCTAGTATTCTTGTTTATTAAAAAAAGAAAAAAAAGAAAAAGAAAATCTGTTTGTAACTTTGTGTACTTTCTAGGTTTCAAAAGTTTAATAGGGATGTGCATGGATTCATGTTTTTGTTATACCCTTATAATAGTGTCTAGTCTAACGTGTGATTTGGTTTGAAAATGTGCAGGATAAGTGGGCAAAAAATCTGTATCTTGCTTGCATTTGCTATGGAAGAACCGTGTCGTGATGACAATGGTACGTGGTTTGATAATTGCTCATAAGCCAATTATTATATAGTTGTGAATTGTGTAAGAGTTGAAGTTGAGGAGATAAATCAAATCTCATGTTGTTTGTAAAACATGTTATTTATTGTATTCAAGTGTATGTATATTATTCTGGCCCCTCCTTTCATCCCTTTTTGCAATATCTTCTGCTCACATATGCCTTATCACAGATATGAAATTGCTTCTTATTGGCTTCCTAGAATTAGTCTTTCTACCTTCCTTTTATTTTAGTTTAACAATTTAACTAACAATTAATTACTTGTATATTGAATGATGCTAACGAGTTAGGGTCTCCGTGTGTTGCTGTGGTAGAACGTTTGCTAAATTTGATAGAACGTTTGCTAAATTTGATAGATAGAATGGATGAGAAAAATAGAAGCAAAAGTGGGTAAAAAAGGTGACTTAGTGTTGAGTCTGATCTCATCCAATAGAAATGTGCCGTCTGTTCCATTTTGTCTATTAGTATATGTTGAAATAACATGTATTGTATAGTGTTTTAATCAAGAGTGTTTTAATCAAGAGAAGCACTTATTGTTGGGGAAAGTATATTTTTTTCGTATTTTATTTAATTTTTTTTTTTTCAAACATTAATATCAATATAAAAATATGAGTATTTAAAAAAGACACTTGATAAATGTTATTATTTTGGCGGGAAAACGATCGAAGAAATAAATGACAACATGCATCATATGTAATGTTTTATTAAAGTTTGTTTTTTAAGGGTTCAAAAATTACGGTTTAGGGTTTAGAAATTAGGGTTTAGGTTGAATTTTTAACACGAACGGTTTAGAGTTTTGAGTTTAGAGTTTTGGGTTTAGGGACTAAACCCTAAACTCTAAATTGGACTAAATTTTGAAAAAAAAAAAAAAAACTTCACATAAGATGAAAAAAATGATGAAAAAAATCCTAATTAAAACATTACTTATTACTAACATTTATTTCTCCAACGTTTTTCTGCCAAAATAATAACATTTATCACAAAATGTCTTTTTTAAATATTCATATTTTCATGTGATCTTAATGTCTGGAAAAAAAAAATTAAAAAAGTGAAAAAAAATTACTTCCCTCACTTGCCTCCAAAAAAAATGCTTTACTCTTGATGATGACCCGTACTTTATATATTTTAATAAAAAAGAAGATGGTAATAAAATAAAACGTTTTATATTGTAGACAAAAGAATAGAATATAGAAAGATCCTTAGGTTGAACTGTCGAAGTATGTGATTATTTTTCTAAGTGACTGTAACTACACTAAGGTCATTTTCACTGAGCTTCCACAATCGATAAGTGAGCATGGACGATTTGATAAGAGACTCTTCAAGCCTTTGACTCATTATCCTGCACATATTTTACTTCTGTCAACATTTGTAATGTCCGAAACCGATTTTTATTAGTTACTATTAACTATATGCTTAAATACTTAATTCATAATTGTAGTGGGATTTAAATTTAGAATAAAACTAGTGTTCGAACCCTCGCTTTGCGCCGGGGGTTCGGTTTCAATGTATTTTATTGCGTTTAGTTTGTAAAATTATTTTGTGGCTAACGATGATGTCGTTGAAGCGCAACTCGAGTCGAACTAAAAGGTACAATCCGTGAAAGATTTATGTGCTATTTAAATTAACAATATATGTGCATCTCCGCGTTTCGCTATGGAATTGTCGACTTTTAAAAATTTAACGCAAAATCAACGTATATGAAAAGTACCCTAAATATTTAGCATTTTTTAAAAAACGTCCGTTTTGCGTATAGTTAGTGACATTGTGTTCCTAAAATTATTTCGAGTTTAACGATGGTGTCGGAAAAATTTAACTCGTTGCGAGCGAGAAGATATGACCCGTTGAATATTTGAGTGGAGTTTATTTAAGATTTTTTGTGGAAATGTTATTTTGACACTTTACCCCCCTATTTTGGGGGTCATTTTAATTTTTGAGCAAAGTTTGAGGGGTGTTTGTGGTGAAATGAAAATTAGTTAAAAGAAGAAACAAAGGTGAAATGTTCAAAATACTTTTGATACTATTCACTATTTTTGTCTAATAGTTAATATAATAAAATAATAGTAATAGTAATAGTAATGTACTAGTAATTAATACAGTAAAATTTAAAAAGTGAAAAAAAAACCCACTCCAGTGATAAGGTCCGCACTTCAGTGTTCATCTCACCAACCCTCATTCACAATCTCGTCTTTAAACAGATTATCCCATAAAACAATTAATATTTTAATATTTAATATTTAATATTTAATATTAAAATTAAAATTGAAATCTAATTTATTTGTTTCCACAAATAATATATAAACCCAGAAAACAATTTAAGATCTTTTTGCCTAACCTTGTTTTCTTCCTTTTTCTTGAATTACAAGATATGATTTCAAGAAAATTGCAAGTAGTATCCCCTGTTCCAGCAGACATTGACATTGCAAATTCTGTTACTCCTCAACATATATCTGAGATTGCTTAAGATCTTAATCTTAACCCTGACCATTATGATCTTTATGGTAAATACAAGGCAAAGGTATGTGCTTTTTTTTGCATTTTAACTTACCCTTTTGTTATCTATATACAAAGTGTTCTAGCTTTACTTTCTAAGAGACATTTTTGAGGAAAATGTTATTGTGGGAAATTAACATAATATGAAATTTTTACTTAGATAGTACTAGTTTTGAAACTAAAAGTCAAACTGTATCCACTTTGATGTTTTGAATTAGGTATGTGATTGATGAACTTAAACTGTTACAATTACTTTTTTGTTTGACTTACAAAAATATAGCCTTGGATGTCAAAGTGGCATCTTTCTTACTTGAAGATTTTGAGTTTTCTTTTTGTGGAAAGTTATATTGTATCATCAGTCATGTTAATTGGTCTCAATTTATCATGTGAAAATATGCTTTCACTTTATCATGAAAAATCAAAATCATCTCTTTTATGGACTGATATATTTGAATGATTTACTGATTTGGTTATGTGTAAATTCTTGATTATGCTGTCTGTGATGATTTGGGCATGTGAAAAGTTTGGTCATTTTGGTCTATGATAATTTGGGTATTCGAAAATTTTAGGTTTTGTTGTCGGTGTTCGATGAACTAAAAGAAAGACAAGATGGATACTATGTTGTTGTCGGAGGGATCACTCCAACTCCTCTTGGAGAAGGCAAGTCTACTACTACTGTTGGTCTTTGTCAAGCTCTGGGAGCATATCTTGATAAAAAGGTAACATTTTTCAGTTAGTTATGAATTATGAATTAAGTAAAAAGGTAGCATTTTCAGTTTGTTATGATTTTCCCATTTAGGATCTCATTTTTCAGTTAGTTATGAATTAGGAATTATAAATTAAGTAAAAAGGTAGCATTTTTTCACTTATTTATGATTTTCCCATTTAGCATCTCAATTTTCAGTTAGTTATGAATTCGAATTAATTGAAAAGGTAGCATTTTTCAGTTAGTTATGATTTTACCATTTAGTATTATGTTTGTATGGTTAAGTAAATTCGGTTTAAATGTTCATAATCATGATCACATTCATGATTAAAACTTGTGTTGTTAGGTTGTAACCACCCTCAGACAACCTTCACAAGGACCAACATTTGGGATTAAAGGCGGTGCAGCCGGTGGTGGTTACAGTCAAGTCATCCCAATGGATGAGTTTAATCTTCATATGACCGGTGACATTCATGCAATCACTGCTGCAAACAACCTGTTAGCCGCTGCAATCGACACACGAATTTTTCACGAAAACACACAAAAAGATACGGCTTTATTCAATCGTTTGTGTCCTCCAAATAAAGAAGGTAACCGCGAATTCAATGACATAATGTTTAGACGCTTAAAAAAGCTTAATATCACCAAAACCAAACCCGAGGATTTGACCCCGGAAGAAGTCAACAAATTTGCTAGACTCGACATTGACCCCGATAGTATCACTTGGAGGAGGGTTATGGATGTAAACGACCGTTTCTTAAGAAAAATAACCGTGGGTCAAGGACCCGATGAAAAAGGAATGGTTCGAGAAACGGGTTTCGATATATCCGTTGCTAGTGAGATAATGGCGGTTTTGGCCTTAACAACATCTTTAACCGACATGCGAGAACGGCTTGGGAAAATGGTGATCGGTAACAGAAAAAACGGTGATCCCGTGACCGCTGATGATCTCGGGCTCGGTGGTGCGTTGACCGTGCTCATGAAAGATGCGATCAATCCAACATTAATGCAGACTCTTGAAGGCACCCCGGTTCTTGTTCACGCAGGCCCGTTTGCTAACATAGCTCACGGAAATTCATCAATTGTGACTGACAAAATTGCATTGAAGCTAGTGGGACCCGGTGGGTATGTTGTTACAGAAGCGGGATTTGGTTCGGATATAGGAACCGAGAAATTTATGAACATTAAATGTAGATATAGTGGTTTGAAACCTCAATGTGCTATTATAGTGGCTACTATCAGGGCTCTTAAGATGCACGGTGGTGGGCCCCTGGTTACAGCCGGTAAGCCACTTGATCGTGCTTATACTACTGAAAATGTGGGTCTTGTTGAGGCAGGGTATGTGAATTTGGCTAGACATATTGAGAACACAAAGGCGTATGGTGTTAATGTTGTTGTGGCGGTTAACAAGTTTTCGACTGATACCGATGCTGAAATCGATGCCGTTAAAAACGCTGCCATTAAAGCCGGTGCGTTTGATGCTGTTCTTTGCACTCATCATGCACATGGTGGAAAAGGAGCGATTAGTGATATTTTATCTTGTATATGGATATAGATAAAATATAGATATAGATATTTCTATGCAAATGCTGCTAGCTGCTTTTTTTTTAAGCAAATAGCGTACTTATAAATGCTAAATTAACAAGAAATAGTAAGAGTAGATGATGAGTTAAGAGCTGTTACTGAACATTGTTAGCTGATTTTGTGTATTGATTTGTTAACTTTGCAAATAAATTACCATTTTGTCCCTAGGTTGACCTTGGCATTGCAGTTGAAAAAGCGTGTGAAAATGCTACACAACCTTTGAAGTTCTTGTACCCTTTGGATATTAGCATCAAAGAGAAGATAGAAGCCATAGCCAGATCATACGGTGCTAGCGGCGTTGAATACTCAGAACAGGTATACACCCACTTTTTACTTGTGTGTTCGACTGGTCAGATATACTTTTTCGTATGGGTCGATTTAGGTTGTGTTTTACTTCAAACTATACCCAGCAAACGGGTCAGGTTGGGTAATGGGTCAAAATGGTTTTGGGTTGAAATGGCTCATGGGTCAAATTTTTAAAATTTTTAAATGGGTCCAAATGGGTCAGGTTGAAGTTCAAACCAGTGACAAAAAAATAAGCTAAAAGGGAAACAGGTCAACTGTGTTGAAAGTCGCCCAAGTTCTACTTTTAATGCCTATATAACCTCTTACTCAAAACCAGTTCAGCCCATCTTGAATCATACTAGAATATGATTCATTTCAACTTTAACATTTTGACTTCTATTCAACCCGTCTGACCCGCCCATCTTGTCACTGTACTGTTATTCTGTTAATTAATCGTCTGTGTTGCAAGATAATTTGCTTGGCTGATACAGTTCTTTATTATTTTCTTAAAAGGCTGAGAAACAGATTGAGATGTATACCAAACAAGGATTTTCTGGTCTGCCGATCTGTATGGCGAAGACCCAATACTCGTTTTCCGATAACGCCTCAGCAAAGGGCGCCCCGACAGGATTCGTGTTGCCGATTAGGGACGTTAGGGGAAGCATCGGTGCAGGATTCATTTACCCGTTGGTTGGGACTATGAGCACAATGCCTGGACTTCCTACAAGACCTTGCTTCTATGACATTGATCTCGACACCGAAACTGGACGCGTTAAAGGCCTATCTTGAAAACCTGTAAGAAGAATACGGTTCAGTTAATAAACCTTTTTTTTTTTTTTTTAAATATTCTCTCTTGCACATTTTGAAGAAATTTGAGTTTTGTACTTTGTGTTGTGTATTAGATGCATTATGACTGTTTTTGGGTGTGTAAAATGCCTTTGAAATGTTTCATGTTTTGTTTATTGGTGCACTGAAAGTAATAAAAAACTGAAACAATAAAACAAGGTATAAAAAATGGATCTATATACTCTTACTGTTGCATTTGTGTTGTTACAAGGAATGTTCTGTGTTTGTAGTTTACGTACGGCAGTGTTGTAAAACTCCCCGATTAATGTCGTCCATTTTAGGAACCGGCCAGTCCGAGTAATTAGTTGGTCAACTTAGGTCAGTGAATTAAAATAGAATTTAGTAGGTCAAAGTCGAATTTTGTTAGTCAAAATCGATCAAATTCAATATTGATCAACAGGTTAATATAAAATTAAATAAGTCAGAAATTTATAGTTATTGAACAAATGAAGCGTATGTTTATGTTTTAGACAATTATATTAACGTTTATGTTTATGATTTTTTTTCCTTTTTTTTTTTTTTTTTTTTTTTTTTTTTGTATGTTTACACATAATTTTGAAATTTATTACTTTAATTTATAAAAGCCCAGTCCAATTACTCCCCGAGCTGCTGATTAATTCCTCAAAACTCCCGACCAAGTACTCTCCGATGATGATTTTTGCAACCTTGCGCGTAGAGGTCATCGATGTATATAAATACGATATTAAAGGGGTAGTTTTTTAATTTATCAAAAACATAGGGGTTTTAAATGATAATACACTCCAATTTATTTATTATCATATTCATTCAGATCCTACAGTTCATAGTGAAATAACAACTCGTTGTACATGATCTTTAAACTTGACAAATCTATGAATTAACAACCCTGCAGTTTCTCCTAATCTCTCCAGCTGATCCTGTAAGAGGCTGTATGTTTCCCATTTTAATCATTGAATTTGCGAAATCATTGAAAAAAATCTTCGAATTGTTACTGTAAATCTCAACGAGACTTCGTGTGGTTGAAACGGCCTGATCGCTCGAATACAGGAATTGATCTGATTCCAATATTCCCCGTCCGTTAATCAAGTTTTGGAAGTAATGATTATCGAATAGGTCGGTCGAGTTCCAATCGAGAGGTGTTGTCTTATCAACATCTCCATTAACCGGACATAGATTTTGAAGACCAGTTACCATTGTGGGGTCCAGTAACGTGCTATCGGGAGAGTTTGTCCCTGAGAAGTTGAATAATCTGTTTCCAAATGAAGCACACCTTGCTTGCCCGATTGTATGCGCACCTGCATAGCTAGATCCAGTTAACAAGATATAGTTGAAAAGTAACTGAAAGGGACAATTTTGACCCATTTGATTGGGTTATGTTTCATCTCTAACGGTTCAAATGGGTTCAGTTAAAAGATATAACTAGAGACAAAACGGGTCAAATGAGTTAACTAAAGATACCTGATAGGGACACCACATCTGTGAGGTTAAGGCCCACGGCTTGAAACTTGAGAGTAATGGCATCAACCGACTCAAACGGTGCAGGTAGCATTGTGTTAGCTCCACTTTGGTTAGCCACAAGTCCATCCCTCCTTCCTAGTAACACCTTCCATGATGGTCCTCCACTCTGCAAAGTGTGCGATCAACTTTCAGGTCAATTTTAAGGTGGGGCCCAGTCAGGTTTGAATCTTGTGGTGGCCAGGATGGGTTGGAAACAGCCACAGAGTAATCCGACTGGGCTGCGTACATTAGAGTATGATGTCGGAATACTCGCCCTCCCGGGTAACCCGAACAGGGAAAAACCTTGTAACTTTTTTTCAGGTCATTTTTCATTGTATATTTTGTATGCTTCTTAAATACTTACCAAAAAAACGGAATCACGGGCAACTATGGCTAAAATGTCAGCACAAGAAACTACTCCACTGCATGAGCTCTCGACGGCACTTTTGATCGCATCAATCACCTCAAATCCTCTCGCAGAATTATTGTTCGGTAAAGCAGTCTTCTCTCCATCACTTCCATCCAATAAAACCGATGCATCACAACCCTACGTAATTATTGCAAATGTAGCGCACAACATGTTAAGATAAGCGACATGATATACATGTATATTGAATAATTAGAATAATATAACTAACATTCACAAAGCAATCGTGGAAGTGAAGGCGAAGCAAAGAAGCTGCCATTCTCATTTCAGTTTTAACGGCGCTTATCACTTGTTTACGTACAATGGTTAGCAGATTGGGACATGAATTTGAGTAGAAATTTGTTGTTAGCTGAGAATTTGCAACCAAACATAGCATTAAAATGGTTATAAACCAAGCAAAACTATTAGTCTTCATGGGTATATATATAACTCTATAAGTAACTGATATTTGCTCGAAGAGAAAATTCTTTGAGGACTACGATTAGATACTTCACTTAATTTATACCCAATAAAGACTTACAAGTGCAAACACATTTCGATTTGCAAGTAGGCTATTGTGGAACGCCGTAACAAAGGAGTAACGCTGCTAATTGGTCGAAAGGTCATAGGATAATGATCAACTGAAAGTGCAGACTGACAAAGCATTTGAAACTGTAGTGCTGTGAGGTAGGGCGGCAATATCTTAAGGTAAGTTTGCAATTTCAAGGTTTAAAATGTTGAAAATGTTTATCACTATAATGCTATAAATTATAGTTTTTTTGGAAAGAATACTATAAATTATAGTTTAGTCAGATAAAAGTAGCTTAAGTCTATCAGAATCTATAAAATATGTATATATGGATGCTGCAGAAGTTCATATCAGAGCAAATTCAACCTTATGGTGGAGCTATTAGGCATGGCCAATATCATAATCTCCACTAATTTGAATCCACTATAAGGTATATGAATATTTTATTGGCCCAACATGAATTAACTTAACTATCGAGTGATGAAGTGATGGTTGTTTTCAAACCATATCTTCATACAGCCTATGAGTTACATGCAAAAACTGATCATCTAAAAACCTATCAATAACAATCACAACTGTAGCACCTTACACACTTTACAGGCTTTGGACTTTACATATGCGCAAATTACCCCAGAATTATCAACTACCCCACTTACCGATTTCCTTTACCATTGCCAACAAATATCTCAATTCCAGAGGAATCATTACCGCATGGCGCAGAGAGGGGAGGTCATAAGCGTCTATACACTAAAATAGATTTTTGACGGAATGAAAAAGACATATATGGTAGAATCGTAACCATAGAATACGATCCGAATCAAAACGCATACATTTGTCTCCGGTGGCGGATGTAGGATTGGTAGTCACTGGTGTCATCGGTTAAAACTCCAAAACAATTTCTATAGATGTCTTATTTCAACGGTGACACTAAAAAAATGTACATTATCCAATGGTCACTAGTTAAAAAACTCAAAAAAAAAAAAAAATCACTAAATCGCGTATTTCACTAGTTTAAAATTACTCACTAGGGGTGCGTTTAATATAACTGGATGATTAAGCGCCGAATGATTTATAAACTGGATGATTTAAAGATTCTGAATGAAGTTGTTTTTCAATGATAATAACATGTGTGATAATAATTTTGAACTAATAATGTGAATGATGTAAAATTATTTTATTAACCTTTGACATGAATCAATATAATTCTTTAATAAATATTTTTGATATAATTCAAAGAGAATATTACATAGAATGTCGGTGTTTAATTGTTACTCCATAATTTCAGTTTTGAATGATTAAACTCTCATTTGTCATTGAGAATATTTCTCATCAATTCAACATTTATTTATTTATCCGTTCAATTAAAGGAAAAACAAATGCGTTTTAATTTAAGAGTAAAAAAAATTAGACAATTACCTTTAAAAAATAATCAAACGGGTCAATAATGAGGGGTATGAGAATTTTGGGTTTCCCGCGCCTGTAGACAATATAGAATCTCAATAAATTATTCATTTACTGTACTACCAATTTTTAGGGTTTGTTTTGTTCCAACAATGGAGGACGACGAGTATTACAAGAAGAAGGCCAGAATTACACTTTTTACAATAATGGCATTTGCTTCATTTACAGTCGTTTTATTGCTCCTCGCCTTCAGCTACTACTGCTACTTACGCAACAAGCTCTCTAATTCCCTAAAACCTCCCAAAGGTTACTACTAATTTCATCACTTTCTATATATACATATACATTTCTGTCTCTATTTGTGTAGCTGCTACTTGTTCAATTTTCCTGCATTATTTGAGCAATTTACTAATTTCATCACTTTCTATATTTCACTAGCATATACATATACATTTTTTTTTTTGTCTCTATTTGTATTTGTAGACCACTAGCTTAGGTGCTGTTTGTTTTTTAAAACAAGATGTGTCCTGAAGGTCTGTGTGCTGAATATTGAAGACTGCTGAATATTGAAGACTGTTTGTGTTTATGTATGCAAAATAACTTAATCATGTCTAAGCATCATTTAGAAGCAGATTTTGAAGTCTGCGAGGTTGCAGACAGAATAAGACATTATTTTATCTTATGTCTTCAGAAAAACAAACAGTCTGCATTAAAAACGTCCGAGGGCGCGCAAACATGAGATATAATAAGATCTGCAGACGGAAAAACAAACCAAACCTTAGTGTAGCATCTTCTATTACTCCAGCTGCTGCTTGTTCATGCCTGCATTATTTGAGCAGTTTCTCAAACTAAAATTACACAGTTTTGATCTAATGTACCAATTTGACCTAGTTATAGCTTCATAGTTAGGTGTGTAACAGCTCCATATTCACTTTCCCCTTATATTATTCACACTAAATCGACAACTCTGTTTGTTACATTTATATGTATATCTGTATGTGTCATAAAAAGGGATTGTGGACTCTGAGGATAAAGGCAATAGGAATATTGAATCAGAAACTACTCAAGTTATTACTGAAAAAGGACTACAAGTGTTTACCTTCAAACAGTTACTTTCAGCAACCAGTGGGTTTGGGAAATCAAATGTAATTGGACAGGGTGGGTTCGGGTCGGTTTACAGTGGTGTGCTTCAAGATGGGAGAAAAATAGCTGTGAAGCTCATGGATCATGCTGGAAAACAGGGCGAAGAGGAATTTACAGTCGAGGTTTGGTCTCCAAATTGTCTCCCTACCTTAATTTTTCATTGATCAATATCAACCAAGAATATAACCAAGGAATATGTTACTGCATCGATGCTCTCTAGGATCAATATCATGAATTTTTTGTACAGAAAAAATATATGGAATGTTTTGTTGTAAGTCAATTAGTCAACTTTTGTTTACTTTCAGGTGGAAATGCTGAGCAGGTTGCGTTCTCCATATTTACTTGCATTGATCGGTTACTGTTCAGAGAGTCAGCACAGGGTTTTGGTATATGATTTTATGGCTAATGGTGGTCTTCAAGAGCATCTGTATCCAATTCGAGGTATGTAACGGTTTACATCCTATGTGTACAGTAATAGATACATGAGGAAATATTAGTATTGAACATCTCTTTTACAAGTACTTATTATAAGGCTTTATTACATCGTTAGTGGTGAATAGAAGCTGGATTTGTCTTAATTATGATCTTTTTTTCTTTTGATATAATTATATAACACAGGTGCTAATGCGGTTCCTTCTAATTTGGATTGGGAAATACGATTGAGAATAGCTTTAGAAGCAGCTAAAGGTTTAGAGTACCTGCATGAACACGTTACCCCTCCAGTGATTCACAGAGATTTTAAAAGCAGTAATATTCTTTTGGACAAAGGTTTTCATGCCAAAGTTTCCGACTTTGGATTGGCGAAACTTGGATCATATAAAGCTGGTGGTCATGTTTTGACTCGAGTATTGGGTACTCAAGGATACGTTGCACCTGAGTAAGAACTAACTCAACAAACCCTTCATAATAACATAACATAATATATTAACTTTCAGTAAAAAACAACTTTCTTTAAAAAATTTGATAACAAATAATATAATGAGTATTATAGATTATATGACCTCTGGCATGGTTGCAATCGGCGGTTTGGTGACTAGCCCTCCTCGATTCGAAGAAAAGTTTAATAAGTCGGGCAATGATCAAAATTCGGGTCCAAGTTGGGAAAAGTCGGGTCAAAGTTGGTCAAAAGTCGACTTTTTTCTTGCCTTGTTCTAGTGTAACCCAAGTCCATTTCAAAATTGCTTTGTATATCATTTATTTTTATAATATCTATGCTTGAAATATTTATATTTAAAAGTCAACGTTGGTCAACGTCCGTCTCGACCCCGTCTCGACCCCGTCTCGACTGACTTGACCTTTCAAGGTCATGACCGACTAGTCTACGTCTCGCGTCTTTTTCAACCTTGACCTTTCCTTAATAAAACTGTTTTTAGCTATTGCATCTTTGAGTTTTTATTCAAGAATTTGGTTACTAATTGTTGAAGGTATGCTCTGACTGGCCATCTGACCACAAAATCAGACGTTTATAGTTACGGGGTTGTCCTTCTCGAGTTGCTTACTGGTAAGGTTCCAGTTGATATGAAGAGGTCACCTGGAGAAGCTGTTCTTGTATCTTGGGTAAGATTATCATTTAATCCATTTAGCAAACGGGTCAGGTTGGTTGGTTTGGGGTAACGGGTCATAACAGTTTTGGGTTGAAATGGTTCATGGGTCAAACTAGTAACTTTTGTAGCGGATACAAATGGGTCAGCCCTTGTTTAATCATAATTGATTTGTCCAACAGGCTCTGCCCTATCTGACAGATAGAGATAGAGTTGTTGAGATTATCGATCCAGCACTCGAAGGTCAATATTCAATGAAGGAGATTGTACAGGTGGCAGCAATAGCAGCAATGTGTGTTCAGTCAGAAGCAGATTATAGACCATTAATGGCAGATGTTGTTCAATCTTTAGTCCCTTTGGTGAAGCATCAAAGGCTATCTACTAAGGTAAGCAATTGTTCTAGCATTAGTGCTACACAGTCTCCCAGGATCTAACAAGGTGTTTTAGGTTTTGTGACAGTTTGTTTAGTCTTAATTAAAGGGTCTGCACATTTGTTGTTTCTTGGCTTATCTTCTCTAGGAATTGACGTCGAAGTACTAACCCAAACTTCGGCTAGGTTTGGATTTCTTGCGTAGTCTTATTGTATTAGGCTCGATGTTGACTGGGTAATTTTTAGTCATTATAATTATAATGTAACTGTATCACTTGTTATCAGGGATTCAATGTTCCAAGAGGTTGCAATGCATCCTGTGTTTTCGGTTCCAAAATGAAGAGTACAACTATACATTTATGATGCAGTTCGAAAATCGCTAATAAGTTGTCTGCCACCATGGTGAAAGGCAGTGTTAACATGTTTGATAAACTAATAAGCTCAAGTTTTAGCCGTTAAAAAAAATAATAAAAATAAAATAAAAAATAAGCTCAAGTTTTATGTTTTGATGGGCTTATTTGCTTTTGGCTTATTAGCTTATATAGGAGGTGAAGAATAAGCCCAAACTTCATGGTTTATTTGCCTATCTTCACAAAAATGAGCTTTTAAGCTTTAATCTGTAGGAAACACTCAAATTTAACCTACAAACTTATTGCTAATAAGCCAACCCAATTACCCATTTCCGCTCATCTCCCGCCTT
This sequence comes from Rutidosis leptorrhynchoides, assembly GCF_046630445.1. NCBI lineage: Eukaryota > Viridiplantae > Streptophyta > Magnoliopsida > Asterales > Asteraceae > Rutidosis > Rutidosis leptorrhynchoides. The sequence goes on along the minus strand of NC_092340.1, from coordinate 61,337,642 downwards.
CGACTTGAAAGCGATAGGCAAGCAAGCTTCAACCCTCCCCAAGACAACAGAGCCGCCGAGAAGGTATTAGCCACCGGTGACCGTACTTTCGTAAAAGCACCATTGGGCGGTGGTTCCTCCTCTCTTCTTCCTCTTGAACCTCGGGTTGGTTGGCCCGGAAAGTCATGGGAGAAACACTTATAACTGGTGTAGCATAATGAATTATCTAAGAATCTCTCACGAAGATTCAAGGTTACAACCTCAATTTCAATTAATGCCAAATTAAAAGTACATAATTTAGTGTGTTACGTAGGGGTGATGTTGGCGAAAAACTCTACCTTAGAAAAAGATAATCGTGCATCTACATTAAAAATATTGTTTAGATAGAAAAAAGAGATTACTATGCATAATGCGCAATTCATCCGGTACCAGGTCTCGCGCTTGATTTCCCGAGGCTTTATCTTCTATGGGGAGCAAATATGCTCATTCATAAGAGAGTTTCCTCGCTTATAAAAAAAATATTATTTATTGTTTAAAACAATTTATACATCATCATGACGTCAGCAAAATTATTGTTCAACAAGTGTCATTCTATTTTTTTTCTTAAGAATAATAATTTATCACCTACCATTTATTCTATCAATCATTTTATAATGACACCTTAAAGAACCATGTTTTATATTGAAAGAATTATCCGTTGAAATGGTATAAAAGTTTTATTTTTCAATTTTTTAAGAGGCTGATATATTCAATGCCGAACCTGAAACAATCGAAAAAGATGCATATTATAGACTGATTTGACAAGAGAGGCTTTGGAAACTTCAAAAACATGCCATCGATAAGGCCGGCGGCAGGCACAAATACTCAATTAAACAACTTATGATACTTCATTCGACTCTGTCTGTATCCATTTGTCTCATTCTGCTTCATATCCAATTAATATTTCATATATTTTTTATTATATATTTAATAACCAAAAACCAATGATCTTCATTCTCCCATTTTTTCAATATTATTCACTAATAAACCAATTTCCCTGTTACCTTTGTTGCATTATTGCAGTTCCTTTTTGGATCATCCAACTCATTTTGTGATATGTTCGACTCAAGTTACTATCTACAAGATTAAGTCTAACGGTACGTGCTGCTGTAATCTATAGCATATGTATGAAATTGCTACTCCTATGTATGCAAGTTTATTTACAACATGTTAAAAAGTTTAGTTATGTACAGGAGACTAACAAAGATAATATCTGTTATATAATGATGATGATCATTAGTTTTCTTAGTTTTGGTAATATAAAGGACTTTATATTACCAGCATGTAAACAAAGTTAACAGTAACGATGATGACGTCACGCTGACATCATATCAACGTCATCATCCAATATATATATTTTTTTAATTTCTTTTAACCTTTTTTTCTAAAAAAATTTACCCCCACCACGACGCGCGATTTTTCTTTACTCGTTTGACTATGAGACATGAAAGCCTTTCACTAACATAGACACAATCATGTGAAACTTGTCCTCCAAACATTTTAGTGAGGGTAGCCACGAAGGACGTCTTAGGACATGTGCAAAGTGTGCGGTCGCACGGGGCCCAGAAATTTTAAGGAGCTTAAATTTTGTAAATTCCTTAAAATTATATACAAATCACTCAAAATATTAGTGTTAGGCCGAATTGTTTTGGTTAGAAAATCGGATCGGGTCAGTTTAATCCAAAAATATAATTAACGTTTAAGGGCTCCTTTTTATGTCTGCATAGGACCTTCGAAATTAATGAAACGGCTCTGGTACTAGTCAAGGTGAAGTTGGGGAAACCTGTGGGACCCATGGGTCTTATTTCTTGTACTTTCGTTTTTTTTTTTTTTTTTTTTTTGTTGTACTTTTTGTTGTACATTTTGTGTTTTTGTGGGGTATATTAGTTATGTGTTACTTATGGGTTAGTGAAAGGGGTGATAATGATGTAACGCTAATGTGTCATAAGTTATTGTGTTAAGAAAGAGCGTGGTAATAAGAGATTGTAGCTCTAGTTTAAGCTTAAAATTAGTCTCTCTGCCATATTAACTCTGTAATTTGGATCAAAACAAGCCATTATGCAGTGATTCCCCCCCCCCCCCCTCTCTGTTAGAGTGTTAGTAGATCTTAGTCTTACTATATTAGTTATAGGAGATGCAAAGTCTATGCGCAGTGATTAATTGGTTAATCAGATTTATTTATTTTTTTATTTAATTTTTTTTTTTTTTAACAGATTACACATCACGAACTCGTCTAAATGGCGATGTCACTAGAGGATCTTTTAGCCGAGGAGGGTTTTAAGACGAGGAACTCGAAAAGAATTTCAGGAGTTTCATCTGGACCTCATACATCAAAACTACCATCTCACCTGTTTCGAGACGAACATAAATTCGATGCGTTAGGTCGTTTAAAAAAGACGGAAAGGGCGTATTCTGACAACAGACGATATGAAAAACGCGTTGAATCTCCAACAACTGATAAAATCAGGGGTAGAAGATCAGTAGATGTTTACAGAAGGGAAAAGTTAGACTTAGATTTAAGAAATGAAACGAGAGAACGACATGTTAATCGATATAGTAATGAGTCGTCACAACAGTTTTCGCCCGATGAGATAGTTGAAGTCAAAGAACGTATTCGAAAAGTCAAAGACCGAATGATAGATAAAGGGAAGTACAAAGATATTTATCTAAATGACGTTTTTAGCCCTCCGAAAAGTAAGGATCAACGCTATAACGGAATTGAAGATGAAGAACGGTACGAGTATGTCTTAAGAAAGGACGTGCAGATCGACAATGGCTATAATAATAATCCCGGGTCATCATCTAGCAAAGAAAACGTTCGTGACAGTAGGGCCCGCAGGCCCGTTGAGATTGATTCTGTTGCTGAGGTGGCTCTTGATGACGTGGCAGTTAAAGCAATGATATCCATATTGAGTGGTTATGTCAAAAATTTTCAGAAAGATCAAGAGTTCAGAACATCAATGTATCACAACTGTTTTGCAGCACTTAATCATTCGAAGGTAGAAGACGAAATAGTTACTGAAAGCAAAGTTATATCGAATCTTGATCAAGCGATAGATACAGTCGAAAAAGCTGCAGACAATCGTGCTAGCGCAAAAGAGTTGAAAAAGGCTTCGTTAAAGCTTAGCGTTATCACAGGTCTAAACGCAAACGATTTGAAAGATGGTGTTACATCAGGGTACCCGAACTCTGTTTTGTCCGCTTGCGGTCACTTGTACTTAAGCGTGATTTATAAGATACAGAAAAAGGACCGAATATCAGCAAAACATTTGTTGCAGATATTTTGTGAAGCGCCAAATGCAGCTCGAACGACAATAGTCCCTGAATTATGGGAAAATGTAATTTACCCTCATTTATCACATTTAGAAAAATGGTACGATCAAGAAGTTGAATCGTTAGCAGACGATTTGCATAATGAGAGGAAGCTAAAGCAGCTTAAAAAAGTTTATAATGAGATTTTGGATACGGGGACTTATGAGTTTGCGTTGTATTATAAAGATTGGCTTGCAGATGATGTCGAAGCTCCTTCGATTCCTTCGATTCATGTTCCAAAAGTTTCGGTGCAGGAAATTGAGAATGTAAGTGGTGGCCCGTCGTTTTCCTTTTCACCGCAGCCTATGGTTAGTAAGAAGTTATATGATTCTGTATTTAGTCAGATGCGTAAACCGGTTTCTGCTGAGGTGGAGGATTATCGAAATTCAGAGAGATCGGATGATGATGATGATGATGATGATGATGATGATGATGATGATGTGTATAGCTTTGATGGGTCTGTAGTTGAAGATAAACGGACGTTAACTTACCCTTTGGAAGAACTAGAATATCAGGTTAGTATAGATTAGTTGCGGATCCAGATTTTTTTCGATGGGTAAAACGTTAAAGTTTTTATCTTTATATAAAAAACAATATTATAGCTTACGACATCAAACTTTAACTTATAAATACATTAAAAAGGATCCGGTCATCAGGCGACTGACCCAATTGTTCTACAATCCGACCCTAAGCTTCAGAGGCGCGGACCTATAAAGGGTCAACCGGGGTCGGCCGCCCCCGACGACCCAAACTTTTTTAGTGTAATTTATATGTTATAGTCCAACGTTTAGTGTATTTATACATTAGAAGTCGACGTTTTGCTTCTGTTTTCTTTTTTTTCTCTTTCAAATTTTTAACATTTTTCACCCGTCGAAAAAATTACTGGATCTGCCACTGCTGAGCTTAATCTTAATATTAATCCTTTGTATTTATCTTCCATAGTTGCTTGTAACTATACTTTCATACACATCTATAGCTACGTAAATGTACATGCACTCAATTTTTCTTAAAATGTAGAACGATGAAAACTCTATCGTGAAGCAGGAAGGATCAGAGAGTGTTAATATGCTACAATCACTTCCAGTTGCAAAAGTTAACGAACTTACTCTCAAGCGGCTAGCAAAGTTCGTCTTTGGAGCGCAACAAACCGAAAGATCTGTTGATCTCGCTGAAACTAATCGCTCGTCACACGATGCAAAATATCCTGATTTTTCGGTAATTATGTGTAACAACTTTAGGGATGTAAATGAGTCCGAGTTACTTGAGCTCGAACCCGAGCTTGAACTTATATTGAAGCTCGTTTAATAAACGAGCCCGAGCTCGAGCTTTATTCCTCAAGCTCTAAAAGCTCGCGAGCCTAAACGAGGTTTAAATATATATTACACTAAATATTATTATTGTAATAATATGATATACGGAGTATATAATAATATATAAATAAATATATAATAATAATAATTACTATTATATAAATAATAGTAATAGTAATAGTTTGAATAATAATAGTAATCTTATTATACGTGAATAAAAATTACGAATTTAGTATTATGAAATATAATTACATGAAATAATACAAAGAAAATAAATATGATAATTTGATATAATTAATGAGGCGAGCTCGAGCTGAGCTCGAGTTTGTAAAATATCAAACGAGCTGACTTCAAGTTTAAGATATTAGACTTGAATCGAGCTAAGCTCGAGCTCATTGAAATTTAAACGAGCCGAGCTCGAGTCTACCAGATCGAGCTCGAGCCTATCCGACCGAGCTCGAGCTTGGGTCGACTTGTTTACATATACAATCTATAAAACTATGCCATTTGTTTCTCATTCATTATACGAGTAACTGTATATTTATAATGTAGCCAATAAGAACGAGGCCGTTGGGTGAAGACGGCAGTCAGCTTTTCAACAACATCCCCGAGGATTACATATGCCCATTAACCGGACATCTTTTTGAAGATCCAGTGACTATAGAGACGGGTCAAACCTACGAGCGTGCAGCTATTATCGACTGGTTCAACAAAGGCAACACAACATGTCCTGTAACCGGAAAAACACTTGAATGCCATACTGTACCGTTCACCAACTCTATTGTGAAACGGCTCATCGACAGCTGGAAATCGAAACATTCCAGGGAGATTTTAGCCTCCGCTTCTCAGCCCGTAAGAAGCCCTGGGGAACATAAATATAAGTCTGACGCAGCTGTGTTCATTATAGAGCAGCTGCTTACTGTTTTCGGTAAAGATGAAAATACAGCAAACGCGAAGCAACTAATTGATATTGGCGGTTTACATTTTCTTGTTCAACAATTTGGGGATGGAAATTTAGATAAAAAGAGTCGTGTAGCTGCGTTGTTGTCTCGATGTGTTAATGCAGACTCGAGTTGCAGACGTCATGTGGCTATACAGATCGAAAAGCAAGGTTTAATGGAGCTACTTCATTGTAAGGAAGTAAACTCGAGAACGAATGCTGTGTTTCTTCTATTCGAACTGATTTGTCTCAACAGGTATTCTAGTTTCGAAGATACTATGACTAAAATATCTACATTCGTATGACCATACAATATATTCGTTAAGAATGCAATATTTATGTCCCTGCAATCAAGGTTGGAGAACGCACAACTCGGAGAGTACTCGGTCAGCACTTTTTGGGGAGTACTCAGCAACTCGAGGGAGTACTGAGATGTTGACCAAGTTTGACTTTTACCGACTTTGACCAAAATTTGACCAATTTTACGGGTAATCTCAAATTTTGGTCGAGTTTTGGCCGAGTTTGACGAGTAATCCCGAGTTTTGACCGATTTTGACTGACGTTGACCTAGTTTGACCAAGTTTGACTATGACCGATTTTGACTGAGTGTTGACCAATTTCCCTAGTAATCTCAAATTTTGGCCGAGTTTTACCGAATTTGACGAGTAACCCAAGTTTTGACCGAGTTTGACTGAGGTTGACCGAGTAGTAAAACCGAGTACTCGGATCTTAAAACCGAGAACTCAGCGAGTACTTGCCGAGTTTTACCGAGTTCTACAACCCTGTCTGCATTACCTACATCATGTTGGTTGTATCAATAATTCATGTCTATGTTTGTTATTCTAGGAGAAAAGATGTTCAATTTTTCCTAAGTGGCTTGCAAAAGGAAGGTATAGTGAGCTCAATGCACATTTTGCTACTGTTTCTTCAAAGTTGTTCACCCGAACAAAAACCTTTCGTTGCTGTTCTCCTATTACATCTGGATCTAATGGTATGTTTGTTACGGTTATACATAAACGAATAAACGATTACAGATTATGATGATTATGATACTGTAACACTTTGTTTCACCTAAGAACATGCGAACTTGTTTAGCGCACAGTTTAATCTATCCTTCACTAAAGTTAGCAAAACTTACGTCGAAACTGACAGGTGGATCAACAGAAGTACAGTATATATAGAGAAGAAGCTGTTGATACAATTACATCTGCTCTTGATTCCAGTCTTACTGATGAAAATGTCCGCGAAGCATGTTGTAAAGCGCTCCTTATCTTGGGAGGGCGTATATCTTTCACTGGGGACGTAATAACCGATGATTACGTCCTACAAAAAGCTGGTTTTAATGAACGTGAATCAGACGACAAAATCACAATTGATAACGAGGAAGAAAAGGCTGTTGACAATTGGTTGATCAAATTGTCTGTGTCTCTTATTGGTGATGGAAAGAAGTCGTTTTTGGATTCGCTTTCAAAGTGTTTGAGTTGTAGACATAAAGATATGGTGAAGGTGGGTTTGATTACAGTGGTGTGGTTAAGCTCTTCGCTCATCTTGTTACGCGATTTGGGATCCAAGATCTCAGCTTTATCGATTCTTATCGCGAATTTAAAAGAAAATCTTGAAAATAGTGAATGGGTAGAGCACAAGGTTCTTGCTGCAACGTCTCTGCTTAATTTTAGTAGAATCCCAGGTTTGTATGTTATTTCAGATTTCGAGTTCTGGTGGAAATGGGACCGATAGGTGTCAATTCATGACCCGACCCGAAACCCAAACCAAAAATAAACTTGGTCAATACTCCATCCTGAGACAAGCCATCATCTAAAAGGCTTTTAAGATCGGGTTAGGCTAAACGGGTCGACCCTTAAACCTAGAATAATATCAAATATCCAAACACACCTAGGGCCTGTTTACTTTCCGCTTAATGATCTGTTTCTGTACATCTCTTAATTCAGTAAGTAAAATTGTTGTTTCTTTGTCACTTAAGCTGAAAATTGGACTGTTTCTAGAAGACATAGAATCAGACACCTCTTCCCATACATAGGCAAATTCAGAATAAAGTAAACAGCCCCTTAATTTGTACCGTTTGACTTGAGACCACCCTATCAACGTGAAATAAACCAATCAACTGACCCATTAACCTAATGGGTTACGAGGGACGTTACTAGGTTTGGTACTTTTGACCCACCAACTATTTAAACCAAATCAGATCATGTTCAGGTTTGGTATTTAAGATCTGCAATCCCGACTCAACCCAACCCTACCCAAACAGCCACCTAAAAGACCTGTGAACATTTTCCTTTTTAGTTACCAAAATGTGCATTGCAACATGCATAGAAGAATTTACAACATGTTTTGTGAATGGCTGCAGATTGCATGAACCTCTTCACTACAATTGCCGACGAGATTTCGGAGTCTCTAAAGAACCTTGCAGAAACAAGCTCTACTGCAAAAGAACTGTATTATGCTGTAATCACACTGAAAGATCTATAATCTTTTTTAATATTCTGGCTAATTATGATCATAAACCCATGATCCCGTCTCAACTTCTTAATTAGACCAGTTCTAATTATCGGTCTTGGTCATGGTCCCTCGGCAAGCACATCCATTGGCTTCGGTTTCATACTTTTTTTTATCTCTGTAAATGTGTTATGTTTGTATTGTACAATGACTGTTCATGTATGATTTTGAACATAGAAATTTAAGGTTTAGCTGTGTGCATATATTGTCAACGGTAAATATGACCATTCTTTATAGTTTCCTTTACGTAAAAACCGTGCACTTATTGGTCATGTAATCCCTCCGTCCCAAATCTGTTTTCCTCAGACAAAAAACACACGGTTTTAGAAAAAGTGAATGACAAAAACACACAGTTGTAAAAAAAGTGAATGAAAAAAGTAACTGTCACATATATACTTTTTGTTAACTTTCAAGTCATGTCCTTGACTTTTTATCCATCCTTTCGTCTTATATGTATAAATTAACCCTCAAACTGTAACAGAAGTATATATTTAAACCCATATATACACGAATAAATAGATCTTATTATAAATAACAAGGTCCTGATCATTGACAGTAAGGCACACCCAATACTAGTACATAACATTTCATCCAACACACACAAAACAGAACCAAAACACAACCCATACTAGTACACCACCTAAGCCAAAACAGACCCATTACATCTTATTCTTGTACCAAAACACGCCACCTGTTTCCCCTTCATCGGGTTCCACAAACAAACACTCTTTCGCTTCTCGCCACATCGCTACATAAAACGGCGTCCCGTCAAACTGATAATACTCCCCCAACAGAGGCTTCACTGCTTTTGTTGCTTCCATTGCGTTATAATGAGGCATTGTAGAAAACAAATGGTGCACCACGTGCGTATCCGTAATGTTATGGAGCACTTTGTTCAACACACCGTAGTCACGGTCAACTGTCGCTAATGCACCCTTTAGCCACTCCCATTCTGAGTTGTCGTAATGAGGTAATGAAGGGTGCGTGTGTTGAAGGTACGTGATCAATACAAGGAACCCGTTCACGATCATTAACGGGATCCCGTACATGCAAATTACCCAAACTACCCCTTTTGATAGTGCGAAGTTGTATAGGACGAACGACATGGTGATGATCCCGATGTCGGAAAGACATATTTGGAGACGTTCACGGTCGTTGTAGATCGGGCTGTTTGGGGTGTAATGACAGGCGAAACGGTCGTAAGGTCGTCCGGATACGTTGAACGCTAAGTATAACGGCCATCCGAGAGTAAGGGTAGCAAATAGACTAATCGTGCGACCCGGGGGGTTGTTTAAGTACTTCGAGTACCACGGGATTTTGGATCTCGGTTTCGGGACGAAGACTTCGTCACGATCGAGGGACCCGGTGTTGGAGTGATGTCGACGATGACTGTATTTCCACGAGAAGTAAGGAACGAGTAAACACGAGTGAAGTATAAACCCTACGGTGTCATCGACCCATTGATAATCACTAAATGCATGGTGACCGCATTCGTGGGCTATGACCCAAACTCCGGTTAGCACGCAACCTTGGGCTACCCAATAAGCGGGCCACGCGATGAACGAGAAAGGGGTTGGGAGACGATGGAAGAAGGTGGTGGCAATGTAGTAAAGGAGGAAGGTGATGGTGAGATCGGATACAACGTAAGAGAAGGAGCGAATTAGCGAACGTTGGAAACAATGCGGAGGAATTGCTTTTTTGAGGTCGCTAATTGTGAACGGGGGTTTGGAGATAGGGGCTCGATCGAGAGGGTTCTTTTGCTCGCCTTTGGTTTGGGACACATACATGCACCCTCCACCTCCCATTTTGTTCTTTTGCTGATTGATCGAAAGACTATGACTGCACACTTTGCACGCCTCAACCTGCATTCGTGTAAAGATTAAGTTGTTATTTATTATTATCACTTATTTTTATAGCTGATAAAAACTTTAAACACTATGTGAAACAATGTTTATGTGCACCATTGATTATGTAAAATGGTATTCTAGTAATTTGGTTCTCAAAAGCATAAAGCTTAACGTCAAACACTAGTTTAAACAGTTCAATTTTCCAAAATAAAAATGAAAACTTTATCATGAGCACAAGGATCTTTCTAAAAAAAGACAGTATATAGCTTAAATTTTAAGAACTGAAGTTGCACGTCAAGTATTATCACAAAGTTTTGGCTCCACAAAATAAATTGAAGTTTGCTATAAATGGAAATGAAAGTGAAACTATAACTGAATGAAAATTCTATGATTAACCTCAAGTCCTTAAATGGGCTCATTTTAAAATATCCTTAAATGGGCTAATTTTAAAAATCTTCTCATACTGTAGAACAATAATTCTAATTCTAAAAATATACTAGTTGGCGTTATAATTATATTTAGTAGTGGTGTACTTTGTAAGTAGGACACGTAACATCATCCGTGAATATTACTTGTCCATAGATCGACATAAATGTTCAAGGAAAGTACTTATTTGAAAGACAACATGTTCATCCATAAATTAAATTATTAAATCAATATTTGTTTATGCAAATTTATTATTCATATCAGTGACGATTGCAGGATTAGAACTCAATAGAATTTCGAATTTTTTTAATACTGATTATATTTTAATGCTATTTTAGTTGTTATTTATTTTCAAAAAAACTATAAATTCGAAAAATATATGTCGTCATAGTAATTAAATTTAATATTGTCCTATACAATTTTTTTTTAAAAAAAAGACTATAAATTCGGAAAAACATATGGTGTCCTGTACTTAAATTTAGAATCTATTGTGTGCTATAAAATTTAAAAAGTAAAAGTAAATTCTACCTAACAAATTTAAACCAGTGATGTCTCGTAAGCTAAACCACATTATTTAATACTCCGTATTTAATATTCATAATTCATATTCATAACTGAAATAGATAATAATCTGAAAATCTCTCTCAAATGATCAGTAACATGCTATAAGACTGCTTCCTTAAAAATTGATAGATTATAAACAAAGAACCAATTCAATCAATTTTTTTTTGATAAAAATTTCTCATTTACAACCTGGAGGTAAAAAACATGCAGCAGATAAATTCACAAATTTACAAAACAAATAACATTGAATAAAATTACTAATTAAATCCGACGCGCAAATAATTTTATATCAAAAGATCTGTTTGTCAATCAATCAATAATGTATTTAAAATAAGCATGACGTAAATTAAAACACGGTAATCATCGATTTTTGGCCGGAAATAATATATTTAAACACAATTCATACATCATTAGAGAAATAGGGATATCGAAAATGTACCTGATAGAGTCGATGATTGGGGTTAGGTTTTCAATTGAATCAAGTGATCGATAAATATAATGCTGTTAATTTTCAATCTGTTATCTGCGACCGAAGAAGTGGTTCTTCGTCTCCGTAACAAATTGAGTAACTGGTATATATAACCAAATATTTTCATAAGATGCCCCTGAGGTTTTATCACTCTGATGAAATAAGCTTAAAATTGTTATAATTCAGTAGGCTTATAACTATCTTTAATGGTTATAAGAACAAAGAGAGAAAAAGAGAGAAGAAGGAGAGAAAAAATATTGATATTGATATTTCAAGAGAAATGGTGCACCTTAAATGGTTACCATACATGTCTATTTATAGTATAAAATATTACTATGCAAGAAATATAATAATAATAAAATTAACATCCAATCTAGATATTTTATAACACAATCTAGATATTTTATAACACTCCCCCTTGGATGACAATTTTATTAGAGAATAACTAGTACTGCCTCGTTAAAAACCTTGCTAAAGAAAACCCATTGGGATAAAACTTTAGCTAAGGGAAAAAGAGTGCAGCATAGAGTTGACTCCCCCTCAAGTAGGCAACGTCTGAGTTGTTACATCTTCTGAACATGCCTCATGTCAATATTATGAACGTGTGTTCTGAAAATAGCAGTTGGCAGTGCTTTGGTATAAAGATCGGCAGAGTTGTTGATTGAACGTATCTCATTTTAATCTGGTTGTCTTTTACGAGATCTTGAGTATATGAGAAGAATCTGAGGTTTTCATCTGAAACTGTATCATCTAAATCTTTTATGTACAAGTTTAGCCCCTGTGATTTGTCTACAGTCTCCTTCATGATTTGCTCAAACCCTTGTTTCAATTCCTATTCTCTTGTAGTCTTTTCTGAGCCTTACCAACATACCATTCTTTTCCATCAAACTTATGACCGTTAAGATCGTCTATGGTTTTGGCGCCTCATCAACATTTATATTTTGTTCTGTCACTTTTGATACTCTTCTTTCATTTGTATTATGCAAGCTGCATTATCTTCATATATAGTTATTGGTGAAGATAGTTGTTGGTCTTTTATAGCGTTCTAGTCCACAAGAATCATTAATGATTTGTGTCATTGATCTCAACCAAACACATTTTCGAGTAGTTTCATATAATACAATCACTTCGTCATGATTTGATGATGTTGCAACAAGTGTTTATTTTAAGAACGCCATGATTTTGTGGTACCTCCATTTAGGAATACATATCGAGTTTGAGATTTATCTTTATGAGGATTTGATGAATGACCTGCATATACATAATCAACCAAATCTTGTTTTGAAGCGTTAGAATAAAATAATTTTAAATAAGCAGTTCCTCAAGGGTATCAAAATATGTGTTTGATCCCGCTCCATTGTCATTTGAGCTGAATCTTGCCAACAAATTAACTGCAAGAGAAATGTCAGGTCTTGTACAATCTATAAGATACATAAGAACCTCAATTGCACTAAAAAAATGGAACTTCCGATCTGTTAAGATTTTCATGATCTTCGCAGGGATGGAATAGATCAGTGTCAATATTGAGTGATCTAACAACAATGAGTTTGTCTTTAAAAAAAATGTTTTAAAATCTTTTCGGTATAAGTTGTTTGATGTACAAGTAAACCATTAGGCATATGCTGAATTTGCAATCCAAGGTAATACTTGGTTTTTTTTTAAGATCTTTCATTTCAAAATAATTCTTTAGAAGTTGAATGATTTCATAGATTTCTTTATTTGTTCATATGATGTTAAGAACATTGACATAAACAACTACGATCACATATCCGAACATTGTTTTTATAAAACATACGTGCAAAATAAGTTTATATGTATACCCTTTTTTTATCAAGTAGTCATTTAATCGGTTATACCACATACGTCCCATTTGTATAAACCCATTTAGAAATCTTTGTGATTTAATGGAATATATTCCCTTGGGTTTTACATTAGATGCTTATGATACCTTAACCCTTTAGGTATATTCTTATATATCACTATTAAGTGATCCATACAGATAAGTAGTAACAACATTCATGAGATGCATTTAAATAACTACCAGGTTGATTAAGTATCTAATAAGTAATTGTTGAAATGTCCCGTTCTTATTGATTAAAAACGTTCCATATTAATTGATTTCGTTGCGAGGTTTTGACCTCTATATGAGACGTTTTTCAAAGACTGCATTCATTTTTAAAACAAACCATAACCTTTATTTCATAAATAAAGGTTTAAAAAGCTTTACGTAGATTATCAAATAATGATAATCTAAAATATCCTGTTTACACACGACCATTACATAATGGTTTACAATACAAATATGTTACATCGAAATCAGTTTCTTGAATGCAGTTTTTACACAATATCATACAAACATGGACTCCAAATCTTGTCCTTATTTTAGTATGCAACAGCGGAAGCTCTTAATATTCACCTGAGAATAAACATGCTTTAAACGTCAACAAAAATGTTGGTGAGTTATAGGTTTAACCTATATATATCAAATCGTAACAATAGACCACAAGATTTCATATTTCAGTACACATCCCATACATAGAGATAAAAATCATTCATATGGTGAACACCTGGTAACCGACAATAACAAGATGCATATATAAGAATATCCCCATCATTCCGGGACACCCTTCGGATATGATATAAATTTTGAAGTACTAAAGCATCCGGTACTTTGGATGGGGTTTGTTAGGCCCAATAGATCTATCTTTAGGATTCGCGTCAATTAGGGTGTCTGTTCCCTAATTCTTAGATTACCAGACTTAATAAAAAGGGGCATATTCGATTTCGATAATTCAACCATAGAATGTAGTTTCACGTACTTGTGTCTATTTTGTAAATCATTTATAAAACCTGCATGTATTCTCATCCCAAAAATATTAGATTTTAAAAGTGGGACTATAACTCACTTTCACAGATTTTTACTTCGTCGGGAAGTAAGACTTGGCCACTGTTGATTCACGAACCTATAACAATATATACATATATATTAAAGTATGTTCAAAATATATTTACAACACTTTTAATATATTTTGATGTTTTAAATTTATTAAGTCAGCTGTCCTCGTTAGTAACCTATAACTAGTTGTCCACAGTTAGATGTACAGAAATAAATCGATAAATATTATCTTGAATCAATCCACGACCCAGTGTATACGTATCTCAGTATTGATCACAACTCAAACTATATATATTTTGGAATCAACCTCAACCCTGTATAGCTAACTCCAACATTTACATATAGAGTGTCTATGGTTGTTCCGAAATATATATAGATGTGTCGACATGATAGGTCGAAACATTGTATACGTGTCTATGGTATCTCAAGATTACATAATATACAATACAAGTTGATTAAGTTATGGTTGGAATAGATTTGTTACCAATTTTCACGTAGCTAAAATGAGAAAAATTATCCAATCTTGTTTTACCCATAACTTCTTCATTTTAAATCCGTTTTGAGTGAATCAAATTGCTATGGTTTCATATTGAACTCTATTTTATGAATCTAAACAGAAAAAGTATAGGTTTATAGTCGGAAAAATAAGTTACAAGTCGTTTTTGTAAAGGTAGTCATTTCAGTCGAAAGAACGACGTCTAGATGACCATTTTAGAAAACATACTTCCACTTTGAGTTTAACCATAATTTTTGGATATAGTTTCATGTTCATAATAAAAATCATTTTCTCAGAATAACAACTTTTAAATCAAAGTTTATCATAGTTTTTAATTAACTAACCCAAAACAGCCCGCGGTGTTACTACGACGGCGTAAATCCAGTTTTACGGTGTTTTTCGTGTTTCCAGGTTTTAAATCATTAAGTTAGCATATCATATAGATATAGAACATGTGTTTAGTTGATTTTAAAAGTCAAGTTAGAAGGATTAACTTTTGTTTGCGAACAAGTTTAGAATTAACTAAACTATGTTCTAGTGATTACAAGTTTAAACCTTCGAATAAGATAGCTTTATATGTATGAATCGAATGATGTTATGAACATCATTACTACCTTAATTTCCTTGGATAAACCTACTGGAAAAGAGAAAAATGGATCTAGCTTCAATGTGTAACATCCCGCGTTTTTCGTTAAATTTATTTTAACGCCGTCTTTTTTTTTAAATGACATCTCTCCTTACCTATACTCGTACACTTCGTTAACTAATGTTCTTGATAACCCCGTTATTCGATTACAACATCTCTCGTTAACTTGCGTTTTAAAAATATTCGATCGGTTAAATCCCGCACCCGCTTTGAAACTCGAGGGACCGGAGTTGCCAAATGGGCAAACTAGTTGACTAGGTCAACTAGTCAACCCATTTTTCATTCCATCATCTCCCTCATCTCTTTTCTCTCCATCTCAAGACACACACACAAACCCATTCCATTCATTCATCATCTAAATTCAATCTTGGAAGCTCACAACAAATCCGACTACATATTCTTAATCCTCTCGTCATTCTCTACGATTTGATACTAACTTCATCGATTTTGGGTAACATTTCTAAAACTCTAGATTTCTCTAAATTCGTGTTTTTGACTTAAAATGGTGTTAGTTAGTGTCTATGGCTCATTGTGATATCGTGTATGTAATTTGTATGCTTGATTTGTTGTATTTGGTGTAACTAGTTCATTATGAAAATTGCTTGCTAAATCTTTGATTTTGGATGATTAAAAGTTGTTTAATTGTTAAAGTTCATGTATTAAATGTGTTACTAGCATCATTAGCTTCAATTTGATGTGGAGGATGATTAAGAAAACTTCAAAAACATGATTATTGATTTTGAGATGTTTGACTAGGGTTTGATAGTTCTTGACATGAATTTTTGGATGCTTGAATGTCATGGAATGTTAATTGTTAGTGTTTAGTAGTAATGTATGCTCCATTACCTTCAAAACGGCATATCATATGTGTGAATTGGTTTCCCGAAACTCAAATTGCATTTGATGAACTTGAAACTTTGAAATGAACGTTTAATGATCACTTGATGAGTTCTCGGCTATTGTAAATGATGTTGTCGTTTGATGATAAGTGCTTAGTTGTGTTCCTTGTCAAAAGAGCTTTCCAACGGTATAAGATACGTCTTCTAGTTGTTTACGGTTTGCGTTTTGTGGTTGTTTGAAGTTTTGACCAAGACTTGAACCTTGAAACTGACCAGGTGCCAGACCACGTGTTAGGTCGCGGCGCGACACCTATGGCCGCGGCGCGGCAATAGCCGTGTTTGGGTTCTGACCTACTTTGTCAAATTTCGAAAAATGTTTGCTATGCTACGCACCTCCGATTAACATGTAACTTGGCCAACATGCTCATATATGACTTCTAAGCTTAGAAAAATAGTTCGGGACCCGACCCGAACGTGTTGACTTTCGTTGACTTTGACCGACCGAAGTTTGACTTTTTGTCAAACTTAACCAATTAATTATGCAACCCTCCTAACTTGTTTATATACTTGTACCTTGCATGAAACTTGACAATTTGATTGCACATGCTACATAATCGAGTCGTATTGAGCCATAGGACTAATTGAACATCTTTACCCTTCGTGACTATCGTTATTGATACAACCTATTTGTTTAGGTCAAGCCTAGCTTTGTCTTTGCACGCGTTTACTTGTCGAAGTACTTTATTAACTCTTGCACTCAAGGTGAGATCATAGTCCCACTTTTTCAATCACTTTTATTCTTTACATCGTGGGCTGAGAAACACATACATTTCATACTTATTTACTTTTCATGCTTTGACATTGTGAACAAATACGAATACAAAGATGCATACGAGTTTGAACAAAAGTCCTCAATCCAATTATCATTAGTTCCACTTGCAGGGTGTAAGTGTAAGCGTGTAATTATGTTGTGTGGCCATACGGGTTTAACAAACCCTCATTCAGACGGTTCGCTACCGTTAGTGAATGAAATATAATTTCAACAAAGTATAGTGTAAGTTCTAACACTAAATTCAAAATTCAGAGGGAAGATTCGGTTAAGCCTTGATAATTGGGTGCTCGTGATACAAATACTATTTTGGAATGTGAATGATTCTGGTTGAGCAATTCTTAAAGAACCTTGTGGTTCAATACAATTTACTTACTAAACCTATGATTTCACCAACGTTTTTCGTTGACAGATTTCTATGTTTTTCTCAGGTCTTGCACGATATGTGATACATGCTTCCGCTCATTATTTTGATACTTGCATTGGATGTCGAGTATACATGCATACATGGAGCGTCTTTTGGATACTTTTAAATTGTGTCGCATAAGTTTCATTTGTACTTAAAACTTTGTATCGTAACTTGTGGTGGAACTATTCTTGTAAAACTTGAACAACCTTTACATTTGAAATGTATGCGACATATCTTTTGGTCAAACGTTGTTTTAAAGACTTATGACCACGTAACGGGACCTAAGTAGACGGCGCCGTCAATGACGATTTGGTCGGGTCGCTACAGATGGTATCAGAGCCTTGGTTGTAGGGATTTAGAGTTCATTTGTGTCCACCCCGAGTCATAAGGTACATAGGTGAATCTAGACTACAACCGGCATATAGACTGAAGTAGGAATTACTTGACTATTTGTGCATTTATACTCGAACTCTTCTATCATATGTAACTCGTATTCGATCTTGATCTTACGTTGATAAATTTTGTTGATGCGCCACCTTGACTTTATGAAGTAATGTTAAATGCACATGAGAATCAGGGTAATATAATTTCCGGGATTATATTACGGTGATTCACATGGACGTTCCGACATTATGACATAAAGAATTTAGGGCGAGTCAAGGAAAATTTTCTCTCTATCCTTATTCCATACTCCGGTTAGTATTGTTGAAAATACTAACCAACGATATTCTTGTGTCATGAAGGAACAATGGCTCGTCGACGCGCTCCTCCCGAAACTCCCGAACAAGCCCTCCAACGTATGATAGCCACTGCCGTGGATGCGGCCATGGCCGGTCACTCCTCCAACAACAACAATAACAACAATCATCACAACAACAACAACAATGGAGCCGGAAATTCCAACGAAGGATGCTCCTATAAGAATTTCATGGGGTGCAAACCTCACACTTTCGATGGAACCGGGGGACCGGTTGTGCTCACCCGATGGTTTGAGCAAACGGAAGCCGTCTTTAGCATAAGCGGTTGTCGAGACCAAGACAAGGTTAGATATTCCACTCACACCTTCGCCGGTATCGCTCTCACATGGTGGAATTCGTATGTACAATCGGTGGGTATCCACGAAGCCCACGCTCTCTCTTGGGCCGACTTAAGAGGAAAGATGATCACCGAATATTTTCCTCGCGAAGAAACCCGAAGGCTCGAACAAGAACTAAGAGCTCTGAAAGCGGTCGGGAACGACCTTAAGGCCTATAATCAACGATTCTCCGAACTTGCTTTGATGTGCCCAAATCTTGTGAACCCCGAATCTTTAAGGGTTGAACTTTACATGGATGGTCTCCCCAAGAGCATCAAACAAGGAGTAATGTCATCCAAACCCGCTAACCATCAAGAGGCTTTGAATATGGCCCGCCAATTGATTGAAACAGTGGACGAGATTGAAGTGCCGGCACCTAAAGCCGAGGATAAGTCGGGTGACAACAAAAGAAAATGGGAAGCCCCCCAATCAAGCAATTACAACAACCTCGCCAAGAAGCCCTTCATCCCCAACGGCAAGAAAGGTTATACCGGACACCTACCGTATTGTAACGAGTGCTACAAACATCATTTAGGCGAATGTGGCAAACCATTTTGCTTGAAGTGTCAAAGAAGTGGCCATGTAGCCCACGATTGTAGGAATACCGCTCCCGTCGCTCAAAAGGAGCCCAATGCACCCAAGACGGGTGTTTGTTTTGAATGTGGCCAACCGGGTCATTTTAGGAGTGCGTGCCCAAATAAGAAAATCAACCCCAACGCACGCCGTTAAACTTTCAACATCAACGCCTAGGATGCCCGAGACGACGATGGACTAGTCACGGGTATGTTTCTTCTCGAAATTCTCACGTTTCATGTTTATTCGATTCGGTTACCGTTAGACGTTTTATAAACAAGGCTCTGACTCATACTCTTTGCACTTCACCTTTTTCCCCTAGACACTACTTAGGCAATTTAAGTGACCGACGGAAAATATTGTGTGCCTATGAATTTTATTGGATGATATACGTTAAGACTTTTGACTTGACACCTATAGAACTAGGGAGCTCGGAACCTATTCGTTAAAAAATATATATATATATATATATATATATATATATATATATATATATATATATATATATATATATATATATATATATATATATATATATATATTTCCCCATCATCTTGTATAGATTATTGTGAACTGAGTAATTTTCGGTTGGAAACCGATACCCTCTCCCTCGCATCCATGACCTCATGATTATTTGCACGAATCCCGTATGTTCCAAATCGACCTTCGTTCCGGTTATCATCAATTGGGGGTTAAGTGAGACGATGTCTCCTAAGCCACTTTCCGAACTCGCAACGTTAGTTGTAAAACTCTCTTAGTACCGTTTGATTTATTTAGGGCTCGCCCGTATCCATAAACCTCTTGAACCGCGTATGCAAATTCATATAGACTAATCTGTTATCGTATTTATAGATGACATCTTAACTTGTTTAAGTAAAGAAGGAAAACGAACAACATCACCATCTTACGCTCGAACTTTTGAGAAAAGAGCAACTTTATACCAAATTCTCCGAGTGAGAATTTCTGTTGAACGAAGTCCAATTTTCTAGACCATGATGTTAATGGTCAAGGCATTACAATCAATCTCGAAATCAAGCCACATGTAATCAGGAAACTCTCCCAACTTAGACTTGTATTCGTAAAATCTTAGATCTCGCCTGTTATCACCGAAGATTCATTTCTGACTTTTCTCGTGTTACCCGACTTTTACACTCGTTAACTCACTAAGGGAAAACTTTAAACCTCTCCGTGTTCGAACCTTGAGCGTGATTCTTCACAACCAACATTTCTAGTTAAAATCGTATAGCAACAGATGGAACTCAAACATGGAAATAATTCTACTTAAACGCCCGAAAGGCATACTCTCTCGACTCGAAATCAACGGAACTGAAATTCGTTATTTTACACGAAGAATTCGAATACTAAATTGTGGATCCGATCAACTTTCTCGTCATCACGTACCACACACATACCTCTGTTATTTCACCGTTACTGTCTGATATTACTGGAATTTAAGATAACACACAATCCAACGATACTTCACTTTTCTTTGACTTAACGCCCTTGTGTTTCTGATAATCGGTCAACTATTATTCAACCCCGAACTATACAACTACGTGTACTACCTCGTTTCTCTTTCAGACTTCAACTTTTGACAACTAGAGGCACGTTATGGCAACCTCGAGATGTAAACTCATCCTATTCTAAGTCCTCATTTCACTACTATCTTTACCGTTCGCATTTCCGTTTAAAGAAACTCCTTGTAACATTTCTCCATGGATAGAGAAACTCCTCATATTACATAAGTATTCGCCACGAGGGTGAATAGTCCTAACGAACATTTTTCGAACCCTAACTAACTTGTTCAAACGTATCTTAAGAGATTCTATTCCAACACGGTGTATCTTCGTCATTTATCCTGTATCGAAATACTCGTTTCACTTCTAGTGTTACAAGAAACCTTGGGAACCCGCTTAGACACATGTACCGCGTATCTCCCACAACCGACGAACCGAGCAAACGTACGATTCAATCTTGGAAAGACATGTTACAGACTGGTATTGTCACCTTCAGTAGTTCCTCTTACAATGACAGCTATCACTCGTATATTAACGCAGCACTTTCCGAAACCCTATATGACCGCTAATGTCATACCCCTGTTCATTTAACCAAAGCATCAACCACCGAAATCTGGACTCCATCAATAAACAACAATTGAGATAATCCAAGTCCGAGAAGGGCTCGAGACGACCCGTAGTCACCCAAAAGAGTCATACCAAACTTAGATGAGAACCTCACAAATCCCAGTGTGTAACCGCGTAATATTGAGAAACCGCACCTTGGAAAGGTGTAATCCATTTTGGAAAATCGAGAAAGGCTATATCCGCAATATCGAACCTTTTGAAACCTTGGGGCGTATTGGAACCGCTTCCTATCGTTTAGAACTTCCGACTCAATTAAGTTTCCGTTTATCCTACATTTTGTGTAACAAACTTACAAATGTGTCATGCGGAACAGGAATGTGCAATCCTTCTAGATGCACCAACTATTGATGACAAACTCCTCTTCATGGGAAAACTGGTTGAAATCATGGATCGTGAAATCGAACCTCAATACAACGTAACACCCCGACTATCCGGATTCGTGGAATGTCCAAGAAAGTACCTTCAATCATTCGTAGAGTTACTACACTAAGTCTCGAGTAAGAGACATCGACTATTACTTCCAACTAAATTTCGGGACGAAATTTCTTTTGAGGTGTGGATAATGTAACATCCCGCGTTTTTCGTTAAATTTATTTTAACGCCGTCTTTTTTTTTAAATGACATCTCTCCTTACCTATACTCGTACACTTCGTTAACTAATGTTCTTGATAACCCCGTTATTCGATTACAACATCTCTCGTTAACTTGCGTTTTAAAAATATTCGATCGGTTAAATCCCGCACCCGCTTTGAAACTCGAGGGACCGGAGTTGCCAAATGGGCAAACTAGTTGACTAGGTCAACTAGTCAACCCATTTTTCATTCCATCATCTCCCTCATCTCTTTTCTCTCCATCTCAAGAACACACACACAAACCCATTCCATTCATTCATCATCTAAATTCAATCTTGGAAGCTCACAACAAATCCGACTACATATTCTTAATCCTCTCGTCATTCTCTACGATTTGATACTAACTTCATCGATTTTGGGTAACATTTCTAAAACTCTAGATTTCTCTAAATTCGTGTTTTTGACTTAAAATGGTGTTAGTTAGTGTCTATGGCTCATTGTGATATCGTGTATGTAATTTGTATGCTTGATTTGTTGTATTTGGTGTAACTAGTTCATTATGAAAATTGCTTGCTAAATCTTTGATTTTGGATGATTAAAAGTTGTTTAATTGTTAAAGTTCATGTATTAAATGTGTTACTAGCATCATTAGCTTCAATTTGATGTGGAGGATGATTAAGAAAACTTCAAAAACATGATTATTGATTTTGAGATGTTTGACTAGGGTTTGATAGTTCTTGACATGAATTTTTGGATGCTTGAATGTCATGGAATGTTAATTGTTAGTGTTTAGTAGTAATGTATGCTCCATTACCTTCAAAACGGCATATCATATGTGTGAATTGGTTTCCCGAAACTCAAATTGCATTTGATGAACTTGAAACTTTGAAATGAACGTTTAATGATCACTTGATGAGTTCTCGGCTATTGTAAATGATGTTGTCGTTTGATGATAAGTGCTTAGTTGTGTTCCTTGTCAAAAGAGCTTTCCAACGGTATAAGATACGTCTTCTAGTTGTTTACGGTTTGCGTTTTGTGGTTGTTTGAAGTTTTGACCAAGACTTGAACCTTGAAACTGACCAGGTGCCAGACCACGTGTTAGGTCGCGGCGCGACACCTATGGCCGCGGCGCGGCAATAGCCGTGTTTGGGTTCTGACCTACTTTGTCAAATTTCGAAAAATGTTTGCTATGCTACGCACCTCCGATTAACATGTAACTTGGCCAACATGCTCATATATGACTTCTAAGCTTAGAAAAATAGTTCGGGACCCGACCCGAACGTGTTGACTTTCGTTGACTTTGACCGACCGAAGTTTGACTTTTTGTCAAACTTAACCAATTAATTATGCAACCCTCCTAACTTGTTTATATACTTGTACCTTGCATGAAACTTGACAATTTGATTGCACATGCTACATAATCGAGTCGTATTGAGCCATAGGACTAATTGAACATCTTTACCCTTCGTGACTATCGTTATTGATACAACCTATTTGTTTAGGTCAAGCCTAGCTTTGTCTTTGCACGCATTTACTTGTCGAAGTACTTTATTAACTCTTGCACTCAAGGTGAGATCATAGTCCCACTTTTTCAATCACTTTTATTCTTTACATCGTGGGCTGAGAAACACATACATTTCATACTTATTTACTTTTCATGCTTTGACATTGTGAACAAATACGAATACAAAGATGCATACGAGTTTGAACAAAAGTCCTCAATCCAATTATCATTAGTTCCACTTGCAGGGTGTAAGTGTAAGCGTGTAATTATGTTGTGTGGCCATACGGGTTTAACAAACCCTCATTCAGACGGTTCGCTACCGTTAGTGAATGAAATATAATTTCAACAAAGTATAGTGTAAGTTCTAACACTAAATTCAAAATTCAGAGGGAAGATTCGGTTAAGCCTTGATAATTGGGTGCTCGTGATACAAATACTATTTTGGAATGTGAATGATTCTGGTTGAGCAATTCTTAAAGAACCTTGTGGTTCAATACAATTTACTTACTAAACCTATGATTTCACCAACGTTTTTCGTTGACAGATTTCTATGTTTTTCTCAGGTCTTGCACGATATGTGATACATGCTTCCGCTCATTATTTTGATACTTGCATTGGATGTCGAGTATACATGCATACATGGAGCGTCTTTTGGATACTTTTAAATTGTGTCGCATAAGTTTCATTTGTACTTAAAACTTTGTATCGTAACTTGTGGTGGAACTATTCTTGTAAAACTTGAACAACCTTTACATTTGAAATGTATGCGACATATCTTTTGGTCAAACGTTGTTTTAAAGACTTATGACCACGTAACGGGACCTAAGTAGACGGCGCCGTCAATGACGATTTGGTCGGGTCGCTACAGATGGTATCAGAGCCTTGGTTGTAGGGATTTAGAGTTCATTTGTGTCCACCCCGAGTCATAAGGTACATAGGTGAATCTAGACTACAACCGGCATATAGACTGAAGTAGGAATTACTTGACTATTTGTGCATTTATACTCGAACTCTTCTATCATATGTAACTCGTATTCGATCTTGATCTTACGTTGATAAATTTTGTTGATGCGCCACCTTGACTTTATGAAGTAATGTTAAATGCACATGAGAATCAGGGTAATATAATTTCCGGGATTATATTACGGTGATTCACATGGACGTTCCGACATTATGACATAAAGAATTTAGGGCGAGTCAAGGAAAATTTTCTCTCTATCCTTATTCCATACTCCGGTTAGTATTGTTGAAAATACTAACCAACGATATTCTTGTGTCATGAAGGAACAATGGCTCGTCGACGCGCTCCTCCCGAAACTCCCGAACAAGCCCTCCAACGTATGATAGCCACTGCCGTGGATGCGGCCATGGCCGGTCACTCCTCCAACAACAACAATAACAACAATCATCACAACAACAACAACAATGGAGCCGGAAATTCCAACGAAGGATGCTCCTATAAGAATTTCATGGGGTGCAAACCTCACACTTTCGATGGAACCGGGGGACCGGTTGTGCTCACCCGATGGTTTGAGCAAACGGAAGCCGTCTTTAGCATAAGCGGTTGTCGAGACCAAGACAAGGTTAGATATTCCACTCACACCTTCGCCGGTATCGCTCTCACATGGTGGAATTCGTATGTACAATCGGTGGGTATCCACGAAGCCCACGCTCTCTCTTGGGCCGACTTAAGAGGAAAGATGATCACCGAATATTTTCCTCGCGAAGAAACCCGAAGGCTCGAACAAGAACTAAGAGCTCTGAAAGCGGTCGGGAACGACCTTAAGGCCTATAATCAACGATTCTCCGAACTTGCTTTGATGTGCCCAAATCTTGTGAACCCCGAATCTTTAAGGGTTGAACTTTACATGGATGGTCTCCCCAAGAGCATCAAACAAGGAGTAATGTCATCCAAACCCGCTAACCATCAAGAGGCTTTGAATATGGCCCGCCAATTGATTGAAACAGTGGACGAGATTGAAGTGCCGGCACCTAAAGCCGAGGATAAGTCGGGTGACAACAAAAGAAAATGGGAAGCCCCCCAATCAAGCAATTACAACAACCTCGCCAAGAAGCCCTTCATCCCCAACGGCAAGAAAGGTTATACCGGACACCTACCGTATTGTAACGAGTGCTACAAACATCATTTAGGCGAATGTGCTGATTTGGTGAGACGATCAACTATTACCCAAATAGTATCAAAACCACTTGCAGTCCTTGGCAATTTAGTGATGAAATCCATGGTAATGTTTTCCCATTTCCATTCCGGGATTTCGGGTTGTTGAAGTAGACCTGATGGTTTCTGATGCTCAGCTTTGACCTTAGAACACGTCAAACATTCTCCTACGTATTTAGCAACATCGGCTTTCATACCCGGCCACCAAAAATGTTTCTTGAGATCCTTGTACATCTTCCCCGTTCCAGGATGTATTGAGTATCTGGTTTTATGAGCTTCTCTAAGTACCATTTCTCTCATATTTCCAAATTTTGGTACCCAAATCCTTTCAGCCCTATACCGGGTTCCGTCTTCCCGAATATTAAGATGCTTCTCCGATCCTTTGGGTATTTCATCCTTTAAATTTCCCTCTTTTAAAACTCCTTGTTGTGCCTCCTTTATTTGAGTAGTAAGGTTATTATGAATCATTATATTCATAGATTTTACTCGAATGGGTTCTCTGTCCTTCCTGCTCAAGGCATCGGCTACCACATTTGCCTTCCCCGGGTGGTAACGAATCTCAAAGTCGTAATCATTCAATAATTCAATCCACCTACGCTGCCTCATATTCAGTTGTTTCTGATTAAATATGTGTTGAAGACTTTTGTGGTCGGTATATATAATACTTTTGACCCCATATAAGTAGTGCCTCCAAGTCTTTAATGCAAAAACAACCGCGCCTAATTCCAAATCATGCGTCGTATAATTTTGTTCGTGAATCTTCAATTGTCTAGACGCATAAGCAATCACCTTCGTTCGTTGCATTAATACACAACCGAGACCTTGCTTTGATGCATCACAATAAATCACAAAATCATCATTCCCTTCAGGCAATGACAATATAGGTGCCGTAGTTAGCTTTTTCTTCAATAATTGAAACGCTTTCTCTTGTTCATCATTCCATTCAAATTTCTTCCCTTTATGCGTTAATGCAGTCAAGGGTTTTGCTATTCTGGAAAAGTCTTGGATGAACCTTCTGTAGTAACCAGCTAGTCCTAAAAACTGGCGTATGTGTTTCGGAGTTTTCGGGGTTTCCCACTTTTCAACAGTTTCTATCTTTGCCGGATCCACCTTAATACCTTCTTTGTTCACTATGTGACCGAGGAATTGAACTTCTTCCAACCAAAATGCACACTTTGAAAACTTAGCGTACAATTTTTCCTTCCTCAATACTTCTAACACCTTTCTCAAATGTTCACCGTGTTCTTGGTCATTCTTTGAGTAAATAAGTATGTCATCAATGAAAACAATGACAAACTTGTCAAGGTATGGTCCACACACTCGGTTCATAAGGTCCATGAACACAGCTGGTGCATTAGTTAAACCAAATGGCATGACCATAAACTCATAATGACCGTAACGTGTTCTGAAAGCAGTCTTTGGAATATCATCTTCTTTCACCCGCATTTGATGATACCCGGAACGTAAGTCAATCTTTGAATAAACAGACGAGCCTTGTAGTTGATCAAATAAGTCGTCAATTCTCGGTAGTGGGTAGCGGTTCTTGATGGTAAGTTTGTTCAACTCTCGGTAGTCGATACACAACCTGAATGTACCATCTTTCTTCTTGACAAACAAAACAGGAGCTCCCCACGGTGATGTGCTTGGTCGAATGAAACCATGCTCTAAAAGTTCTTGTAATTGGCTTTGCAGTTCTTTCATCTCGCTGGGTGCGAGTCTGTAAGGAGCACGAGCTATTGGTGCAGCTCCTGGTACAAGATCTATTTGAAATTCAACGGATCGATGTGGGGGTAATCCCGGTAATTATTTCGGAAATACATCGGGAAATTCTTTTGCAATGGGAACATCATTGATGCTCTTTTCTTCAGTTTGTACTTTCTCGACGTGTGCTAGAACAGCATAGCAACCTTTTCTTATTAGTTTTTGTGCCTTCAAATTACTAATAAGATGTAGCTTCGTGTTGCCCTTTTCTCCGTACACCATTAAGGGTTTTCCTTTTTCTCGTATAATGCGAATTGCATTTTTGTAACAAACGATCTCCGCTTTCACTTCTTTCAACCAGTCCATACCGATTATCACATCAAAACTCCCTAACTCTACTGGTATCAAATCAATCTTAAATGTTTCGCTAACCAGTTTAATTTCTCGATTCCGACATATATTATCTGCTGAAATTAATTTACCATTTGCTAATTCGAGTAAAAATTTACTATCCAAAGGCGTCAATGGACAACTTAATTTAGCACAAAAATCTCTACTCATATAGCTTCTATCCGCACCCGAATCAAATAAAACGTAAGCAGATTTATTGTCAATAAGAAACGTACCCGTAACAAGCTCCGGGTCTTCCTGTGCCTCTACCGCATTAATATTGAAAACTCTTCCACGGCCTTGTCCATTCGTGTTCTCCTGGTTCGAGCAATTTCTAATAATGTGGCCTGGTTTTCCACATTTATAACAAACTACATTGGCATAACTTGCTCCGACACTACTTGATCCGCCATTACTCGTTCCGACACCATTTGTTCCTTTCGTTCTATTAACCCCTGGTCCGTAGACCTCACACTTCGCCGCGCTATGACCATTTCTTTTACACTTGTTGCAAAATTTGGTGCAGAACCCCGAGTGATTCTTTTCACACCTTTGGCATAGCTGCTTCTGATTGTTGTTGTTGTTGCGGTTATTATTGTTGTTGGGATGATTGTTGTAGTTGTTGTTGTTGTTGTTGTTGTTGTTGTTGGGCCGTTTGTTGTAGTTGCGATTGATGTTGCGATTGTTGGGATAATTGTTGCGATTATTGTTGTAATTGCTGTTGTTGTTGTATTGGTGATTCTTATCACCGTTTTCCTCCCACTTTCTTTTGACTTGCTTCACATTGGCCTCTTCAGCAGTCTGTTCTTTAATTCTTTCTTCAATCTGGTTCACTAGTTTGTGAGCCATTCTACATGCCTGTTGTATGGAGGCGGGCTCGTGTGAACTTATATCTTCTTGGATTCTTTCCGGTAATCCTTTCACAAACGCGTCGATCTTCTCTTCCTCATCTTCGAATGCTCCCGGACACAATAGGCACAATTCTGTGAATCGTCTTTCGTACGTGGTAATATCAAATCCTTGGGTTCGTAACCCTCTAAGTTCTGTCTTGAGCTTATTGACCTCGGTTCTGGGACGGTACTTCTCGTTCATCAAGTGCTTGAATGCTGACCACGGTAGTGCGTACGCATCATCTTGTCCCACTTGCTCTAGATAGGTATTCCACCATGTTAACGCAGAACCTGTGAAGGTATGCGTAGCGTACTTCACTTTGTCCTCTTCAGTACACTTACTTATGGCAAACACCGATTCAACCTTCTCGGTCCACCGTTTCAATCCGATCGGTCCTTCGGTTCCATCAAATTCCAAAGGTTTGCAGGCAGTGAATTCTTTGTAGGTGCATCCTACACGATTTCCTGTACTGCTAGATCCAAGGTTATTGTTGGTATGTAGCGCAGCCTGTACTGCGGCTATGTTTGAAGCTAGAAAAGTACGGAATTCCTCTTCATTCATATTCACGGTGTGTCGAGTAGTCGGTGCCATTTCCTTCAAAATAGTTAAATGGAACAAGTTAATCATACAGAATATTAAGAGTAGTTAATAGTATTTCGTAGCATAATATGAACTCATTTATAAAAGCTTTTTCTTCATATTAGCGTTTTATAAGTTTAAATTCGGGTAGTACCTACCCGTTAAGTTCATACTTAGTAGCTAATATACAATTCAACTACTACAATTCTATATGAAAAACTGATTATAATAATATTTCGCGTTCAAACTTTTATACAATATTTTACAAACTTACAATACCGCTTATTTTACATAAAGCATGAAATGTAGCACACAATAACTTTGATACAAGATAGTTGTGAAGACAATTCTAGCTAGTACACAAGTCGTTCAGCAAAGGCAATAAAGACACGTAATTCATACGTCCAGAAACAAGTCATGCATTCTGGTTTTACTAGGACTACTTCCCATCCTTGGTCTTGTGCAACATAACCGTTATGGCCGTTGATAAGACAGCGTGTTGTAACGTCATCAAAGGGACGAGGGTTACGTAATGTCCAACAGTCCCGTAATAATCTAAAAACCTCATTTCTTACCCCAATTACCGACTCCGTCACTTGTGGAAACGTTTTGTTTAATAGTTGTAGCCCGATGTTCTTGTTCTCACTTTGGTGAGAAGCGAACATTACTAATCCGTAAGCATAACATGCTTCTTTATGTTGCATATTAGCCGCTTTTTCTAAATCACGAAGTCCAATATTCGGATATATTGAGTCAAAATAATTTCTTAACCCGTTGCGTAAAATAGCATTTGGGTTCCCCGCAATATATGCGTCAAAGTAAACACATCGTAACTTATGGGTTTCCCAATGTGATATCCCCCATCTTTCAAACGAAAGTCTCTTATAAACCAAGACATTCTTGGAACGTTCTTCGAATGTCTTACAAACTGATCTCGCCTTAAATAGTTGTGCCGAAGAATTCTGGCCGACTCTAGACAAGATTTCATCAATCATGTCTCCGGGTAGGTCTCTTAAAATATTGGGTTGTCTATCCATTTTGTGTTTTTAAACTGTAAAATAGACAAGAGTTAGATTCATAAAAAAATACTTATTAATACAAGCAATTTTTACATATATCATAAAGCATAAGAACACTATATTACATATATTACACCACACGAATACAACTATCTTATTTCGACTCGCTCGTTTCTTCTTCTTCGGTTTTGGTTCGTTTTGCCAAGTTTCTAGGGATATATGATGTTCCCCTAATACGAGCCGTCGTTGTCCACATTGGTTTAGAAAAACCTGGTGGTTTAGAGGTTCCCGGGTCATTGTTACAACTTAAGGACTTCGGGGGTTGACGATACATATAAAGTTCATCGGGGTTGGAATTAGATTTCTCTATTTTTATGCCCTTTCCCTTATTATTTTCTTTTGCCTTTTTAAATTCAGTTGGGGTAATTTCTATAACATCATCGGAATTCTCGTCGGAATCCGATTCATCGGAGAATTGGTAATCCTCCCAATATTTTGCTTCCTTGGCGGAAACACCATTGACCATAATTAACTTTGGTCGGTTGGTTGAGGATTTTCTTTTACTTAACCGTTTTATTATTTCCCCCACCGGTTCTATTTCTTCATCCGGTTCCGATTCTTCTTCCGGTTCCGATTCTTCTTCCGGTTCCGACTCTTCTTCCGGTTCCTCTTCGGGAACTTGTGAATCAGTCCACAAATCATTCCAATTTACATTTGACTCTTCATTATTATTAGGTGAGTCAATGGGACTTGTTCTAGAGATAGACATCTATCACATAATATCAAACACGTTAAGAGATTAATATATCACATAATATTCATATGTTAAAAATATATAGTTTCCAACAAAAATGTTAAGCAATCATTTTTAAAGAAAACACGGTCGAAGTCCAGACTCACTAATGCATCCTAACAAACTCGATAAGACACACTAATGCAAATTTTCTGGTTCTCTAAGACCAACGCTCGGATACCAACTGAAATGTCCCGTTCTTATTGATTAAAAACGTTCCATATTAATTGATTTCGTTGCGAGGTTTTGACCTCTATATGAGACGTTTTTCAAAGACTGCATTCATTTTTAAAACAAACCATAACCTTTATTTCATAAATAAAGGTTTAAAAAGCTTTACGTAGATTATCAAATAATGATAATCTAAAATATCCTGTTTACACACGACCATTACATAATGGTTTACAATACAAATATGTTACATCGAAATCAGTTTCTTGAATGCAGTTTTTACACAATATCATACAAACATGGACTCCAAATCTTGTCCTTATTTTAGTATGCAACAGCGGAAGCTCTTAATATTCACCTGAGAATAAACATGCTTTAAACGTCAACAAAAATGTTGGTGAGTTATAGGTTTAACCTATATATATCAAATCGTAACAATAGACCACAAGATTTCATATTTCAATACACATCCCATACATAGAGATAAAAATCATTCATATGGTGAACACCTGGTAACCGACAATAACAAGATGCATATATAAGAATATCCCCATCATTCCGGGACACCCTTCGGATATGATATAAATTTCGAAGTACTAAAGCATCCGGTACTTTGGATGGGGTTTGTTAGGCCCAATAGATCTATCTTTAGGATTCGCGTCAATTAGGGTGTCTGTTCCCTAATTCTTAGATTACCAGACTTAATAAAAAGGGGCATATTCGATTTCGATAATTCAACCATAGAATGTAGTTTCACGTACTTGTGTCTATTTTGTAAATCATTTATAAAACCTGCATGTATTCTCATCCCAAAAATATTAGATTTTAAAAGTGGGACTATAACTCACTTTCACAGATTTTTACTTCGTCGGGAAGTAAGACTTGGCCACTGTTGATTCACGAACCTATAACAATATATACATATATATTAAAGTATGTTCAAAATATATTTACAACACTTTTAATATATTTTGATGTTTTAAATTTATTAAGTCAGCTGTCCTCGTTAGTAACCTATAACTAGTTGTCCACAGTTAGATGTACAGAAATAAATCGATAAATATTATCTTGAATCAATCCACGACCCAGTGTATACGTATCTCAGTATTGATCACAACTCAAACTATATATATTTTGGAATCAACCTCAACCCTGTATAGCTAACTCCAACATTTACATATAGAGTGTCTATGGTTGTTCCGAAATATATATAGATGTGTCGACATGATAGGTCGAAACATTGTATACGTGTCTATGGTATCTCAAGATTACATAATATACAATACAAGTTGATTAAGTTATGGTTGGAATAGATTTGTTACCAATTTTCACGTAGCTAAAATGAGAAAAATTATCCAATCTTGTTTTACCCATAACTTCTTCATTTTAAATCCGTTTTGAGTGAATCAAATTGCTATGGTTTCATATTGAACTCTATTTTATGAATCTAAACAGAAAAAGTATAGGTTTATAGTCGGAAAAATAAGTTACAAGTCGTTTTTGTAAAGGTAGTCATTTCAGTCGAAAGAACGACGTCTAGATGACCATTTTAGAAAACATACTTCCACTTTGAGTTTAACCATAATTTTTGGATATAGTTTCATGTTCATAATAAAAATCATTTTCTCAGAATAACAACTTTTAAATCAAAGTTTATCATAGTTTTTAATTAACTAACCCAAAACAGCCCGCGGTGTTACTACGACGGCGTAAATCCAGTTTTGCGGTGTTTTTCGTGTTTCCAGGTTTTAAATCATTAAGTTAGCATATCATATAGATATAGAACATGTGTTTAGTTGATTTTAAAAGTCAAGTTAGAAGGATTAACTTTTGTTTGCGAAAAAGTTTTGAATTAACTAAACTATGTTCTAGTGATTACAAGTTTAAACCTTCGAATAAGATAGCTTTATATGTATGAATCGAATGATGTTATGAACATCATTACTACCTTAATTTCCTTGGATAAACCTACTGGAAAAGAGAAAAATGGATCTAGCTTCAATGGATCCTTGGATGGCTCGAAGTTCTTGAAGCAGAATCATGACACGAAAACAAGTTCAAGTAAGATCATCACTTGAAATAAGATTGTTATAGTTATAGAAATTGAACCAAAGTTTGAATATGATTATTACCTTGTATTAGAATGATAACCTACTATAAGAAACAAAGATTTCTTGAGGTTGGATGATCACCTTACAAGATTGGAAGTGAGCTAGCAAACTTGAAAGTATTCTTGATTTTATGAAACTAGAACTTTTGGAATTTATGAAGAACACTTAGAACTTGAAGATAGAACTTGAGAGAGATCAATTAGATGAAGAAAATTGAAGAATGAAAGTGTTTGTAGGTGTTTTTGGTCGTTGGTGTATGGATTAGATATAAAGGATATGTAATTTTGTTTTCATGTAAATAAGTCATGAATGATTACTCATATTTTTGTAATTTTATGAGATATTTCATGCTAGTTGCCAAATGATGGTTCCCACATGTGTTAGGTGACTCACATGGGCTGCTAAGAGCTGATCATTGGAGTGTATATACCAATAGTACATACATCTAAAAGCTGTGTATTGTACGAGTACGAATACGGGTGCATACGAGTAGAATTGTTGATGAAACTGAACGAGGATGTAATTGTAAGCATTTTTGTTAAGTAGAAGTATTTTGATAAGTGTATTGAAGTCTTTCAAAAGTGTATAAATACATATTAAAACACTACATGTATATACATTTTAACTGAGTCGTTAAGTCATCGTTAGTCGTTACATGTAAGTGTTGTTTTGAAACCTTTAGGTTAACGATCTTGTTAAATGTTGTTAACCCAATGTTTATAATATCAAATGAGATTTTAAATTATTATATTATCATGATATTATCATGTATGAATATCTCTTAATATGATATATATACATTAAATGTCTTTACAACGATAATCGTTACATATATGTCTCGTTTAAAAATCATTAAGTTAGTAGTCTTGTTTTTACATATGTAGTTCATTGTTAATAAACTTTATGATATGTTTTCTTATCATAGTATCATGTTAACTATATATATATATATCCATATATATGTCATCATATAGTTTTTACAAGTTTTAACGTTCGTGAATCACCGATCAACTTGGGTGGTCAATTGTCTATATGAAACATATTTCAATTAATCAAGTCTTAACAAGTTTGATTGCTTAACATGTTGGAAACATTTAATCATGTAAATATCAATCTCAATTAATATATATAAACATGGAAAAGTTCGGGTCACTACAATTGTATTCATTACAAGAGGATAAGTTTTCCTCCTAATTCATTTCTGGTCTTTGTGAGAAATATTGAGTTACAAGTCTAGTTTTGCCTTGTAACTTCATTTGCACATTTCTTTTTGGATAAAAATTCATTTGTATCCCATACGTTTCACATCTTTAAAAGTGATAACGATTGATCCGAAAACTTTTCTTTTATCGAGCGATTCTAATTCAGCTCGTATTGCTCCTTTCCATTGAGCTCAATCATGTCCATTTTGTATATTCAATGACAGATTTTAGTTCCAGATCATCATCTTTATTCATGATGTCATTGTAACATTATATGAAAATATCTCATAGAGATTTTAATTTCATTTCAGTTCCATAATATTGCATAATTTATCGCAATTTTAGTATTTACATTTATCAATATCCTCTGCAGAAGGAATATTGATTTGTGGTTCTTCTTGAACACTTTCTTTTACCTCATTATCAGCTGATTTTCTTTTTCGAGGATTTTTATCTTCGGAACCAATTGATCTTCCACGTTTAATGCGTGGCAAAGACTCAACAGTGACATTATTGCCAGCTTTTGGAATTTCAGTTCGAGCTGGAGCATTTATCGCTGGTATATATGATTTAGTCACTTTTTTTTTATATCTGTAAATGCATAAAGTAATTAATTTGCAAGTTTTTGCATATGCATTATTTTTGAACTTTCGTTTCACATTCTTTTGTGCGAGTTCAATATACCTTAATTGATGTTCACATCATGAAGCATCATTTTATTTTTATTTTTTTTTCTCCCCCTAATCTAGGGAACAATGTTTTATTAAAATGACAATCAGCAAAACGTGCTGTAAAAACATCACCCATCATGGGTTCAATATATCTTATGATTGAAGATGTTTTATATCCAAAATATATTACCATCTTTCTTTGAAGAACTATTTTATTGTATTGTGGTGATACAATTGGAACATACACTGCACAACCAATGTTCTAAGGTGGAAAATATTTGGCTCTTGGCCAAAATCAAGTATTAAGTGAAAATATTTATGACTTCCACATGGTATAATGTGAATTAATGTCGCAGCATGTAAATTTACATGTTCACATATAAATATTGAGAGATTTGTACTCATTATCAATTGTCTAGTTATTAGCTGCAAGCGTTTATCTATTGATTCAGCTAAACCAATTTTGTGTATGCATATGAGCAACTGGATGTTCAACAACAATCCCTGTAGATATATAATGATCATTAAATGCTTGAGATGTTAACTCACCAGCATTATCAAGTCTCATCCTTTTAATGGTGTAATCAGAATAATGTGTTCTCAATTTAATAATTTGTGCAAGAAACTTTGCAAATGCCATATTACGGCTTGATAACATATAAATATGAGACCATCCGCTAGATGCGTCTATTAGAACCATGAAATATCAAAATGGTTCACATGATGGATGAATTGGTTCATATATCTTACCTTGAATTCTTTCAAGAAACATTTGTGATTCTTTTTCACAATATACTTTTCATTAATCACCATATGTGCTTTCCATTAATCACCATATGTGTTTTTTTTTATTTTTTATAAATCACCATATGTGTTTTTTTTTTTTTATCATATATCCTTTTCACCATATACGCTTTTAATCATATGCGCTGTGTTTTTCACCATATGCGCTTTTAATCATATGCGATTTTCATCATATGCGTTGTGCTTTTCATCATATTCGCTTTTTATCATATGCGCTTATCATATGCGCTTTTTTATGTGAATAGTAAATTAATTAATTTCGTTTTACTATTCATATGAATTAATTTAGATTTACTATTTTGTTAATTGAGTAATATATATATACATCATATACTTGTGACTCCGAAGGCTCAAATGAATTTGACCATATAGTTATACGTTGTACCTTGCACATTAATTTTCAGTAGAAGCTTTAGATGCATATTATTTTCAGTAGAAGCTTTAGATGCACTTTTTTTTTTAATCACCAAATACCACAAACACTTTGTTTGCGTTTGTTCATAGTCATCAATGAAAACCATTTTCTTTAATTTTATTTTATACAATAAAATTAACGCATCATTATTCTTTTCAAAAACAATAATCTATTGTTATTGTTCACTTGTGCCATGTTTAACAACAAAAGTCAACAACCTCTGTCTTGTTTGTTGTGGCAACCAAAAACAACCTTTGCTTTTGTTACCGAGAATCCAAGACCAAAAAACAATTAATTTTTAATTAATCTTTTATCAAAACCATAAATGATTTTGTTGATCTACGTTGATATGGCCATAAAGAATTGACGGCTGACCTACTTTTGTAAGTGTATTTCGGCTATCATCCAGAAAACGCACGACGACTTTTTTTTTTTTTTTTTTTGATGAACTATTTGTTTCATATCTAGCTTAGACAATTATTGTGAACATTTGGTCCCTATAAGAGCATTTATCTTTTAGACTTTTAGTTGATTTGTACTCGTCACAATTAGGGATGGCACCCGCGGGTAGTGGATGCGGATCCATTGGATCCATCACCCGTACCCGCGGATTTTTTTTTTTAAATCAAATAACTGGAAATTTGGATTTTTTTTTTTTAAGAAACATCCAATTGAACCCTTGTTCGTTGAAACAATTTGACTATCTTTTTAACTCCCCATTATTAAATGGGCCATTTTGATGCACACTCTTAAAAAAATAATTTTTTTTTTTTTTAAGTTTTATTATTCAACCTCCTTTTTTTTTCAACGGTCACGTTTTTAACAAAACATTTGACAAGTTTGGAAAAAGTTTTTTTTTTTTTTTTTTTTTTTAACATAAACAAATGTACTCCGTACTTTAATTTGAGAAGTAACCGAGTAATAATTAACGACTGTTGTTCCATAAAAAAACTTTTTTTTTACGTTACCCGTAAATTATAAAAAAAAAAACTTTTTGTTTAAAAAGAACTTTCTACTGAGTTAAATGCATCATGTTAGTAATTTAGTATTTTGCACATATCGAAATCCTTGATTTACTCATGCATGTCTCAAAATATACGAGTAATTATTTTGTTGTCACGAATAGAGCTAGGTAACATATCCTACACTTTCGCATATAACTAAACATCTATCTTGGTTCCAAAGTTAGATTTAATTATCACATAATTTAATAATACTAATAAATTATACATGTTAAAATAGAAATTACGGAGTAACTAATGTTTCGATTATCTTTTTCTACTATTACTTCTATATTACCCTTTTTAATTTTTGTTGACTCGGTGAACAGTACTTTTGTCTTTCTGAACTCGTAACTTTCTTTTGAGATTCAACTACTTTCTTAGTGTTAGGTTGACAAGATTATTAGTGAGAGGTTATTGGTGAGACACGTATTTACATAACACCCACCTGTATGTTTACTCTTTATCTTTTTCATTGGTTCATTCTCTGTATCTAAAATCACCCACTTCCTTACATACCAATATTTCTTCATGTACTTGGTATCTAAAATCAAAATCACGAATTCTTTTTTTTTTTATGGAAACACCTTATTTTAGTCGTTTTGAAAGTGGATATTTAAAGTTACTAGACCACATGTTCCTTCACTGAAAGTGGGTAGTTGGGTTAGTAGCCTACGTGTTGCTTTCCCCATTTTTTTTAACTGGTAAAAAAAAATTATATGGAGTAAAATAATCAGGATCCATAAAACAAACAAACCCTTACCTACCATTCATCTTTGAAGCTTACTTTCTGGAGCAGACACCATAAACGATCAACCAAAATAAGAAATTATACATAAATAATAAATTTTAAGAATAAACATTAGTATGCATGAAATAAATAATGATTAATTGCATAAGTAATCATAAATGTTAGATAACATATAAAGATCCCATTGAATTCGTATTGATCGAAATTAATCTCGACCCATGGTACCGTGTTGTCAAATGACGTGTTGCGTACATAAAGTACCGTGTTGTCAAATGACGTGTTGCGTACAATCATGAGGTCTTATTAACATAAATATAAATGTTAGTGAAGTTAATAAGAGTTAGATTACATAAAATATAATTTAGGCGGTATAACCTACCATATATAACTTAAATAACATAAATATAAGTGTTAGTGAAGTTAATAAGAGTTAGATTACAGAAAATATAATTTAGGCGGTATAACCTACCATATATAACTTAAATAACATAAATATAAATGTTAGTGAAGTTAATAAGAGTTAGATAATTTCTTACCTTGATTAGTGACATGTGATTGCTTAGATAAACCTTGATTATACGGAGCACTTCGTGCTGATAACGTGTTATAATTCAGTAGGCTTATAACTACCTTTAATGGTTATAAGAACAAAGAGAGAAAAAGAGAGAAGAAGGAGAGAAGAAATATTGATATTGATATTTCAAGAGAAATGGTGCACCTTAAATGGTTACCATACATGTCTATTTATAGTATAAAATATTACTATGCAAGAAATATAATAATAATAAAATTAACATCCAATCTAGATATTTTATAATACAATCTAGATATTTTATAACAAAAATTATATTTTCACGCATTAAACTAGAGATGTTCAACAATATTTTTCAAACCGTTCACCTGAACCGAATAAAAACTAAATAAACTTATATCGATTTTGAGTTCGGTTTTTGATTCCGTATTGATTCGGTTTCGGTTCAATTTTTTTATTTGTGTTTAGTTTTCTTATTTTGAATTCGATTTTCAGTTCGGTTGTACATTTACAAATTCTGTTTATTTGAAAACTGAATTCAACTAATAATACATTAAGTTTATTAATATATAGATTTAAAAAAATAAAAAAATTGAATTAGACGATTTGTAATGAATAGTTTGGTTAAATTATTATTTTTCATTTTTAACCGAAACCAAATCGAATTCGAATTCAGTTTTCAGTTCGGTTTTGATTTTCAATTTAAATTCGATTTTAATTTTCAGTTTTTATTCAAAAAATTTCAAAACCGATCTACATAAACCAAGGAACTGAAAACTAACCTCTACATTATCACTTATGTTTTGTTGTGTAAGTTTAGTCTATTATTAGTAAGTTTAGAATGTAATTTCTTAAACTGATAAAAGAGGTTTAAATCTCTTTATATATTAAAGTAAATACACAATTGAGTGACAAATCCTTTTAAAAATAAATCCTAGCCATCCAATCTTTTAACCACCTCCGATCCTAGTCATCCATTTCTAATCCCTCCCTTAATCACGTGATAATCCTTGGTTTAGGAACTAAACAGACAAAATTAACCCTCGCTACTGATAAACACACGGTTAGTAACACAAAAATTAGGGGTTTTTTCATCCAACCATTCCACGCATCTGATTCGATTCTTCTTCGTCAATCAATCAATTTGTTTGCGTCTTCAACTATTATAATTACTGATTTTTGTTTACAAGTGGTATGTAATTTCCGATTCTATCATTCATCCATGTTAATTAAATGACTTTTTGTTTATGATTGTTGTAATCCATTCATATGCTTTTTATTGTGTTTAGGGTTTATCAAATCCTACCAACGAATGGATGGTGAGGAACCTACCAATCGAACACCCATATACCTTATGCATCAGTTAGTACAATTGCTAATTTGTTTCTTTCAACATGTACTTAAATGAGATTAATGAATTCACTTGATTTTTTTTTCAATTATTGTTATAATTGATTGAATTTTCTCATATTATAACAATGATAGAAGTGACTAATTGCCTGTATTATTGAGATTTTGGAATTCAAGTATACCTGTTAAATATAATCATTTTACATCACGTCAGTTTATATTTGTAGTTTGATAGTTAATATTATTAGTAGATTTAGTAGTGAGCAAAATGAATTTGAAATGTATTGAAAAAAATCTCAACAAGAATGAATCTTGCAGATGTGCCAAATTCATGCTGTTATGCAAATGCAACATTAACTGGAACATTTAAAAGCCTAAGAAGGTTGCTGATAAGGAGTAGCAAATTGGGGTGGCGTTATCAATCAAAATGGGTTTGTGCCAAAGTGGATAACTAATAAATTTATACATGGCCAACAGATGTGGTTGGATCTGGACTCGAACAGGTCAGAATTTTTAGGCAGGTCAAACTGGTCCGGTCTAAATGGGTTGGGTCGGGGCAGATTGAGTCGAGAAGCGTTTCTAGATTTTCGTGATACAAACATTTCAAATTTCATATTCGCGTTTTTATTACTTTAAGTTACTTGTTGCAGTTTAACCTTATTTGATATGAGATAAAGATAACTCAAATCATACTTACCACTTCTATTTTCTGTGTATTTTTTGTGCTACGAGCCTACGCCTGAGTATCTTATGAAAATTTTTAGATTGACTCGGAGCTATTTGCAAAGATCCTATGTTACATAAAATGTGGAGTTGAAAGCGACGCTACACTTCAATGTGGAGGTGCTAGATTGGGCTCTAATACTTTTGAATTTAAGTCGATTACTTTAGTCTGACAAATTTTCATTTTTATATATTTCTAGACATTTGAACGTGTTTATTTATGTAATCATGGTTGAATTTCTCTCTTTCAAATGTGAATGACAGAGTGATCCAGAGTTAGCACAAATCATGCTTGGCAACAACCTAAATAAGTTTCAGGATCTCTTGCGAATGCTTCACCATCAGAGATTTGACTTAAGTCGCCAACAAGAAGAAGAAATGGTAAGCTTATTACTTTTTGCATCTGCTATGCTCTACAAGATAAGTATAAATAAACGTACTCATATTACGTGAAACATTATAACCTATTCACAATAAAATCAATCTTTATAACTATTGATTGGTGGATAACTTTATTTATAATATTATTGCCTACATTATTTATAATACAAAACATTAAATCTCTTTTAACATGCATATGTGTTTGTCGAGTCGATGATAGGTTTTAAACGTCTGTCAAAATGGGAGGCTGCAGCTGCTATTGGGCTGCTACTGTACAGCAACAACAACAAAAAGTTATAAAATGATAAGCTGTGGGTCTGTTTTCGGAAATCCTAACTTTCAAATCGTAAATCCGTTTTGACAAATAAACTGTCCACGGAAAGGTGGAAGAGTCTACTTTTTTATTGATCAGGGTCTGAGATATTAAATCTAATTGGGTGGGACCCGAAAGCTGTTGAAAAGCGGATGATTATTGTAGTGACCCGAACTTTTCCATGTTTATATATATTAATTGAGATTGATGTTTACATGATTAAATGTTTCCAACATGTTAAGCAATCAAACTTGTTAAGACTTGATTAATTGAAATAGGTTTCATATAGACAATTGACCACCCAAGTTGACCGGTGATTCACGAACGTTAAAACTTGTAAAAAAACTATATGATGACATATATATGGTTATATATATAGTTAAAATGATATTATGATAAGTAAACATATCATTAATTATATTAACAATGAACTACATATGTAAAAACAAGACTACTAACTTAATGATTTTGAAACGAGACATATATGTAACGTTTATCGTTGTAACGACATTTAATGTATATATATCATATTAAGAGATATTCGTACATCATAATATCATAATAATATAATAATTTAAAATCTCTTTTGTTATTATAAACATTGGGTTAACAACATTTAACAAGATCGTTAACCTAAAGGTTTCAAAACAACACTTACATGTAACGACTAACGATGACTTAACTACTCAGTTAAAATGTATATACATGTAGTGTTTTAATATGTATTTATACACTTTTGAAAGACTTCAATACACTTATCAAAATACTTCTACTTAACAAAAATGCTTACAATTACATTCTCGTTCAGTTTCATCAACAATTCTACTCGTATGCACCCGTATTCGTACTCGTACAATACACAGCTTTTAGATGTATGTACTATTGGTATATACACTCCAATGATCAGCTCTTAGCAGCCCATGTGAGTCACCTAACACATGTGGGAACCATCATTTGGCAACTAGCATGAAATATCTCATAAGATTACAAAAATATGAGTAATCATTCATGACTTATTTACATGAAAACAAAATTACATATCCTTTATATCTAATCCATACACCAACGACCAAAAACACCTACAAACACTTTCATTCTTCAATTTTCTTCATCTAATTGAACTCTCTCAAGTTCTATCTTCAAGTTCTAAGTGTTCTTCATAAATTCCAAAAGTTCTAGTTTCATAAAATCAAGAATACTTTCAAGTTTGCTAGCTCACTTCCAATCTTGTAAGGTGATCATCCAACCTCAAGAAATCTTTGTTTCTTACAGTAGGTTATCATTCTAATACCAGGTAATAATCATATTCAAACTTTGGTTCAATTTCTATAACTATAACAATCTTATTTCAAATGATGATCTTACTTGAACTTGTTTTCGTGTCATGATTTTGCTTCAAGAACTTTGAGCCATCCAAGGATCCATTGAAGCTAGATCCATTTTTCTCTTTTCCAGTAGGTTCATCCAAGGAACTTAAGGTAGTAATGATGTTCATAACATCATTCGATTCATACATATAAAGCTATCTTATTCGAAGGTTTAAACTTGTAATCACTAGAACATAGTTTAGTTAATTCTAAACTTGTTCGCAAACAAAAGTTAATCCTTCTAACTTGACTTTTAAAATCAACTAAACACATGTTCTATATCTATATGATATGCTAACTTAATGATTTAAAACCTGGAAACACGAAAAACACCGTAAAACCGGATTTACGCCGTCGTAGTAACACCGCGGGCTGTTTTGGGTTAGTTAATTAAAAACTATGATAAACTTTGATTTAAAAGTTGTTATTCTGAGAAAATGATTTTTATTATGAACATGAAACTATATCCAAAAATTATGGTTAAACTCAAAGTGGAAGTATGTTTTCTAAAATGGTCATCTAGACGTCGTTCTTTCGACTGAAATGACTACCTTTACAAAAACGACTTGTAACTTATTTTTCCGACTAGAAACCTATACTTTTTTTGTTTAGAATCATAAAATAGAGTTCAATATGAAACCATAGCAATTTGATTCACTCAAAACGGATTTAAAATGAAGAAGTTATGGGTAAAACAAGATTGGATAATTTTTCTCATTTTAGCTACGTGAAAATTGGTAACAAATCTATTCCAACCATAACTTAATCAACTTGTATTATATATTATGTAATCTTGAGATACCATAGACACGTATACAATGTTTCGACCTATCATGTCGACACATCTATATATATTTCGGAACAACCATAGACACTCTATATGTGAATGTTGGAGTTAGCTATACAGGGTTGAGGTTGATTCCAAAATATATATAGTTTGAGTTGTGATCAATACTGAGATACGTATACACTGGGTCGTGGATTGATTCAAGATAATATTTATCGATTTATTTCTGTACATCTAACTGTGGACAACTAGTTGTAGGTTACTAACGAGGACAGCTGACTTAATAAACTTAAAACATCAAAATATATTAAAAGTGTTGTAAATATATTTTGAACATACTTTGATATATATGTATATATTGTTATAGGTTCGTGAATCAACCAGTGGCCAAGTCTTACTTCCCGACGAAGTAAAAAATCTGTGAAAGTGAGTTATAGTCCCACTTTTAAAATCTAATATTTTTGGGATGAGAATACATGCAGGTTTTATAAATGATTTACAAAATAGACACAAGTACGTGAAACTACATTCTATGGTTGAATTATCGAAATCGAATATGCCCCTTTTTATTAAGTCTGGTAATCTAAGAATTAGGGAACAGACACCCTAATTGACGCGAATCCTAAAGATAGATCTATTGGGCCTAACAAACCCCATCCAAAGTACCGGATGCTTTAGTACTTCGAAATTTATATCATATCCGAAGGGTGTCCCGGAATGATGGGGATATTCTTATATATGCATCTTGTTATTG
The DNA here is from genome assembly GCF_046630445.1 of Rutidosis leptorrhynchoides. Taxonomy (NCBI): domain Eukaryota; kingdom Viridiplantae; phylum Streptophyta; class Magnoliopsida; order Asterales; family Asteraceae; genus Rutidosis; species Rutidosis leptorrhynchoides. The sequence continues at coordinate 61,293,377 of NC_092340.1, read as the reverse complement.
TCGGTTACCAGGTGTTCACCATATGAATGATTTTTATCTCTATGTATGGGATGTGTATTGAAATATGAAATCTTGTGGTCTATTGTTACGATTTGATATATATAGGTTAAACCTATAACTCACCAACATTTTTGTTGACGTTTTAAGCATGTTTATTCTCAGGTGATTATTAAGAGCTTCCGCTGTCGCATACTTAAATAAGGACAAGATTTGGAGTCCATGCTTGTATGATATTGTGTAAAAACTGCATTCAAGAAACTTATTTTGTTGTAACATATTTGTATTGTAAACCATTATGTAATGGTCGTGTGTAAACAGGATATATTAGATTATCATTATTTGATAATCTACGTAAAGCTTTTTAAACCTTTATTGATGAAATAAAGGTTATGGTTTGTTTAAAAATGAATGCAGTCTTTGAAAAACGTCTCATATAGAGGTCAAAACCTCGCAACGAAATCAATTAATATGGAACGTTTTTAATCAATAAGAACGGGACATTTCAGTTGGTATCCGAGCGTTGGTCTTAGAGAACCAGAAAATTTGCATTAGTGTGTCTTATCGAGTTTGTTAGGATGCATTAGTGAGTCTGGACTTCGACCGTGTTTTCTTTAAAAATGATTGCTTAACATTTTTGTTGGAAACTATATATTTTTAACATATGAATATTATGTGATATATTAATCTCTTAACGTGTTTGATATTATGTGATAGATGTCTACCTCTAGAACAAGTCCCATTGACTCACCTAATAATAATGAAGAGTCAAATGTAAATTGGAATAATTTGTGGACTGATTCACAAGTTCCCGAAGAGGAACCGGAAGAAGAGTCGGAACCGGAAGAAGAATCGGAACCGGAAGAAGAATCGGAACCGGATGAAGAAATAGAACCGGTGGGGGAAATAATAAAACGGTTAAGTAAAAGAAAATCCTCAACCAACCGACCAAAGTTAATTATGGTCAATGGTGTTTCCGCCAAGGAAGCAAAATATTGGGAGGATTACCAATTCTCCGATGAATCGGATTCCGACGAGAATTCCGATGATGTTATAGAAATTACCCCAACTGAATTTAAAAAGGCAAAAGAAAATAATAAGGGAAAGGGCATAAAAATAGAGAAATCTAATTCCAACCCCGATGAACTTTATATGTATCGTCAACCCCCGAAGTCCTTAAGTTGTAACAATGACCCGGGAACCTCTAAACCACCAGGTTTTTCTAAACCAATGTGGACAACGACGGTTCGTATTAGGGGAACATCATATATCCCTAGAAACTTGGCAAAACGAACCAAAACCGAAGAAGAAGAAACGAGCGAGTCGGAATAAGATAGTTGTATTCGTGTGGTGTAATATATGGAATATAGTGTTCTTATGCTTTATGATATATGTAAAAATTGCTTGTATTAATAAGTATTTTTTTTATGAATCTAACTCTTGTCTATTTTACAGTTTAAAAATACAAAATGGATAGACAACCCAATATTTTAAGAGACCTACCCGGAGACATGATTGATGAAATCTTGTCTAGAGTCGGCCAGAATTCTTCGGCACAACTATTTAAGGCGAGATCAGTTTGTAAGACATTCGAAGAACGTTCCAAGAATGTCTTGGTTTATAAGAGACTTTCGTTTGAAAGATGGGGGATATCACATTGGGAAACCCATAAGTTACGATGTGTTTACTTTGACGCATATATTGCGGGGAACCCAAATGCTATTTTACGCAACGGGTTAAGAAATTATTTTGACTCAATATATCCGAATATTGGACTTCGTGATTTAGAAAAAGCGGCTAACATGCAACATAAAGAAGCATGTTATGCTTACGGATTAGTAATGTTCGCTTCTCACCAAAGTGAGAACAAGAACATCGGGCTACAACTATTAAACAAAACGTTTCCACAAGTGACGGAGTCGGTAATTGGGGTAAGAAATGAGGTTTTTAGATTATTACGGGACTGTTGGACATTACGTAACCCTCGTCCCTTTGATGACGTTACAACACGCTGTCTTATCAACGGCCATAACGGTTATGTTGCACAAGACCAAGGATGGGAAGTAGTCCTAGTAAAACCAGAATGCATGACTTGTTTCTGGACGTATGAATTACGTGTATTTATTGCCTTTGCTGAACGACTTGTGTACTAGCTAGAATTGTCTTCACAACTATCTTGTATCAAAGTTATTGTGTGCTATATTTCATGCTTTATGTAAAATAAGCGGTATTGTAAGTTTGTAAAATATTGTATAAAAGTTTGAACGCGAAATATTATTATAATCAGTTTTTCATATAGAATTGTAGTAGTTGAATTGTATATTAGCTACTAAGTATGAACTTAACGGGTAGGTACTACCCGAATTTAAACTTATAAAACGCTAATATGAAGAAAAAGCTTTTATAAATGAGTTCATATTATGCTACGAAATACTATTAACTACTCTTAATATTCTGTATGATTAACTTGTTCCATTTAACTATTTTGAAGGAAATGGCACCGACTACTCGACACACCGTGAATATGAATGAAGAGGAATTCCGTACTTTTCTAGCTTCAAACATAGCCGCAGTACAGGCTGCGCTACATACCAACAATAACCTTGGATCTAGCAGTACAGGAAATCGTGTAGGATGCACCTACAAAGAATTCACTGCCTGCAAACCTTTGGAATTTGATGGAACCGAAGGACCGATCGGATTGAAACGGTGGACCGAGAAGGTTGAATCGGTGTTTGCCATAAGTAAGTGTACTGAAGAGGACAAAGTGAAGTACGCTACGCATACCTTCACAGGTTCTGCGTTAACATGGTGGAATACCTATCTAGAGCAAGTGGGACAAGATGATGCGTACGCACTACCGTGGTCAGCATTCAAGCACTTGATGAACGAGAAGTACCGTCCCAGAACCGAGGTCAATAAGCTCAAGACAGAACTTAGAGGGTTACGAACCCAAGGATTTGATATTACCACGTACGAAAGACGATTCACAGAATTGTGCCTATTGTGTCCGGGAGCATTCGAAGATGAGGAAGAGAAGATCGACGCGTTTGTGAAAGGATTACCGGAAAGAATCCAAGAAGATATAAGTTCACACGAGCCCGCCTCCATACAACAGGCATGTAGAATGGCTCACAAACTAGTGAACCAGATTGAAGAAAGAATTAAAGAACAGACTGCTGAAGAGGCCAATGTGAAGCAAGTCAAAAGAAAGTGGGAGGAAAACGGTGATAAGAATCACCAATACAACAACAACAGCAATTACAACAATAATCGCAACAATTATCCCAACAATCGCAACATCAATCGCAACTACAACAAACGGCCCAACAACAACAACAACAACAACAACAACAGCAACTACAACAATCATCCCAACAACAATAATAACCGCAACAACAACAACAATCAGAAGCAACTATGCCAAAGGTGTGAAAAGAATCACTCGGGGTTCTGCACCAAATTTTGCAACAAGTGTAAAAGAAATGGTCATAGCGCGGCGAAGTGTGAGGTCTACGGACCAGGGGTTAATAGAACGAAAGGAACAAATGGTGTCGGAACGAGTAATGGCGGAGCAAGTAGTGTCGGAGCAAGTTATGCCAATGTAGTTTGTTATAAATGTGGAAAACCAGGCCACATTATTAGAAATTGCCCGAACCAGGAGAACACGAATGGACAAGGCCGTGGAAGAGTTTTCAATATTAATGCGGTAGAGGCACAGGAAGACCCGGAGCTTGTTACGGGTACGTTTCTTATTGACAATAAATCTGCTTACGTTTTATTTGATTCGGGTGCGGATAGAAGCTATATGAGTAGAGATTTTTGTGCTAAATTAAGTTGTCCATTGACGCCTTTGGATAGTAAATTTTTACTCGAATTAGCAAATGGTAAATTAATTTCAGCAGATAATATATGTCGGAATCGAGAAATTAAACTGGTTAGCGAAACATTTAAGATTGATTTGATACCAGTAGAGTTAGGGAGTTTTGATGTGATAATCGGTATGGACTGGTTGAAAGAAGTGAAAGCGGAGATCGTTTGTTACAAAAATGCAATTCGCATTATACGAGAAAAAGGAAAACCCTTAATGGTGTACGGAGAAAAGGGCAACACGAAGCTACATCTTATTAGTAATTTGAAGGCACAAAAACTAATAAGAAAAGGTTGCTATGCTGTTCTAACACACGTTGAGAAAGTACAAACTGAAGAAAAGAGCATCAATGATGTTCCCATTGCAAAAGAATTTCCCGATGTATTTCCGAAAGAATTACCGGGATTACCCCCACATCGATCCGTTGAATTTCAAATAGATCTTGTACCAGGAGCTGCACCAATAGCTCGTGCTCCTTACAGACTCGCACCCAGCGAGATGAAAGAACTGCAAAGCCAATTACAAGAACTTTTAGAGCGTGGTTTCATTCGACCAAGCACATCACCGTGGGGAGCTCCTGTTTTGTTTGTCAAGAAGAAAGATGGTACATACAGGTTGTGTATCGACTACCGAGAGTTGAACAAACTTACCATCAAGAACCGCTACCCACTACCGAGAATCGACGACTTATTTGATCAACTACAAGGCTCGTCTGTTTATTCAAAGATTGACTTACGTTCCGGGTATCATCAAATGCGGGTGAAAGAAGATGATATTCCAAAGACTGCTTTCAGAACACGTTACGGTCATTACGAGTTTATGGTCATGCCGTTTGGTTTAACTAATGCACCAGCTGTGTTCATGGACCTTATGAACCGAGTGTGTGGACCATACCTTGACAAGTTTGTCATTGTTTTCATTGATGACATACTTATTTACTCAAAGAATGACCAAGAACACGGTGAACATTTGAGAAAAGTGTTAGAAGTATTGAGGAAGGAAGAATTGTACGCTAAGTTTTCAAAGTGTGCATTTTGGTTGGAAGAAGTTCAATTCCTCGGTCACATAGTGAACAAAGAAGGTATTAAGGTGGATCCGGCAAAGATAGAAACTGTTGAAAAGTGGGAAACCCCGAAAACTCCGAAACACATACGCCAGTTTTTAGGACTAGCTGGTTACTACAGAAGGTTCATCCAAGACTTTTCCAGAATAGCAAAACCCTTGACTGCATTAACGCATAAAGGGAAGAAATTTGAATGGAATGATGAACAAGAGAAAGCGTTTCAGTTATTGAAGAAAAAGCTAACTACGGCACCTATATTGTCATTGCCTGAAGGGAATGATGATTTTGTGATTTATTGTGACGCATCAAAGCAAGGTCTCGGTTGTGTATTAATGCAACGAACGAAGGTGATTGCTTATGCGTCTAGACAATTGAAGATTCACGAACAAAATTATACGACGCATGATTTGGAATTAGGCGCGGTTGTTTTTGCATTAAAGACTTGGAGGCACTACTTATATGGGGTCAAAAGTATTATATATACCGACCACAAAAGTCTTCAACACATATTTAATCAGAAACAACTGAATATGAGGCAGCGTAGGTGGATTGAATTATTGAATGATTACGATTTTGAGATTCGTTACCACCCGGGGAAGGCAAATGTGGTAGCCGATGCCTTGAGCAGGAAGGATAGAGAACCCATTCGAGTAAAATCTATGAATATAATGATTCATAATAACATTACTACTCAAATAAAGGAGGCGCAACAAGGAGTTTTAAAAGAGGGAAATTTAAAGGATGAAATACCCAAAGGATCGGAGAAACATCTTAATATTCGGGAAGACGGAACCCGGTATAGGGCTGAAAGGATTTGGGTACCAAAATTTGGAGATATGAGAGAAATGGTACTTAGAGAAGCTCATAAAACCAGATACTCAATACATCCTGGAACGGGGAAGATGTACAAGGATCTCAAGAAACATTTTTGGTGGCCGGGTATGAAAGCCGATGTTGCTAAATACGTAGGAGATTGTTTGACGTGTTCTAAGGTCAAAGCTGAGCATCAGAAACCATCAGGTCTACTTCAACAACCCGAAATCCCGGAATGGAAATGGGAAAACATTACCATGGATTTCATCACTAAATTGCCAAGGACTGCAAGTGGTTTTGATACTATTTGGGTAATAGTTGATCGTCTCACCAAATCAGCACACTTCCTACCAATAAGAGAAGATGACAAGATGGAGAAGTTAGCACGACTGTATTTGAAGGAAGTCGTCTCCAGACATGGAATACCAATCTCTATTATCTCTGATAGGGATGGCAGATTTATTTCAAGATTCTGGCAGACATTACAGCAAGCATTAGGAACTCGTCTAGACATGAGTACTGCCTATCATCCACAAACTGATGGGCAGAGCGAAAGGACGATACAAACGCTTGAAGACATGCTACGAGCATGTGTTATTGATTTCGGAAACAGTTGGGATCGACATCTACCGTTAGCAGAATTTTCCTACAACAACAGCTACCATTCAAGCATTGAGATGGCGCCGTTTGAAGCACTTTATGGTAGAAAGTGCAGGTCTCCGATTTGTTGGAGTGAGGTGGGGGATAGACAGATTACGGGTCCGGAGATTATACAAGAAACTACCGAGAAGATCATCCAAATTCAACAACGGTTGAAAACCGCCCAAAGTCGACAAAAGAGCTACGCTGACATTAAAAGAAAAGATATAGAATTTGAAATTGGAGAGATGGTCATGCTTAAAGTTTCACCTTGGAAAGGCGTTGTTCGATTTGGTAAACGAGGGAAATTAAATCCAAGGTATATTGGACCATTCAAGATTATTGATCGTGTCGGACCAGTAGCTTACCGACTTGAGTTACCTCAACAACTCGCGGCTGTACATAACACTTTCCACGTCTCGAATTTGAAGAAATGTTTTGCTAAAGAAGATCTCACTATTCCGTTAGATGAAATCCAAATCAACGAAAAACTCCAATTCATCGAAGAACCCGTCGAAATAATGGATCGTGAGGTTAAAAGACTTAAGCAAAACAAGATACCAATTGTTAAGGTTCGATGGAATGCTCGTAGAGGACCCGAGTTCACCTGGGAGCGTGAAGATCAGATGAAGAAGAAATACCCGCATCTATTTCCAGAAGATTCGTCAACACCTTCAACAGCTTAAAATTTCGGGACGAAATTTATTTAACGGGTAGGTACTGTAGTGACCCGAACTTTTCCATGTTTATATATATTAATTGAGATTGATGTTTACATGATTAAATGTTTCCAACATGTTAAGCAATCAAACTTGTTAAGACTTGATTAATTGAAATAGGTTTCATATAGACAATTGACCACCCAAGTTGACCGGTGATTCACGAACGTTAAAACTTGTAAAAAAACTATATGATGACATATATATGGTTATATATATAGTTAAAATGATATTATGATAAGTAAACATATCATTAATTATATTAACAATGAACTACATATGTAAAAACAAGACTACTAACTTAATGATTTTGAAACGAGACATATATGTAACGTTTATCGTTGTAACGACATTTAATGTATATATATCATATTAAGAGATATTCGTACATCATAATATCATGATAATATAATAATTTAAAATCTCTTTTGTTATTATAAACATTGGGTTAACAACATTTAACAAGATCGTTAACCTAAAGGTTTCAAAACAACACTTACATGTAACGACTAACGATGACTTAACGACTCAGTTAAAATGTATATACATGTAGTGTTTTAATATGTATTTATACACTTTTGAAAGACTTCAATACACTTATCAAAATACTTCTACTTAACAAAAATGCTTACAATTACATTCTCGTTCAGTTTCATCAACAATTCTACTCGTATGCACCCGTATTCGTACTCGTACAATACACAGCTTTTAGATGTATGTACTATTGGTATATACACTCCAATGATCAGCTCTTAGCAGCCCATGTGAGTCACCTAACACATGTGGGAACCATCATTTGGCAACTAGCATGAAATATCTCATAAGATTACAAAAATATGAGTAATCATTCATGACTTATTTACATGAAAACAAAATTACATATCCTTTATATCTAATCCATACACCAACGACCAAAAACACCTACAAACACTTTCATTCTTCAATTTTCTTCATCTAATTGAACTCTCTCAAGTTCTATCTTCAAGTTCTAAGTGTTCTTCATAAATTCCAAAAGTTCTAGTTTCATAAAATCAAGAATACTTTCAAGTTTGCTAGCTCACTTCCAATCTTGTAAGGTGATCATCCAACCTCAAGAAATCTTTGTTTCTTACAGTAGGTTATCATTCTAATACCAGGTAATAATCATATTCAAACTTTGGTTCAATTTCTATAACTATAACAATCTTATTTCAAATGATGATCTTACTTGAACTTGTTTTCGTGTCATGATTTTGCTTCAAGAACTTTGAGCCATCCAAGGATCCATTGAAGCTAGATCCATTTTTCTCTTTTCCAGTAGGTTCATCCAAGGAACTTAAGGTAGTAATGATGTTCATAACATCATTCGATTCATACATATAAAGCTATCTTATTCGAAGGTTTAAACTTGTAATCACTAGAACATAGTTTAGTTAATTCTAAACTTGTTCGCAAACAAAAGTTAATCCTTCTAACTTGACTTTTAAAATCAACTAAACACATGTTCTATATCTATATGATATGCTAACTTAATGATTTAAAACCTGGAAACACGAAAAACACCGTAAAACCGGATTTACGCCGTCGTAGTAACACCGCGGGCTGTTTTGGGTTAGTTAATTAAAAACTATGATAAACTTTGATTTAAAAGTTGTTATTCTGAGAAAATGATTTTTATTATGAACATGAAACTATATCCAAAAATTATGGTTAAACTCAAAGTGGAAGTATGTTTTCTAAAATGGTCATCTAGACGTCGTTCTTTCGACTGAAATGACTACCTTTACAAAAACGACTTGTAACTTATTTTTCCGACTAGAAACCTATACTTTTTTTGTTTAGAATCATAAAATAGAGTTCAATATGAAACCATAGCAATTTGATTCACTCAAAACGGATTTAAAATGAAGAAGTTATGGGTAAAACAAGATTGGATAATTTTTCTCATTTTAGCTACGTGAAAATTGGTAACAAATCTATTTCAACCATAACTTAATCAACTTGTATTATATATTATGTAATCTTGAGATACCATAGACACGTATACAATGTTTCGACCTATCATGTCGACACATCTATATATATTTCGGAACAACCATAGACACTCTATATGTGAATGTTGGAGTTAGCTATACAGGGTTGAGGTTGATTCCAAAATATATATAGTTTGAGTTGTGATCAATACTGAGATACGTATACACTGGGTCGTGGATTGATTCAAGATAATATTTATCGATTTATTTCTGTACATCTAACTGTGGACAACTAGTTGTAGGTTACTAACGAGGACAGCTGACTTAATAAACTTAAAACATCAAAATATATTAAAAGTGTTGTAAATATATTTTGAACATACTTTGATATATATGTATATATTGTTATAGGTTCGTGAATCAACCAGTGACCAAGTCTTACTTCCCGACGAAGTAAAAAATCTGTGAAAGTGAGTTATAGTCCCACTTTTAAAATCTAATATTTTTGGGATGAGAATACATGCAGGTTTTATAAATGATTTACAAAATAGACACAAGTACGTGAAACTACATTCTATGGTTGAATTATCGAAATCGAATATGCCCCTTTTTATTAAGTCTGGTAATCTAAGAATTAGGGAACAGACACCCTAATTGACGCGAATCCTAAAGATAGATCTATTGGGCCTAACAAACCCCATCCAAAGTACCGGATGCTTTAGTACTTCGAAATTTATATCATATCCGAAGGGTGTCCCGGAATGATGGGGATATTCTTATATATGCATCTTGTTATTGTCGGTTACCAGGTGTTCACCATATGAATGATTTTTATCTCTATGTATGGGATGTGTATTGAAATATGAAATCTTGTGGTCTATTGTTACGATTTGATATATATAGGTTAAACCTATAACTCACCAACATTTTTGTTGACGTTTTAAGCATGTTTATTCTCAGGTGATTATTAAGAGCTTCCGCTGTCGCATACTTAAATAAGGACAAGATTTGGAGTCCATGCTTGTATGATATTGTGTAAAAACTGCATTTAAGAAACTTATTTTGTTGTAACATATTTGTATTGTAAACCATTATGTAATGGTCGTGTGTAAACAGGATATATTAGATTATCATTATTTGATAATCTACGTAAAGCTTTTTAAACCTTTATTGATGAAATAAAGGTTATGGTTTGTTTAAAAATGAATGCAGTCTTTGAAAAACGTCTCATATAGAGGTCAAAACCTCGCAACGAAATCAATTAATATGGAACGTTTTTAATCAATAAGAACGGGACATTTCAATTATATGTATATATATATAAATAAATTTGGTCAAAATCAAAGGGCGTTACATATTGGAATTTCATTGTTTACCAATATATTGCTTGATAACTAATATTGCACATACATGATTTCATTTCTATTTTTTGTTTTTATAAAATGTACGAGTAGAATAATTTAAGATACGTGAAGTTCCTCGATGTAAGTTTCTATATGAATTAAATCTTCGTTATTTTTACATTTTTTATGTCATTAGATTAAATCTAATCTATATGATTTAAGTTGTAGTTTGCTAATGGTGGGTATATAGAAACTGTTGTGCGTGTAATATATATATATTTTTAATGGTGAGAAAATGTGGCGCATACATCAATTTGGTATAAAATTTTATAGTGTCGTGTAGATGGTGCTGCTCAAAGGGCAAAGATGAATCAGCAACACTCAAGGAGCTTTAAAGCAGCGAAATATGCCTTAGATGCGGTATGTAAGTTTTACAAGTTTAGATCTGTGACATTGATTGATTTTAGGATCACGTTTTGATCCCTAATGGGAACACACATGTAGAATAAGAGTTTTGTTTTGATCAATTCTTTTTCTATGACATTCAGCTTGCTCTTTATTTTGAGGGGTTCAACAGATCACGATCTTTCAATTTACTTCAGGTCAGTGAGGTCTCTTCTAATAATTAGTAGATGTTCTACTTTAAAGTTTCTTTAAATAAATGTTTCTACAATATTAATATTACTACGAGTATTAATTAATGTGCAATTGATGGATTTGTATAGATGTTTGGTTTTATACATTTTTATTAAATTATTTTTTCAGGAAGGTGTATTTCAAAACCTTGAAGTAGAGATACATGTTTTCTACAGCAGCAGAAACGAATATTTGATTTCTAAAACGGAAAAATCTCTGGTTGGTAACTCCAATCGACTTGAAATTCCTAAAAGTTGTTTCTTCTTTTACTACGTTTACTACATAATAAGAACCTTTTTTGGTTCAGGTTCAATATGTCGGGCTTAGCCGCTAAAGATAGCAGTGTTTACAGAATAAATTGCATACATAAGGAGACAATGCATATCGAAAGATGAGAAGTTGCTTGCAATTGGCCATTCCATGGGCAGAATCTTACTCTACTCGATGCTAGCAATAAAATGGTATGCTAGTTTTTTTTTTAGTTCTTCAAGCATGTCAATGGATTTGTCGCAAGTACTGTTATTTTGTTTTACATATAGAACAAAAACAGAAAGTATAATTAGGAATGTGACTGAACTGAATATGTGTGACTGAGCTGATATTAGCAAGATCCCCATTGTCTGTATGGTTAACAACGTTTCAATCCTAGCACACAAGTAATCAATGTTAGCAATAATTTTGTTTTTCATTAATATAATAGCTCTGGAAGGTCAAACACAACTTCAAACCAGTATTTACTGCTTCCTCAAACAGTTTTTCAGTTGAAAGGTTTACTTGACCATATCAACCCTTTAGTCAAAAAATTCCGTATGGCCAGAGATAGATTCGATATGAATGAAACAGAACCTTTACGGATTAGACTCATTGGTAGCAGAGACAGCGATGGTAGAACATATAATTTGCCAACGGCCAACGAGGTAGCAGAAACGTGTACATGCAACAGTCATATAAGTTGAATGGAATTGTCACTTAACTGTGATAAAGAATTGGTTGAAAGAGACTCGCTTGAATTGGTGTCTCATTTTTTAATTTTTCTTCATCATCATATCCGGTTCACTTCCAACATTTTTGGTCGAACTACATTTGTTTGACCTGCATTCTAACATTAAATTCTTCTTTGTTAGGAAATCATTAAACCAAGCGTGACAACAGGTAATTAACATTTTTGTTTAACGGGTCTAAATGTTCTTGGGTCAAAATATGTAATTTCTTATGAAAGTCATAACTGGTGAGATTGCGTTGATGTGTTTGTCCAGCTTAACCCATTTTCATTTGATCCATTAGGGTCAAAGTATAACTCCAGTCAACCAGTTAGAGACAAACTATAACTATTTATCCATCAAATGGGTCAAAATTACCACCTCTGCATATAAGGAAAGATAAAGAATGTTACCTTGATGAACTCTTTGGCAATAAAATATTTCAATTGCTCACATACTTTCATATTGTTCTTACAATTAGCTGCTCTTTTTCATGAAAAGCAAAACATTTCATATTTTGTAGGTTCATGGGTTTGTGTATTTGTTTCAGCTTGCAGTTAATGGTTGTTGCTACTATGCTTTCGGATAATAAAATACCTCCAGAATCTGCCATGATAAGTAAGAGCTTAGCTTTCTATGATCAGAATTGTATGTGAGCAATTGAATAATAATTCCACATCTGCATCTCAGCATTATGGCATGTTTCATAATTGTCATATGCTTATGTGAATCTGAGTACATTTCACAATGCATGTTTATTTGTTCTTTTTTCTTCTTAACTCATATTAGCAAAAAAAAAAAAAAAAAAAAAAAGATTGTAAGCTTTTAGTATGATGTGGTTAAAGTAATATTTCTTAAATATGTTTGTCATCCTCTAAAATTTTTTTAATTGTGTAGTTTGCTAGAATTCAATTTCTAAAAATATATAGAAAATAGGCTAAAGTAGCTCCACACGAGAGGCTTATACGGGTCAATTCTAGATGTTTCATATTTAATGGGGCACATTTATAGTTAATTTTATATTTTCCATGCATACTACCTCCTTAAGGCTACATCACTTTAATATAGATGGGAAATGTGAAATACATAATTTTGTAATAATTACTTTTGATCCTTTTGGGTCGTGTTTATCGGTGCTCATTTGGGTCCCTATTGGATGTCCTTCATTTGTACGGCTGCTATTGTAACTATTAATTTGCAAGAGTCTCCTTGTCCCCATTGGATGCCATTTTAGTGACTGCCTAATGATTGCCTTTTTTACATTAAAATCTACTTGCAGCTAAAGGAAGATAAGACACCAACTTAACTTCAGTTGGGGACAAAACTATTACATAGATTCCATGAACAAAGTTGAAAGAGGCACACAACATTCTGGTAAATTTCGAAGCATCTTCAGTTTATCTATTATATGTGGCTTTTTATAGTATTAGTTTAACATCCTCTTTTTTTTCCAGTTTTTATAGTTATTTGTTTTTCACAGAAAGAATATAAATTACGAGGTTGTCTGCTTAATAACCACACCTCACACAACTTCAACCCAAAACATTCCCTTTCGACCCATTTCATAAGAAAATGGGTTACAAAGGTCCCAAAATCTACCCTAGCTAGGTTGTATGCACCGTATTCTTGATGTGGTGCACCTGATGCTCAATAACATGAATGGTCCATGAACTAATCGTTCAAATAGACTACAAGTCATGTACATAGTCTATTTGTTGAAAAAACCTACTAATGATCTATTAATGCATGTACATAGTCAAATAGCAAGTACTATATATGCAGCTTGGGTTTACTTTACTTTGGGTTAAATTTGTTTTTTTTTCCTTCTAACTTTAATTTTCACTTAATTCAAAGTGGATGTGTTCAAATATAATATTAATATAGGCTGATATCAAGTTCATATTGTAATGAAATTTTTATGCAATACCAAAAGTGTATGGTGTATGAAGATCCAAAATTTATGAATCAAATTTGCTTGACTATATTTTTGAATCGTTATTTATACAAGCATGAACTATTTGTACCTGTTGCACCTATTATAAAGTATAAAACAGTAGATGAAGCTATACAGATTGCTAAGGACACTAATTCAGGTTATTATTTACAGTAAACCTGCATGTACATAGCTATGTTCCTTTTTTTATTAAAGACTCATACTTTATATATATGCATGATGATTTGCTTACATATTTACAAATGAGTCAGAATTAATGGGTCAGTGTAATGGGTAAAGTTGTTATAAAGTTTTTATTTTCATTTTTAAAAGGCATTGGTAATTGGGTCAGAATTAATGGGTCAATGTAATGGGTAAGGTTGTTATAAAGTTTTTTATTTTTATTTTTAAAAGGCATTGGTAATGAGTCAGAATTAATGGGTCAGTGTAATGGGTTAAGTTGTTACAAAGTTTTTTATTTTATTTTTAAAAGGCATTGGTAATGGGTCAGTGTAATGGTTAAAGTTGTTATAAAGTTTTTTTTAAAGGCATTGGTAATGGGTCAGAACTAATGGGTCAGTGTAATGGGTTAAGTTGTTATAATTTTTTTTTTTAAATCTTAAAAGGCATTGGTAATGGGTAAAGCTAATGGGTCGTGTACTTCATAGTTCATACTAATGTTCATACATATTGGCCATCATTTACTCAAAATTTTAAGTTAATCTATGTAGGAAATTTTGTCGGATGTGCCAATTGCGGACAGAGAAATTGTGTACAAAATGTCTACTCAACGCAAGTTGAAAAATGTCCAATTCATCCTCAAGGTACAAACTTGCACTAGATCTCTTTTTAAATTTTAGATGCAACGAAATGGGTGGGTTTTCTCACGGGTCAATATGGGTGATCTATGAAGTACACGACCCTTTTGTTTCAAATTTCATTCGATTACTCATATTAAATCATTTTGCATTTTTTTACATTACAATAACTACACCATTATGTGTTTGAACATATTTTATCGAAGAAAGGCATTGTTATCATGCCTGAAAAATTTGCAAATTCAGGGGGAGTAACAGTTAGTTACTTTGAATAGGGGTTCAGGTAAATTAAAAAAATAAATAAAGAAAAACTAATGTTGTTCTTCTTATGTAAAAGATTTATCATTAGTATCTCAGTCTTAGATTTGTCAAGTTTGACTTATGCATTAAAGGGGAACCATCCTACAGATTCTAAAGCCGACGAGGTTACCCTTTTGTTTCAAATTTCTTTCGATTACTCATATTAAATCATTTTAAATTTTGTTACATTTCAATCCAATTAATGTCAAAACTCTTGATGTTTTCATCCTGGCTTCGCCACTGTCTACCAGGAGTTTTCCCTTGCTCAAGTGTTACTGTTGTCAATCTTGATGCAAGTACGGGGCTTTATAGTGGAGAAAGGAAAACAACCAAGGTAGTATTTAGAGGATGGAGGCAATTTATTAGCATAATGAGTTGGCTGATGGAGATCTGTGTACGGTGACCTACGATGTTTGCCAACTAACGTTCCAACTAATTGAGGTAATGAGGATTCTTTAAAATTAACTGTTTGACAACAACAAATAAAGTTTTGGTTAGTTTTTCACTGTTTTGTTCATGTGTGACGTGTTATAAGGTTGCTATGTACTTGGAACACTCATTATCATACTGTGTTATCTGAGCGTGTGGATCTTAACAACCGAAACTTTGTTTTCTTATCAAAGAAAACTGATAGTTACGTCAACAACAATTACAATAGTCACAATGTAAATCTTGACGCTATAGATGACGCTGAAGTTTTGGAGGTGATTAACAAAAAACAGCTTGAAGAAGTTGGGTCAGTCAACCTTTTAGATGAGGTCGCTGTTTTCCAACCACCGACACCATACCAGGTGAAAACCATTATATACATTGGAAATCTGTAGTCAAATTCATACATTATAATTTAGACTTAACATATATACTAATTTATACAATTATTTTTTTAGATATGTATTTACGATTGATGATTTTATATTTAATTTGTCATTTCACAGAAAAAGAATTTTGTTTGACAGTGTTTTTTGAATTCAAGTTCTGTTAGGCGTAAGAGTACAACCCCAAATAACATTCTTACCGAAGACACACCAAGTCGACAAACATCTGATGCAGTTGCATTTCTCAAAATACCAAAGATTCAACCGTTCTGATTTGATGCATTGTCAAATTTTTGAATAAATATAACGTGTGTTCTTTCAACACGCAATACTCATGCTACAATAAATGTGATCTGATTGTGCAACCACACGAGGCAAACGCCTCAAACTAACTTTTTTATTTGTTTTTATGTTCATTTCAATTACTACATTTCCTTCTAGATTTTTTAAATAATAAATATGTTTTTGGTTTTCATTACCAATGTTTTTTATATGTCTACAATAACTGTTTAAGTATTATATACTATGTTCAACTTTTAAAGTTTTTTAAAGACATATATGGTTGGATTTTAAATTTCAAGTACATACATTGGATACAGAACAACTAACATAACTACTTACATTAAATACAATAATTATAAACATTATTTCTGTACAAACACTCACATAGCCCCGCGAATTCGCGGGTCCTCCACTAGTAGAAGGAAATGAAAACAGCATATATGTCACTTTGTACTTGCACAAACTTGATTAGATTACATAACATTTTCTGTTAATATATATCGATGTCTATATAGATAGTTACACAAAGTTTATTAGATTAATTTATAGATTTTAATAGATAAGTTTTATACACTATGATTTGAATTATTTGACTTTTCTAAATAACTCGTTTAATATTATTTTAAGTGGATTATAGTTTTAATATTGAACAGGATAAGAATTTTTATGTCTAACTTTTTCAGTGTATAATAACATAATCTCAAAGGGGTAAATTTAATTTTGATGGTTGAAACTTGAAAATTTATAGTGAGAAATTATATTATATATATAATCAATTAAGAGTGACTTGGGATTAAGTTCGAAGTTGATTTACAGACTGAGATTGGTTGGATTAGGTCTGGAATTACTGTCAACTCATATTTAAATTACAAGCCTCGCTTCTTTTCTGTGAGATATCACCAATCACCATCACAACATTACTTTATCCTCATATACTATAACTTTTGGGTCTTGTCTTTGAAACAAAAATTTTTAAGCATATAAATTTATAATAACATAATGGTATATTTGATTAGTTGATAACTTAATTAAATACTTATAAATTAATTATAATAAGTGAATTATGTGGGATTATAGCCAAAATGCTCATTCCCAAACAGTTTCTTGCGCCGGAGCCCAAAAAAAAAAAAATTTGTCAGGTTGCCCTCGCAAGACGCAAGGAGACTTGCGTCCTTGCGTCTTGCGAGCTTGCGACCTTATCTGATCAGATGTTGAATTTTCAGATAAGATTTAGTAAGATTTCTTAGATTTTTGTCGGATAAGATTTTTACCCTATTTATAGTATGACCCTGGAACTTTGATTTCACAGTCTCATAACAATTCCAACCTTGTGCAATTCATTGATTAAAGGCACTTTAAGGTACTAATTTAATCATTTTCTTCACTAATTTTAGTATTTATTATTTGTGTTAATGATGATTATTTTTAATTATTTTGTTATTTACAGTTAATCTCAGTTAATATCCATGGACAGAAGAGCTAGAGCTTCACACCGAGTTTCACAAGGAGAGTCAGAATAACAAGTTGCTGAAAGACGACGACTATTAGCCGAACGTCCCATTCTTACTGGTCTTTACGTTGCTACTCAAGGTAGTTTTTCTGCATACTGGCTGGGAATAGATGCTGGAGCTTTTCTCTATCGAGTTAATGAGTACTATCCCAAACTTGTTAGGGAATTTTATGCAAACTATGTGTTTGATCCACGTAAATTGAAATGTGTTCACGTGAACATGTTTGGTTATTCCTACGATTGGATGTTGGAGGAGTTTGCTGAGAATCTGGGTATTCCAGATGGAGATTTCAAGTTTTTCAGTCTTAGCAAGGATGTGAAAAATGCCCCGAGGAGGTCAGCTACAGGAAATTCATTCTCACCTTCAGGTTTTGTTTCGGGACTATGTAAACCTGGTTTTAACATGCCAAACAGTGGTCCTGTCATTATCAGAGAAGAACATATTCAGGACCAGTATCAACAGATGATGACGGTCATCAAGAGGAATGTCATGTTTCGAGATGATGCCGATGTGGAGCTATATGTAACTGAAGTTTTGATTTTGATGTGTTTTCTCGAACAAATCCCAATTAATCTGGCATATGTGGTTGCTAATCGGATGGCGGGATTGCCTGCAGCTGATGGGAGAGGATTGCCCTATGGCATGTTGTTGAACAACTTCTTTGCTGATGAAGATGAGTTGGTGTATCCTTCTGATCGAGAGGCGTTGAATGCTGAGATTATGTATGCTGCTTGAATTTTATAATTGGGTTGATCATGTAATAAACTAGGTCATAGGGCCTTTTGTACTACTTTGTTTGTGTATTTGGAGTATGTCATTCGGGTTAATGAAATGGTATTTTAATTTTAGCCTATCTGTTTTATTACTCCTTTTAATCATACTATACGCAAAGACGCAAATCTTACCTTGCGAATGGACACAAGACGCAAAGTATTGATTTCTTGCGACCTTGCATCTTTGCGTCCTTGCGGTTGGTAATATTAGGTTATAAACCTATTTTCAGCATTTACTTGACACACACACACTGTGACGACCCGGGAATTTTCGACCAAATTTAAACTTTATCTTTATATGTTTGACACGATAAGCAAAGTCTGTAATGTTGAGTCACAAAATTTTTGAACTATTTACATGGATTCAGTTAACCTTTGAATATTCTCAACGATTCACGAACAATTAATTGTAAATATATATATATATATATATATATATATATATATATATATATATATATATATATATATATATATATATATATATATATATATATATATATATATATAATATTATTTGAATCTATAAATGCTTTCTATTTTTATATTGTAACAGTTATAAAACATATGAATGTTAAATATTCAATAGGTGTATTCATATAATATATGATTATTAGATATTACAAAATTGATAAATTGTAGAATTAATATATTAAATATATCTACAAGATGAAAATATAGTTGTTATTGTAATATTATTATTATTTTCATTATTACTATTAACAACAATATTAGTATTATTAGTATTATTATTATTATGATTATCTTTATAAATATTATTATTAGATATCATTATTAGCATTATTATTAACAATTAGTATTATCATTTATATCAATAGAATTACTAATATTAATATAATCATTAATTATTAATATAAATTTTATAAAATTACAAAATAAATAAGATTCAGTTCCATGCATTAATCAAACTATAGATTTGTTTCCTGTTTTAGATTGATATCAGTACAAATCAAATGCACTACGAATCAAAATCTGTTAGGTATCTAATCAGCTTTTATATTTTTTTTATTCTTCTCTTCGTCCTTCCTGTCTGCTTGAATCAAAGTAGATTCCAATCATCACTATGAAACAAATGTTAAAAACAAATCCTACTGATGTCAGTGATTTGATTAACAACAAAATTATCATGTATACATTATGTATTCGAGTCTGTGAATGAGAAAAAAAAAAAAAACCAAAAACAGTTCAAAAACAATGTGAATAACCACTTGAAATAACCATCACCACTCCCTCGGTTTCTTCCTTTTACTCGATGAATACCAAACAACAAACCATAGCCGAACACCCAACAATCATCCCTCACTTTGATCACCATCATTAACCGCCACCACCACCTTTGGTTCACCACATCTCTCTCGCTATCACTATCCTCTTTTCATCTCTCACCTTTTCTTCTTCTATAAAATCGCCACCCTACCACCTCTAAAACACCACTTCAACCTCCATAAAGTCACCAAACAACCGCGTTCTTCTACCTTCTGTATTACATAATCCAAACCGTATCTTGTTCAATCATCATGCACATCGCCAAAGGTATAACTATCAATAATTAATGTTACACACATATAACCCAGAGATCCAAACATCTATAACAACCGTCACCTTGATCACTACCACAATCATAACCGCCAACACCTCTATTTTTTTTCTTTCTTTCTTTTATTTTCTCTTCGTTGAACCACTATGAATCACCTTCAATTTATTTTGATCACAATCGTTTTCTGTTTCTGAGCAATCGACTAGCAGAGCACTTCCAATCACCATTAATCAACACCAATCACCATTAATCAACAACATTACTGAAAAATTCCCATTACCATACCTGCATGTTAAATTTTTTTTCTCTTCTTTATGACCAACAGCGAGTATGCTGTTTCTGTAGGAAAAAAAAAGACGCGAATAAACTTATACACAGCAGGAACCGATTAATAAATAATATGGAGTTGATAAAGTGATGAAGATTGACAATCAATAAGAGAGCCACGTTCCTTTTCCTTTATTCCAGGTGGCCGACATTCTCTAAAGTGATTATCCCACTTGTGCTATTTAAATTCGCATACAATGAATCCTATATCACTTTCAAAATTTTTATATAGAAGTGGGATCACTATGGCATGCCTAAGATTAAATAAATATAAAAAAAAAATCGAGACCTTGTTTCTATTCTATTATCTTTACCGACGTCTGCATGTATGTATACCTGGTTACCGAAACAAATTATATTTTCATAAGCTTGGGCTGTGTACGTAAAATTGTTTGGGCCGATATCTCATTCTTCTGCTTGGGCCAAACGAGTACTTCTTGGGCTGTAACCAAATCTCTTTTGTTTCTATTGTTAATCGAAGCCCAAACCCTGCTAGTGTGCAATACGCTCTCGGGTTCCTTCATCTATAATAAATGATGGTGACGAATGTGATAACGGTTATAATAAAGATCATGAGAAGGATGTATGATGATGATGGTTACGGTATTGATAAGTAGTAACATGATTGGAATGATGGTGATGCTTGATGATGACATAATACACGACGATAAGATGATGCATCACGAAGGTGATTTGATGATGTTAGCGAGTATGACGATGATGTTAGGATGGTGATGATGTTCACAGTAGAAAATATGATGGTGAAGATGAGATGATAATGGTTATAAGAAAATGGGTGTGATGTGGTGATGAATGATATGATTATGATGATGATGGTAAGGTGCAGTGATTATAACAACGATGATGTTAATCCATAGATGATTCCATGATGGTCCATGACGATAATAATGATGCATGATGGTATAATATCTATTTATATCATTATTGTTATTATTATTTTATTGATATTATTATATTATTATTATTAATATAATTATCATTATTAATATTATTATTATTAGAATTACTATCATTATTATTATTAGTAGTAAAATAATTATTCTATTAATATTATTATTATTATTACTACAAATTATTTTAATATTATTATAATTATTATTTCTACAAACAAAAGATATTTATATAGAAATATATTTATTACATATATCATAAGCATATATAATTTTTTATATAAAAATAACATATATAGATATATATAACATTGGAATTAATAAATACATTACTATTTTAAATAAGTAACATATTAAATAATTAATATATATAACGTAGTATGAATACCAATATATGTTCATTATCTGTTTTAATATATATAACTGATATAGGTTCGTGAATCCGAGGCCAACCCTGCATTATTCAATATAGTCATATGTATTTTTACTACAAAATACAGTACAGTGAGTTCATTTGATTCCCTTTTACTCTTTTAATTTTTGGGACTGAAAATACCTGCGCTACTTTTACAACTGCTTTATTAAATGCTTTTGAAATACATTTTGAACTGAGAATACATGAAATGCTTTTATAAATGTTTGACGAGATAGACACAAGCAAAACATTCCTCGAATGAATTATGTGGATGTGATAATTGCCACCATTGAATTATGTCGACGTGATAATTGCCATCATTGATATGAATATTTTTCCCCTGATTATTATTGCTTGGTAACCTAAGAATTAGGGAACATCACTAATTTTGAGAATTAGTGCACGCCTAATTCACGTGAATCCTAAAGGTAGCTACCGGGTTTAACACCCCCACCCAGAATGTTCACTAGACGGAAGAGCTAGTGGGCGTGGTGTTTAGCACTTCGAAGTTTATATGATTATTATACAGACGAGATGTTCTGTTTTGGGGATACTATTATGCGCATTATATGTTAAGGTCGGTTACCAAGCCAAGTTATGAAAACAATGAAAAGTGAATGTTATGTATCGAGAGAATGATTTTATACACAGGTTATGTGTATGTTATTTTTGTGCATAAGATATGTGTACGTTTACTAAGATTTATGAAAGATGTTTTCGTACACGAGAAAGGTGTACTGTATTTAAAAGATATCGCATGTACATTACAGGTGGGTATAGGATTCGGGCCCATTTGTATCATGCAGGATTTAAATCTTGTGGTCTATCAAAATGATGAATTTTATTGTTTTATGATAAACCTATAAACTCACCAACCTTTTGGTTGACACTTTAAAGCATGTTTATTCTCAGGTATAAAAGAAATCTTCCGCTGTGCATTTGCTTGTTTTAAAGATATTACTTGGAGTCTTTCATGGCATATTTCGAAGAACATTGCATTCAAGTCATTGAGTTCATCAAAGATTACTATTAAGTCAATTTATAATTGGATAGTGAATATTATGAAATGGTATGCATTCCTGTCAATTTTCGATGTAAAGAAAGTTTGTCTTTTAAAAACGAATACAATGTTTGTAAAATGTATCATATAGAGGTCAAATACCTCGTGACGTAATCAACTATTGTGAATCGTTTATAATATATATGAACGGGTCCTTTTAGTTGGTATCAGAGCAATGGTCTTAGCGAACCAGGTCTGCATTAGTGTGTCTAACTGATAAGTCGTTAGGATGCATTAGTGAGTCTGGACTTCGACCGTGTCTGCATGTCAAAAGTTTTGCTTATCATTCCGTGTCAAAAATTATTTGCTTATCATCCTTAAAGTCTAGACACGTCTTACTGCCTCTATTGCATAGACAGTGTATAGATAAATTCATATCTTAGCGCATATGTTATTGTTACCTTTGCCTGACAGCTTCCGTAGATTCCTCCGTAACTTATGGGATTTTAGTATTATATATGCATATGTAAATTATGTATTGCAGGGTACTAATCTACATCCTATAATCTATTTCTTATCGAAAATCCTTCATCTGATCGTACGAGATGAATCCCTCAACCAATTTGAATTCCTCGGATTCCGACAGCTATTCCGATATGGAGTTTCACCTAAGCTCCGAAAGCAGTGTCACCAGAATGAATCAACCAATCATCCACCCCCAATTCATCTAATGGGTAGTCGACTTAATCAATGGAGTTGCTTAGAAGGCGATCCCTTCCACTAACCGAATTCACCTCTTGATGAAGAACCTGAAGCACTTACCGGCGAACCTGTTCGTAACACCATTTTCACCCTCATTTCCTGAATATCTCGCCATGACTATATCATAACTCAAATTCAAAACTTTATTCACTCGCTCGTTCCTATCGACAATCATTCTGGAGTAATAAGTCAACGAGTTTCGCACCCGAGTTGTAGCCTTGAAAAATATGGTGCAAAACGTACCAGCTTCAGCAACATCACTGGTATCAACAGTACCATCACCACTGCCAACAGCCACATCCACATCACACGTCTCGACATCACAATCTATACCTCAAACCTCAACATCATACGCACCATAGATATCAAGGAGTACCAAGAACAATGAACGATGAAGTATTGATCCATAACTTCATTGAAGAAATATTCTGCGAAGAATATGTGGTTCCTAATACTTTTAGAGATTACTTATTCTAGCTCAAACTGAAAATCATATGGGTTTAATATCATATTAACTCATTAAATCCATGATTACATCTGAAGAAAATATATATATGTATATATGTTTTCATAAAGATTGTAATTAAAAAAATTCTTTTGTACAAACTGTTACTGGTGAAAATATTTTAACGGGTAGGTAATACCCGAGAAATATTTAGTTTTCACATTAAAAATTACACTGTACATTCTTCAATTCAGATTCAGCGGTCAATAGTAATACTGCTCAAATCCGCACATATATGTATCCGTTCACCAAAGAACAACTATTTTCATTCAAATTAAATTTCATAATTCGGATTTTGACCGATCAAAATCCAAGTCAAGATTTAACATAAGACATCACTTTTAGATTCTTACATCTTTCAAAGCCATACTTTGAATTCAAAACTGTGCCAGATCCATTAGCGTGTTATTACCAAAAATAATTTTACAATACCTTTCCAAAATTAGCCAATTTTGTCACAGCTCCAGCAAATCAACTTCGACCTTCATTTGGATTAGCCTTATTATAACTTTGATATATAAGTTTGCCACTTGATTTCGTCCTAAACAATCATTCGTATCTTGATGATTACCATCAGCGTTTAATCATCTAAAAACACAATTCTCTTGAAACCACCTTGGATTGATAACTGATGATTCAGATATGGTAGCATTAAATGCAGAGGAAACAGCAAAATTATAGATGGTCAAAATGGCAAAAATTTTGATGATAAAGAATTAAGTGTTGGGAACGCTCGATAGAAAATTTGATACTGAAAAACGGATTGAGCTAACCATGAAGGAGACTAAGGACAAATATAAGGACCAAACCCTATATTCAATGAATCCAGGTAATTCTGGATCCGATGAAATCTTTAGAGAATATCTTGCTCTGAAGTCATGTTAAAATCTTGCGGAAAATTTTTCTTCATCAACCTTCGAACTTAGAAATTTCAAAATATCATCATAAATATCTTCGATATTTCTGAGAATATTTTATAACTCTTTTTTTTCCGAAATTAGTTATCTCTTCGTGCCCGTATTACAAAGAAAACTGTTTTAGTTTATTTATTCAAGTTATAAACTATGAATGAATTCGGGGGAAGTGTTGGAAATTGAAGCATGAGTTAGTATAATATAATGCGCTTGGCTAACTTGATTATATTACAGTAAGTCATGATGAGTTTCTAATGAAACGTGATGATAGTTCACAGATCTTACTCTCATCATGTATCATGTTACATAACTCTTTCATTTATTTTCTTGATAGTTCTATCCTTACCGTGATTCCAACAGTCTGCTAATTAATCATGCTATTTCATTTTCCTTCTGAATAGAAGATTTCTTTAAAATTTCTTAAATTCCGAAAGCCAACTATGACTACGTCAAAAGTTAAGACGAAACTTTATTACCTCATTTCATTCTTTCGTGATAGCTTCATCCATACGCTTTAAGTAACCGAATCGTTTTATCTACATTACTCATTAATGATAAAACTCTATTTATCAATTCATATTTGTCATGAAAACATTTTTATGGTTAATCATGACGACCTTACTCAAATTTCGTGACGAAATTTCTTTAACGGGTAGGTACTGTGACGACCCGGGAATTTCCGACCAAATTTAAACTTTATCTTTATATGTTTGACACGATAAACAAAGTCTGTAATGTTGAGTCACAAAATTTTTGAACTATTTACATGGATTCAGTTAACCTTTGAATATTCTCAACGATTCACGAACAATTAATTGTATATATATATATATATATATATATATATATATATATATATATATATATATATATATATATATATATATATATATAATATTATTTGAATCTATAAATGCTTTCTATTTTTATATTGTAACAGTTATAAAACATATGAATGTTAAATATTCAATAGGTGTATTCATATAATATATGATTATTAGATATTACAAAATTGATAAATTGTAGAATTAATATATTAAATATATCTACAAGATGAAAATATAGTTGTTATTGTAATATTATTATTATTTTCATTATTAGTATTAACAACAATATTAGTATTATTAGTATTATTATTATTATGATTATCTTTATAAATATTATTATTAGATATCATTATTAGCATTATTATTAACAATTAGTATTATCATTTATATCAATAGAATTACTAATATTAATATAATCATTAATTATTAATATAAATTTTATAAAATTACAAAATAAATAAGATTCAGTTCCATGCATTAATCAAACTATAGATTTGTTTCCTGTTTTAGATTGATATCAGTACAAATCAAATGCACTACGAATCAAAATCTGTTAGGTATCTAATCAGCTTTTATATTTTTTTTATTCATCTCTTCGTCCTTCCTGTCTGATTGAATCAAAGTAGATTCCAATCATCACTACGAAACAAATGTTAAAAACAAATCCTAATGATGTCAGTGATTTGATTAACAACAAAATTATCATGTATACATTATGTATTCGAGTCTGTGAATGAGAAAAAAAAAAAAAAAAACCAAAAACAGTTCAAAAACAATGTGAATAACCACTTGAAATAACCATCACCACTCCCTCGGTTTCTTCCTTTTACTCGATGAATACCAAACAACAAACCATAGCCGAACACCCAACAATCATCCCTCACTTTGATCACCATCATTAACCGCCACCACCACCTTTGGTTCACCACATCTCTCTCGCTATCACTATCCTCTTTTCATCTCCCACCTTTTCTTCTTCTATAAAATCGCCACCCTACCACCTCTAAAACACCACTTCAACCTCCATAAAGTCACCAAACAACCGCGTTCTTCTACCTTCTGTATTACATAATCCAAACCGTATCTTGTTCAATCATCATGCACATCGCCAAAGGTATAACTATCAATAATTAATGTTACACACATATAACCCAGAGATCCAAACATCTATAATAACCGTCACCTTGATCACTACCACAATCATAACCGCCAACACCTCTATTTTTTTTCTTTCTTTCTTTTCTTTTCTCTTCGTTGAACCACTATGAATCACCTTCAATTTATTTTGATCACAATCGTTTTCTGTTTCTGAGCAATCGACTAGCAGAGCACTTCCAATCACCATTAATCAACACCAATCACCATTAATCAACAGCATCACCAAAAAATTCCCATTACCATACCTGCATGTTAAATTTTTTTTCTCTTCTTTATGACCAACAGCGAGTATGCTGTTTCTGTAGGAAAAAAAAAAGACGCGAATAAACTTATACACAGCAGGAACCGATTAATAAATAATATGGAGTTGATAAAGTGATGGAGATTGACAATCAATAAGAAAGCCACGTTCCTTTTCCTTTATTCCAGGTGGCCGACATTCTCTAAAGTGATTATCCCACTTGTGCTATTTAAATTCGCATACAATGAATCCTATATCACTTTCCAAATTTTTATATAGAAGTGGGATCACTATGGCATGCCTAAGATTAAATAAATATAAAAAAAAAATCGAGACCTTGTTTCTATTCTATTATCTTTACCGACGTCTGCATGTATGTATACCTGGTTACCGAAACAAATTATATTTTCATAAGCTTGGGCTGTGTACGTAAAATTGTTTGGGCCGATATCTCATTCTTCTGCTTGGGCCAAACGAGTACTTCTTGGGCTGTAACCAAATCTCTTTTGTTTCTATTGTTAATCGAAGCCCAAACCCTGCTAGTGTGCAATACGCTCTCGGGTTCCTTCATCTATAATAAATGATGGTGACGAATGTGATAACGATTATAATAAAGATCATGAGAAGGATGTATGATGATGATGGTTACGGTATTGATAAGTAGTAACATGATTGGAATGATGGTGATGCTTGATGATGACATAATACACGATGATAAGATGATGAATCACGAAGGTGATTTGATGATTATAGCGAGTATGACGATGATGTTAGGATGGTGATGATGTTCACAGTAGAAAATATGATGGTGAAGATGAGATGATAATGGTTATAAGAAAATGGGTGTGATGTGATGATGAATGATATGATTATGATGATGATGGTAAGGTGCAGTGATTATAACAACGATGATGTTAATCCATAGATGATTCCATGATGGTCCATGACGATAATAATGATGCATGATGGTATAATATCTATTTATATCATTATTGTTATTATTATTTTATTGATATTATTATATTATTATTATTAATATAATTATCATTATTAATATTATTATTATTAGAATTACTATCATTATTATTATTAGTAGTAAAATAATTATTCTATTAATATTATTATTATTATTACTACAAATTATTTTAATATTATTATAATTATTATTTCTACAAACAAAAGATATTTATATAGAAATATATTTATTACATATATCATAAGCATATATAATTTTTTATATAAAAATAACATATATAGATATATATAACATTGGAATTAATAAATACATTACTATTTTAAATAAGTAACATATTAAATAATTAATATATATAACGTAGTATGAATACCAATATATGTTCATTATCTGTTTTAATATATATAACTGATATAGGTTCGTGAATCCGAGGCCAACCCTGCATTATTCAATATAGTCATATGTATTTTTACTACAAAATACAGTACAGCGAGTTCATTTGATTCCCTTTTACTCTTTTAATTTTTGGGACTGAAAATACCTGCGCTACTTTTACAACTGCTTTATTAAATGCTTTTGAAATACATTTTGAACTGAAAATACATGAAACGCTTTTATAAATGTTTGACGAGATAGACACAAGCAAAACATTCCTCGAATGAATTATGTGGACGTGATAATTGCCACCATAGAATTATGTCGACGTGATAATTGCCATCATTGATATGAATATTTTTCCCCTGATTATTATTGCTTGGTAACCTAAGAATTAGGGAACATCACTAATTTTGAGAATTAGTGCACGCCTAATTCACGCGAATCCTAAAGGTAGCTACCGGGTTTAACACCCCACCCAGAATGTTCACTAGACGGAAGAGCTAGTGGGCGTGGTGTTTAGTACTTCGAAGTTTATATGATTATTATACAGACGAGATGTTCTGTTTTGGGGATACTATTATGCGCATTATATGTTAAGGTCGGTTACCAAGCCAAGTTATGAAAACAATGAAAAGTGAATGTTATGTATCGAGAGAATGATTTTATACACAGGTTATGTGTATGTTATTTTTGTGCATAAGATATGTGTACGTTTACTAAGATTTATGAAAGATGTTTTCGTACACGAGAAAGGTGTACTGTATTTAAAAGATATCGCATGTACATTACAGGTGGGTATAGGATTCGGGCCCATTTGTATCATGCATGATTTAAATCTTGTGGTCTATCAAAATGATGAATTTTATTGTTTTATGATAAACCTATGAACTCACCAACCTTTTGGTTGACACTTTAAAGCATGTTTATTCTCAGGTATAAAAGAAATCTTCCGCTGTGCATTTGTTTGTTTTAAAGATATTACTTGGAGTCTTTCATGGCATATTTCGAAGAACATTGCATTCAAGTCATTGAGTTCATCAAAGATTACTATTAAGTCAATTTATAATTGGATAGTGAATATTATGAAATGGTATGCATTCCTGTCAATTTTCGATGTAAAGAAAGTTTGTCTTTTAAAAACGAATACAATGTTTGTAAAATGTATCATATAGAGGTCAAATACCTCGCGACGTAATCAACTATTGTGAATCATTTATAATATATATGAACGGGTCCTTTCACACACACACACATCCCCACACGCAGAGAAGCAAAATACGGCAAACCAATCCAAACGCAAATACACAAAGCTCCATCACCTTCTCTCTCGTTCGAACAGTAGATCGTAACCACCATCACCACCTCCACTACCACCAGTTGATCGTCTTCACCACTACCACCACCTACCATCGTCTACGTCACCACTACTCCCACCTACTCTTCGTCTGCTTCATTTCCCAACTAAGAAAGAAATCAAGATCGTAACCACCATCACCACCTCCACTACTACCAGTTCATCGTCTTCACCATCACCACCACGTACCATCGTCTACCATCGTCTGCTTCATTTCCCAACTAAGAAATAAATCAAGAAATCAACCTAATAACAATGGCAAATCCACATGTTAGTTCTTCTTTCACTATATATGTGCGTTATATGGGAGTTGTATATATATTTCATATGTTCATATATAAATGTGAAAACGTGCACACCAACTGTTCGATGAAATGTCTCTATGATAATCATCAACATTTAACAGTATACTTGCTTTTTTTTAATAATGGGGTATAGCTTATCTCTTGTTTTGTATAGTTATTTGGTGAAACAACTATTTGTTGCTCGTCAAATTAACTTGACTGTCCAGGCGCAAGGATCATTTTGCGTCCTTGCGATCCGGACACAATGTGGTCGCAAGACCAAATTTGCGACCTTGCGTCCAAATGGTTTAACACACAAGACCAATCTTGCGCCTTTGCGTATCCTATGCTAATGTTGTTATTCTTAATTTTACAGGGATGGGTTGAAGGTAAACTGACGATGAAGAATAAATTAAGTATTATAGGTGATGTGAAGAAAGTTATGACCGAAAATCAAATAAAAAAATTTAAAGAAACGTGTTTTGGTGTATGGTTAGATCTTGAATACATGGGTAACGATCCCGGAGTTGTACATGGAATGCTCCAACGTAAAACTGTACGGCCGGAAAGAATTGATGATGCTAAGTACCTCGAGGAGCAAGATGACATATGGTTTAGATTTAAGCCTAATTTTACTATTAGATTTGGTCGACGTGAATTTTATCTAGTAACGGGGTTTTTGTTTGGTACCCGTACGGATATGGCACATTACATCCCTAAAGATTATGAAAAAGAGACCGCTCCAATTATACGACGTTTATTTCCGTCCATTAAAGAGAGCACAAACATTTTGATTGGTGATATTGAAAAGAAGCTTCTAAAAAGTAGTCGGGTTGGTGTTTCGGACGATGATGTGTGTAACACCCCGTTTTCCCGTATATGATATATATAGGCGTACTGTGTATGTACAACTAGCGTATGAAGGATTTGATACATGTTCGTGTTTTAAAGTTCATGTATGCGAGAAGTGATCAGACCAAGTTAAAGGTCGCGGGAAGGAGGAGTGGGTCGCGGCGTGACATTACAAACAAATCAGGATCAGGAGGCATGGTAAGGAAGGCACCAGACCACGCCTTGAGTCGCGGCGCGACAGAAAGGGCCGCGGCGCGGCATTCAGCTGATTTCAATTCCAGGAGGCTTGTTAAGGCAACCACCAGAATACGTTATAGGTCGCGGCGCGACGAGTAAGGTCGCGGTGCGGTATTCTTGGCAAGTTGGTACAAGATTTGCAATTTTAAAGGATGTTCGAGGGCATTTTGGTCATTTCGCATATGTGCCCGATTTGGGATCATAAATCCCATCCACTCATCTCATTTCCTTTTTACCTTTTTCCTTTTCTTCTTCATTTTCTCTCAAAAACTCAAATACCCCAATTGATTCAAAGGGATTTTTGGAAAGAAAGAAGCGGGTTTTGATCGAAAGCGTATAGAGACAAGTTTGTTCTCCTCGTTCGTAGCTACAATTTGATACTAGCGGTAAGCTCTAACTCCGAATTTCATTTTCGTGTTCATCATCTAAATTTGGGGCTTTTGGCTTGTGATGCCCCGTACAAAACCACCGTGTACGAATCATCAACAACAGGATCATTACAAGGTCAAACACTATATGCTATTTCAAAATACGTTTGCATTCATGATAAAAGGTGACGTCATAACTAACGTCGAATGTTTTACATCGAAAGTATGCTTATATGAATAGAAGCAATTAATAATTGTACGTGACCCCAATGGTCGTTACAAATCATAGTTTCAAAAGTAATAATGTTTATGAATGCAAGATAAACGTTCATGCGGTGACATCTCTAAAGCAGCGGGTGTCTACAGCAAGATTAGTACAATAGCGGAAGTGGCTAACCTTAAGCACATGAGAAAAACATGCTTAAAAACATCAACACAAAGGTTGGTGAGCTATAGTTTAGGTATAGCAGTATGTAAGGTAGGCCACGAGATTTCAGTGCTACAAAGAGCGTTTCAAAACAGTATGATAAAGTATATGTTTAACCGTGGGCACTTGGTAACTGACTTAACGTTTATAACCCCCTGAAAGTACACTTGGCGAGTGCGTATGTTTACGAAGTATTAAACACCCGTTAAATGCTAGCGCTACTAGCCCGAGTGGGGTTGTCAAACCCTATGGATCCATATCTAAGATTCGCGTTCACCGGTTCAAAAACCAATGACTAAACGTTACCGAGCTAAAGGGAATGTTTATGCCGTTGTATAACCCACACATATATAAAGTTTAAGTACTCGTGCCTAGTATGTAAAACATAAAATGCGCATGAATTCTCAGTTCCCAAAATAGTTAAAGTAAAAAGGGATGCTATAACTCACAATGGTAAAGTAGTAGTAAAGTCGAGTCGGGAAGTAAGCAAGTATGTAGGTCCGGAAAGTCCTCAACCTAAGTTAAATATTACTAAGTCAGTAAATCATCTCAATAGGTTTAAATGTATGTAAATTAGGTCTTAAAGGCCATCATCATTCATCATCAAACAAAAGGTGTAAAGTAAGTTTCGTTCATGAAAAGAGTTTAAAACAAAGGCTGACTTGGATCAGTCACCATGGCCTCTATACCTACTAAAATTAGGTGAGACTAGTGGCCATGGCTCTGTATATGAGTCCTTTAGTTGTGGTAAAAATTCCAGAAACAAACTCATCTTAGTTTGACCGTGGCGACGGTCTAAGTGCGAGTAGGTCAGAATTTTCAGCACAACGTTAAAAGGACATAGTGACACTCGGAACGCCATAAATCCTAAACCGTAACTCGGATTAAGACGAGTCTTAAATGAAAAATTATCTACTCGAACAGAGATAACTGAAAATAAACTTTACAGTAGCCCAGGTATTCGGGTCTGTTCCAGAAAACAGTAAACAGTAGGTTCCGGTGGGTTCTTGGTGCTCGAAGCTTATCACGGTTCGCATCCTTGATGCATATAGCTTCAAGTGTACAACTCGTTGATGTGTTTACATCATCTTTACCAAGTTTTGACCATAATAACACAAGTTTAAGTCTAAGATAAGTAGCACAACTCAATTAAGTGTTGCAAGTAGTTTGATGAACCAAAGTTACATCAAAATCTTAGATCCGACACATACATAAACTATAAAAGTAATATTGAACTACAAACTTGAAAGTAAACTAACTAATCAAGATCTTAAGATGTAGAACATAGTTCTTAGTTAGATCTTGAAGATCCAAGACCCAAAGGTCTAGATCTAAAGTTATTAAGTTAAATCCTAAGTAATAATACTTGAATCTTTACCTTAATGAAACCATAAGTTACAAAACTTAGATTTTCATCTTGTAAAGTGTATGTAAGCTTACAAGCTTTTGTTTATGACAAAATAATTAGACCATAAGCTATAGAAACTTAGATCTTTCATAAGTATTTGAAGTTATAACTAGAAAGTTATACTTCTATGTTCTTGAACTTTTAAAGTTAACTTTTGTTCAAGAAAAATGAGATCAAAGTTAACTAGTAACACTTGACCAACAACAACCATAATGACGATTTTAAAACATGAACAAGTGAAGAAATAAACTTAAATAAACAAGTAAATAAGTCATGGTTGTTCATACTTTAAAGATTCAAGCCAAGGCTTGATCCTTAAGAGAGTAAACTTTAAGTTTACAATCATGAATCACAAGTATGATTTTACAACACATGAACCTTCAATCTTTCAAGACATTAAATGTAGAACATAACTAGTAAGTTAGGTTCTTGTGTGTTCTTGTAAATACAAGATAATATGAAGAATCTAATTAGAAAGTTTGATCCTTGTACTAGTAAGTAAACAACTAATCAAAGACAAGTAACAAAACAACAACAAAGAATGATGATGATGAAGGTGTTTGGTCACAGTTTTGAGACAAAGAAAGAAGAGAGAAAAGTCTCATGTTACTTACAAGTAAAGAGCAAAATGAGAGAAAAATGAGTTGCAAGTATTGTGTGCGTGTAATATGAAAGGAACTAGTGAGTGAAGTAATAAAAAAAATGAAATAAACTCCTCTAAAGGGCCTCATGGCCAACGGTTCACCAAGGGGAAAGGGGGAGGGAGTTGTCCACAAGATTACTTCATGCATTTGGCTAAAAAGGTGGTTATAAGGTGTGTTGTTATGGGAAAGTGTTGTAACTAGATTCTTCATTCACCAACTAATTAGTTTAAGCCCTAAATGGACTACTTACATGAAAGTATGGGCTAATTAGTCCATTAAAGAAGTAGGGTGGGCTTCTAAGTCCATTAATATTAAGCCCAAGTCCAATTAAGTAATAATCCAAACAAAAGCCCAAGTAATTAACTAGTAACCTTAGTTAATCAGAAATGATTAATAAAACTTAATCATGTATGTAAATAATATTCAAAAATATTACTCGTGTAAAGTTCATGTGTCACAAAGACGAATCGGGGTATTCAAAGTTAATCACGGTAACAAGTAAATGTATATAAACAATACATTCATTAAAACACAAGTATTAATAACAAATATTAATAATTAAACGTTGGAAAATCCAGGGTCGTTACATGGCTTGTATGTTCATAGATGGAACCCATTTAGTTGTTAATGGAAGAAAATAACTAGGATTCAGGTTTATTAGTGATGAAGGCGGGTTTTCGGTTGGTTGATGATGTAGCCTTGTTTAAGGCTAGTAAATGGTGTATAATCACTAGTGTTAGTGATTATGGAAGTGTTGGAGCTCATTTGGATGTGTTTGGTTGACTAATTTTGAAATAGGTCAAAATTAGGGTTTTGGTGTCAATTTGGGCAAGACAAGTGTTTAACACTTGTGTTCGGGTTTAATTGGCTTATTAGGACCATTGTCACTATTGTTAAGTGATTATTTGTTAGTTTGGGTGCGGTTTGAGCTTGGAAGTGCAATTGGGTCGAAATTGTGCTAGTTGTCGATTTGGGTTGGTTTGTAAATCCACCCTAATTGTGTTATTTTTCATGTGATAATGGAATAGGTACATTCCATTGGCGTTTGCGGATTTTGGTTGGCATCCATCAAGACTTCAAGGTGAGTGTAAATTTACTATGCACATGTGTATGTGTAAAATGGGTGCGTGTGTGTAGGGTGACCCTTGTTCAGGTTTACTCTACGTTCGTGTGGGGGAATGGACCTTGTGCTTCGGGTCCATGTGATACGCTTATGCGTTGTGGGTTTTTACCCTTAGTATTGTCAATTGGCTAGCATTTTGGATAACCCTTTTTGGCGATGGGTTGCTAGCATTTGTTGTTGAGGAAATGAATCTCGGTTAGTGCGGATTCATGATGACTCGGGTTGTTTCGGTCATCTTGGTGACGAGGAAGTGAATTTCGGATTGTGCGAATTCACTAAGGCTCGGGTAGTTCGGCCAACCTCGGTTGTAGAAGTGGTGAAGGAAGTGAATTTCGGGTTGTGCGAATTCACTAAGGCTCGGGTAGTTCGGCCGACTGTCATGTGGTTTGGGTTAAGAGGTTAACTTTATCGTTATTGTTGATTGTTGATTATATTTGTTATATATGCGTATATACTTATCGTTGTGTTGTAGCTAATCTTTTGGCGTTAGCGTGTAGCTATTTTGTGTATGTGCTCCTTTGTAGTTTGTTTACCATGCGGAGCCGGTATGTGTTTATTTTGATGCTTGGTGATGCGTAGCCATTTTATGCATATGTATGTGTATAGTATCTTTACATTCACTAAGCATTAGCTTACCCTCTCGTTGTTGATATTTTTATAGGTTCGCGTGATGGCGGCTCGGGTAAGCGTGGGGATTAGAGATCTTGGCTAGGTTGCCTTAGAAGATCTTGCTTTTGGACTCGATTAGGATTCGGGTAGCGTAGTCCCAAATCACCATGCTCGGTTTTGTGTAAACGTAACTAGTCGGGTCATAATGATTATAACCGGTTTATGATTTAACTAGCGTATTATTGTATTAAGAAGTTTAACTTATTGTAGTACGTTTTTAAGGTTGTTGAAATTACTTTGATAAAAATATGCTTTGGAAATTGTGTATTGGGACCTAAATATTTATGTATTAAAGAAAAAAATATTACAGGCCGGTTTAAATATGGGTCGGGTTGTTTCAAGTGGTATCAGAGCATGGTCTAAGGGATTTAGGCGACTTGAGATAGGTGCTTAGACTTAGACTTTTGTGTGTGCTCATTTGTTGCGAGACTTGTAGGTTAACGGGTCGGACGGGAACTTGGTTAGTGCCTTAGCGTGTAGGTGAACTAACTAGGATTTTGGCTCGTGTTGTGATACTATTTTCTTGTGTGTGTTTATATCGCGTAGAATTTTCGTTGTGTTGGTTATATCATCGAGCGAGGCGGTCGTTGTACTAATGAGTTGATACGGGGTGTGTGCGTAATAAAGACTTGCAAACCTTATTACGGGTGCAATTCGTGTCTAACAAGTGATGTATGACGAGTGTTGAGCAAGATGGGGCGGTGTTGTGCGAATGGTTTTATACGTTCGTGGACTAATCGTTTTGCATTCTTTAGAATGATGACGTGAAACGAGATCGAGGCAAATGATGAGGAGTTTAATACTAGAGTTGCGGCCGCCGTTGCGGAGCAAATGGGTGCGTTGGAAGAAAGCATGGATAGGAGGTATTCCAAATTTTGGGGTAGTAGTGAAATGGAGCGTTGCCTTAAGTGCTTCATGAGAACTAAACCTCCGATGTACGATGGGAAACCGGATCCTTTGGTAAGCACAACTTGGATCTCGGATGTCGAAGGGTGTTTTTGCACGATTGAATGCCCTCCCGAGAAGAGGACAAGACTCGCTGCTAGCTTGCTGCGGGGAAGGGCAAAGGATTGGTTGGATGGTAAGATTGATCTTGTCGGTGGTGAACCGTTTATAGCATTATCGTGGGATGAGTTTAAGAAGGAATTCTTCGAGGAGTTCCGGACTTCAGCCGATTTGTCGAAAATGCGAAATGAGTTGCGAAATTTGCAACAAGGATCGATGGACTTGAATACTTTAAAGACGACCTTTATGTCGAAGGCTCGTTTTTTCCCAGAGTATATTGGGAATGATCGGATGTTGATGGGAGATTTCTATTGGACTTTGAATGATGAGTTGCATGGCAAAATTAGCGTTGGCCAAGTGAACTCGTTTGCGGAGTTATTTAACATGGCTAGGGGTTTCGAATCTTATTCGCGATCGAAGGTTAGGGAGCTTTCAAGTAAGAGAAGGGTTGATTCGTATGGTGCTCCAAGTAAGAAAACTAAGGGAGCGAGTGCGAGTATAGGTAATGTGGAGAAAGGTTCGACGAGTTCTCATGCGCCTAGATGTTTCAATTGTGGTGTTAGGGGCCACAAGTTATGGGAATGCGCAATGCCGAGAAGTGATGACGGAATGTGCTACTATTGTCATAAAGAGGGACATCGCAAGCCGGATTGTCCCGAGTTGGCCGCGGCGAATGCCGCAAGGAGACGTTAAGGTACGTTTCGTTTTAATAAATATGTCCTTTGGATATTTATTATGTGTCATCTTGTGCGAATTTGTTGAATGCATTGCGTTGTGCGTATTATTGTTATGAGTGATGTTCCTATTGGAATTACTCTATGGTGGCATTTTGATTGGCGAACGAAGGGCGTAAGACTTGGTGCAACCAAGCATTCCTTAGTGTTGGGAAATATTTCTACCAAGCCATGGGTATGGGCTTTGGTGTTCGGTTGTTAGCACGTGTTTGCTTTCGTGTTGAAGTAGTGGAACCATGAGGTTCAACGGGTGAATAAAACCCTAAAGGTCGAGTGTTTGATCTCGATGTATGTTGGTAATGGAGTTTACGCGACGTGGTGTTATGTGCCTCTTTCATACCTACTAGCGTGGTATTTGACTCCGATGGTAGTGCGGTTACTTTGTGCTTAGGGTACTGGTAAGAAACCCTTAAGTACATGAGTGACTAGGTGGAAATTGGACAAGCCATAGCAATTGGAAGATTGTGAGAGGAAAGTTGTGCAACTTGTAGTGACTTCTGTTCGAAGTGTTTAAGGATTGGTTAAAATCCTTTGCATGATCAAGGTTGGAGCAAGATGTGGTGATGGGTCGTGTGAACCCAATTGTTAGTAGAGTCTACCTTTGGTAGCATGGTACGGTTGTACAAGAGGCGGTTATGGAACGTAGTTCTGAGTGGGGGAGTTACACTCCCACACGAGGAGGTTTTAGTGTAAGGTTTCGGATGATGCTCTTAGTAGGTCCGGAAAATTGTGACGGGACCTAGATTTGGTCGATTTGTGGTAGAATATGATTTCGGTTAAATTGTACTCATGGTTTCGGATTTGGATTATCACCGAGGTGGTAATGTGGTGAATCTCGTTGAGAGATAATGGGCGTATTTGGCGAACAAGGTGAAATCCCTCGGTTAAGGGATGTGTGTGTCAGATTCTCTTCTAGAGAATTATTGTTTTGTGCCTATGTGCGATATTGGTGGTTCTTGCTCGATTGTGATAGCGATGTTCGCGTATACGTATACGTTTCATTTGTGGTGAATGGTTAGTGTGATCCGTTAGGATTCACTATAGTGTAGCAGTGCGCGATGTTGCACTACTCATTGTATGAGGCCAAAAGTGCGTAAGTGATTGGTGGGTTATGGCCGTGGTTCGGTCCGCTAACTTCATCATGGGTTTAGTGTTATATCGGTATGGTATAACGTTATCGGGAAATTCGAGTACCGATGGGGAATGGGAGTACCATTCTTGCGTGTGGTTTGGGACGTGAATATCGGGTTGTTCGTATTCACAATATTTCGGGTGGTACAATTGTCCTTGTTGGTTGGACTCGTAGTTTGAGGTAGTGAATGTCGGGTAGTTCGGATTCACTAAGGCTCGGGTTGTACGGCCATCCTCGGTTATACTATGGGGTAGAGGTAGTGAATATCGGTTTGCGCGTATTCACGATGACTCGAGTTGTGCGGTCATTTCATCATGGGAAATATGGATTGGGTTAGTGAATTTTGGGTTGTTGCGAATTCACTAAGGTTCGGGTTGTTTCGACCATCCTCCATATGCGTTTAGGGTCGGGTTGTTTCAGCCAATTTGTGTGAACTATTGGTTGTTTTATACACCAATTGTGGGGTCGTAGGGACCATGTTGTGTTGTGATCTATTGGTTGTTTTATACACCAATGGTGGGGTCGTAACCATGTTGTGTTGTGAACTATTGGTTGCTTATACACCAATGGTGGGGTCGCGAAGACCATGTTGTGTGATTAGTCATGCGATAGCCGTGTTTCGCTCACATGTTGTTACGGGTATGACAATAGTCAATTTTGTACACCTCGGGATTAGCGTTGCCATAGTCATTTTGGGCGCTATCGGTTTTAGCCATTTGCTTACGATGTTACGGTAGTTGCGTAATAGACGTGTTTGCACACTACAAGGATTGTTGAGTGGTAAGTGTTATCCGTAAGGATTCGCTTTTGGTCGGTCTTCATCGGTTAGATGGTTGACTTTATTTTTTTGGTATGTGGTTGTTACTAGCAATGTATTTGGTATGGTACGCTAGGAGTCGATATCTCGGTTCGGGATTGGATGAGTTCTTCCGATGTGAGGGATTGAGCAAGTTTGTAGTGCTCGAATTTGTGGATTCTTAATAAGTCGCGGGTGACGATTTAGTTGTTAAGGGTAACTCTTTGAGAAGAATTGCCTAGAGAAGTTGGAAGAATACGTGGCGATTTCACGTATTCTAAGTGATCGTTGTAGACTTCGGTTGTTGCGTGTATTGCGCGTCTTGGAATACTTGCGTGTGTGTATTTAGTAAATGAATTAATCTTCTGGTTAATGAGGAATGTGTCGGAAGTCGGATTGGAACGATTGTTTGAGAACCATCGAGTGTAGGTTCGGATTGGTTAAGTGACTAGGATCACTAGGGCGTGATCGAATCTAAGTGGGGGAGAGTTGTAACACCCTGTTTTCCCGTATATGATATATATAGGCGTATTGTGTATGTACGACTAGCGTATGAAGGATTTGATACATGTTCGTGTTTTAAAGTTCATGTATGCGAGAAGTGATCAGACCAAGTTAAAGGTCGCGGCGCAGAGGAGTGGGTCGCGGTGCGACATTACAAATAAATCAGGATCAGGAGGCATGGTAAGGAAGGCACCAGACCACGCCTTGAGTCGCGGCGCGACAGAAAGGGCCGCGGCGCGGCATTCAGCTGATTTCAATTCCAGGAGGCATGTTAAGGCAACCACCAGAATACGTTATAGGTCGCGGCGCGACGATTAAGACCGCGGCGCGGCATTCTGGGTGAGCTGGTACCAGATTTGAAATTTTAAAGGATGTTCGAGGGCATTTTGTGTGACGACCCGGAAATTTCTGACTAAATTTAAACTTAATCTTTATATGATTTCGATACGATAAGCAAAGTATGTAATGTTGAGTCTAGAAAATTTTGAAACGATGTTCATATATTCAATTGACCTTCGACTGCTCTCGACGATTCACGAACAATTAATTGTAAATAGATATGTGTGTATGTATATATAAATAATAATTGAAAATGTAATTTGAAACATTATATGTTGTTATAAGTAATTATGTGAAATAAAATAAAAATTGGATATTACAATAATTATTATTTATACCACATATATATGTATAAATAATGTATATAAAAAATATTAAATGATTGTAACACTCGTTTGATGTTTCGATTGATATTAAACAAGTTAAATTCGAACTTATGTGATTTTAAAATAAACAATGATCCGAAAATGAGTTTTACAAATTTTAGGCTTATTAAAGATATATTTAGGAACCATTTGTTGAATTTTAAAACTTTTCATATTTTACTTAGGATTGGGAGTGATTAATTAATATAATTTTTATTTAATAATTAATGATCGAATTTTATACCATAATGACCAAAATAAATAAATATAGTTAATTTAAAAATATGGAATTTTCCTGAAGACTTTTTATTCGCCACTGTGTGAACAACGGGGCACGATATAACACTCCGTTAAGAGTGTCGGTAGATGAGAACAAAATTCAAGGCTGCTAAATCGATTTATACACGTTTTCACTTATTGATATCCTATTATTATAATCATCATATTATTACTTTATATTTAAATATATCAACTAGTTCTAAATATATATTATGTATACAGATGAATATTGACACTAACACATTTACACCAACCCACCTTTTGATCACCATGAAACCCATTTCTATATTTGATCGACCAATAAGACAACCTTCATCATTCAACCACCAAGACCATCACCCATATCGAGCTTCCACCACCTTTCATCATCATCACATCACAAAACCAACGACCACCATAATCATTCTCATCAACCACCACACGCCATCACCATATATCTCGCCACCTTATAAATCGCTGATTGAACTGTTATGATGGCTGCAACCCACTTCTATTTTGTGTTTATACTTCTGGCTACTGTCTAGCTGTATATATTACTTTTAAACGATCACTAAATGTTGCTACAACTACTAATACAATTCGCTACTATTGCAGTTTCTTATACTGTTTTTGTTTTAAACCACCTCACTATCATCATCAACGGATAACAGCTGCTACTGCCCTCATATTACTGTTTCTCGTTAAAACCAAAACCCAAAAAGAACCAGGCTACTACTGCTTGTTTTCCGTGTTTGAAACTTATGAACTCACCAACCTTTTGGTTGACACTTGAAAGCATGATTATTCTCAGGTATGAAAGAAATCTTCCGCTGTGCATTTGCTCATATTAGAGATATTACTTGGACTCATTCATGGCATATTTCAAAAACGTTGCATTCGAGTCGTTGAGTTCATCAAGAATATTATTAAGTCATTTATAGTTGGATATATTATAAAATGGTATGCATGCTGTCAACTTTCGATGTAATGAAAGTTTGTCTTTTAAAAATGAATGCAATGTTTGTAAAATGTATCATATAGAGGTCGAGTACCTCGTGATGTAACCAAATGTAATGTATTCGTCCAGATGGATTAGGACGGGTCGTTAAAGTTGGTATCAGAGCAGTGGTCTTAGCGAACCTGGTCTTGCATTAGTGTATCTAACTGATAGTTATTTAGATGCATTAATGAGTCTGGACTTCGACCGTGTCTGCATGTCAAAAGTATTGCTTATCATTTCGTGTCGAAAATTACCTACTTATCATCCTTAGGAAATTACCTGCTTATTATCCTTAAAGTCTAGACAAGTCTTACTACCTCTATTGCATAGACAGTGTATAGATAAATTCATATCTTAGCGTATCTGTTATTATTACCTTTGCCTGACAACTTCCGTAGATCCCTCTGTAATTTATGGGATTTTAGTATTATATATGCATATGTAAATTATGTATTGCAGGGTACTAATCTACAACCTATAATCTAATTCTTATCGAAAATCCTTCATCTGATCGTACGAGATGAATCCCTCAACCAGTTCGAGTCCCTCAGATTCCGATAGTTATTCCGACAGCTATTCCGACATGGATTTTCACTTGAGCTCCGAAAGCAGTATAACCGGAATGGATCAACCAATTAGCCATCATCTATTCTGGATGAATTGAGGATGGGTTCGTAGCCTACTTAATCATTAGAGACAAGAAGAAGGCGATCCCTTCCATCCACCACATTTCCCTCTTGGCGAAGAACCTGAAACACTTACCGGCGAACCTATTCAAAACACCATTCTCACATTCATTTCCAGAGTATCTCACCACGATTATATTATATCTGAAATTCTAAACCTTATTCATCTGCTTGTTCCAACCGCCAATCATCCCGGAGTAATCGAAGAAGTCAACGAACTTCGCGCTCGAGAAATTAATTTGGAGAATATGGTGCAAAATTTACCAGCTTTAGCAACATCACTGGCACTAACAGTACCATCAGTAACAACACCAATACCATCAACAATCTATGCCTCAATATCTCATTCTGTACCTCGAGAATAATCACCATTCTACATGACGTTCTACATCATTTATCTTCGTTCGACATGATGGTTATGTAACCTCTAATGTTTTAGAGATTATGTACTCTAGTTCTAACCATAAACCAAATGAGTTTAATATCACATTAACTCATTAAATTCATGATTATATCTGAAGAAAATATATATGTATATATATTTTCATAAATATTGTAATTAAAAATTCTTTCGTATAAACTGTTAATGATGAAAATATTTTAACGGGTAGGTAATACCCGAGGAATATTTAGATTTCACATTAATAAGTTACCCTATACATTTTTTTGAATCTGATTCAACGGTCATTTACTATCCTACTTACATCCACAGATATACGAATCCGTTCACCACAGAATAACCATTTTCATTCAATTTCATATTTGGATTTTTACATACCAAAATCCAACAAGTGGCATAATGAAGAAAACATTGGACAAAATAAAATTTGTTAGAAACAAATAAATTAACTATGAGAAAAATTTTGTTAAGAATCCACGCTAACTGTTCCTAGCTAACTGTTCTTAGCTAACTGATTACATTTTATTTATCGCAATTTATTTATCGCAATTTATATTCTCGCAATTTTATTTATCGTCATTTAATTTCTGTTAATTACTTTACGCACTTTATTTATCATCATTTAATTTCTGTTATTTATTTTACGCACTTTAAATATTGGGACACGTATACAAGGTTTTAACATATCATATCGACGCATTTATATATA
Source organism: Rutidosis leptorrhynchoides (assembly GCF_046630445.1). Classification (NCBI taxonomy): domain Eukaryota; kingdom Viridiplantae; phylum Streptophyta; class Magnoliopsida; order Asterales; family Asteraceae; genus Rutidosis; species Rutidosis leptorrhynchoides. The sequence continues at coordinate 61,249,669 of NC_092340.1, read as the reverse complement.
TATTTTGGAATAACCATAGACACTCTATATGCAGTAATGTTTGAGTTAGCTATACAGGGTTGAGGTTGATTCTATAATAATATATATACTTTGAGTTGTGATCGAGTCTGAGACATGTACACGGGTCACGATACGTATTAATTAATTCGAATATTATATATTAAGCCATATATGAATTATTGGACTGTTAACTGTGGACTATCAACTGTGGACTACTAACATTGGATAATTAAAATGAATTAAAATACTAATTATAACATATGAAACTAAACAATTCTTCAAGTTTGCCACTTGATTTCATCTTAAAACTCATTTGTATCTTGACAATTACAATCTCCGTTCAAACCTTTCACGATTCTTGAAAACACCTCAATCGAGAGGATGAACCAACTGCATATCATCTATGGAAGGAAAGATTTATGCTTATATTCATGCACCTAAAAATACTCAGAACCTGAGTAAATGTTTAACACGTATATGTGTTAGCTCCTTTGACATTGTTATTACCGAAAATAACATTGCAATTCCTTTTTAAAGTAGCCAGTTTTGTCACAACTTCAGCAAGTCAACTTCTACTTTTCAGTCGGACTAGCTTTATTATAACCTCGATATATATACATTGCCTTTCGCCATCATTACCGAGGAACCTTTTATACTCTGCTACATTAGCAGTTAACTTACCAACAACCTGATTGATCTTTGATTTTCTGAAAAATTATTATGTATACCGAAACCCTATCATATACTTATCCGCATCTTGTAACGAGAATTGCCATACCAATTACCGAGAATCAGTAATTAGTATTTCGAATCTCGCAGTGTTTCTACATCAACAATTATATACATATAACCTTTATCTCGTAGAATGATGATCTTCAAAATCTGAATTCCTGAAAAGCGTTTTAGCCTATGAATCAGTTTTCTGAGCTTTAAAAAAAGCTGATGAAGCAGTGAAAATTGAAGACTGCCTTAACAGTCAAAAGTTTGATGATAAAGAATGGAATGTTGGAAACGTTCAATAGAAAAGTTAGTACCAAAAAGCGGATTATACGAAATTATGAAGGAGACTGTGGACAAATCACAAAGACTAAACTTGTACATAAAGAATCCTGATGATTCTGATTCTGATGAAATCTTTAGCGAATACCTTACTCCTTAATCGCTCTAAATCATCGTGAATGAATTTCTTCATATCACAATTTGATTCTGAAATTCTAAGATGTCATCGTATCTTTCTTTATTAATATCCTCAATATTTCTGAAGATATCTTCATAAATATTCTCGTCTGATATTAATTATCTCTCCGCACTATCTGTGATATATCATAAAAGGAAACTATTTTAGTTTCTAAATTCTGAAAAATTCAAATTTAAATTAGGAATGTTTTTGAAGCAGTGTTGGGAACTGAAGCATGAGTTAATATAATATAATGACACTTGATCAACGTGATTATATTACAGTAAGTCATACTGAGTTTCTAATGAAACGTGATGATTCAAAGATCATAACTTCATTATGTGTAACGACCCTGGTTTTTCCAACGTTAATTATTAATAATTATTATTATTAATACGTGTGATTAAACGAATGTATGTTATTACATTTACATGTTGCCATGATTGCCCGTACATGACTTTTGAATGCTCGAAACGTCTTTGTGACACACGAAACTTGCACGAATAATATTTTCACATATTATTTACATTCATGATTAAGTTTTATTAATCATTTTAATTAACTAAGGTTATTAGTTAGTTACTTGGGCTTTAATTGGATTAACTTGATAATTACATACAACTTGGGCTTTTAATTGAACATGGGCTTATAAAGCCCACCCTACTTCTTACATGGATTCATTAGCCCATTTTAATGTGTAAGTATCACCTTATGATGCAACTAGTTAGTTTAGAGACTTATGGAATCTAGTTTCACACTTTCCCCATGCATGCACCTCTAGTATCCAACTTTTTCAAGCTTTTCATGCTAGTGACCAAAGAACACTTCCCCCTCCCCCTTTGGAGCTGCTGACCGTCGGCCTTGTGTAGGCCAGTGGAGTTTTTTTTTTCAATTTTTCCTTATTACTCTTCACTAGTCTTCATTTCTCACACACACACAAAAATTACTTCCAACTTTCTCTCTTTTCTCTAGTTCTTGTAAGTAAACTTGAAGCTTTCCTTCCTTTCTTTTTCTTTGTAAAACCGTAGCCTTGGCTACACAAATCATCATCATCTTTTGTCACTTGTTGTAGTTTACTTGATCATTGTTTACTTACTTACTAGTAGTTGTTTGTTACTTACTTGTAGTTGTTATTGTTATTTACTTATTATCTTCTAAGAAGCAAACTTGTTAGTTTGATTCTTCATCTATCTTGTTCTAACAAGAACATACAAGACATAAACTTTCTAGTTTATGATCTCCACTTAATACTTGTTTAAAGAAAGAAAGTTCATGTGTTGTAACTCATACTTGAAGTTCATGAAGTAAACTTAAAGTTTACTTTCTAAAGATCAAGACTTAGGCTTGAATCTTTAAAGTATGAACAACCATGACTTATTAACTTGTTTATTTAGTTTGTTACTTCATATTATGCACTTTAATTTCATGTTGTTGGTTAAATGGTCAAGTACTACAAGTTAGTCTTGATCTCATACTTTCTTGAACTAAAATTAACTTTGAAAGTTCAAGAACATGTAAGTAAGCTTTCTTTAATTATAACTTTGTACACTTATGTTTGATCTAGACTTTTGAGTCTTGGATCTTCAAGATCAAACTAAGAACTATGTTCTACAACTCAAGATCTTGATTTCATAAGTTTACTTTCAAGTTTGTAACTTATTATTAGTTTTAAAGTTCATGTATGTGTTAGATCTAAGACTTTGATGTAACTTTGGTTCATCAAACTTCATACAACTCTTAAGTGAGTTGTGCTACATGTCTTAGACCTACACTTGTGTCATAATAGTCAAAACTTGGTTAATATTACTTTTACATTTCATGTATGTGTTGAATCTAAGACTTTGATGTAACTTTGGTTCATCAAAACACTTGCAACACTTAAGTGAGTTGTGCTTCATGTCTTAGACTTACACTTGGGTTATGAGGGTCAAACCTTGGTGAAAATGATGCAAACACATCAACGAGTTGTACACTTGAAGCTATATGCATCAAGGATGAGAACCATGATAAGCATCGAGCACCAAGAACCACCGGAACCTACTGACCCTACTGTTTTACTGTTACTGTGTCTGACCTGTATGACCTGGGCTGCTGTAACCTTTATTTTCAGTTAGCTCTGTTCGATTATATAACGTTTCATATACGACTCATCTTAATCCGAGTTACGGTTTAGGATTTATGGCCTTCCGATCGTCACTATGTCCTTTTAACGTTGTGCAGAAAATTCTGACCTACTCGCACTTAAACCGTCGCCACGGTCAAACGAAGACGAGTTTGCTTCTGTAAATTTTACCACACTTAAAGGACTCATATACGGAGCCATGACCACTGGTCTCACCTTATTTCAGTAAGGGTAGAGGCCGTGGTGACTCACCGAACTCAGCCTTTGTTTTAAACTCTTTCATAAACGAAACTTACTTTACACCTTTTGTTTGATGATGAATGATGATGACCTTTAAGACCTTATTTACATAATTTTAAACCTATTCGGACGATTTACTGACTTAGTACTATTTGACTTAGGTTGAGGACCCGTTTGGACAACCTTCATTACTTGCTTACTTTCCGAGTCATACTTTACCGCTACTTTATCATTGTGAGTTATAGCATTCCCTTTTTACTTTAACTTATTTTGGGAACTGAGAATACATGCGGATTTTATGTTTTACATACTAGGCACGAGTACTTAAACTTATATATGTGTGGGTTATACAACGGCATAAACATTCCCTTTAGCTCGGTAACGTTTAGTCATTGGTTTTTGAACCGGTGAACGCGAAATCTTAGATATGGATCCATAGGGTTTGACATCCCCACTCGGGCTAGTAGCACTAGCATTTAATGAGTGTTTAATACTTCGTAGACATACGCACTTGCCAAGTGTACTTTCAGGGGGTATAAATGTTAAGTTAGTTACCAAGTGCCCACGGTTAACATATACTTTATCATACTGTTTTGAAACGCTCTTTGTAGCACTGAAATCTCGTGGCCTACCTTACATACTGCTATACTTAAACTATAGCTCACCAACCTTTGTGTTGACATTTTTAAGCATGTTTTTCTCAGGTGCTTAAGGTTATTTGCTTCCGTTGTCGTGATAGTCTTGCCGTAGACACCCGCTGCTCTAGTGTTATCACCGCATGAACTGTTTATCTTGCATTCAAACTTTAATACATTTGAAACTATGTTTTGTAACGACCTAAGGGTCACGTACATTTATTCATGCTTGCTATTCGTAGAAGCATACTGTTGGTGTAAAACAATTGACGTCGGTTATGATGTCATCTTTTTATCGTGAATGCAACTTCTTTTATTACAGCATATAGTACTTAACCTTGTGATGATCCTGTTGTTGATGATTCATACACGATGGTTTTGTACGGGGCATCACATTTGGTATCAGAGCATTGGTTGTAGGGAATTAGGTTGCATTAGTGAGTCTAAGACCGACCCGAGTAGGATTCACTAATAGGACTAATCTACAACTTGCTAGTTTACTTGTTTCCGCTGAACTTACTGCATGCTGCTGCTTACTTTTACTGCTATGTGTCGTATGCTACTACATGATTTCACTACTGTATAATATCACTTGCTTTCGATTGCATGCTACTTCTGTACGATTCGTTATTATTGCCATGCTACTTATTGTTATACATGATGTAAACTGTTGGCCTAATACGTGCTTGCTTTATGACTTACTGACATGGAAAATTTATTTTTTCCTTGTTCAAATGTCGGATGTTCCACCTGCTATCGTTTTGGGCAGTTTAGACTCGTCAGCCACCCCACCTGCTGCTGCTGCCGACACACCGATCCCGCTACCCACGAGTGACCCCGGCGCTTCATCTTCCGGGACTAGTAGCCAGGCGCCTGCACCATTGGTTACATCTAGCGGAGCCCAGGACCCTTCGAAGATTCCAGCTCCATCTGCCCCCGGACCCTCAGGATCACAGCCCCACTCCGGTGAGATTCTGATTCCCGCGGAATTCGGGGAAGGTCCTTTCCGTAACCGATATCGCCATTGGTGCCGACGCGCCCCTGATGGACGTCTCATTTCGATCGGACCCGCTCGTTACCAACATATGATGGCCGCTCAAGGACGGCCAGTTCAGCCACCTGTACAGCCACCACATGATTTGGACGACCCGTCATCCACTGATGCTTCATCCGACGACACCTCCTCAGATGACTCCGACGAGGAGGACCCCGATGCACCTGTTCAACCACCCTCCACCCTGCTGAAGAAGCGGTACCGCTTCGACGGTACCATCATTCCGGGGATCAACGGAGGATGAGCCTTCACTGACGCATTTGGTCGGCGTCGTAGGGTTACTGCCCGTAAACGGCTTGTGCCGTATCCTGCCGACCCACAAGTGCGTAAGGCACCCTGTTACGTACTGACTATTTCTGGAGCCAGAACATATGCACCCCGTTATGTAATGTCTGCACCACCGGCACCACCTGCTCCACCGGCACCACCTGCACCACCAGCACCGCCTGCCCCACCATCTCCCACTATCGAGGAATTGACAAGGGAGGTGGAGATACTCTGAGCTCGAGTTGCTGAGCTAGAGGACCAGATGGCTCATGTTATGGACATCCTTCACCCACCTTCACTGTAGGACTTTTGCATTTAGATTTCATTATGTAATCTAGTTGTAGTTTTATGTTTCACTTATGTATTGTACGAACTTATTCAGATGTCTGAAACTTATTATTATTAATGGAACTTTGCGTTATTTAATTCTTGAACGATGTTCTATTTACGTTATTGTATGATGATTCTGTGGTATTTGTACCTAGATGCGTTACTTAATAAACATGTGATGTGTTGATTCCATGTTAATTGTTGTATACTGTATTATTATATATTGAATGCTGGATTTTGACTTGAGTCAAAATTTTTGTTTAGAACACCATGGCTAACGGTCGATCTACACCTACTGCTGCTCAAATTGAAGAGATGATCCAAGAACGTGTAGCCGTAGCCATTGCGGAAATGCAACCCCAAGCTCCACCGCCACCGCCACCACCACCGGTTATTCAGCCCATTCGAAATGGGTGTACTTACAAGGAATTCCAGAGCTGTAAACCACATAACTTCAGTGGAACCGAGGTGTAACGACCCGACCAAAACCGTTATTGACGGCGCCGTTAACTTAGGTCCCGTTGCGTGGTCGTAGTCCCTATATGAGACTCGTTTGACCAAAATTATGTCGCATTCATTTGAAAGGTACAAGACTTGCAAGTTTAGTTTACAAAACCGTTAGACAACAAGTCTAAGTTTACAAAAGTCATAAAGTATAAATGAAATAACTTGCGACATAATTAGTTTAAAAACACAGTTGCTATAAATAGCGTAAGTATGTAAACAAAAGTTTGAATCCAAAGGTGCTATCACTAGCGTATGTATGTATGTATCTTGACTCCAAGCAAATAATCAGAGTGTATGCATGTATGCTTGACCCCAAGCAAGTATGAGTGTACGCGGAAGCATGTATCAAATAGCCAAGTATGAACCTGAGAAACATATAGAAAACTGTCAACGAAAAACGTTGGTGAGATCATAAATGTATTTGTGAAAGTATGTTTTTGAATCACAAGGTTTAGTATCAAGGCGTATACATCTCTAAAGATGTGTTTGTAAACCATAAGATTTAATATAAAGTGAATATCAAGCGTACACATCCCAAAAGATGTTGTCTGTATCACGAGCACCCAATTACCAAAACTTAACTGAATCTTCCCTCTGAGTTTTGAATATAGTGTTAGAACATACACTATGCACGTTGAAATTATATTTCATCCACTAACGGTAGCGAACCGTCTGAATGAGGGTTCGTTAAACCCGTATGGCCACACAACATAATCACTCGCTTACACTTACACCCTGCAAGTGGAACTAATGATAATTGGATTGAGGACTTTTGTTCTAACTCGTCTGTATCTTTGCTCTTGTATTCGCATTTGTATCCAAAGTATGAAAGTATAAACCGTATAAATGTATATAAAGTATATGTTTCTCAGCCCACGATTTAAAAGTATAAAAGTATTTGCAAAGGTGGGACTATGATCTCACCTCGAGTGCACGAGTATAAAAGTACTTCGCAAAGTAAACGTGTGCATGAAAGTTGCTTAGCCTTGACCTAAACAATTAAGTTATATCAATTAACCGTTACGACACAAGGTCGGGCGAAATGTGTTCAATTAGTCCTATGGCTCGTTACGACTCGAATAGTATAGCATGTGAATCACGTTGTCAAGTTTCATGCAAGAATCAAGTATAAAAGCATGTTAGAACGATTGTATAAAAGTTTGGTTAAGTTTGACTAAAAGTCAAACTTGGTCAAAGTCAACGAAAAAGTCAACACGTTCGGGTCGGGTCCCGAACTATTTTTCTAATCTTAGAAATCATATATGAGCATGTTGGCCAAGTTACATGTTAATCGGAGGTGCGTAGCATAGCAAACATTTTTCGAAATTTGACAAAGTAGGTCAGAATCTGACCACGGCATATGCCGCGCCGCGACAAAGCTGGCCGCGCCGCGGCATTACACGCGAGCTGATACCTGGCCAGTTTCAGTTTTCTAAGTCTCAACCCAAAACCTTTTTATGCATAAAACACAAACCGCAAACACTTAGAACTCGCATCTTATATCGTTGGAAAGCTCTTTTGACAAGGAATACAATTAACTACCTTTCACAAGCAAAAACATCAATTACAATAACCGAAAACTCGTCAATTGATCAAGAAAGGTTAATTTTCAAAGTTTCAAGTTCGTAAAACGTATTTTATAATTCGGGAATCCAATTTACACATACGATATGCCATTTTGAAGGTAATGAAGCATACATTACAACTAAACACTTACTAATAACATTTCATGGCATTCGAAACATCAAAAGCTCGTTTTAAGTCTATCAAACTCTAACCAAAATCCGCAAAAATCAATATTCATGTTTTTGAAGTTTCCTTAATCAACCTACGCATCAAAACGAAGCTAGTGATACTAGTAACACAATTAAAACATGAACTTTAACAATTTAACAACATTAACTCATCCAAAATCAAAGATTTAGCACACCCATTTCAAATGTTCAAACTAGTTACTCAAAACAACGAATCGAGCAAACAAAACATATATTCATGTTATACACGAGCCATAGACACTAACTAACACCATTTCAAGTCAAAAACACGAATTTAGAGAAATCTAGAGTTTTAGAAATGTTACCCAAAATCAATGAAGTTAGTATCAAATCGTAGAGGATGATGAGAGGATCAAGAATATGTAGTCGGATTTGTTGTGAGCTTCCAAGATTGAATTTAGATGATGAATGAATGGAATGGGTTTGTGTGTGTGTTCTTGAGATGGAGAGAAAAGGGATGAGGGAGATGATGGAATGGATGAAATGGGTTGACTAGTTGACCTAGTCAACTAGTTTGCCCATTTGGCAACTCCGGTCCCTCGAGTTTCAAAGCGGGTGCGGGATTTAACCGATCGAATATTTTTAAAACGCAAGTTAACGAGAGATGTTATAATTAAATGACGGAATTATTATGAACGTTAGTCAACGGAAACTACGAATTTAAATAACGAAAGGTATTATTTAAAAGAAAAAGACGGTGTTAAAAATAAATTTAACGGAAAAACGCGGGATGTTACATTATCCACAACTCAAAAGAAATTTCGTCCCGAAATTTAGTTGGAAGTAGTAGTTGTTGAATCTTCCTCGAGATTTTGTGTTGCCAATTCTACGAATGAAGGAGAAGTACGTTCTAGGGTATTTCAACGAACCTGAAGGTCGGGGTCGTATGTCGTTTTAAGGTTTGGTTCCATGATTTTATGGTTTCCGGTCCTCCTAGGAAGTGAGGTTCATCGTCGATAGTGAGTTCATCAAAGAAGATAACAAGTTCTCGTTTCGCAAAACACGTCTTTGAGTTGATACATCGAATGTAGGATAACGGAGACCCCAAAATGAGTCGGAAAGGTCTAAACGGCTAGCGACGGGTCCAAAACACCCCAAGAATTTAAAGGGTCAAAATATCGCGGATTTAGCTTCCTACGTTTTCCCGAAACGGATTGCACCTTTCCAAGGTGCGACTCTTAACGCGACGCGGTTTCCCACGTGGAATTTGAAATGTTTACGTCTAAATCGGCGTAGCTCATTTGGCGACAACGAGTCGTGTTGGGTCTTTCTTGGATATGGATAAGTTTTCTCGGTCGCTCATGCATAATCCCGGTCCCGGTGAATTGGTCATCGTTTACTTGGTTCGACAAAAGGAGAATGACGTTTCCGGTCATATAAGGTTTCGAAGGCGTGGCGTTAATACTCGAATGAAAATTTTGTAGTAAGAGAGTTTGATTAAAGGCAAAGACGTTTCTCAAGAAAATTTGAAGTTGGTAATACAAATTCGTATTATGGTTTTCAAGACTTAAATCGTATGTTTGTTCGGTCCGTCGGGTTGTGGATGGTACGCGGTACTCATGTCTAAACGCGGTCCCGAGGCTTTTTGTGAGGCACTCCAAAATCTAGAAGTAAAACGAGGATCTCGATCCGAAACGGGGTATATTTCCCTAAGGCATATTGAACAAGTTTGCTAGGAATTGAAAACGTTAGCTAGGACAAGTTTCTCAAGAAAATTCGCGTCGCGGAAGATTTATCGGTTTCCAAAAACGTTCGTCGGGGCAAGTTCTCCTCGGTTTCTGAAAGAAAAACGTTCGTCGGGACTATTCACCCTCGAGGTGAATACTAGTATAACGTGGAGAGTCTCTCCCTCCATTGAGAGTTTAGAGTAAAGATTTCCTGAACCGGAAGTACGAGTGTGATGAGAGAGAAGTTTCCGCCTCGGTGCGAGCATAACGAGTAAATTGTAGTTAGTCAATAAGACTGTGCGAGGACGAGATAGTATACACGTGTAACATACGGTTGAAGTCGAGAGGAATCGGTAATTCATTCGGAAGCATAAGTTTAATTTGACAATAATTGAAGGTGTGTCCCCGGTATGGTTGTTATAAATATTCTCGGAGTTTTCGGATGTCCAAACCTGAAAAGATGAAGTCATGTACATGGCACATGGTGGTGTTTAGGTTGATCGAGTCTAACCACCATCACGCGTCACTAGAACTTTGGTATGTCTTACCGTAATATAACTACGTTGATCGAGTGTAGTTATATTATGCTAACTCATACCTCCATTCCCACATCACTCTATAGATTCAAGTTCGTGTCATCGCGAAAATCTAAAATGAACAAAATGTAACGACGTCTCAAACATGACTCGTATTAAATCGAAAGAATTTGTGCAACTATAAACAAGCGTTCCCCGAGGGAAGTGTATAAATGATTGTTCACGTCAATGTGGTTCGAGTCAGACAATATTGTATTTAGGTATGAAAAGAGTAACGAGTCATGATAACAAGTAATACGCAACCGTAGCGATAAATGGTGATGACGATACTCATCTAGAGTAGTGACAGTGACTTTACAACATTCATGGATAGTAAGATGAGACGGGGGAAATAACAACCAAGGAGTCAGAGTTCCCGAACGAGTGTGACTAATGAAGTCGTCGTCATCCATACGTGTATGAATCATGAATTTACGTGTGTTACCAAAAAGTGGCGGAATACGAGTTCGTATGATGAAGGTTGGGTACCATTAAAAAGTTTGCCTAAGAATGATTCAAGTATAATGCACAAGTAGTCAAGTAAGTGCTATCTATAGCAAATGTATGTCAGAATGCAAATGCTAACTATCCGGTTGTAGTCTAGACTCACTAATGCGTCCTAACGACTCTGTTAGACACACTAATGCACGTCCTAGTTCCCTACAACCAACGCTCTGATACCATCTGTAACGACCCGACCAAAACCCTAAGTTAACGGCGCCGTTAACTTAGGTCCCGTTGCGTGGTCGTAGTCCCTATATGAGACTCGTTTGACCAAAATTATGTCGCATTCATTTGAAAGGTACAAGACTTGCAAGTTTAGTTTACAAAACCGTTCGACAACAAGTCTAAGTTTACAAAAGTCATAAAGTATAAATGAAATAACTTGCGACATAATTAGTTTAAAAACACAGTTGCTATAAATAGCGTAAGTATGTAAACAAAAGTTTGAATCCAAAGGTGCTATCACTAGCGTATGTATGTATGTATCTTGACTCCAAGCAAATAATCAGAGTGTATGCATGTATGCTTGACCCCAAGCAAGTATGAGTGTACGCGGAAGCATGTATCAAATAGCCAAGTATGAACCTGAGAAACATATAGAAAACTATCAACGAAAAACGTTGGTGAGATCATAAATGTATTTGTGAAAGTATGTTTTTGAATCACAAGGTTTAGTATCAAGGCGTATACATCTCTAAAGATGTGTTTGTAAACCATAAGATTTAATATAAAGTGAATATCAAGCGTATACATCCCAAAAGATGTTGTCTGTATCACGAGCACCCAATTACCAAAACTTAACTGAATCTTCCCTCTGAATTTTGAATATAGTGTTAGAACATACACTATGCACGTTGAAATTATATTTCATCCACTAACGGTAGCGAACCGTCTGAATGAGGGTTCGTTAAACCCGTATGGCCACACAACATAATCACTCGCTTACACTTACACCCTGCAAGTGGAACTAATGATAATTGGATTGAGGACTTTTGTTCTAACTCGTCTGTATCTTTGCTATTGTATTCGCATTTGTATCCAAAGTATGAAAGTATAAACCGTATAAATGTATATAAAGTATATGTTTCTCAGCCCACGATTTAAAAGTATAAAAGTATTTGCAAAGGTGGGACTATGATCTCACCTCGAGTGCACGAGTATAAAAGTACTTCGCAAAGTAAACGTGTGCATGAAAGTTGCTTAGCCTTGACCTAAATAATTAAGTTATATCAATTAACCGTTACGACACAAGGTCGGGCGAAATGTGTTCAATTAGTCCTATGGCTCGTTACGACTCGAATAGTATAGCATGTGAATCACGTTGTCAAGTTTCATGCAAGAATCAAGTATAAAAGCATGTTAGAACGATTGTATAAAAGTTTGGTTAAGTTTGACTAAAAGTCAAACTTGGTCAAAGTCAACGAAAAAGTCAACACGTTCGGGTCGGGTCCCGAACTATTTTTCTAATCTTAGAAATCATATATGAGCATGTTGGCCAAGTTACATGTTAATCGGAGGTGCGTAGCATAGCAAACATTTTTCGAAATTTGACAAAGTAGGTCAGAATCTGACCACGGCATATGCCGCGCCGCGACAAAGCTGGCCGCGCCGCGGCATTACACGCGAGCTGATACCTGGCCAGTTTCAGTTTTCTAAGTCTCAACCCAAAACCTTTTTATGCATAAAACACAAACCGCAAACACTTAGAACTCGCATCTTATATCGTTGGAAAGCTCTTTTGACAAGGAATACAATTAACTACCTTTCACAAGCAAAAACATCAATTACAATAACCGAAAACTCGTCAATTGATCAAGAAAGGTTAATTTTCAAAGTTTCAAGTTCGTAAAACGTATTTTATGATTCGGGAATCCAATTTACACATACGATATGCCGTTTTGAAGGTAATGAAGCATGCATTACAACTAAACACTTACTAATAACATTTCATGGCATTCGAAACATCAAAAGCTCGTTTTAAGTCTATCAAACTCTAACCAAAATCCGCAAAAATCAATATTCATGTTTTTGAAGTTTCCTTAATCAACCTACGCATCAAAACGAAGCTAGTGATACTAGTAACACAATTAAAACATGAACTTTAACAATTTAACAACATTAACTCATCCAAAATCAAAGATTTAGCACACCCATTTCAAATGTTCAAACTAGTTACTCAAAACAACGAATCGAGCAAACAAAACATATATTCATGTTATACACGAGCCATAGACACTAACTAACACCATTTCAAGTCAAAAACACGAATTTAGAGAAATCTAGAGTTTTAGAAATGTTACCCAAAATCAATGAAGTTAGTATCAAATCGTAGAGGATGATGAGAGGATCAAGAATATGTAGTCGGATTTGTTGTGAGCTTCCAAGATTGAATTTAGATGATGAATGAATGGAATGGGTTTGTGTGTGTGTTCTTGAGATGGAGAGAAAAGGGATGAGGGAGATGATGGAATGGATGAAATGGGTTGACTAGTTGACCTAGTCAACTAGTTTGCCCATTTGGCAACTCCGGTCCCTCGAGTTTCAAAGCGGGTGCGGGATTTAACCGATCGAATATTTTTAAAACGCAAGTTAACGAGAGATGTTATAATTAAATGACGGAATTATTATGAACGTTAGTCAACGGAAACTACGAATTTAAATAACGAAAGGTATTATTTAAAAGAAAAAGACGGTGTTAAAAATAAATTTAACGAAAAAACGCGGGATGTTACACGAGGGACCGGTTGGTCTCACCAGATGGTTCGAGAAACTTGAATCAGTATTCCGAGTTAGCAACTGTTCGGAGGACAACAAAACCAAATTTGCTTCTTGCACTCTGTCTGACGGCGCGCTCACGTGGTGGAACACAATGGCACAGGCACAAGGCATTGATGAGGCGTATGCTACGCCATGGGAAGAATTTAAGTGTGCCATGATTGAGGAGTATTGTCCGAGAACCGAAATCCAAAAGATGGAAATGGAATTCATGCAGTTAAAGGCCGTTGGGAACGACCTTGATGGTTACAATAGGAGGTTTCTTGAGTTAGCTCTTATGTGTCCGACAATGGTCACCCCGGAATTCAAGCGAATGGAAAGGTACTTCTGGGGACTTCCTAAAAGCATTAAGGGAAACGTTACCTCGTCCAAGCCGCCAAATGTTCCTGAAGCGACGTGCATGGCGCATACTTTAATGAATCAAATAACCATCGATGAACCGGAGAAAACTAATTCTGAAGCGGGTACTAGTGAGAAACGCAAATGGGATAACAGAAACAACAACAACAACAACAGGGGAAGGAACTATGAACAGAACTCGGCGAAACGACATGAGGGTTTCAGAGGAAACAACAACGGTGGAAACCCCAACAACAACACCAACTCCAACCCGAACTACAAGGGAACCCTACCTCAATGCAAGAGGTGTTACAAACACCACACTGGGTATTGCAGTGTTGTCTGCGAGAAGTGCCAACGGTCTGGGCATGTTGGAAAAGACTGCAAGGTCACCACTTTGAATGGGAAGCCGAACCCCACAGGGCCAAGGAAATGTTACGAATGCGGGCAGACAGGCCATTTCAAAAATGCGTGTCCAAATAAGCAAAAAGATGACGGACCACCGCGCGCTAGAGCTTTCAATGTTAATGCAAGGGACGCACGCGAAAACCCCGACTTGGTGACAGGTATATTCAAAATCAACAATCTTTTAGCTTCTGTCTTGTTTGATACTGGTGCGGATAGAAGTTATGTATGTAGACATTTTTGCGATAAGATTAATTGGTCATTAGTCCCATTAAAAGAGAGTATGCTTGTCAAGGTCGCCAATGGAAAACTTGAGAAAGTTGACCATATTAGTCGAGGAGCTATCATCAACACAGCTGGTGCAAATTTCGAAATCGATTTGTTACCCATAAAACTGGGAAGTTTTGACGTGATAATCGGTATGGATTGGTTGAGCAAGATAAGGGCCGATATTATCTGTGGAGATAAAGCTCTTCGTATACCACAAGGAGACGGTGAGCCACTGGTTATCTACGAAGAGAGATGTACCTCGAAGTTGAACCTCATTAGTTGCGTGAAAGCGCAAAAGATTATGAAGAAGGGACGTCTTGCTGTCCTAGCGCATGTGAAAACGGTAGAAACTGAGGTGAAGAATGTGAACGACGTTAGAATTGTGAACGAATTTTCCGATGTCTTCCCAGAGGAATTGCCTGGATTACCGCCGCCGAGAGCCGTAGAGTTTCAGATCGACTTAGTGCCAGGAGCTGCACCTGTAGCTCGCGCACCTTATAGACTCGCACCTTCCGAGATGCAAGAATTACAAAGCTAACTACAAGAACTACTTGATCGAGGATTTATCCAACCAAGCTTCTCGCCTTGGGGCGCACCTGTGTTGTTTGTGAAGAAGAAGGATGAATCCTTCCGTATGTGTATCGACTACCGTGAGCTCAACAAATTGACGATCAAGAATCGGTATCCTCTTCCCCGAATTGACGATCTTTTTGAACAACTACAAGGATCGAGTGTCTACTCAAAGATCGATTTGTGATCCGGTTATCACCAATTGAGGGTGAAGGAAAGTGACGTGATGAAAACTGCATTCAGGACCCGTTATGGTCATTATGAGTTTCTCGTGATGCCATTCGGTTTGACAAATGCACCTGCTGTATTCATGGACCTCATGAATCGTGTCTGCAAGCCGTACTTGGATAAGTTTGTTATCATCTTCATAGATGATATCCTCATCTACTCTAAGAGCGAAGAAGAGCATGAGAAACACCTCCGACTAGTACTTGAACTCCTGAGACAAGAGCAACTTTACGCCAAATTCTCCAAGTGTGAATTTTGGTTGAAGGAAGTACAATTTCTGGGTCATGTTGTGAGCGACCAGGGTATCAATGTTGACCCCGCCAAGATTGAAGCTATCAGCAAGTGGGAGACTCCCACTACTCCGACCCATATTCGCCAATTCCTAGGTCTCGCCGGTTACTACCGAAGGTTCATTGAAGGATTTTCTCTGATTGCGCGTCCTTTGACCGCACTGACTCACAAGGGCAAGAAGTTCATTTGGAAACCTGCACACGAATCAGCATTCCAAACTTTGAAGAAGAAGTTAACCACCACACCTATCTTATCACTTCCTGAAGGTAGTGACAATTTCGTCGTTTATTGCGATGCTTCGAAAAATGGTTTTGGTTGTGTACTGATGCAATGATCAAAAGTTATTGCCTATGCCTCCCACTAATTAAAGATTCACGAACGGAACTACACTACGCATGATCTTGAACTTGGAGCCGTTGTCTTTGCACTCAAATTGTGGAGACACTAATTGTATGGAACTAAGAGTACTATTTTCACCGATCACAAGAGTCTCCAGCACATCTTCGATCAGAAGCAACTGAATATAAGATAGCGACGATGGATCGAGACGCTCAACGACTACGATTGTGAACTACGTTATCATGTTGGCAAGGCCAATGTTGTAGCTGACGCTTTAAGCCGAAAGGAGAGGACAACACCTCTTCGTGTTAGGGCTCTGAACATCACCATCCATTCGAACCTCAACAGTAAGATCAGAGTAGCCCAAGATGAGGCTCTCAAGAAGGAGAATATAACTCATGAACAATTGAACATACTTATCTCTCGATTCGAGGTTAGGGAGTCTGGACTCCGATGTTATGCCGAAAGAATTTAGGTACCTCTTTATGGAGATCTACGGAACCTTATACTTGATGAAGCACACAAATCGAGATATTCGATTCATCCTGGAGCGGGCAAGATGTACCACGACCTTAAAGAGCAGTATTGGTGGCCAAATCTTAAGAAAGACGTTGCGACTTATGTTGGTAAGTGTTTGACTTGCTCGAAGGTTAAAGCCGAGCATCAGAGACCTTCTGGGTTACTTCAACAACTGGAAATCCCACAATGGAAGTGGGAAATGATAACGATGGGTTTCATCACCAAGCTACCAAAGACGGTGGGCGGATACGATACCATCTGGGTTATTGTTGACCGCCTTACCAAATCTGCACACTTTTTAGCTATGAAGGAAACGGATACGATGAAGAGACTTGCTCAATTATACATCAAGGAGGTTGTATCTCGTCATGGTGTACCTTTATCGATCATCTCGGATCGCGATCCCTGTTTTGCTTCTAGATTTTGGCGTTCTTTACAAGAAGCCATGGGAACCCGTCTCGACATGAGTACTGCTTATCATCCACAGATCGACAGACAAAGTGAACGAACGATTCAGACATTGGAAGACATGTTGCGTGCATGTGTCATCGATTTCAGAAAGGCCTGGGAAAGCCATTTGCCGTTATCCAAATTCTCGTACAACAACAGTTATCACTCGAGCATTAATGCCGCACCTTTTGAAGCGTTGTATGGCCGAAAGTGCCGATCTCCTATTTGTTGGGCTGAAGTAGGTGAAAAGCAAATCACCGGACCCGAGGTAGTCCACGAAACGACGGAGAAGATTGCTCAGATTCAAGCTAGACTTAAGACTGCCCGCGATCGTCAAAAGAGTTATGCCGATCTTAAACGTAAAGACTTTGAATTCAACGTTGGTGATCGTGTTATGTTGAAGGTTGCATCTTGGAAGGGTGTGATTCGTTTTGGAAAGCGTGGAAAGTTGAACCCACGATACATTGGTCCTTTTGAAATTTTGGAACGTGTTGGACCCGTTGCTTACCGTTTGGATCTACCAGCACAATTGAGCTCAGTTCATTCTACCTTCCACGTGTCAAACTTGAAGAAGTGTCATGCTGCACCTGAACTTTTCATACCACTTGAGGAACTTACAATTGATGACAAACTCCACTTTGTGGAAGAGCCTGTTGAAATTATGGATCGTGAGATCAAGACTTTGAAATGCAATAAGATTCCGATCGTCCGAGCGCGATGGAATGCCAAACGAGGACCTGAGTTTACCTGGGAGCGAGAGGATCAAATGATGCGGAAGTATCCTCACCTTTTCCCGACTCATCCATCTAACTCAGCTTAAAATTTCGGGACAAAATTTTCTTTAACAGGTGGGTAATGTAACGACCCTGGTTTTTCCAACGTTAATTATTAATAATTATTATTATTAATATGTGTAATTAAACGAATGTATGTTATTACATTTACATGTTGCCATGATTGCCCGTACATGAGTTTTGAATGCCCGAAACGTCTTTGTGACACACGAAACTTGCACGAATAATATTTTCACATATTATTTACATTCATGATTAAGTTTTATTAATCATTTTAATTAACTAAGGTTATTAGTTAGTTACTTGGGCTTTAATTGGATTAACTTGATAATTACATACAACTTGGGCTTTTAATTGAACATGGGCTTATAAAGCCCACCCTACTTCTTTCATGGACTCATTAGCCCATTTTAATGTGTAAGTATCACCTTATGATGCAACTAGTTAGTTTAGAGACTTATGGAATCTAGTTTCACACTTTCCCCATGCATGCACCTCTAGTATCCAACTTTTTCAAGCTTTTAATGCTAGTGACCAAAGAACACTTACCCCTCCCCCTTTGGAGCTACAGACCGTCGGCCTTGTGTAGGCCAAGGGAGTTTTTTTTTTCAATTTTTCCTTATTACTCTTCACTAGTCTTCATTTCTCACACACACACAAAAATTACTTCCAACTTTCTCTCTTTTCTCTAGTTCTTGTAAGTAAACTTGAAGCTTTCCTTCCTTTCTTTATCTTTGTAAAACCGTAGCCTTGGCTACACAAATCATCATCATCTTTTGTCACTTGTTGTAGTTTACTTGATCATTGTTTACTTACTTACTAGTAGTTGTTTGTTACTTACTTGTAGTTGTTATTGTTATTTACTTATTATTTTCTAAGAAGCAAACTTGTTAGTTTGATTCTTCATCTATCTTGTTCTAACAAGAACATACAAGACATAAAATTTCTAATTTATGATCTCCACTTAATACTTGTTTAAAGAAAGAAAGTTCATGTGTTGTAACTCATACTTGAAGTTCATGAAGTAAACTTAAAGTTTACTTTCTAAAGATCAAGACTTAGGCTTGAATCTTTAAAGTATGAACAACCATGACTTATTAACTTGTTTATTTAGTTTGTTACTTCATATTATGCACTTTAATTTTATGTTGTTGGTTAAATGGTCAAGTACTACAAGTTAGTCTTGATCTCATACTTTCTTGAACTAAAATTAACTTTGAAAGTTCAAGAACATCTAAGTAAGCTTTCTTTAATTATAACTTTGTACACTTATCTTAGATCTAGACTTTTGAGTCTTGGATCTTCAAGATCAAACTAAGAACTATGTTCTACAACTCAAGATCTTGATTTCATAAGTTTACTTTCAAGTTTGTAACTTATTATTAGTTTTAAAGTTCATGTATGTGTTAGATCTAAGACTTTGATGTAACTTTGGTTCATCAAACTTCATACAACTCTTAAGTGAGTTGTGCTACATGTCTTAGACCTACACTTGTGTCATAATAGTCAAAACTTGGTTAATATTACTTTTACATTTCATGTATGTGTTGAATCTAAGACTTTGATGTAACTTTGGTTCATTAAAACACTTGCAACACTTAAGTGAGTTGTGCTTCATGTCTTAGACTTACACTTGGGTTATGAGGGTCAAAACTTTGTGAAAATGATGTAAACACATCAACGAGTTGTACACTTGAAGCTATATGCATCAAGGATGAGAACCATGATAAGCATCGAGCACCAAGAACCACCGGAACCTACTGACCCTACTGTTTCACTATTACTGTGTCTGACCCGTATGACTCGGGCTACTGTAACCTTGATTTTCAGTTATCTCTGTTCGATTAGATAACTTTTCATAGAGGACTCGTCTTAATTAGAGTTACGGTTTAGGATTTATGGCCTTCCGATCGTCACTATGTCCTTTTAACGTTGTGCAGAAAATTCTGACCTACTCGCACTTAAACCATCGCCACAGTCAAACTAAGACGAGTTTGCTTCTGTAAATTTTATCACACTTAAAGGACTCATATACGGAGCCATGGCCACTGGTCTCACCTTATTTCAGTAAGGGTAGAGGCCGTGGTGACTGACCGAACTCAGCCTTTGTTTTAAACTCTTTCATAAACGAAACTTACTTTACACCTTTTGTTTGATGATGAATGATGATGACTTTTAAGACCTTATTTACATACTTTTAAACCTGATCGGACAATTTACTGACTTAGTACTATTTGACTTAGGTTGAGGACCCATTTGGACAACCTTCATTACTTGCTTACTTTCCGAGTCATACTTTACCGCTACTTTATCATTGTGAGTTATAGCATTCCCTTTTTACTTTAACTTATTTTGGGAACTGAGAATACATGCAGATTTTATGTTTTACATACTAGGCATGAGTACTTAAACTTATATATGTGTGGGTTATACAACGGCATAAACATTCCCTTTAGCTCGGTAACGTTTAGTCATTGGTTTTTGAACCGGTGAACGCGAATCTTAGATATGGATCCATAGGGTTTGACATCCCCACTCGGGCTAGTAGCGCTAGCATTTAACGAGTGTTTAATACTTCGTAGACATATGCACTTGCCAAGTGTACTTTCAGGGGGTATAAACGTTAAGTTAGTTACCAAGTGCCCACGGTTAACATATACTTTATCATACTGTTTTGAAACGCTCTTTGTAGCACTGAAATCTCTTGGCCTACCTTACATACTGTTATACTTAAACTATAGCTCACCAACCTTTGTGTTGACATTTTTAAGCATGTTTTTCTCAGGTGCTTAAGGTTATTTGCTTCCGCTGTCGTGCTAGTCTTGCCGTAGACACCCGCTGCTCTAGTGTTATCACCGCATGAACTGTTTATCTTGCATTCAAACTTTAATACATTTGAAACTATGTTTTATAACGACCTAAGGGTCACGTACATTTATTCATGCTTGCTATTCGTAGAAGCATACTGTTAGTGTAAAACATTTGACGTCAATTATGATGTCATCTTTTTTATCGTGAATGCAACTTCTTTTATTACAGCATATAGTACTTAACCTTGTGATGATCCTGTTGTTGATGATTCGTACACGATGGTTTTGTACGGGGCATCACATCATGTTCCATGTTACACGACTCTTACATTCTATTTAAATCTCCAAACAAATTAAGAACATATTTTCTTGATAATTCTATCTTTTCCAGTGACTTTTGATAATTTGGCAAATGTTTTAGGATTCAACCCTGACTACGTCAAAAGTTAAATCTCTATCTCAATCTTTTGAGACAGCTTCACTTGTACGCTTCACATAATCGAATCGTTTTGTCTATATTAATTAATAATGATAAACTCTATTTATCAACTCGTATTCGTCATGAAAACATTTTTATTGTTAGCCATGACGACCTCGATCAAATTTCGGGACGAAATTTCTTTAACGGGTAGGTATTGTGACGACCCGAAAATTTTCGACTAAATTTAAACTTAATCTTTATATGATTTCGATACGATAAGCAAAGTATGTAATGTTGAGTCTAGAAAATTTTGAAACGATGTTCATATATTCTATTAACCTTCGACTGCGCTCAACGATTCACGAACAATTAATTGTAAATAGATATGTGTGTATGTATATATAAATAATAATTGAAAATGTAATTTGAAACATTATATGTTGTTATAAGTAATTATGTGAAATAAAATAAAAATTGGATATTACAATAATTATTATTTAAACCACATCTATATATAAATAATGTATATAAAAAAAATATATTAAATGATTGTAACACTCGTTTGATGTTTCGATTGATATTAAACAAGTTAAATTCGAACTTATGTGGTTTTAAAATAAACAATAATCCGAAAATGAGTTTTACAAATTTTAGGCTTATTAAAGATATATTTAGGAACCATTTGTTGAATTTTAAAACTTTTCATATTTTACTTAGGATTGGGAGTGATTAATTAATGTAATTTTTATTTAATAATTAATGATCGAATTTTATACCATAATGACCAAAATAAATAAATATAGTTAATTTAAAAATATGGGATTTTCCTGAAGACTTTTTATTCGCCACTGTGTGAACAACGGGGCACGATATAACACTCCGTTAAGAGTGTCGGTAGATGAGAACAAAATTCAAGGCTTCTAAATCGATTTATACACGTTTTCACTTATTGATATCCTATTATTATAATCATCATATTATTACTTTATATTTAAATTATATCCACTAGTTCTAAATATATATTATGTATACAGATGAATATTGACACTAACATATTTACACCAACCCACCTTTTGATCACCATGAAACCCATTTCTATATTTGATCGACCAATAAGACAACCTTCATCATTCAACCACCAAGACCATCACCCATATTGAGCTTCCACCACCTTTCATCATCATCACATCACAAAACCAACGACCACCATAATCATTATCATCAACCACCACACGCCATCACCATATATCTCGCCACCTTATAAATCGCTGATTGAACTGTTATGATGGCTGCAACCCACTTCTATTTTTTGTTTATACTTCTGGATACTGTCTAGCTGTATATATTACTTTCAAACGATCACCAAACGTTGCTACAACTACTAATACAATTCGCTACTATTGCAGTTTCTTATATTGTTTTTGTTTCAAACCACCTCACTATCATCATCAATGGATAACAGCTGCTACTGCCCTCATATTCCTATTTCTCGTTAAAACCAAAACCCAAAAAGAACCAGGATACTACTGCTTGTTTTCTGTGTTTGAAACTTATGAACTCACCAACCTTTTGGTTGACACTTGAAAGCATGATTATTCTCAGATATGAAAGAAATCATCCGCTGTGCATTTGCTCATATTAGAGATATTACTTGGAGTCATTCATGGAAAATTTCAAAAGACGTTGCATTCGAGTCGTTGAGTTCATCAAGAATATTATTAAGTCATTTATAGTTAGATATATTATAAAATGGTATGCATGCTATCAACTTTCGATGTAATGAAAGTTTGTCTTTTAAAAATGATTGCAATGTTTGTAAAATGTATCATATAGAGGTCAAGTAGCTCGAGATGTAACCAAATGTAATGTATTCGTCCAAATGGATTAGGACGGGTCGTTAAATTTTGGGCATTTCACGTATGTGCCAGATTTGGGATCTTAAATCCCATCCACTCATCTCATTTCCTTTTTATCTTTTTCCTTTTCTTCTTCATTTTCTCTCAAAAACTCAAATACCCCAATTGATTCAAAGGGATTTTTGGAAAGGAAGAAGCGGGTTTTGATCGAAAGCGTAAGAGACAAGTTTGTTCTCCTCGTTCGTAGCTACAATTTGATACTAGTGGTAAGCTCTAACTTCGAATTTCATTTTCGTGTTCATCATCTAAATTTGGGGCTTTTGGCTTGTATGTTCATAGATGGAACCCATTTAGTTGTTAATGGAAGAAAATAACTAGGATTCAAGTTTATTAGTGATGAAGGCGGGTTTTGGGTTGGTTGATGATTTAGCCTTGTTTAAGGCTAGTAAATGGTGTATAATCACTAGTGTTAGTGATTATGGAAGTGTTGGAGCTCATTTGGATGTGTTTGGTTGACTAATTTTGAAATAGGTCAAAATTAGGGTTTTGGTGTCAATTTGGGCAAGACAAGTATTTAACACTTGTGTTCGGGTTTAATTAGCTTATTAGGACCATTGTCACTATTGTTAAGTGATTATTGGTTAGTTTGGGCGCGATTTGAGCTTGGAAGTGCAATTGGGTCGAAATTGCGCTAGTTGTCGATTTGGGTTGGTTTGTAAATCTACCCTAATTGTGTTATTTGTCATGTGATAATGGAATAGGTACATTCCATTGGCGTTTGCGGATTTTGGTTGGCATCCATCAAGACTTCAAGGTGAGTGTAAATTTACTATGCACATGTGTATGTGTAAAATGGGTGCGTGTGCGTAGGGTGACCCTTGTTCGGGTTTACTCTACGTTCGTGTGGGGGAATGGACCTTGTGCTTCGGTTCCATGTGATACGCTTATGCGTTGTGGGTTTTTACCCTTAGTATTGTGAATTGGCTAGCGTTTTGGATAACCCTTTTTGGCGATGGGTTGCTAGCATTTGTTGTTGAGGAAATGAATCTCGGTTAGTGTGGATTCATGATGACTCGGGTTGTTTCGGTCATCTTGGTGATGAGAAAGTGAATTTCAGGTTGTGCGAATTCACTAAGGCTCGGGTAGTTCGGCCAACCTCGGTTGTAGAAGTGGTGAAGGAAGTGAATTTCGGGTTGTGCGAATTCACTAAGGCTCGGGTAGTTTGGCCGACTGTCATGTGGTTTGGGTTAAGGGGTTAACTTTATCGTTATTGTTGATTATATTTGTTATATACGCGTATATACTTATCGTTGTGTTGTAGCTAATCTTGTGGCGTTAGCTTGGTGATTACGTAGCGTGTAGCTATTTTGTGTATGTGCTCCTTTGTAGTTTGTTTACCATGCGGAGTCGGTATGTGTTTATTTTGATGCTTGGTAATGCGTAGCCATTTTATGCATATGTATGTGTATAGTATCTTTACATTCACTAAGCATTAGCTTACCCTCTCGTTGTTGATATTTTTATAGGTTCGCGTGATGGCAGCTCGGGTAAGCATGGGGATTAGAGATCTTGGCTAGGTTGCCTTAGAAGATCTAGCTTTTGGACTCGATTAGGATTCGGGTAGCGTAGTCCCAAATCACCATGCTCGGTTTTGTGTGAACGTAACTAGTCGGGTCATAATGATTATAACTGGTTTATGATTTAACTAGCGTATTATTGTATTAAGAAGTTTAACTTTTTGTTGTACGTTTTTAAGGTCGTTGAACTTACTTTGATAAAAATACGCTTTGGAAATTGTGTATTGGGACCTAAATATTAATGTATTAAAGAAAAAAATTTTACGGGCCGGTTTAAATACGGGTCGGGTTGTTTCAATGTGGTTCGACTAGCAATCATATTAGTTGTAGAGAGAGCTTTTATGGGTAAACAATCTACCCATGTGGTGAACAAGAAGTATTTATATTTAGTTGAAGATTTTTCAAGTGTTAATAAGTACCCATGGGGGTCTCGTATATGGGAACCGACTTACGAAGCGGTTAGTGAAGGGTTTGGTGTTCGGGAAAGCCAATTAGAGAGCGGCAAGGCGTACACTTTGGCGGGATTTATGTGGGCATTTAAGGTAACGACATGTTTGATTTCAAATACTTTTATTATTTAAAGATAATATATATATTTGATATTGTTAAAACAAATGATTTGTAGATTTGGATTCTCGAGGCTTACCGTCGTACCATTAAATCCTTTGCTAAAAAAACGGACAAGAATGGAGTACCGAGGGCTCTTTTTTGGAAGCGTACAACAGCGGAGACTTTTGGAATCTCTGATTACATTAAACTCTTAGATATTCAGGTTAGTTGCATTTAATATTTGAAATTACCTTTGACTGTTGTAAGCAGAGAGGAAATGGCAAGGTCGCAAGACCATTCCTGCGTCCTTGCGTCTCTCTTAAGCTTGGACGCAAGGTTGTACTTGCGGCTTTGCGTACTTGCTACATAAGGGACGCAAACCTAGATTTGCATCCTTGCGTCTCTTTGACCAGAATAGTCCCAAGTATTTTTTGTAATCTTGCGTATAAAGTCGTGTTTAATTATGCAGGATGATTGTCCCAAGAACAAGAAACCTCTACGTGGTCTCTTCCCCGCTGATACAGAGAAGGAGTGTCAATGGCGGATTGATAGTGACGCGTTATTTCTTGGAACATTAGTTAAAGAGGAGATCCAGCAAGATGAAACCGAAGTAATTCCAGAAACTGTAGAGCAGACACAGACACAGAGATAGACACAGACACATACACCAACACATCAAAATACGGAGGTACAAGAATTACATTGTGTGGTAGCATTGTTGACCGAGCGGGTGAACAAAAGTGAAAAAGAATTTAAAGAGCTGATGGAAAAAGTTGAAAATGAATTAACCAAATGTAAAAAGAAATTGTCGGAATACGAAGAAAACCCTTTTTCAGAGCAAGAGTATTATGATAAATCTTTCTCTGACAATGAGATTGTCAACCCTTCTCCGATGCAAATACGACGTGGAATAAGAGAAAGACGGCCCACACGTGCATTAAGGTCCCCGTTTACTGCACCTGGATATAGAAATAGTGTCATAACCAGACCTTAACCATAAGGACGAATACAATAACATATGATTTCATCGCGAGGTATTGACCTCTATATGCTACGTTTTTCAAAAACTGCATTCGTTTTTACAATACAAACCATAACTTTTATTACAAATACAAGATTTAAACAACATAATAATGATTATCGTTTAGCTATAATCTTAGCCTTACAAACTTTACATATGATGATAACAACACGATTTCCAACGTATTTTACATTACAAATTCTCCGATATGCAGTTTTATTTTTGACACAAATATGCATACTCAAGATCTTGCTTAAATTCAACATGTTGCAGCGGAAGCTTTTAGTTATCACCTGAGAATAAACATGCTTAAAACGTCAACATAAAGTTGGTGAGATATAGGTTTAATGCCGGCAGCGTTATAAATATAGACCACAAGATTTCATATATAAACGTTTTAATAAAAATATTCTAAGTTGTTGAGCACTTGATAACCATACTTAACATTTAATCAACGTCACACATTCCCTTTATTATGAAATCTTACTACACCGTACCAAGTGTAGTCACCGAAACGAAGTACTGTGCAACCGTTGAATACTGGTCGTCCAGTCCGGTTGGGGTTGTCAGGCCCGATAGATCTATCAACAGGATTCGCGTTTACAATACCTCATGTAAATAGTAGTTACCAAGTTACAGGGAAGTATGCCAGTGGTACAACTCAACGTAGAATATATATTTTTAATCACTTGTGTCCATAACGTAAATCATAAAATGCATGTATTCTCATCCCGAAATATTTAGAGTTTAAAAGTGGGACTATATACTCACTTTTGCCTTGAAGGTATTTAACTTGACTTGGTCTCCGATAGATATCACGAACCTAACCATATATATAATATATCAACATATTTTCTTTTCAAGTAATCGTTATATATATATATATATATATATATATATATATATATATATATATATATATATATATATATATATATATATATATATATATATATATATATATATATACTTATAATACTTTTAATGTTTTCTTAGTCCGTAGTTAGCAGTCTGATGTTAGTGGTCCATAATTAGTTGCTCAATAAAATAAATAAAGACCCCATCGTATTCGTATTGATCAGAATTAATCTCGACCCGTGGTACCATGTTGTCAAATGACGTGTTGCGTACATAAAGTACCGTGTTGTCAAATGACGTGTTGCGTACAATCATGAGGTCTTATGATTAATCTTCTCGTGTTGTTTACGGGTGGTCCTGAAATATATAAAATCAAATCATAAGTAATTATATATAAAATATCATATTAATTAGAAAAGATATGATTAATTTACTTTTTCTCCAAATATTTTCGTAGCTAAACTAGCTTCGGATACCCAATCTTGTTTTAGTCGTAGTTTCTTCATTACAACTCCGTTTTTGTTGGTTCAACTTGCCACTTCCTTGGATCAATTTTTAAGAATATGAACTGAAAATACCTTAGTTTGTATTCGAAATCACAGGTTATAGGTCAAACTTTGGTGAAACTTATGAAAGTGATCATTTTCCATCATAAAAACAACATTTAATGATCATTTTTCTAAAAATACTTACACTTTGAGTTAAACCATGAAATTTTTATGTGTTAACATATTCATAAGAAATATCATTTTTCCAGAACATAAACTTCCAATTCAAAGTTCAAGATGGTTTTTAATTATCTAACCCAAAACAGCCCCCGGTTGCACTCCGACGACGTAGATTCAGTTTTTAAGATGTTCTTTGTAAAACCAAGTTATATCTTGTTAGGTTAGCATATCATTATGATATATTACAGGTCTTGAAGTGTTTTAAAAGTCAAGTTAGAAGGATCTATTTAGTTTGCGAACAAGTTTGAAATCATTCAAACTATGTTCTTGTTGTTAAAATTTTATACCACAAAATAAGATAGCTATATGAATATGAATTGAATAAGATTATGAAAAATGTTACTACCTCAAGTTACTTGGACAAAGTTACTGCAAAAGATAAGAAATAATCTTGGAATCAAAGAGTGGTGGAGTTACATCAAAAGGTTGGAAGTAAACTTCTTCAAATGGGTGGTTATTTTGATATGTTCTTGAAAGAGTTTTCTTATGGTGTTTAAGGCTTGTAATTGAAGCTAAATGATGGGGAAAATGCTTGGAGATGATCAAGTATGAAGTTAGGAGTATTTTGAGAGAGAAATGAGGGTGTAGGTATGAGAAAATGGAGTGAAGAAATGGTGTTCATTCATAAAAACATTTTTAGTTAAAAAGAAAGAAAAGGATTCCTAATTTTGTTTTCTTACTAATAATTCATGCTACTTGACAAATCCTAGTTACCTCATATCTAGGGTAGTAATAATGTTGATTAGGATGTTGATTTGATGTGTATATACTAATAGTAAATACGTATAGAAGCTGGGTATGATACGGGTACATATACCCTAGATATACGTATAGAAATCTTGGGGAAACGGAACGAGAATTCAAATATAGCTATCTTTTGTGAATATACTTATATTGTTTTATATATTTAAGTCCTTAAAAAGTGATTAAATACATTATATATACAATACATGTATAAGCATTATAGATTATAAGTATATATATCAAAGAATGTTACGTATAGTTATCGTTTTGAAAACTTAAGTTAGTAGTTTCAAAATATACTTATAACTCATTGTCATTAGTACACAATGAGATGTTAAACCATCCTTAGATCATTTTAAATATATATAAATACATATATATACACAAACTAACCTATAATTATCGTATGTTATATAGTTCGTGATATCATCGGTCATATTGAACGGTCAAACGTTGTGTAAAACTCTTTTCAAAAACACAAGTCTCAAAAATTTGGATTGCTTATCATGTTGGTATGGTTTAATTTATGTAAATATAAATCTCATAAGTATAAAATGATCGGAAAAATCCGGGTCGTTACAGTACCTACCCGTTAAATAAATTTCGTCCCGAAATTTTAAAGTTGTACCTATTTTGCGTTCTCGGGAAACAAATGTGGGTACTTTTGTTTCATCTGATCCTCTCGTTCCCAAGTAAACTCGGGACCTCTGCGAGCATTCCAACGAACCTTAACTATTGGTATGTTGCTCTGCTTGAGCCGTTTAACTTCACGGTCCATGATTTCGACTGGTTCTTCTATGAATTGTAGTTTCTCGTCGACTTGGATTTCTTCAAGTGGAATGGTGAGGTCTTCCTTTGCAAGACACTTCTTAAGGTTTGAAATGTGAAACGTATTATGTACTCCGGCGAGTTGTTGTGGTAACTCGAGTCGATAAGCTACCGGTCCAATGCGTTCAATGATCTTGAACGGGCCTACATACCTTGGGTTCAGTTTACCCCTTTTACCGAAACGTATTACACCTTTCCAAGGTGACACCTTTAGCATAACCATGTCACCGATCTAAAACTCTAATGGTTTCCTTCGAACATCGGCGTAGCTCTTTTGGCGACTACGGACTGTTTTCAATCTCTCCTTGATTTGTACTATCTTCTCAGTCATTTCGTGTATAATCTCGGGACCAGTTAATTGTCGATCTCCTACTTCATTCCAACAGATAGGGGATCTACACTTCCTTCCATATAATGCTTCGAATGGTGCAGCTTTAATACTCGCATGATAACTGTTATTATACGAGAATTCTGCTAATGGTAGATATTTATCCCATCCGTTTCCAAAATCGATCACACATGCCCTGAGCATGTCTTCAAGAGTCTGAATTGTTCTTTCACTCTGCCCGTTAGTTTGTGAATGATATGCGGTGCTCATATCCAAACGAGTTCCCAGGGCTTCCTGTAGTGATTGCCAGAACTTTGATGTAAATCTACTATCACGATCAGATATAATGGAAATAGGTACTCCATGCCTTGAAACAATTTCCTTTATGTATAATCGTAATAGTTTCTCCATTCTATCCGTTTCCTTTATAGGCAAGAAATGTGCAGATTTGGTAAGACGATCAACTATTACCCAAATGGTGTCATAACCCCAGGCAGTCTTAGGTAACTTCGTGATGAAATCCATGGTAATACCATCCCATTTCCATTCTGGAATTTCTGGTTGTTGAAGTAACCCTGACGGCTTCTGGTGTTCTGCTTTGACTTTGGAACAAGTTAAACATTCCCCAACATATGTTGCAACATCTGTCTTTAAATTAGGCCACCAATAATGCGTCTTAAGATCTTGATACATCTTTCCAACTCTAGGATGTATCGAGTATCTTGTCTTATGTGCCTCGTTCAATATCAACTTCCTTAATCCACCCAACTTTGGTACCCAAATACGGTTTGCAAAATATCGAATTCCGTCTTCCCTTATAACGAGTTGTTTCCCATACTTCTTCATTATTTCATTTCCTATGTTTTCTTTAGTAAGAGCTTCTCGTTGAGCCTCTTTGATTTGTGAGTTGAGATTCATGCGAATTTTTATGTTCATTGCTCATACTCGAATTGGTTCCCGTTCCTTTCTGCTTAGAGCGTCGGCCACTACATTCGCTTTCCCGGGATGATAGCGAATCTCACAATCATAGTCGTTTATCAGCTCGACCCACCTACGTTGCCTCATGTTCAGCTGTTTCTGATCAAAAATATGTTGAAGGCTTTTATGATCAGTAAACACAGTGCATTTAACCCCATATAAATAGTGTCTCCATATCTTCAATGCAAACACTACTGCTCCCAATTCTAAATCATGCGTCGTATAATTCCGCTCGTGAATCTTCAATTGTAGGGATGCGTATGCTATAACTTTCTTCCGTTGCATAAGGACGCAACCAATACCTTGTCGCGAAGCATCACAATATATCTCAAAATCATCATTCCCTTCAGGTAACGATAAAATAGGTGCTGTAGTCAACTTCTTCTTCAGTAATTGAAATGCACTCTCCTGCTCAGAAGTCCATTCGTACTTCTTCCCTTTTTGCGTTAACGCTGTTAATGGTTTAGCTATTCGGGAAAAATCTTGAATAAACCTTCTATAATAACCAGCTAAACCCAAAAATTGGCGTATCTGCGTTGGTGTCTTAGGAGTCTCCCATTTTTCAATGGCCTCAATTTTAGCTGGGTCAACCTGATTTCCTTTGCTACTAACAACATGGCCAAGAAATTGCACTTCTTTCAACCAAAACGCACACTTAAAAAATTTGGCGTATAACTGTTCTTTTCTTAACAATTCTAATACCAACCTTAAATGTTGTTCATGCTCTTGCTCGCTCTTGGAATAGATAAGAATATCGTCAATGAAAATGATAACAAACTTATCTAAATACGGACTACAAACTCGATTCATGAGGTCCATGAATACAGCTGGCGCATTTGTCAACCCAAACGGCATGACCAAAAATTCGTAATGACTGTAGCGTATCCGAAAAGCAGTTTTCGGAATGTCTTCTTCTTTGACACGTAGTTGATGATAGCCCGATTTTAAGTCGATTTTTGAGTACACACATGATCCTTGCAGCTGATCAAATAAGTCGTCAATTCTCGGTAGTGGATACCGATTCTTGATAGTTAACTTATTTAATTCACGATAATCTATACACATCCTAAAAGATCCATCCTTCTTTTTAACAAATAAAATTGGAGCTCCCCACGGTGAAGTACTTGGTCGTATGAATCCACGGTCCAGTAATTCTTTTAACTTACTCTGAAGTTCTTTTAACTCGGACGGTGCAAGTCTATATGGAGCACGAGCAACCGGTGCAGCACCTGGTACAAGATCTATTTGAAATTCTACAGACCTGAAAGGAGGTAGTCCCGGTAATTCTTCCGAAAATACATCGGGAAAGTCTCTTACTACATTTACATCGTTAATATTCTTCTCCTTTTCTTCAACTTTCTTTACATGTGCTAGGATGGCATAACATCCCTTTTCTAAGCACTTTCGAGCTTTCAAACAGCTAATGAGATTCAGGTTTGGGTTACCTTTATCTCCGTAAATCATTATCATTGATTTATCCTTTCGAGGAATACGAATTGCCTTTTCAGCACACACTACTTCGACTCCTACTTTGGACATCCAGTCCATGCCGATAATTACGTCAAAACTTCCTAATTCTATAGGTATCAAATCAATCTTGAATGTTTCTCCGGCTAAATTTATTTTACAATCACGGCAAATTTTATCGGCTTTAATTAGTTTACCATTAGCTAACTCGATCATGTACTTAGCATCTAGAGGTAATGATGAACAATTCAATTTAGCGTAAAAGTCTCTACACACGTAACTTCTATCGGCACCAATATCAAATATAATAGATGCTGATAAGTTATTAATGATAAACGTACCCGTAACAAGCTCCGGGTCTTCACACGCCTCTCTAGCATTAATAATAAATGCTCTTCCACGTGCAGATCCATTATTCTTCTCTGGATTCGGGCACTGGCTCTTATAATGACCCTGTTTCCCACACCCATAACAAGTAACAGTGGCCAAGGCAGTTCTATTTGCATTGGTGGCAGGAGTCTTGGTGCCATTGGTATTTGTAACAGGAATCCTACAATCTTTAGCAAGATGACCCCTTCGATTACAATTTTCGTACACCACATTACAATAACCAGAGTGATGTTTGTGGCATCTGTTACATAAAGGATTTCGTCCTTTGTAACCAGAGCTTGAATCACTACCCGCACCTTGCGTGGTTTCTTGTTTCTTGTTGGATTGTTGATTACCTTCCCACTTTCTTTTGTTTTCTGATGTCTTGACATCGGTGTTCTTATCCAGAATAATCTGGTCCATCAACTCGCTTGCCATGGTGATGGCTTCGTGAATAGTCTTGGGTTTCGATGCTGTAACATTTGCTTTGACATTTTTAGGCAAACCATCTTTGTACAGTTCTATCCTCCGTTCTTCGGTTGGTACCAATTCGGGACATAGCAAAGCTAATTCCATGAATCGCTGATTGTAGTTAGTGAGTTCAGTACCAACAACTTTCAGGCTTCATAATTCAGCTTCCAACTTCCTAACCTCGTTCCTTGGACAATACTCATTGATTAGCATTGTTTTGAATTCTTCCCAGGGAGTATCATAAGCTACATCTCCTCCTACGGCCTTCACATAGTTTTTCAACCACGTGAGTGCACTATCTTGTAAGGTGCACGATGCATACTTGGTCATGTCCTTCTCAATACAACCACTGATTTTAAACACAGACTCAATCTTTTCGATCCACAAAGTTAAACCAACCGGTCCTTCTGTTCCACTGAATGATGAGGGCTTGCAACCTTGAAAAATTTTGTAGGTGCATCCCACACGAGGATTTGGGTTAACTGCAGCACCTCTTGCAGCCTCGACTCATAACATTCTGTCGTCCACTCGCTGATTGATGAGTTCCTCGATTTCTTGTTCCGTCATTCGGTTCAATCGCGCCATAATCTTCAATAAGAATGAAAAAAATAATTACTCACATGGAATATTATAGATGTAGTATGTATTTACAGTACATCGTAGCTTATTAATAATATGAACCAGTTATTATCATAAAAGCCTTTTCTTCTTATTAGCGTTTGATAATTATATCTAGGGTAGTACCTACCCGTTAAAGTTCATACTTAATAGCTTAGTACAGAAATTAATTACTACCATCCAAATAATACTCAACCATGGAAAATTATTGCATTTCACACTTCACTATTTTACATATGCTTATCTTACATCAAACATTAAGCAAACCACACTAGTAATATTATACAAAACGTTATATGATCCCATGGTTTAAAACAACTGCGCATCATTTAACCCAAAATGTTTGTGTTCAGAGAAATCGCTTAAAGGTTATCTTGACTGTCTCCCTGCGTTTTGGCTGAGGGGCTGAAGAACTGGATGTCGGGATAGAACTAATAGGAATAGCGGGAATAGGGGTGGAAGTGTCTGGTGGAGTTGGTGCCACAACATCCTCACTAAACTTGGGATTTGGATTTTCCAATTCAGTAGCCTTTCGTTTCTTTCCTCTTTCGAACTTGTCTTTCGTGATTTCCTGTATTTCTTCCTCTTCAGGATCACTTTCCGGTTCCTCTTCAATTGATTCATCCGAAAATTGTGAGTCTTCCCCAAAGGTGTCGTTTTTATCATCGGATAGGTTAATGACTGGAACACCATCTGAAGATTCTGGTTCGGAGTCGCTGAATGTGATAACAAGTTCTAAGCCAGACATCTATCACATAATAACTAGCAAATTAGTACCACATAATATTTACATATTAATTTTTAACCAACAAGGATAAGCAATATTTTTCGAAATCAAACACGGTCAAAGTCCAGACTCACTAATGCATCCTAACAAACTCGATAAGACACACTAATGCAAATTTTCTAGTTCTCTAAGACCAACGCTCTGATACCACATGTAAAATAGTGGGGACGCATCCCACTCAGTGCCTTCCCAGCTAACCGCCTGGTGACCACTGAGCGTACCTCAGACACTGATTTTACGGCCCGCCTCTCGGCAACGTACAGCCAACCCTAATAGGGACCGCGAGGAGGAAGAGCCAATGCTTCGTCACATGTAACACTGTGAGAACCCCCTCTACGATTAACCCGCTCATAAACGGCATTAAACCAGCTCTGATACCACCTGTAAAACAGTGGGGACGCATCCCACTCAGTGCCTTCCCAGCTAACTGCCCGGTGACCACTGAGCGTACCTCAGACACTGATTTTACAGCCCGCCTCTCGGCAACGTACAGCCAACCCTAATAGGGACCGCGAGGAGTAAGAGCCAATGCTTCATCACAGGTAACACTGTGAGAACCCCCTCTACGATTAACCCGCTCATAAACGGCATTAAACTAGCTCTGATACCACATGTCATAACCCGACCTTAACCATAAGGACGAATACAATAACATATGATTTCATCGCGAGGTATTGACCTCTATATGCGACGTTTTTCAAAAACTGCATTCATTTTTACAATACAAACCATAACTTTTATTTCAAATACAAGATTTAAACAACATAATAATGATTATCGTTTAGCGATAATCTTAGCCTTACAAACTTTACATGTGATGATAACAACACGATTTCCAACGTATTTTACATTACAAATTCTCCGATATGCAGTTTTATTTTTGACACAAATATGCATACTCAAGATCTTGCTTAAATTCAACATGTTGCAGCGGAAGCTTTTATTTATCACCTGAGAATAAACATGCTTAAAACGTCAACATAAAGTTGGTGAGATATAGGTTTAATGCCGACAGCGTTATAAATATAGACCACAAGATTTCATATATAAACGTTTTAATAAAAATATTCTAAGTTGTTGAGCACTTGATAACCATACTTAACATTTAATCAACGTCGCATATTCCCTTTATTATGAAATCTTACTACACCGTACCAAGTGTAGTCACCGAAACGAAGTACTGTGCAACCGTTGAATACTGGTCGTCCAGTCCGGTTGGGGTTGTCAGGCCCGATAGATCTATCAACAGGATTCGCGTTTACAATACCTCATGTAAATAGTAGTTACCAAGTTACAGGGAAGTATGTGTAGTGACCCGAACTTTTCCATGTTTATATATATTAATTGAGATTGATATTTACATGATTAAATGTTTCCAACATGTTAAGCAATCAAACTTGTTAAGACTTGATTAATTGAAATATGTTTCATATAGACAATTGACCACCCAAGTTGACCGGTGATTCACGAACGTTAAAACTTGTAAAAACTATATGATGACATATATATGGATATATATATATATAGTTAACATGATACTATGATAAGTAAACATATCATTAAGTATATTAACAATGAACTACATATGTAAAAACAAGACTACTAACTTAATGATTTTTAAACGAGACATATATGTAACGATTATCGTTGTAAAGACATTTAATGTATATATATCATATTAAGAGATATTCATACATGATAATATCATGATAATATAATAATTTAAAATCTCATTTGATATTATAAACATTGGGTTAACAACATTTAACAAGATCGTTAACCTAAAGGTTTCAAAACAACACTTACATGTAACGACTAACGACGACTTAACGACTCAGTTAAAATGTATATACATGTAGTATTTTAATATGTATTTATACACTTTTGAAAGACTTCAATACACTTATAAAAATACTTCTACTTAACAAAAATGCTTACAATTACATCCTCGTTCAGTTTCATCAACAATTCTACTCGTATGCACCCGTATTCGTACTCGTACAATACACAGCTTTTAGATGTATGTACTATTGGTATATACACTCCAATGATCAGCTCTTAGCAGCCCATGTAAGTCACCTAACATATGTGGGAACCATCATTTGGCAACTAGCATGAAATATCTCATAAAATTACAAAAATATGAGTAATCATTCATGACTTATTTACATGAAAACAAAATTACATATCCTTTATATCTAATCCATACACCAACGACCAAAAACACCTACAAACACTTTCATTCTTCAATTTTCTTCATCTAATTGATCTCTCTCAAGTTCTATCTTCAAGTTCTAAGTGTTCTTCATATATTCTACAAGTTCTAGTTACAAAAAATAAAGAATACTTTCAAGTTTGCTAGCTCACTTCCAATCTTGTAAGGTGATCATCCAACCTCAAGAAATCTTTAGTTCTTACAGTAGGTTATCATTCTAATACAAGGTAATAATCATATTTAAACTTTGGTTCAATTTCTATAACTATAACAATCTTATTTCAAGTGATGATCTTACTTGAACTTGTTTTCGTGTCATGATTCTGCTTCAAGAACTTCGAGCCATCCAAGGATTCGTTGAAGCTAGATCCATTTTTCTCTTTTCCAGTAGGTTTATCCAAGGAACTTAAGGTATTAATTATGTTCATAACATCATTCGATTCATACATATAAAGCTATCTTATTCGAAGGTTTAAACTTGTAATCACTAGAACATAGTTTAGTTAATTCTAAACTTGTTCGCAAACAAAAGTTAATCCTTTTAACTTGACTTTTAAAATCAACTAAACACATGTTCTATATCTATATGATATGCTAACTTAATGATTTAAAACCTGGAAACACAAAAAACACCGTAAAACCGGATTTACGCCGTCGTAGTAACACCGCGGGCTGTTTTGGGTTAGTTAATTAAAAACTATGATAAACTTTGATTTAAAAGTTGTTATTCTGAGAAAATGATTTTTATTATGAACATGAAACTATATCCAAAAATTATGGTTAAACTCAAAGTGGAAGTATGTTTTCTAAAATGGTCATCTAGACGTCGTTCTTTCGACTGAAATGACTACCTTTACAAAAACGACTTGTAACTTATTTTTCCGACTATAAACCTATACTTTTTATGTTTAGATTCATAAAATAGAGTTCAATATGAAACCATAGCAATTTGATTCACTCAAAACGGATTTAAAATGAAGAAGTTATGGGTAAAACAAGATTGGATAATTTTTCTCATTTTAGCTACGTGAAAATTGGTAACAAATCTATTCCAACCATAACTTAATCAACTTGTATTGTATATTATGTAATCTTGAGATACCATAGACACGTATACAATGTTTTGACCTATCATGTCGACACATCTATATATATTTCGGAACAACCATAGACACTCTATATGTGAATGTTGGAGTTAGCTATACAGGGTTGAGGTTGATTCCAAAATATATATAGTTTGAGTTGTGATCAATACTGAGATACGTATACACTGGGTCGTGGATTGATTCAAGATAATATTTATCGATTTATTTCTGTACATCTAACTTAGAACAACTAGTTGTAGGTTACTAACGAGGACAGCTGACTTAATAAACTTAAAACATCAAAATATATTAAAAGTGTTGTAAATATATTTTGAACATACTTTGATATATATGTATATATTGTTATAGGTTCGTGAATCAACCAGTGGCCAAGTCTTACTTCCCGACGAAGTAAAAATCTGTGAAAGTGAGTTATAGTCCCACTTTTAAAATCTAATATTTTTGGGATGAGAATACATGCAGGTTTTATAAATGAGTTACAAAATAGACACAAGTACGTGAAACTACATTCTATGGTTGAAATATCGAAATCGAATATGCCCCTTTTTATTAAGTCTGGTAATCTAAGAATTAGGGAACAGACACCCTAATTGACGCGAATCCTAAAGATAGATCTATTGGGCCTAACAAACCCCATCCAAAGTACCGGATGCTTTAGTACTTCGAAATTTATATCATATCCGAAGGGTGTCCCGGAATGATGGGGATATTCTTATATATGCATCTTGTTAATGTCGGTTACCAGGTGTTCACCATATGAATGATTTTTATCTCTATGTATGGGATGTGTATTGAAATATGAAATCTTGTGTTCTATTATTATGATTTGATATATATAGGTTAAACCTATAACTCACCAACATTTTTGTTGACGTTTTAAGCATGTTTATTCTCAGGTGATTATTAAGAGCTTCCGCTGTCGCATACTTAAATAAGGACGAGATTTGGAGTCCATACTTGTATGATATTGTGTAAAAACTGCATTCAAGAAACTTATTTTGTTGTAACATATTTGTATTGTAAACCATTATGTAATGGTCGTGTGTAAACAGGATATTTTAGATTATCATTATTTGATAATCTACGTAAAGCTTTTTAAACCTTTATTGATGAAATAAAGGTTATGGTTTGTTTTAAAATGAATGCAGTCTTTGAAAAACGTCTCATATAGAGGTCAAAACCTCGCAATGAAATCAATTAATATGGAACGTTTTTAATCAATAAGAACGGGACATTTCAGTTGGTATTCGAGCGTTGGTCTTAGAGAACCAGAATTTTGCATTAGTGTATCTTATCGAGTTTGTTAGGTTGCATTAGTGAGTCTGGACTTCGACCGTGTTTACTTGAAAAATGATTGCTTAACAAATTTTGTTGGAAACTATATATTTTTAACATGTGAATATTATGTGATATATTAATCTCTTAACGCGTTTGATATTATGTGATAGATGTCTACCTCTAGAACAAGTCCCATTGACTCACCTAATAATAATGAAGAGTCAAATGTAAATTGGAATGATTCGTGGACTGATTCACAAGTTCCCGAAGAGGAACCGGAAGAAGAGTCGGAACCGGAAGAAGAATCGGAACCGGAAGAAGAATCGGAACCGGATGAAGAAATAGAACCGATGGGGGAAATAATAAAACGGTTAAGTAAAAGAAAATCCTCAACCAACCGACCAAGGTTAATTATGGTCAATGGTGTTTCCACCAAGGAAGCAAAATATTGGGAGGATTACCAATTCTCTGATGAATCGGATTCCGACGAGAATTTCGATGATGTTATAGAAATTACCCCAACTGAATTTAAAAAGGCAAAAGAAAATAATAAGGGAAAGGGCATAAAAATAGAGAAATCTAATTCCAACACCGATGAACTTTATATGTATCGTCAACCCCCGAAGTCCTTAAGTTGTAACAATGATCCGGAAACCTCTAAACCACCAGGTTTTTCTAAACCAATGTGGAAAACGACGGCTCGTATTAGGGGAACATCATATATCCCTAGAAACTTGGCAAAACGAACCAAAATCGAAGAAGAAGAAGAAACAAGCGAGTCGGAATAAGATAGTTGTATTCGTGTGGTGTAATATATGTAATATAGTGTGCTTATGCTTTATGATATATGTAAAAATTGCTTGTATTAATAAGTATTTTTTTTTTGAATCTAACTCTTGTCTATTTTACAGTATAAAAACACAAAATGGATAGACAATCCAATATTTTAAGAGACCTACCCGGAGACATGATTGATGAAATCTTGTCTAGAGTCGGTCAGAATTCTTCGGCACAACTATTTAAGGCGAGATCAGTTTGTAAGACATTCGAAGAACGTTCTAAGAATGCATTGGTTTATAAAAGGCTTTCGTTCGAAAGATGGGGGATATCACATTGGGAAATCCATAAGTTACGATGTGTTTACTTTGACGCATATATTGCTGGGAACCCAAATGCTATTTTACGCAATGGGTTAAGAAATTATTTTGACTCAATATATCTGAATATTGGACTTCGTGATTTAGAAAAAGTGGCTAACATGCAACATAAAGAAGCATGTTATGCTTACGGATTAGTAATGTTCGCTTCTCACCAAAGTGAGAACAAGAACATCGGGCTACAACTATTAAACAAAACGTTCCCACAAGTGACGGAGTCGGTAATTGGGGTAAGAAATGAGGTTTTTAGATTGTTACGGGACTGTTGGACATTACGTAACCCTCGTCCCTTTGACGACGTTACAACACGCTGTCTTATCAACAGCCATAACGGTTATGTTCCACAAGACCAAGGATGGGAAGTAATCCTAGTAAAACCAGAATGCATGACTTGTTTCTGGACGTATGAATTACTTGTCTTTATTGCCTTTGCTGAACGACTTGTGTACTAGCTAGAATTATCTTCACAACCAACTTGTATCAAATTTATTGTGTGCTATATTTCGATGCTATATGTAAAATAAGCGGTATTGTAAGTTTGTAAAATATTGTGTAAAAGTTTGAACGCGAAATATTATTATAATCAGTTTTTCATATAGAATTGTAGTAGTTGAATTGTATATTAGCTACTAAGTATGAACTTAACGGGTAGGTACTACCCGAATTTAAACTTATAAAATGCTAATATGAAGAAAAAGCTTTTATAAATGAGTTCATATTATGCTACAAAATACTATTAACTACTCTTAATATTCTGTATGATTAACTTGTTCCATTTGATTATTTTGAAGGAAATGGCACCGACTACTCGACACACCGTGAATATGAATGAAGAGGAATTCCGTACTTTTCTAGCTTCAAACATAGCCACAGTACAGGCTGCGCTACATACCAACAATAACCTTGGATCTAGCAGTACAGGAAATCGTGTAGGATGCACCTACAAAGAATTCACTGCCTGCAAACCTTTGGAATTTGATGGAACCGAAGGACCGATCGAATTGAAACGGTGGACCGAGAATGTAACGACCCTGGTTTTTCCAACGTTATTTATTAATAATTATTATTATTAATACGCTTGATTAAACGAATGTATGTTATTACATTTACATGTTGCCATGATTGCCCGTACTTGACTTTTAAGGGCCCGAAACGTCTTTGTGACACCCGGAACTTTCACGAATAATATTTTTAGATATTATTTACATTCATGATTAAATTTATTAATCATTTTAATTAACTAAGGCTATTAGTTAGTTACTTGGGCTTTAATTGGTTTAACTTGTGATTTATTTGAACTTGGGCTTTGATTAGTAATTGGACTCTTGAACTTGGGCTTATAAGCCCACCCTACATTTATTAATGAACCTTTAGCCCACTCTTGCAACTTGTAAGTACCATTTAACATGCAACTAGTTAGTTTAGGAAGACTTGGAATCTAGTTGACACATAATCCCCATGAAATCAACTCTTATATCCACCTTTATGAACTTTACATGCTAATAACCATTAAACTTAACCTCTCCCCCTCCCTTTTCTGCTGAATGCCGAATCCATGAAGACCATTTAGTGGTGTTTTGATTTCATTTTTCCTTCATTACTCTCACTTGTATGCTCTCTCAAAAACACACACACTTTACTTGCAAATTCCCTCAAACTTTCTTCTCTTTTTCTCTCATACTTGTAAGTGTTTGAAACAACTTCTTTTCTTCTTTTCTTTGTTGGTAAAAACTGATTTCATAAGCATTCATCATCATCAATCTTTGTTTGTTGTTTGATTCTTGTTACATGTTGTTGTTACTTACTTACTAACTTTCAAGAATCTAACTTCCTAGTTTTGATTCTTCATAATATCTTGTGTTTATCAAGAACATTCAAGAACATAATCTATCTAGTTATGTTCTACATATTTTGTTTCAAAAGATTTAAAGTTTATAATCTTTATAATTGTTACTTGTCTTCTTGATTGTTGTATGTTACTAGAATACCACCTTCATGGTTGGTTTAGGCTTATCATTCATTTTCTTTATTTTCTTATTGTTAGTTGCTTACTACACATTTGAACAAGGACATGAAACCAACAAGAGCTTACACTTTGGTGCAAGTATCATGGATCCAACACTTGGTTGTGATCTTTCTTAGTGTTCATGAACTTGTTCATAAACTTACATGTAACCTTGGTTCATCAAACACTTACAACACTTGCACTTGAGTTATGATGGACAAACCTTGGTCAAAATGATGTTAACACATCAACGAGTTGTACACTTGAAGCTATACGCATCAAGGATGAGAACCGTGATGAACATCAAGCACCGAGACAACCGGAACTCTCCAAAACCCACTGTTCTGTCCAAAACCTACTGACCTGATGCTTCTGGAACAGACCAGTAGACCTGGGCTGTTCTAACCTTTATTTTTAGATAGAACTTTTCGAGTAGATAACTTTTCATATAGGACTCGTCTTAATCCGAGTTACGGTTTAGGATTTATGGCCCTCCGATCGTTACCATGTCCTTTAACGTTGTGCAGAAATTTCTGACCTACTCGCACTTAGACCGTCGCCACGGTCAAACCAAGACGAGTTTGCTTCTGTAAATTTTACCACACTTAAGGGACTCATAGATGGAGCCATGACCACTGGTCTCACCTTAATTCAGTAAGGGTAGAGGCCGTGGTGACTGACCGAAGTCAGCCTTTGTTTTAAACGACTTTCATAAACGAGTCTTACTTGTTACCTTTTGTTTAATGATGATTGATGATGACCCTTATGACCTTAATTACGTACTTGTAAACCTTTTGAGACGAATTATTGACTTAGTGCTATTTGACTTAGGTTGAGGACGTTTGGACCGTTACTTGCACACCACTTTCCGACTACTACCTTACCATTACTACTAATCATTGTGAGTTATAGCATTCCCTTTTTACTTTAACTTATTTTGGGAACTGAGAATACATGCGGATTTTATGTTTTACATACTAGGCACGAGTACTTAAACTTTATATATGTGTGGGTTATATAACGGCAGAAACATTCCCTTTAGCTCGGTAACGTTTAATCATTGGTTTTTGAACCGTGAACGCGAATCTTAGATATGGATCCATAGGGTTTGACATCCCCACTCGGGCTAGTAGCGCTAGCATTTAACGAGTGTTTAATACTTCGAGGTTATACGCACTTGCCAAGTGCACTTTAAGGGGGTACATTAAACGTTAAGTTAGTTACCGGGTGCCCACGGTTAAGCATATACTTTTACATACTTTTGAAACGCTCGTTGTAGCACTGAAATCTCGTGGCCTACTTACGTTACTGTTATACTTAAACTATAGCTCACCAACCTTTGTGTAACGACCCGCACTTTTTCGATCATTCTATACTTATAAGATTAATATTTACATAAATTAAACCTTGCCAACATGATAAGCAATCCAAATTGTCGAGACTTATATTTCCGAAAAGAGTTTTACACAACGTTTGACCGTCTAGTTTGACCGATGATATCACGAACTATACAATATATAATAATTATACGTTTGTGTATATATATGTATATATACATATTTAACATGATTAATGAATGTTTTAATATCTCATTTTGTATTAATAACAACAAGTTATATGTGTATTTTGAAACTACTAACTTAAGTTTTCAAAACGATAACTATACGTAACGTTATTTGACATAAATACTTAAGACATATAATGTTTATACATATATTGTATAAGTAATGTATTTAATCACTTTTAAGGACTTAAATACATAAAACCATATAAGTGTATTCACAAAAGATAGCTATATTTGAATCCTCATTCCATTTTTCACAAAATTTCTATACGTATACCTAGAGTAT
The DNA here is from genome assembly GCF_046630445.1 of Rutidosis leptorrhynchoides. NCBI lineage: Eukaryota > Viridiplantae > Streptophyta > Magnoliopsida > Asterales > Asteraceae > Rutidosis > Rutidosis leptorrhynchoides. Next base: position 61,205,815 of record NC_092340.1, on the reverse strand, counting down.
TTATACTCGTATCATACCTAGCTTCTATACGTATTTACTAATAGTAAATACACATCAAATCACCACCAAACCTACTCTTGTTACTGCCCTTAGAGCTAGGTAATTGAATTTGGAAGCAATTAGGACTAGATACATAAAATTATCACTTGAAATTTTGTCTTGATACTCCTTGGCCACGTTTTTTAAAGGATCATCATGTATCCTCACTTTGATTCATTTTCACTTCAATTCTCTAGCTAAAAACACACACTCTTTCTTCATCTTTGAACTCCATAACAATTCAGTAACTTACCAAGAAGATCTAGCTTCAAAAACCTTACATAAACACCATAAGAAAACCATACAAAGACACTTCAAGAAAACCCTCCAAGAACACCAACTTACTTCCAATCTTTCATCCACCTCTAGCACCCTTTTGATTCTAGCTTCTTACTCCTCTTTTACAGCAAACTTATCCAAGGAACTTGAGGTAGAATCTATGTTCATAACCTTATTCGATTCATATATATATAGCTATCTTATTTTGTGGTACAAAAGTTTAACAACAAGAACATAGTTTGAATGTTTTCAAACTTGTTTGCAAACTAAGTAGATCCTTCTAACTTAACTTTTAAAATACTTCAAGACATGTAACATAACTTATTTATATGTTAATTTAACAAGGTAAAACTTGGTTTTTCAAAGTATAAGTATTTTTGGAAAAATGGTCATTAAATGATTTTGTTGTAACAAAAATGTTTAACTTCATATGTTTCACTAAAGTCTCACCTATGCCGTATGATTTTGAATACAAACCAAGGTATTTATAGTTCATAGTCTTAAAGAAGAACTCGATCCAAGAAGATGGCAATTTGAATCAACGAAAACGGACTTGTAACGAAGAAACTATGACCGAAACAAAATTGGCTATCCTAGACATTTTCAACTTCGGGATTCATTGGAAAAATTTACATAAAATCACATACTTCTAAGATAACATGTTATTTTATATATATGTACTCATAATTCAATTTCATATGGTTCAGGATCACCCGTAAGCAACACGAGAAGATTAATCATAAGATCCCATGTTTGTACGCAACACGTCATTTGACAACACCGGTACTTTATGTACGCAATACGTCATTTGACAACACCGGTACCGTGGGTCAAGATTAATCTCGACCAATTCATATACGTTGGGGTTTTATTGATTTCGTTGGGGGTTTTATTTATTGCGGGTATATTAAACATCTAAAAATGAACCATTAAAATTGAGTTACTAACAAAGAAATGCTAACTACGGACTAAGGAATTATTCAAAGTATTAAAAGTATAACAAGTGTATATATATATAACGTTTGTTTTAAAATGAAAACATATTGATATATTATATATGGTTAGGTTCGTGATATCAACCGGAAGACCGAGTCAAATTATATATATCATCAAGACAAGAGTGAGTATATAGTCCCACTTTTAAACTCTAAATATTTTGGGATGAGAATACATGTATTTTATGTTTTACATTATGGACACAAGTAACTGAAAAATACATTCTACGTTGAGTTGTACCACTGGCATACTTCCCTGTAGCTTGGTAACTAATATTTACAGCGGTATTGTAAACGCGAATCCTGTTGATAGATCTATCGGGCCTGACAACCCCAACCGGACTGGACGACCAGTATTCAACGGTTGCACAGTACTTCGTTTTGTGACTACACTTGGTACGGTGTAGTAAGATTTCATATTAAAGGGAATATGCGACGTGAAAATGTTAAGTATGGTTACCAAGTGCTCAACCACTTAGAATATTTTTATTAAACTGTTTATATACAAAATCTTGTGGTCTATATATATATATATATTGCTGCCGGCACTAAACCTATATCTCACCAACTTTATGTTGACCTTTTAAAACATGTCTATTCTCAGGTGATTTCTAAAGCTTCCGCTGCATCATGTTGGATCTAAGCAGGATCTTGCGTACGCATATTTGTGTCAAAAATAAAACTGCATATCCGAGATGTTGTGTTGTAAAATATGCTAGAAACCGTGTTGTTATCATCATTTGTAAAGTTTGTAAGTCGAAGATTATCGCTAAACGATAATCATCTTTTTATTGTCTAAAGCTTGTAACAAAAATAACGGTTGTGGTTTGTAATGTATAATATATGCAGTTTCTTTTAAAAATGTCGCATATAGAGGTCAATACCTCGCAATGAAATCATACGTTATCTAACACGTTCTTATGGTTAAGGACGGGTTATGACATGTGGTATCAGAGCGTTGGTCTTAGCGAACCAGGTTTGCATTAGTGTGTCTAACCGAGAAGTCGTTGGGATACATTAGTAGGTCTGGACTTTGACCAGGTCTGATTTTAAAAACCATTGCTTATCACTGTTGGTTAAAATTTATGTGTAAATATTATGTAAGTACTAATGGGTTAGTTGTTGTGTGATAGATGTCGGGCTCGAAACTTATTATCACATTCAGCGACTCCGAATCAGAACCTTCAGATTGTGTTTCAGTCATTAACATATCCGATGACGAAAGTGGTATTTTTGGGGAAGACTCACAATTTCCGGATGAACCAACTATAGAAATATCGGAAAGTGAACCCGAGGAGGAAAGTGAACCCGAAGAGGAAAGTGAACCCGAGGAAATTACGAAAGAAAAATATGATCAAGGAAAGAAACGAAAAGCTAGTGAATTAGAAAATCCAAATCCCGAGTTTAATGAGAATGATGTGGCACCAATTCCACTCAACACTACCACCCCTATTCCCGCTATTCCTATTAGTGCTATCCCCGCATCTAGTTCTTCGGCTCCTCAGCCAAAACGTAGGGAGACAGCTAGGATTCGCGTTGGGGGATTCCCTGGACATAAATGTTTTGGGAAATAGACCAAATGATGCGCTGCCGTATTAAACCATGGAATCACATAATGTTTTGTATAATATTATTAGTGTGGTTTGTTTAAAGTTTGATGTAAGCATATGTAAAATAGCGAAGTATGAAATGCAATAATTTTCCATGGTTAAGTATTATTTAGATTGTAGTAATTGGTTCTGTACTAAGCTATTAAGTATGAACATTAACGGGTAGGTACTACCCTAGATATAATTATAAAATGCTAATAAGAAGAAAAGGCTTTTATAATAATACCTAGTTCATATTATTAACAAGCTATAATGTACTATAAATACACACTACATCTATAATAATCCATGTGAATAATTATTTTCTTTCATTAGGAAATGGCGCGATTGAACCGAATGACGGAACAAGAAGTCGAGAACTTCATCAACCAGCGAGTGAACGATAGAATGCTATGGGTCGAAGCTGCAAGAGCTGCTGCAGTTAATCCAAATCCTCGTGTAGGATGCTCCTACAAGACGTTTCAAGCTTGCAAGCCATCATCATTCAGTGGAACGGAAGGACCGATCGGTTTAACCCGATGGATAGAAAAGATGGAGACGGTGTTTAAAATCAGTGGTTGTGATGAAAAAGACATGACCAAGTTTGCATCGTGCACTTTACAAGATAGTGCACTCACATGGTGGAAGAATTATGTGAAGGCGGTAGGAGGAGATGTAGCTTATGATACTCCATGGGAAGAATTCAAAGCAATGATAATCACCGGTATTGTCCAAGGAATGAGGTTATTAAGTTAGAAGATGAGTTACGAAGTTTGAAGGTGGTTGGTACTGAAATCACCAACTACAATCAGCGATTCATGGAATTGGTTTTGCTATGTCCTGAATTGGTTCCAACCGAAGCACGGAAGATTGAAATGTACAAAGGTGGTTTGCCCAGCAAGGTCAAGGCAAACGTTACGGCATCGAAACCTAAGACAATTCATGAAGCTATAACCATGGCGAACGAGCTAATGGATCAAGTCATCTTGGATAAGAAAGCATTCACTACTGAGGTGAAGGTATCGAGTAACAAAAGAAAGTGGAACGGAAATTATGATCGAGGTTACCAACAACAATCTTTTAAGAAACCAGAAACCCCGAAAGGTGCGGGTAGTGGTTCAGGCTTTGGTTACAAAGGACAAAGTCCTTTATGCAACCGTTGTCACAAACATCACTTTGGTTACTGTAGTGTGTTGTGCACTAAATGCAATCGACAGGGACATCTTGCTGAAGATTGTAAGGCTCTCGTTACAAATGCAAATAGTAACAAGACTCCTGCCACCAACGCAAATAGAACTGCTTTGGCTAACATTACTTGTTTTGGGTGTGGAAAACAAGGTCACTATAAGAGTCAGTGTCCGAATCAGAATGGCGGACCTGCACGTGGAAGAGCGTTTGTCATTAATGCTAGAGAGGCACGAGAAGACCCGGAGCTTGTTACGGGTACGTTTACCATTAATAACTTATCAGCATCTATTTTATTTGATACTGGCGCCGATAGAAGTTATGTGTGTAGAAATTTTTACACTAAATTGAATTGTTCATCATTACCTCTAGATGCTAAGTACTTGATTGAGTTAGCTAATGGTAAACTAATTAAAGCCGATAAAATTTGTCGTGATTGTGAAATAAATCTAGCCGGAGAAACGTTTAAAATCGACTTAATACCCGTAGAATTAGGAGGTTTTGATGTAATAGTCGGCATGGACTGGATGTCCAAAATAGGAGCGGAAGTTGTTTGTGCCAAGAAGGCAATTCGTATTCCTGGTAAGGATAAAATACCGGTGATGATTTATGGAGAGAAGGGTAATTCAAAGCTAAAACTCATTAGCTGTTTGAAAGCCAAGAAGTGTTTAGAAAAGGGATGTTACGCTATCTTAGCACATGTTAATAAAGTCGAAAAGAAAGAAAAGTGTATCAATGACGTGCCTGTGGCAAGAGATTTTCCTGAAGTTTTTCCGGAAGAATTGCCGGGATTACCTCCATTTAGATCGGTAGAATTTCAAATAGACTTAGTACCAGGAGCTGCACCAGTGGCTCGTGCTCCATATAGACTTGCACCGTCCGAGTTAAAAGAACTTCAAAGTCAGTTAAAAGAATTACTGGACCGTGGATTCATACGACCGAGTACTTCACCGTGGGGAGCTCCAATTTTGTTTGTTAAGAAGAAAGATGGATCTTTTAGGATGTGTATAGACTATCGTGAATTAAATAAGTTAACTATCAAGAATCGGTATCCATTACCAAGAATTGATGATTTATTTGATCAATTGCAAGGATCATGTGTTTATTCGAAAATCGACTTAAGATCGGGCTATCATCAACTACGCGTCAAAGAAGAGGACATTCCGAAAACTGCTTTTCGGACACGTTATGGTCATTACGAATTTTTAGTTATGCCGTTTGGGTTGACAAATGCGCCAGCTGTATTCATGGACCTCATGAATCGAGTTTGTAGTCCGTATTTAGATAAGTTTGTTATCGTTTTCATTGATGATATTCTTATCTATTCCAAGAGTGAGCAAGAGCATGAAGAGCATTTAAGGTTGATATTGGAGTTGTTAAGAAAAGAACAGCTATATGCTAAATTTTCTAAGTGTGCTTTTTGGTTGAAAGAAGTGAAATTTCTTGGCCATGTTGTTAATAGCGAAGGAATTCAAGTTGATCCAGCAAAAACTGAAGCTATTGAAAAATGGGAGACTCCTAAGACACCAACACAGATACGCCAATTTTTGGGTTTAGCCGGTTATTATAGAAGGTTTATTCAAGATTTTTCCCGAATAGCTAAGCCGTTGACAGCGTTAACGCAAAAAGGGAAGAAATATGAATGGACCTCGGAGCAGGAGAACGCATTTCAAATACTGAAGAAGAAGTTAACTACGGCGCCTATTTTATCGTTACCAGAAGGGAACGATGATTTTGAAATATATTGTGACGCTTCGCGACAAGGTTTTGGTTGTGTTCTTATGCAACGGAAGAAAGTTATTGCATTTGCATCCCGACAATTGAAGATTCACGAGCGAAATTATACGACGCATGATCTAGAATTGGGAGCAGTCGTGTTTGCATTGAAGATGTGGAGACACTACTTGTATGGGGTTAAATTCACTGTGTTTACTGATCATAAAAGCCTTCAACATATTTTTGATCAGAAACAATTGAACATGAGGCAACGTAGGTGGGTCGAGTTAATAAACGACTATGATTGTGAAATTCGTTATCATCCTGGGAAGGCGAACGTGGTGGCTGATGCTTTAAGCAGGAAGGAACGAGAACCGATTCGAGTTCGAGCAATGAACATAAAAATTCGCATGAACCTCAACTCGCAAATCAAAGAAGTTCAACGAGAAGCACTTAATGAAGAAAACATAAAGAATGAAATAATGAAGAAGTATGAGAAGCAACTCGTTATACGGGAAGACGGAATTCGATATTTTGCAAATCGTATTTGGGTACCAAAGTTGGGAGGATTAAGGAAGTTGATATTGAACGAGGCACATAAGACAAGATACTCGATACATCCTGGAGTTGGAAAGATGTATCAAGATCTTAAGACACGTTATTGGTGGCCTAACTTAAAGACCGACGTTGCAACATATGTTGGGGAGTGTTTAACTTGTTCTAAGGTCAAAGCAGAACACCAAAAGCCGTCAGGGTTACTTCAACAACCAGAAATCCCAGAATGGAAATGGGATGGTATTACCATGGATTTCATCACGAAGTTACCAAAGACTGCCTGGGGATACGACACCATTTGGGTGATTGTTGATCGTCTCACTAAGTATGCACATTTCTTGCCTATAAAGGAAACGGATAGAATGGAGAAACTATTACGATTGTATATAAAGGAAGTTGTTTCAAGGCATGGAATACCTATTTCCATTATATCCGATCGTGATAGTAGGTTTACCTCAAAGTTTTGGCAATCACTACAGGAGGCACTAGGAACTCGTTTGGATATGAGCACCGCATATCATCCGCAAACCGACGGGCAGAGTGAAAGGACAATTCAGACTCTCGAGGACATGCTCAGGGCATGTGTGATTGATTTTGGAAACGGATGGGATAAATATCTACCGTTAGCAGAATTCTCGTATAATAATAGTTATCATGCGAGCATTGGAGCTGCGCCATTCGAAGCATTGTATGGAAGGAAGTGTAGATCTCCTATCTGTTGGAATGAAGTAGGAGATCGACAATTAACTGGTCCCGAGATCATACACGAAACGACTGAGAAGATAGTACAAATCAAGGAGAGATTGAAAACAGCCCGTAGTCGCCAAAAGAGCTACGCCGATGTCCGAAGGAAACCATTAGAGTTTCAGGTCGGGGACATGGTTATGCTAAAGGTGTCACCTTGGAAAGGTGTAATACGTTTCGGCAAAAGGGGTAAACTGAACCCAAGGTATGTAGGCCCGTTCAAGATCATCGAACGCATTGGACCGGTAGCTTATCGACTCGAGTTACCGCAACAACTCGCTGGGGTACATAATACCTTTCACGTCTCAAACCTTAAGAAGTGTCTTGCAAAGGAAGACCTCACCATTCCTCTTGAAGAAATCCATGTCGACGAGAAACTACAATTCGTCGAAGAACCAATCGAAATCATGGACCGTGAAGTTAAACAGCTCAAACAGAGCAATATACCGATTGTTAAGGTTCGTTGGAATGCTAGAAGAGGTCCCGAGTTTACTTGGGAACGAGAGGATCAGATGAAACGAAAGTATCCGCACTTGTTTCTCGATAACGCAAAATAGGTACAATTTTAAAATTTCGGGACGAAATTTATTTAACGGGGAGGTAATGTAACGACCCGCACTTTTTCGATCATTCTATACTTATAAGATTAATATTTACATAAATTAAACCTTGCCAACATGATAAGCAATCCAAATTGTCGAGACTTATATTTCCGAAAAGAGTTTTACACAACGTTTGACCGTCTAGTTTGACCGATGATATCACGAACTATACAATATATAATAATTATACGTTTGTGTATATATATGTATATATACATATTTAACATGATTAATGAATGTTTTAATATCTCATTTTGTATTAATAACAACAAGTTATATGTGTATTTTGAAACTACTAACTTAAGTTTTCAAAACGATAACTATACGTAACGTTATTTGACATAAATACTTAAGACATATAATGTTTATACATATATTGTATAAGTAATGTATTTAATCACTTTTAAGGACTTAAATACATAAAACCATATAAGTGTATTCACAAAAGATAGCTATATTTGAATCCTCATTCCATTTTTCACAAAATTTCTATACGTATACCTAGAGTATTTATACTCGTATCATACCTAGCTTCTATACGTATTTACTAATAGTAAATACACATCAAATCACCACCAAACCTACTCTTGTTACTGCCCTTAGAGCTAGGTAATTGAATTTGGAAGCAATTAGGACTAGATACATAAAATTATCACTTGAAATTTTGTCTTGATACTCCTTGGCCACGTTTTTTAAAGGATCATCATGTATCCTCACTTTGATTCATTTTCACTTCAATTCTCTAGCTAAAAACACACACTCTTTCTTCATCTTTGAACTCCATAACAATTCAGTAACTTACCAAGAAGATCTAGCTTCAAAAACCTTACATAAACACCATAAGAAAACCATACAAAGACACTTCAAGAAAACCCTCCAAGAACACCAACTTACTTCCAATCTTTCATCCACCTCTAGCACCCTTTTGATTCTAGCTTCTTACTCCTCTTTTACAGCAAACTTATCCAAGGAACTTGAGGTAGAATCTATGTTCATAACCTTATTCGATTCATATATATATAGCTATCTTATTTTGTGGTACAAAAGTTTAACAACAAGAACATAGTTTGAATGTTTTCAAACTTGTTTGCAAACTAAGTAGATCCTTCTAACTTAACTTTTAAAATACTTCAAGACATGTAACATAACTTATTTATATGTTAATTTAACAAGGTAAAACTTGGTTTTTCAAAGTATAAGTATTTTTGGAAAAATGGTCATTAAATGATTTTGTTGTAACAAAAATGTTTAACTTCATATGTTTCACTAAAGTCTCACCTATGCCGTATGATTTTGAATACAAACCAAGGTATTTACAGTTCATAGTCTTAAAGAAGAACTCGATCCAAGAAGATGGCAATTTGAATCAACGAAAACGGACTTGTAACGAAGAAACTATGACCGAAACAAAATTGGCTATCCTAGACATTTTCAACTTCGGGATTCATTGGAAAAATTTACATAAAATCACATACTTCTAAGATAACATGTTATTTTATATATATGTACTCATAATTCAATTTCATATGGTTCAGGATCACCCGTAAGCAACACGAGAAGATTAATCATAAGATCCCATGTTTGTACGCAACACGTCATTTGACAACACCGGTACTTTATGTACGCAATACGTCATTTGACAACACCGGTACCGTGGGTCAAGATTAATCTCGACCAATTCATATACGTTGGGGTTTTATTGATTTCGTTGGGGGTTTTATTTATTGCGGGTATATTAAACATCTAAAAATGAACCATTAAAATTGAGTTACTAACAAAGAAATGCTAACTACGGACTAAGGAATTATTCAAAGTATTAAAAGTATAACAAGTGTATATATATATATAACGTTTGTTTTAAAATGAAAACATATTGATATATTATATATGGTTAGGTTCGTGATATCAACCGGAAGACCGAGTCAAATTATATATATCATCAAGACAAGAGTGAGTATATAGTCCCACTTTTAAACTCTAAATATTTTGGGATGAGAATACATGTATTTTATGTTTTACATTATGGACACAAGTAACTGAAAAATACATTCTACGTTGAGTTGTACCACTGGCATACTTCCCTGTAGCTTGGTAACTAATATTTACAGCGGTATTGTAAACGCGAATCCTGTTGATAGATCTATCGGGCCTGACAACCCCAACCGGACTGGACGACCAGTATTCAACGGTTGCACAGTACTTCGTTTTGTGACTACACTTGGTACGGTGTAGTAAGATTTCATATTAAAGGGAATATGCGACGTGAAAATGTTAAGTATGGTTACCAAGTGCTCAACCACTTAGAATATTTTTATTAAACTGTTTATATACAAAATCTTGTGGTCTATATATATATATATATTGCTGCCGGCACTAAACCTATATCTCACCAACTTTATGTTGACCTTTTAAAACATGTCTATTCTCAGGTGATTTCTAAAGCTTCCGCTGCATCATGTTGGATCTAAGCAGGATCTTGCGTACGCATATTTGTGTCAAAAATAAAACTGCATATCCGAGATGTTGTGTTGTAAAATATGCTAGAAACCGTGTTGTTATCATCATTTGTAAAGTTTGTAAGTCGAAGATTATCGCTAAACGATAATCATCTTTTTATTGTCTAAAGCTTGTAACAAAAATAACGGTTGTGGTTTGTAATGTATAATATATGCAGTTTCTTTTAAAAATGTCGCATATAGAGGTCAATACCTCGCAATGAAATCATACGTTATCTAACACGTTCTTATGGTTAAGGACGGGTTATGACACTTTGTGTTGACCTTTTTAAGCATGTATTTTCTCAGGTGCTTGAAGTCGCTTCCGCTATCTTACTAGTCGTGCTGTAGAACCCGCTGCCTAGAGTTGTTATCGCATGACTACTTATGTTGCATTCAAACTTTTTACTTATGAACTTATGTTATGTAACGACCATTATGGTCACGTACACTTATTTAATGCTTCTACTTAGCGAAGCATACTTTTGATTTGTAAAACAATTGACGTATGTTATGACGTCACTTTTATTTATAAATGTAAACTCTGTTTTGAAAACGCATATAGTACTTAACCTTGTAATGATCCTGTTGTTGATGGTCCGTACATGATGATTTGGTACGGGGCGTCACATTTGGTATCAGAGCAATGGTTGTAGGGAATTAGGATGCATTAGTGAGTCTAAGACCGACCCGAGTAGGATTCACTAATAGGGCTAATCTACAACTTGTTAGTTTACTTGTTTTCGCTGAACTTACTGCATGCTGCTGCTTACTGTTACTGCTATATGCCGTATGCTACTACATGATTTCACTACTGCATGCTATTACTTGCTTTCGATTGCATGCTAGTTTCGTACGATTACTGATATTGCCATGCTACTTATTGTTATACATGATTTAAACTGTTGGCCTATTATTTGCTTGCTTTATGACATACTGACATGGAAAATTTATTTTTCCTTGTTCAGATGTCGGACGTTCCACCTACTGACATCCCGAGCGGCTCAGGCCCCGTTGTTCCACCCACTGCTGCACCTGTTGCTGCTGCTGCTGCTGCCGACATTCCGGCCCCGACACCCACTGGCGACCCCGGCGCCTCTAGTTCTGGAGCTAGCTCTAGTGTGCCTATCCCGGCTTCTTCTTCCAGACCCCTGAGGCAACTGGCTCGCATTGGTGGCATGGAGATCCCCGCGGAGTTCGGGGAAGGACCCTTCCGTAATCACTGGAGCACACCTTGCCGACGCACTGCCGACGGCCGCTTAGCCGTGATTACGCCAGGCCGACACCGACAGATGTTGGCCGCTTTCGGATATGTTGAGCCACCCGCGCCACCACCGCATGATTCAGACGACGGTTCTTCCACCGATGCTTCTTCAGACGACACCTCATCTGACGACTCCAGTGATGAGGAGGATCCCGCTGACCGACCGATTCAGGCACCTTCTACCCCGCCGAAGAAGCGGTATCGCTTCGCTGGCATAATTCCTGGTCGTACTGTCACTGACGCTTATGGTCGGCGTCGTAGGATCACTGCTCGTAAACGGCTGGTGCCGTACCCCGCCGACCCACAGATATTACCGTCTCCACCCAGAGCCGGACCATCCACTTCAGCACCACCGGCTCCACCTGCACCGCCAGCACCACCTGCCCCACCATCTTCCTCTAATGAGGAAATGAGGCGGGAGATTGAGATTCTCCAGACTCGAGTTACTGAGCTCGAGGAGCAGTTGACTCATGTTTTGGACATCTTGTACCCACCATCGCCGTAGGACTTAGTACTAGATTCTGTATTGTAATTTCTTTTGTAATTTCATATTTCACTTATGTAATGTACGAACTTATTGTAATGTATGAACTTATTATCATTAATGAATGGAATTTGTGTTGCTTACTTCTTGCGCAAGTGTTCTATTTACGTTATCATCTCATGGTTTTGTGGTACCTATATCTGCTTGCGTTATTTAATCAACATGTGTTGTGCTGTTTTCATGTTGGTTGTTATATAATGTACTATTATTATTTGCATAATGGATTTTGACTTGAGTCAAAATGTTTGTATAGAACATCATGGCCAACGGGAGATCTATCCCCACCGCGGCACAAATTGAGGAAATGATTAACGAGCGAGTCGCTGCTGCACTAGCTGAAAGACAACCCCAAGTTCCACCACCACCGCCTGTCAATCCACCTGTCGTCCGAGATGGGTGTACTTACAAGGAATTTCAAAACTGCAAGCCACACTACTTCAGTGGCACTGAGGGACCCGTCGGTCTCACCAGATGGTTCGAAAAGTTGGAATCGGTATTCAGGGTTAGCAATTGTTCTGAGGCTAACAAAACGAAATTTGCATCTTGCACGCTGTCTGATGGCGCGCTCACATGGTGGAATACCATGGCCCAAGCGAAAGGAATTGATGAGGCGTATGCTACGCCTTGGGAAGAATTTAAATGTGCTATGATCGAGGAATACTGTCCGAGAACCGAGATTCAAAAGATGGAAATCGAATTTATGCAATTGAAGACCGTAGGGAACGACCTTAACAGCTACAACCGTAGGTTTTTGGAATTGGCTCTTATGTGTCCAACCATGGTCACCCCCGAATTTAAGCGTTTGGAGAAATACTTCTCGGGACTTCCTAAGTCCATCAAGGGTAATGTTACCTCATCCAAGCCACCAAGTGTTCCCGAAGCAATGCGCATGGCGCATACTCTCTTGAATCAAATCATCCTTGACGAGCCGGAGAAGGCTAAGTTCGAAACTGTTAGTGGTGAAAAGAGGAAATGGGACAACAACCACAACAACAACAGGGGTAGGAACTATGATCAAAACCCGGCAAAACGACATGAAGGGTTCAGGCAAAACAACAACATTCACAACAACAACACCAACCCCAACAACAACAACCGCACCAATCCGAACTACAAAGGAACCTTACCACAATGCAATAGGTGCTACAAGCACCACACTGGGTATTGCAATGTTATCTGTGAGAAGTGCCAACGATCTGGACATGTTGGCAAGGATTGCAAGGTTACCACTTTGAATGTGAAGCCAAACCACAACAACAATGGGCCTAAGAAGTGTTATGAATGTGGAAAGACGGGCCATTTCAGAAACGAGTGTCCTAACAAGCGTAAGGATGGCGGACCACCACGTGCTAGAGCCTTCAATGTTAATGCAAGGGACGCTCGCGACAACCCCGACTTGGTGACAGGTATATTCAAGATCAACAATCTTTTAGCTTCTGTCCTATTTGATACTGGTGCCGATAGGAGCTATGTGTGTAGACATTTTTGTGATAAGTTAAATTGGTCGTTAGTTCCTTTGAAGGAAAGTATGCTTGTCGAGGTCGCCAATGGAAAACTTGAAAAGGTTGACCATATTAGTCGTGGAGCTATTATCAACATAGCTGGTGCAGATTTCGAAATTGATTTGATACCTATCAAACTGGGAAGTTTTGACGCAATCGTCGGTATGGATTGGTTGAGCAAGATAAAGGCCGATGTTATCTGTGGAGATAAAGCACTTCGCATACCACAAGGAGATGGCGAACCACTGGTTATCTATGGAGAGAGATGTACCTCGAAGTTGAACCTCATTAGTTGCGTGAAAGCGCAAAAGATTATGAAGAAGGGACGCTTTGCTGTCCTAGCACATGTGAAAGCGGTAGAAACTGAGGTGAAGAACGTGAACGACGTACGAATTGTGAACGAATTTTCTGATGTCTTCCCAGAGGAATTGCCTGGATTACCGCCGCAGAGAGCAGTAGAGTTTCAGATTGACTTAGTGCCAGGAGCTGCACCTGTAGCTCGCGCACCTTATAGACTCGTACCTTCCGAGATGCAAGAATTACAGAGTCAACTACAAGAGCTATTAGATCGAGGGTTTATCCAACCAAGCTTCTCGCCTTGGGGCGCACCTGTGTTGTTTGTAAAGATGAAGGATGGATCCTTCCGTATGTGTATCGATTACCGTGAACTCAACAAATTGACTATCAAGAATCGATATCCTCTTCCACGAATTGATGATCTTTTTGATCAACTACAAGGATCGAGCGTTTATTCAAAGATCGATTTGCGATCCGGATATCACCAGCTGAGGGTGAAGGAAAGTGACGTGATGAAAACTGCATTCAGGACCCGTTATGATCATTATGAGTTCCTCGTGATGCCATTCGGTTTGACAAATGCACCTGCCGTGTTCATGGATCTCATGAATCGTGTCTGCAAGCCTTACTTGGATAAGTTTGTTATCGTCTTCATAGATGATATCCTCATCTACTCTAAGAGCGAAGAAGAACATGAGCAACACCTTCGGCTAGTGCTTGAACTCTTAAGACAAGAGCAACTTTACGCCAAATTCTCCAAGTGCGAATTTTGGTTGAAGGAAGTACAGTTTTTGGGCCATGTTGTGAGCGACCAGGGTATCAAAGTTGATCCCGCCAAGATTGAAGCCATCAGCAAGTGGGAGACCCCCACTACTCCAACGCATATTCGCCAATTTCTAGGTCTCACCGGTTATTATCGAAGGTTTATCGAAGGATTTTCTCTGATTGCGCGTCCTTTGACCGCACTGACTCACAAGGGCAAGAAGTTCATTTGGGAACCCACACACGAATCAGCATTCCAAACTTTGAAGAAGAAGTTAACCTCCGCACCTATCCTATCACTTCCTGAAGGCAGTGACGACTTTGTTGTTTATTGCGATGCATCGAAGAGTGGTTTTGGTTGTGTACTGATGCAACGATCAAAGGTTATTGCCTATGCCTCCCGCCAATTGAAGATTCACGAGCGGAACTACACTACACATGATCTTGAACTTGGAGCCGTTGTCTTTGCACTCAAATTGTGGAGACATTATTTGTATGGAACTAAGAGCACTATCTTCACCGATCACAAGAGTCTCCAGCACATCTTCGATCAGAAGCAATTGAATATGAGACAGCGTCGATGGATCGAGACGCTCAACGACTACGATTGTGAACTCCGTTATCACCCTGGCAAGGCCAATGTTGTAGCTGACGCTTTAAGCCGAAAGGAGAGGACGGCACCTCTCCGTGTTAGGGCTCTGAACATCACCATCCATTCGAACCTCAACAACCAGATCAGAGTAGCCCAAGTTGAGGCTCTCAAGGAGGAGAACATATCTCACGAGCATTTGAACATACTTGTCTCTCGATTCGAGGTTAGAGAGTCTGGACTCCGATGTTATGCCGGAAGAATTTGGGTACCTTACTATGGAGATCTACGAAGCCTGATACTTGATGAAGCACACAAATCGAGATATTCGATTCACCCCGGTGCAGGTAAGATGTACCATGACCTTAAAGAACAGTATTGGTGGCCGAATCTTAAGAAGGACGTTGCGACTTATGTTGGTAAGTGTTTGACCTGCTCGAAGGTTAAAGCCGAACATCAGAGACCTTCTGGGTTACTTCAACAGCCGGAAATCCCACAATGGAAGTGGGAAAGGATCACAATGGATTTCATTACTAAGCTGCCGAAGACGGTGGGCGGATGCGATACTATTTGGGTTATTGTTGACCGCCTCACCAAATCTGCACACTTCCTAGCGATGAAGGAAACTGATACAATGGAAAGACTTGCTCAGCTGTACATCAAAGAGGTTGTATCTCGTCATGGTGTACCTTTATCAATCATCTCCGATCGCGATCCCCGTTTTGCTTCCAGATTTTGGCGTTCTTTGCAAGAAGCCATGGGAACTCGTCTTGACATGAGTACTGCTTATCATCCTCAGACTGACGGGCAAAGTGAACGAACGATTCAGACCTTGGAGGACATGCTGCGTGCATGTGTCATTGATTTTGGAAAGGCCTGGGAAAGGCATTTGCCACTCGCCGAATTCTCGTACAATAACAGTTATCACTCAAGCATTAATGCTGCACCTTTTGAAGCATTGTATGGTCGTAAGTGCCGATCTCCTATTTGTTGGGCCGAAGTAGGCGAAAAGCAAATCACCGGACCCGAGGTAGTTCATGAAACCACGGAGAAGATTGCTCAGATCCAAGCTAGACTTAAGACTGCCCGTGATCGCCAAAAGAGCTATGCCGATCTTAAACGGAAAGACTTTGAATTTAATGTTGGTGATCGTGTAATGTTGAAGGTTGCACCTTGGAAAGGTGTGATCCGTTTTGGAAAACGTGGAAAGTTGAACCCACGATACATTGGTCCATTCGAGATCTTGGAACGTGTTGGACCAGTTGCATACCGTTTGGATCTACCAGCACAATTGAGCTCAGTTCATCCTACCTTCCATGTGTCAAACTTGAAGAAGTGTCTTGCTGCACCCGAACTCATCATACCATTGGAAGAACTTACTATTGATGACAAACTCCACTTTGTGGAGGAACCTGTTGAGATTATGGATCGTGAGATCAAAACTTTGAAACGCAACAAGATTCCGATTGTACGAGTACGATGGAATGCCAAACGAGGACCTGAGTTTACTTGGGAACGAGAGGATCAAATGATGCGGAAATATCCTCATCTTTTCCCGACTCCTCCATCTACTTCAGCTTAAATTTCGGGACGAAATTTTCTTTAACAGGTGGGTAATGTAACGACCCTGGTTTTTCCAACGTTATTTATTAATAATTATTATTATTAATACGCTTGATTAAACGAATGTATGTTATTACATTTACATGTTGCCATGATTGCCCGTACTTGACTTTTAAGGGCCCGAAACGTCTTTGTGACACCCGGAACTTTCACGAATAATATTTTTAGATATTATTTACATTCATGATTAAATTTATTAATCATTTTAATTAACTAAGGCTATTAGTTAGTTACTTGGGCTTTAATTGGTTTAACTTGTGATTTATTTGAACTTGGGCTTTGATTAGTAATTGGACTCTTGAACTTGGGCTTATAAGCCCACCCTACATTTATTAATGAACCTTTAGCCCACTCTTGCAACTTGTAAGTACCATTTAACATGCAACTAGTTAGTTTAGGAAGACTTGGAATCTAGTTGACACATAATCCCCATGAAATCAACTCTTATATCCACCTTTATGAACTTTACATGCTAATAACCATTAAACTTAACCTCTCCCCCTCCCTTTTCTGCTGAATGCCGAATCCATGAAGACCATTTAGTGGTGTTTTGATTTCATTTTTCCTTCATTACTCTCACTTGTATGCTCTCTCAAAAACACACACACTTTACTTGCAAATTCCCTCAAACTTTCTTCTCTTTTTCTCTCATACTTGTAAGTGTTTGAAACAACTTCTTTTCTTCTTTTCTTTGTTGGTAAAAACTGATTTCATAAGCATTCATCATCATCAATCTTTGTTTGTTGTTTGATTCTTGTTACATGTTGTTGTTACTTACTTACTAACTTTCAAGAATCTAACTTCCTAGTTTTGATTCTTCATAATATCTTGTGTTTATCAAGAACATTCAAGAACATAATCTATCTAGTTATGTTCTACATATTTTGTTTCAAAAGATTTAAAGTTTATAATCTTTATAATTGTTACTTGTCTTCTTGATTGTTGTATGTTACTAGAATACCACCTTCATGGTTGGTTTAGGCTTATCATTCATTTTCTTTATTTTCTTATTGTTAGTTGCTTACTACACATTTGAACAAGGACATGAAACCAACAAGAGCTTACACTTTGGTGCAAGTATCATGGATCCAACACTTGGTTGTGATCTTTCTTAGTGTTCATGAACTTGTTCATAAACTTACATGTAACCTTGGTTCATCAAACACTTACAACACTTGCACTTGAGTTATGATGGACAAACCTTGGTCAAAATGATGTTAACACATCAACGAGTTGTACACTTGAAGCTATACGCATCAAGGATGAGAACCGTGATGAACATCAAGCACCGAGACAACCGGAACTCTCCAAAACCCACTGTTCTGTCCAAAACCTACTGACCTGATGCTTCTGGAACAGACCAGTAGACCTGGGCTGTTCTAACCTTTATTTTTAGATAGAACTTTTCGAGTAGATAACTTTTCATATAGGACTAGTCTTAATCCGAGTTACGGTTTAGGATTTATGGCCCTCCGATCGTTACCATGTCCTTTAACGTTGTGCAGAAATTTCTGACCTACTCGCACTTAGACCGTCGCCACGGTCAAACCAAGACGAGTTTGCTTCTGTAAATTTTACCACACTTAAGGGACTCATAGACGGAGCCATGACCACTGGTCTCACCTTAATTCAGTAAGGGTAGAGGCCGTGGTGACTGACCGAAGTCAGCCTTTGTTTTAAACGACTTTCATAAACGAGTCTTACTTGTTACCTTTTGTTTAATGATGATTGATGATGACCCTTATGACCTTAATTACGTACTTGTAAACCTTTTGAGACGAATTATTGACTTAGTGCTATTTGACTTAGGTTGAGGACGTTTGGACCGTTACTTGCACACCACTTTCCGACTACTACCTTACCATTACTACTAATCATTGTGAGTTATAGCATTCCCTTTTTACTTTAACTTATTTTGGGAACTGAGAATACATGCGGATTTTATGTTTTACATACTAGGCACGAGTACTTAAACTTTATATATGTGTGGGTTATATAACGGCAGAAACATTCCCTTTAGCTCGGTAACGTTTAATCATTGGTTTTTGAACCGTGAACGCGAATCTTAGATATGGATCCATAGGGTTTGACATCCCCACTCGGGCTAGTAGCGCTAGCATTTAACGAGTGTTTAATACTTCGAGGTTATACGCACTTGCCAAGTGCACTTTAAGGGGGTACATTAAACGTTAAGTTAGTTACCGGGTGCCCACGGTTAAGCATATACTTTTACATACTTTTGAAACGCTCGTTGTAGCACTGAAATCTCGTGGCCTACTTACGTTACTGTTATACTTAAACTATAGCTCACCAACCTTTGTGTTGACCTTTTTAAGCATGTATTTTCTCAGGTGCTTGAAGTCGCTTCCGCTATCTTACTAGTCGTGCTGTAGAACCCGCTGCCTAGAGTTGTTATCGCATGACTACTTATGTTGCATTCAAACTTTTTACTTATGAACTTATGTTATGTAACGACCATTATGGTCACGTACACTTATTTAATGCTTCTACTTAGCGAAGCATACTTTTGATTTGTAAAACAATTGACGTATGTTATGACGTCACTTTTATTTATAAATGTAAACTCTGTTTTGAAAACGCATATAGTACTTAACCTTGTAATGATCCTGTTGTTGATGGTCCGTACATGATGATTTGGTACGGGGCGTCACAGAGAAGGTCGAATCGGTGTTTGCCATAAGTAAGTGTACTGAAGAGGACAAAGTGAAGTACGCTACACATACCTTCACAGGTTCTGCGTTAACATGGTAGAATACCTATCTAAAGCAAGTGGGACAAGACGATGCGTACGCACTACCGTGGTCAGCATTCAAGCACTTGATGAACGAGAAGTACCGTCCCAGAACCGAGGTCAATAAGCTCAAGACAGAACTTAGAGGGTTACGAACCCAAGGATTTGATATTACCACGTACGAAAGACGATTCACAGAATTGTGCCTATTGTGTCCGGGAGCATTCGAAGATGAGGAAGAGAAGATCGACGCGTTTGTGAAAGGATTACCGGAAAGAATCCAAGAAGATATAAGTTCACATGAGCCCGCCTCCATACAACAAGCATGTAGAATGGCTCACAAACTAGTGAACCAGATTGAAGAAAGAATTAAAGAACAGACTACTGAAGAGGCCAATGTGAAGCAAGTCAAAAGAAAGTGGGAGGAAAACGGTGATAAGAATCACCAATACAACAACAGCAATTACAACAATAATCGCAACAATTATTCCAACAATCGCAACATCAATCGCAACTACAACAAACGGCCCAACAACAACAACAACAACAACAACAACAGCAACTACAACAATCATCCCAACAACAATAATAACCGCAACAACAACAACAACAATCAGAAGCAGCTATGCCAAAGGTGTGAAAAGTATCACTCGGGGTTCTGCACCAAATTTTGCAACAAGTGTAAAAGAAATGGTCATAGCGCGGCGAAGTGTGAGGTCTACGGACCAGGGGTTAATAGAACGAAAGGAACAAATGGTGTCGGAACGAGTAATGGCAGAGCAAGTAGTGTCGGAGCAAGTTATGCCAATGTAGTTTGTTATAAATGTGGAAAACCGGGCCACATTATTAGAAATTGCCCGAACCAGGAGAACACGAATGGACAAGGCCGCGGAAGAGTTTTCAATATTAATGCGGCAGAGGCACAGGAAGACCCGAAGCTTGTTACGGGTACGTTTCTTATTGACAATAAATCTGCTTACATTTTATTTGATTCGGGTGCGGATAGAAGCTATATGAGTAGAGATTTTTGTGCTAAATTAAGTTGTCCATTGACGTCTTTGGATAGTAAATTTTTACTCGAATTAGCAAATGGTAAATTAATTTCAGCAGATAATATATGTCAGAATCGAGAAATTAAACTGGTTAGCGAAACATTTAAGATTGATTTGATACCAGTAGAGTTAGGGAGTTTTGATGTGATAATCGGTATGGACTGGTTGAAAGAAGTGAAAGCAGAGATCGTTTGTTACAAAAATGCAATTCGCATTATACGAGAAAAAGGAAAACCCTTAATGGTGTACGGAGAAAAGGGCAACACGAAGCTACATCTTATTAGTAATTTGAAGGCACAAAAACTAATAAGAAAAGGTTGCTATGCTGTTCTAGCACACGTCGAGAAAGTACAAACTGAAGAAAAGAGCATCAATGATGTTCCCATTGCAAAAGAATTTCCCGTTGTATTTCCGAAAGAATTACCGGGATTACCCCCACATCGATCCGTTGAATTTCAAATAGATCTTGTACCAGGAGCTGCACCAATAGCTCGTGCTCCTTACAGACTCGCACCCAGCGAGATGAAAGAACTGCAAAGCCAATTACAAGAACTTTTAGAGCGTGGTTTCATTCGACCAAGCACATCACCGTGGGGAGCTCCTGTTTTGTTTGTCAAGAAGAAAGATGGTACATTCAGGTTGTGTATCGACTACCGAGAGTTGAACAAACTTACCATCAAGAACCGCTACCCACTACCGAGAATCGACGACTTATTTGATCAACTACAAGGCTCGTCTGTTTACTCAAAGATTGACTTACGTTTCGGGTATCATCAAATGCGGGTGAAAGAAGATGATATTCCAAAGACTGCTTTCAGAACATGTTACGGTCATTACGAGTTTATGGTCATGCCGTTTGGTTTAACTAATGCACCAGCTGTGTTCATGGACCTTATGAACCGAGTGTGTGGACCATACCTTGACAAGTTTGTCATTGTTTTCATTGATGACATACTTATTTACTCAAAGAATGACCAAGAACATGGTGAACATTTGAGAAAGGTGTTAGAAGTATTGAGGAAGGAAGAATTGTACGCTAAGTTTTCAAAGTGTGCATTTTGGTTGGAAGAAGTTCAATTCCTCGGTCACATAGTGAACAAAGAAGGTATTAAGGTGGATCCAGCAAAGATAGAAACTGTTGAAAAGTGGGAAACCCCGAAAACTCCGAAACACATACGCCAGTTTTTAGGACTAGCTGGTTACTACAGAAGGTTCATCCAAGACTTTTCCAGAATAGCAAAACCCTTGACTGCATTAACGCATAAAGGGAAGAAATTTGAATGGAATGATGAACAAGAGAAAGCGTTTCAGTTATTGAAGAAAAAGCTAACTACGGCACCTATATTGTCATTGCCTGAAGGGAATGATAATTTTGTGATTTATTGTGATGCATCAAAGCAAGGTCTCGGTTGTGTATTAATGCAACGAACGAAGGTGATTGCTTATGCGTCTAGACAATTGAAGATTAACGAACAAAATTATACGACGCATGATTTGGAATTAGGAGCGGTTGTTTTTGCATTAAAGACTTGGAGGCACTACTTATATGGGGTCAAAAGTATTATATATACCGATCACAAAAGTCTTCAACACATATTTAATCAGAAACAACTGAATATGAGGCAGCGTAGGTGGATTGAATTATTGAATGATTACGACTTTGAGATTCGTTACCACCCGGGGAAGGCAAATGTGGTAGCCGATGCCTTGAGCAGGAAGGACAGAGAACCCATTCGAGTAAAATCTATGAATATAATGATTCATAATAACCTTACTACTCAAATAAAGGAGGCGCAACAAGGAGTTTTAAAACAGGGAAATTTAAAGGATGAAATACCCAAAGGATCGGAGAAGCATCTTAATATTCAGGAAGACGGAACCCGGTATAGGGCTGAAAGGATTTGGGTACCAAAATTTGGAGATATGAAAGCCGATGTTGCTAAATACGTAGGAGAATGTTTAACGTGTTCTAAGGTCAAAGCTAAGCATCAAAAACCATTAGGTCTACTTCAACAACCCGAAATCCTGGAATGGAAATGGGAAAACATTACCATGGATTTCATCACTAAATTGCCAAGGACTGCAAGTGGTTTTGATACTATTTGGGTAATAGTTGATCGTCTCACCAAATAAGCACACTTCCTGCCAATAAGAGAAGATGACAAGATGGAGAAGTTAGCACGACTGTATTTGAAGGAAGTCGTCTCCAGACATGGAATACCAATCTCTATTATCTCTGATAGGGATGGCAGATTTATTTCAAGATTCTGGCAGACATTACAGCAAGCATTATGAACTCGTCTAGACATGAGTACTGCCTATCATCCACAAACTGATGGGCAGAGCGAAAGGACGATACAAACGCTTGAAAACATGCTACGAGCATGTGTTATTGATTTCGGAAACAGTTGGGATCGACATCTACCGTTAGCAGAATTTTCCTACAACAACAGCTACCATTCAAGTATTGAGATGGCGCCGTTTGAAGCACTTTATGGTAGAAAGTGCAGATCTCCAATTTGTTGGAGTGAAGTGGGGGATAGACAGATTACGGGCCCGGAGATAATACAAGAAACTACCGAGAAGATCATCCAAATTCAACAACGGTTGAAAACCGCCCAAAGTCGACAAAAGAGCTACGCTGACATTAAAAGAAAAGATATAGAATTTGAAATTGGAGAGATGGACATGCTTAAAGTTGCACCTTGGAAAGGCGTTGTCCGATTTGGTAAATGAGGGAAATTAAATCCAAGGTATATTGGACCATTCAAGATTATTGATCGTGTCGGACCAGTAGCTTACCGACTTGAGTTACCTCAACAACTCGCGGCTATACATAACACTTTCCACGTCTCGAATTTGAAGAAATGTTTTGCTAAAAAAGATCTCACTATTCTGTTAGATGAAATCCAAATCAACGAAAAACTTCAATTCATCGAAGAACCCGTCGAAATAATGGATCGTGAGGTTAAAAGACTTAAGCAAAACAAGATACCAATTGTTAAGGTTCGATGGAATGCTCGTAGAGGACCCGAGTTCACCTGGGAGCATGAATATCAGATGAAGAAGAAATACCCGCATCTATTTCCAGAAGATTCGTCAACACCTTCAACAGCTTAAAATTTCGGGACGAAATTTATTTAACGGGTAGGTACTGTAGTGACCCGAACTTTTCCATGTTTATATATATTAATTGAGATTGATATTTACATGATTAAATGTTTCCAACATGTTAAGCAATCAAACTTGTTAAGACTTGATTAATTAAAATATGTTTCATATAGACAATTGACCACCCAAGTTGACCGGTGATTCACGAACGTTAAAACTTGTAAAAACTATATGATGACATATATATGGATATATATATAGTTAACATGATACTATGATAAGTAAACATATCATTAATTATATTAACAATGAACTACATATGTAAAAACAAGACTACTAACTTAATGATTTTTAAACGAGACATATATGTAACGATTATCGTTGTAAAGACATTTAATGTATATATATCATATTAAGAGATATTCATACATGATAATATCATGATAATATAATAATTTAAAATCTCATTTGATATTATAAACATTGGGTTAACAACATTTAACAAGATCGTTAACCTAAAGGTTTCAAAACAACACTTACATGTAACGACTAACGATGACTTAACGACTCAGTTAAAATGTATATACATGTAATGTTTTAATATGTATTTATACACTTTTGAAAGACTTCAATACACTTATCAAAATACTTCTACTTAACAAAAATGCTTACAATTACATCCTCGTTCAGTTTCATCAACAATTCTACTCGTATGCACCCGTATTCGTACTCGTACAATACACAGCTTTTAGATGTATGTACTATTGGTATATACACTCCAATGATCAGCTCTTAGCAGCCCATGTGAGTCACCTAACACATGTGGGAACCATCATTTGGCAACTAGCATGAAATATCTCATAAAATTACAAAAATATGAGTAATCATTCATTACTTACTTACATGAAAACAAAATTACATATCCTTTATATCTAATCCATACACCAACGACCAAAAACACCTACAAACACTTTCATTCTTCAATTTTCTTCATCTAATTGATATCTCTCAAGTTCTATCTTCAAGTTCTAAGTGTTCTTCATATATTCTACAAGTTCTAGTTACATAAAATCAAGAATACTTTCAAGTTTGCTAGCTCACTTCCAATCTTGTAAGGTGATCATCCAACCTCAAGAAATCTTTGTTTCTTACAGTAGGTTATCATTCTAATACAATGTAATAATCATATTCAAACTTTGGTTCAATTTCTATAACTATAACAATCTTATTTCAAGTGATGGAACTTGTTTTCGTGTCATGATTCTGCTTCAAGAACTTCGAGCCATCCAAGGATCCGTTGAAGCTAGATCCATTTTTCTCTTTTCTAGTAGGTTTATCCAAGGAACTTAAGGTAGTAATGATGTTCATAACATCATTCGATTCATACATATAAAGCTATCTTATTCGAAGGTTTAAACTTGTAATCACTAGAACATAGTTTAGTTAATTCTAAACTTGTTCGCAAACAAAAGTTAATCCTTCTAACTTGACCTTTAAAATCAACTAAACACATGTTCTATATCTATATGATATGCTAACTTAATGATTTAAAGCCTGAAAACACGAAAAACACCGTAAAACCGGATTTACGCCGTCGTAGTAACACCGCGGGCTGTTTTGGGTTAGTTAATTAAAAACTATGATAAAATTTGATTTAAAAGTTGTTATTCTGAGAAAATAATTTTTATTATGTACATGAAACTATATCCAAAAATTATGGTTAAACTCAAAGTGGAAGTATGTTTTCTAAAATGGTCATCTAGACGTCGTTCTTTCGACTGAAATGACTACCTTTACAAAAATGACTTGTAACTTATTTTTCCGACTATAAACCTATACTTTTTATGTTTAGATTCATAAAATAGAGTTCAATATGAAACCATATCAATTTGATTCACTCAAAACGGATTTAAAATGAAGAAGTTATGGGTAAAACAAGATTGGATAATTTTTCTCATTTTAGCTACGTGAAAATTGGTAACAAATCTATTCCAACCATAACTTAATCAACTTGTATTGTATATTATGTAATCTTGAGATACCATAGACACGTATACAATGTTTCGACCTATCATGTCGACACATCTATATATATTTCGGAACAACCATAGACACTCTATATGTGAATGTTGGAGTTAGCTATACAGGGTTGAGGTTGATTCCAAAATATATATAGTTTGAGTTGTGATCAATACTGAGATACGTATACACTGGGTCGTGGATTGATTCAAGATAATATTTATCGATTTATTTCTGTACATCTAACTGTGGACAACTAGTTGTAGGTTACTAACGAGGACAGCTGACTTAATAAACTTAAAACATCAAAATATATTAAAAGTATTGTAAATATATTTTGAACATACTTTGATATATATGTATATATTGTTATAGGTTCGTGAATCAACCAGTGGCCAAGTCTTACTTCCCGACGAAGTAAAAATCTGTGAAAGTGAGTTATAGTCCCACTTTTAAAATCTAATATTTTTGGGATGAGAATACATGCAGGTTTTATAAATGATTTACAAAATAGACACAAGTACGTGAAACTACATTCTATGGTTGAATTATCGAAATCGAATATGCCCCTTTTTATTAAGTCTGGTAATCTAAGAATTAGGGAACAGACACCCTAATTGACGCGAATCCTAAAGATAGATCTATTGGGCCTAACAAACCCCATCCAAAGTACCGGATACTTTAGTACTTCGAAATTTATATCATATCCGAAGGGTGTCCCGGAATGATGGGGATATTCTTATATATGCATCTTGTTAATGTCGGTTACCAGGTGTTCACCATATGAATGATTTTTATCTCTATGTATGGGATGTGTATTGAAATATGAAATCTTGTGGTCTATTATTATGATTTGATATATATAGGTTAAACCTATAACTCACCAATATTTTTGTTGACGTTTTAAGCATGTTTATTCTCAGGTGATTATTAAGAGCTTCCGCTGTCACATACTTAAATAAGGACGAGATTTGGAGTCCATGCTTGTATGATATTGTGTAAAAACTGCATTCAAGAAACTTATTTTGTTGTAACATATTTGTATTGTAAACCATTATGTAATGGTCGTGTGTAAACAGGATATTTTAGATTATCATTATTTGATAATCTACGTAAAGCTTTTTAAACCTTTATTGATGAAATAAAGGTTATGGTTTGTTTTAAAATGAATGCAGTCTTTGAAAAACGTCTCATATAGAGGTCAAAACCTCGCAACGAAATCAATTAATATGGAACGTTTTTAATCAATAAGAACGGGACATTTCAGTATGCCAGTGGTACAACTCAACGTAGAATATATATTTTTAATCACTTTTGTCCATAACGTAAATCATAAAATGCATGTATTCTCATCCCGAAATATTTAGAGTTTAAAAGTGGGACTATATACTCACTTTTGCCTTGAAGGTATTTAACTTGACTTGGTCTCCGATAGATATCACAAACCTAACCATATATATAATATATCAACATATTTTCTTTTCAAGTAATCGTTATATATATATATATATATATATATATATATATATATATATATATATATATATATATATATATATATATATATATATATATATATATATATATATATTTATATATTCCGATAGATATCACAAACCTAACCATATATATAATATATCAACATATTTTCTTTTCAAGTAATCGTTATATATATATATATATATATATATATATATATATATATATATATATATATATATATATATACTTATAATACTTTTAATATTTTCTTAGTCCGTAGTTAGCAGTCCGATGTTAGTGGTCCACAATTAGGTGCTCAATAAAATAAATAAAGACCCCATCGTATTCGTATTGATCAGAATTAATCTCGACCCATGGTACCATGTTGTCAAATGACGTGTTGCGTACATAAAGTACCGTGTTGTCAAATGACGTGTTGCGTACAATCATGAGGTCTTATGATTAATCTTCTCGTGTTGTTTACGGGTGGTCCTGAAATATATAAAATCAAATCATAAGTAATTATATATAAAATATCATATTAATTAGAAAAGATATGATTAATTTACTTTTTCTCCAAATATTTTCGTAGCTAAACTAGCTTCGGATGCCCAATCTTGTTTTAGTCGTAGTTTCTTCATTACAACTCCGTTTTTGTTGGTTCAACTTGCCACTTCCTTGGATTGAGTCAAATTTTAAGAATATAAACTGAAAATACCTTAGTTTGTATTCAAAATCACAGGTTATAGGTCAAACTTTGGTGAAACTTATGAAAGTGATCATTTTCCATCATAAAAACAACATTTAATGATCATTTTTCTAAAAATACTTACACTTTGAGTTAAACCATGAAATTTTTATGTGTTAACATATTCATAAGAAATATCATTTTTCCAGAACATGAACTTCCAATTCAAAGTTCAAGATGGTTTTTAATTATCCAACCCAAAACAGGCCCCGGTTGCACTCCGACGACGTAGATTCAGTTTTTAAGATGTTCTTTGTAAAACCAAGTTATATCTTTTTAGGTTAGCATATCATTATGATATATTACAGGTCTTGAAGTGTTTTAAAAGTCAAGTTAGAAGGATCTATTTAGTTTGCGAACAAGTTTGAAATCATTCAAACTATGTTCTTGTTGTTAAAATTTTATACCACAAAATAAGATAGCTATATGAATATGAATTGAATAAGATTATGAACAAGGTTACTACCTCAAGTTACTTATATAAAGTTACTGCAAAAGATAAAAAATAATCTTGGAATCAAAGAGTGGTGGAGTTAGATCAAAAGGTTGGAAGTAAACTTCTTCAAATGGGTGGTTATTTTGATATGTTCTTGAAAGAGTTTTCTTATGGTGTTTAAGGCTTGTAATTGAAGCTAAATGATGGGGAAAATGCTTGGAGATGATCAAGTATGAAGTTAGGAGTATTTTGAGAGAGAAATGAGGGTGTAGGTATGAGAAAATGGAGTGAAGAAATGGTGTTCATTCATAAAAATGTTTTTAGTTTATAAAGAAAGAAAAGGATTCCTAATTTTATTTTCTTACTAATAATTCATGCTACTTGACAAATCCTAGTTACCTCATATCTAGGGCAGTAATAATGTTGATTAGAATGTTGATTTGATGTGTATATACCAATAGTAAATACGTATAGAAGCTGGGTATGATACGGGTACATATACCCTAGATATACGTATAGAAATCTTGGGGAAACGGAACGAGAATTCAAATATAGCTATCTTTTGTGAATATACTTATATTGTTTTATGTATTTAAGTCCTTAAAAAGTGATTAAATACATTATATATACAATACATGTATAAGCATTATAGATTATAAGTATATATATCAAAGAATGTTACGTATAGTTATCGTTTTGAAAACTTAAGTTAGTAGTTTCAAAATATACTTATAACTCATTGTCATTAGTACACAATGAGATGTTAAACCATCCTTAGATCATTTTAAATATATATAAATACATATATATACACAAACATATAATTATCGTATGTTATATAGTTCGTGATATCATCGGTCATATTGAACGGTCAAACGTTGTGTAAAACTCTTTTCAAAAACACAAGTCTCAAAAATTTGGATTGCTTATCATGTTGGTATGGTTTAATTTATGTAAATATTAATCTCATAAGTATAAAATGATCGGAAAAATCCGGGTCGTTACAAATAGAAACCCGATTGAGAAGGTAAATTGTTGCATTATAATAGTGTTTTTTTTTAAAATTCATAAATATTTGTTGTTCCTGATGCACTGATGTGGACGCAAGACACAACCTTGCGTCCTTGCGCTATGTGGATGCAAGGTTATTCTTGCATCTTTGCGGCTTGTGTTCGCAACGTCATCTTGCATCCTTGCGTCTGTGGTTTTTCTTAACCAGATTTCCTGTTTTGCACAGTTGTCCAGACATGTCATTGAGAAAGTAGAAAACATGAATGTTGTCAACCTTGATACAGAAGAGCAAGGTGTTAATGAGCAATTGGTTGATCAGAAAGCTGTTGATGGACAACCTGATGATATGGTAGTTGATAACGTTGCACCTGGTGAAACAAAAGAACCAAAGAATGTAAGTGGTAAGCCACCTGTGAAGGTGGGTTATAAGAGAAAAAGGAAGGAAAATGACTGGGCTAGTGAAGAAGAAATCTGGGCCATGATCGACAGACTTATAAATGATGAAGGTTGTCTTAACCCACCACTAACTGGAGCCTGGAGAGATCAGAGAAAGCATGCATCCCCTACAAAAGATCCCATGTCAATTATACAGAGCAAGCAAGAGACCTGTTGCATGTTCATCTTTCAAAGTGATCAGTTCATTTACCTTAGTACGGAGTTTTAGATTCGCTTGCTGGGGTTAGGAGAGGCTGGGTATTTGGAGAACTCAGTGAGTGATCTTCTTAATTTTATGTTTATATCATGAATTAATTTGTGTTAATATCTTAACCTGTCTTCTTAATTTTTAGCACATTGATGGCTTGGCTACATTTCTTTTGAGATATCGTCAGAGATTTCTCCACAGAGCAAGCCAGATGTTTAACACTCCTGAATTTCCACATGAGGTGGTTAAAACAAGTTCTCAATGGACGATTATGCCATCGGTATTCCTGGCACAGCTTGCAAATTTTAAAGAATTTTGGGGATTAAGTCAGAAGGAGAAGGAGGAGAAGTTGAAGCAAAAGGAGGAGAAGTTGAAGCAGGCCAAGGCCAAAGATCCTAATTTCCATGAAAATGAAGGAATCACTGCCTTTAGGGAACCAAATTACACGTATATAATTTCTCTTGGGGATGATAGTGATGAAATGTATCCAGCTTGGTCTTCCTGTGATCAGGTACTTACATTCTTAAACTGTTTATAATTTCAGTCTGGTGTTGTTTTTAATTAGAAATCAGAACACGTTTTTTGTAATCTGGAACAGGCGCAAGGTAAATATTGCGACCTTGCATCTGGTAAGGTGCTTGGACGCAAGGTAAGTCTTGCGTCCTTGCGTCTTCGTGACTGTTGGACGCAAGGTACATTTTGCGTCCTTGCGTATGGATGGTTTTGTGACTAAACGTTCTTTCTGTTTCAGATCTTGATCCCAGTACACTTTAGACACCCAGAACATTTCTTGCTGCTATCATTAAAGTTAGAAGAAATGAAAGTTTATGTGTACGACAGTTTACCCGGTCTTGCAAGTGAACAGCTACAACATGTTGTCACAATGTTGTGTGAAAACTTGCCCCGCGATTGACTACTATAACAAGACGCCAGAATCACAGCTTGAAGATTACTACCAAAACAATGAGAGTATGGAGTTGATGATTGAAACTAGTCGTAACGTGCCAGTGCAAACAGGTGAAACCGGTGACTGTGGTGTTTGGGTGTGCATCCATATGGAGAGACTGGTGTTTGCATGGGAGGGGCGTGATGACATTGGAGATCCAAAAAAGGCTGCACAAGAATATAGGAACAGAATGGCAAGAACGTTCTTCCGTGCACATTTTGATACACTACCGCCACCACCAAAGGAAAAAGATACGACAAAGGATGCTCAAAAGGATGCTCAAAAGGATGCTCCAAAGGCTGCACAGGTTGTATGATTGTTATTACTATTTAAATACTAATTAATTTGTATTTCACTAAGTTGTTAAGTTGTGTAATTTTTTGTATAATTAGTAGTCTGAAATGGGCGCAAGGATGAACTTGCGACCTTGCGTATGTTTTAATGTGGTCGCAAGGTCTATCTTGCGACCTTGCGTATTGGTACAATGTGGTCGCAAGGTCTATCATGCGACCTTGCGTATTGGTACATGGTTGGACGCAAGGTTATACTTGCGTCTTTGCGTATGCTTCTAAGTATTGTTTTGCGTACGCAAAGTGTGTATTTCGTCTTTGCGTATTTTCTAGATAAACCAAATTATAGATTATCACACATAAAATAGATAAACTTCGAGAATTTATTACAACGATCGATATGACATAAAAAACATACAATAGGAAAATAAACATAAACTTGGATATTGGTTTACTAATTATCGCTCGCTAGATTGCTCGTTGCATAAAACTGAGACTGATAAGCATGAAACGCTTCTTTGTCAGTGAGTTTCTCCTTACCCTTCTTAGACTTTGAAGTTGAGGCCGATGTTTTTACTACCCTTCTCGTGGTTGGTTCACCAGTTCGATCAACTGAAGATCTGCACGTATCCCTACTATGACCTGCTTCTTTGCAACGAGTACATGTTCTTACTATTTTTTCAGCGTCTTCACCCTTTGACGGATGATGTTTTGTTGATTTTGGGCGTCTGTGAGCTCTTTTCGGCTTAATGGGAGGGTTTACAATTGGTAGGACGTTGGGCCCCAGATCCGACCATTCAGACCGATGGGGCAAAGGAAGGATGTGTTCCATATACGTATTTATATAAGTTTCTGTCGTGAACCAATGAGATACAAATTGAGTAACATCAGCCACTCCAAAGAGTAGTGTGAAATGTCCCGTTCATATCGATTATAAACGTTCCATATTAATTGATTTCGTTGCGAGGTTTTGACCTCTATATGAGACGTTTTTCAAAGACTGCATTCGATTTTTAAAACAAACCATAACCTTTAAAATATTACGACGATTATCAAATAATGATAATCTAAAATATAGCGTTTTCACACGACCATTACATAATGGTTTACAATAATTTTACACAACAATATATATGTCTTCGAATGCAGTTTTTAAACAATATAATACAAGCATGCTGACTTCAACTCTTGTCCATAAACTGGCATGCAACAGCGGAAGCTGTTAATAATCATCTGAGAATAAACATGCTTTAAACGTCAACAAAAATGTTGGTGAGTTATAGATTTAACCTATATATCAAATTGTAATAATAGACCACAAGATTTCATCTTTCAATAACATGCAATCTGCATAAAAATCATTCATATGGTTGAACACCTGGTAACCGACATTAACAAATGCATCTAGAATATCCCCATATATAAATATCGAAGTACTAAAGCAGTTCAAATTCTCTGACTGGGGCGTGTCAAAGCCCATAGATCTATCTTTAGGATTCGCATCAATTGGTGGCAATTATAACAAACACCAATTCTTAGGCTACCAAGTTCAACAAGGGCGATATCCGGTATAACGATTCAACATAGAATGTAGTTTCAATACTTGTGTCTATTTTGTAAATCATTTTCAAAAGTGCATGTATTCTCATCCCAAAAATATTAGATAGTAAAAATGGGACTATAACTCACTTTCACAGATTTTCACTTCGTCGGAAAATAAGACTTGGCCACGGGTCGATTCACGAACCTATAACAAATATGTACATATATATCAAAGTATGTTCAAAGTATATTTACAACATTTTTAATACATTTTAATGTTTTAAGTTTATCAAGTCAGCTGTCCTCGTTAGTAACCTACAACTAATTGTCCACAGTTAGCTGTACAGAAATAAATCGATATATATTATCTTGAATCAATCCACGACCCAGTGTACACATGTCTCAGGCTAAATCACAACTTAAAGTATATATATTTTTGGAATCAACCTCAACCCTGTATAGCTAACTCAAACATTACTGCATATAGAGTGTCTATGGTTGTTCCAAATAATATATATACATGGGTCGATATGATATGTCAAAACATTTGCATACGTGTCTATGGTATCCCAAGATTACATAATATATTAGAATGCATGTATAATACAATATGAGTTAGCTAGGATATGATTAATATAGATTTGTTACCAATTTTCACGTAGCTACAACAAGAAAAATTATCCAATCTTGTTTTACCCATTACTTCTTCGTTTTAAATCCGTTTTGAGTGATTCAAGTTGCTATGGTTTCATGTTGAACTTAATTTTATGAATCTAAATAGAAAAAGTATAAGTTTATAGTCAGAAATACATGTTACAAGTCTTTTTTATAAAGGTAGTCATTTCAGTCGAAAGAACGACGTCTAGATGACCATTTTGGAAAACATACTTCCACTTTGAGTTTAACCATGATTTTTGGATATAGTTTCATGTTCATAAGAAAAATCATTTTCCCAGAAGAACAACTTTTAAATCAAAGTTTATCATAGTTTTTAATTAACTAACCCAAAACAGCCCGCGGTGTTACTACGACGGCATATATCCGGTTTTATGGTGTTTTTCGTGTTTTCAGGTTTTAAATCATTAAGTTAGCATATAATATAGATATAGAACATGTGTTTAGTTGATTTTAAAAGTCAAGTTAGAAGGATTAACTTTGGTTTGCGAAAAAGTTTAGAATTAACTAAACTATGTTTTAGTGATTACAAGTTTAAACCTTCGAATAAGGTAGTTTTATATATATGAATTGAATGATGTTATGAACATCATTACTACCTCAGGTTTTGTGGATAAACCTACTGGAAATAATAAAAATATATCTAGCTTCAAAGGATCCTTGGATGGCTTAAAAGTTCTTGAAGTAGAATCATAACATAAAAACAAGTTCAAGTAAGATTTCCACTTGAAATAAGATTGTTAAAGTTATAGAAATTGAATCAAAGTTTGAATATGAGTATTACCTTGTATTAGAAAGATATCTTACTGTAAATAAGAAAGATTTCTTGAGGTTGTATGATCACTCAAAGTGGATTTGCAAGATTGGAATTAAGCTAGCAAACTTGGAAGTGTTGTTGGTGTGTTCTTGAGTAGTCATTTTATAACTTGGTTTATATGGATTTATGAACTAGATTGAGGTAGATTTTGATAAAGATGATGAAGAACACTTAGAAAAATGGAAGAACACTTGAGAGAGAGTAGTTTGATGCATGTAAGTTGCAAAATGAAAGTGTATATGTGTGTGTTCATTCACGTGAAAATGGAGTCACCATATAGGCTCCATTAGTTTGTAATTTTGTGTAATCATTCATGCTAGTTGTCAAATGATGGTTCCCATATGGTTAGGTAACTCACATGGGCTGCTAAGAGCTGATCATTGGAGTGTATATACCAATAGTAAATACTTTTAGAAGCTGGGTATTGTACGAGTACGAATACGGGTGCATACGAGTAGAATTGTTGATGAAAATGAACGAGGATGTAATTGTAAGCATTTTTGTTAAGTAGAAGTACTTTGATAAGGGTCTTGAAGTCTTTCAAAAGTGTATGAATACATATTAAAACACTACATGTATATACATTTTAACTGAGTCGTTAAGTCATCGTTAGTCGTTACATGTAAATGTTGATTTGAAACCTTTAAGTTAACGATCTTGTTAAATGTTGTTAACCAAATGTTTATTATATCTAATGAGATGTTAAATTATTATATTATCATGATATTATGATATATTAATATATCTTAATATGATATATATACATTTAAATGTCGTTACAACGATAATCGTTACATATATGTCTCGTTTCGAAATCCTTAAGTTAGTAGTCTTATTTTTACATATGTAGTTCATTGTTAATATACTTAATGATATGTTTACTTATCATTTATCATGTTTATATATAGTGTATCAATATCTTAAAATGATTCATATGTAATTAGTAAGACATTGTTATAACGATAATCGTTATATATATCGTTTCGAGTTTCTTAATTCAATAAACTCATTTTATGTATATCACTCATTGTTAAAATACTTAATGAGATACATACTTATCATAATATCATGTTAACAATATATATATCCATATATATGTCATCAAATAGTTTTTACAAGTTTTAACGTTCGTGAATCGCCGGTCAACTTGGGTGGTCAATTGTCTATATGAAACCAATTTCAATTAATCAAGTCTTAACAAGTTTGATTGCTTAACATGTTGGAAACACTTAATTATGTAAATAACAATTTCATTTAATATATATAAACATGGAAAAGTTCGGGTCACTACAGTACCTACCCGTTAAATAAATTTCATCCCGAAATTTTAAGCAGTTGGAGGTGTTGACGTATCTTCTGGAAATAAGTGCGAGTATTTCTTCTTCATCTGATCTTCTTGTTCCTAGATGAACTCGGGTCCTCTACGAGCATTCCATCGAACCTTAACAATTGGTATCTTGTTTTGCTTAAGTCGTTTAACCTCACGATCCATTATTTCGACGGGTTCTTCGATGAATTGAAGTTTTTCGTTGATTTGAATTTCGTCTAACGGAATAGTGAGATCTTCTTTAGCAAAACATTTCTTCAAATTCGAGACGTGGAAAGTGTTATGTACAGCCGCGAGTTGTTGAGGTAACTCAAGTCGGTAAGCTACTGGTCCGACACGATCAATAATCTTGAATGGTCCAATATACCTTGGATTTAATTTTTCTCGTTTACCAAATCGAACAACACCTTTCCAAGGTGCAACTTTAAGCATGACCATCTCTCCAATTTCAAATTCTATATCTTTTCTTTTAATGTCAGCGTAGCTCTTTTGTCGACTTTGGGCGGTTTTCAACCGTTGTTGAATTTGGATGATCTTCTCGGTAGTTTCTTGTATTATCTCCGGGCCCGTAATCTGTCTATCCCCCACTTTACTCCAACAAATTGGAGACCTGCACTTTCTACCATAAAGTGCTTCAAACGGCGCCATCTCAATACTTGAATGGTAGCTGTTGTTGTAGGAAAATTCTGCTAACGGGAGGTGTCGATCCCAACTGTTTCCGAAATCAATAACACGTGCTTGTAGCATATCTTCAAGCTTTTGTATCGTCCTTTTGTTCTGCCCATCAGTTTGTGGATGATAAGCAGTACTCATATCTAGACGAGTTCCTAATGCCTGCTGTAATGTCTGCCAGAATCTTGAAATAAATCTGCCATCCCTATCAGAGATAATAGAGATTGGTATTCCATGTCTGGAGAAGACTTCCTTCAAATACAGTTCTGCTAACTTCTCCATCTTGTCATCTTCTCTTATTGGCAGGAAGTGTGCTGATTTGTTGAGACGATCAACTATTACCCAAATAGTATCAAAACCGCTTGCATTCCTTGGCAATTTAGTGATGAAATCCATGGTAATGTTTTTCCACTTCCATTCCGGGATTTCGGGTTGTTGAAGTAGACCTGATGGTTTCTGATGCTCCGCTTTGACCTTAGAACACGTCAAACATTTCCCTACATATTTAGCAACATCGGCTTTCATACCCGGCCACCAGAAATGTTTCTTTAGATCCTTGTACATCTTCCCCGTTCCAGAATGTATTGAGTATCTGGTTTTATGAGTTTCTCTAAGTACCATTTCTCTCATATCTCTAAATTTTGGTACCCAAATTCTTTTAGCCCTATACCGGGTTCCGTCTTCCCAAATATTAAGATGCTTCTCCGATCCTTTGGGTATTTCATCCTCTAAATTTCCCTCTTTTAAAACTCCTTGTTGCGCCTCCTTTATTTGAGTAGTAAGGTTATTGTGAATCATTATATTCATAGCTTTTTCTAGAATGGGTTCTTTGTCCTTTATGCTCAAGGCGTCGGCTACCACATTTGCCTTTCCCGGGTGGTAACGAATCTCAAAGTTGTAATCATTCAACAATTCAATCCACCTGCGCTGCCTCATGTTCAGTTGTTTCTGATTAAATATGTGTTGAAGACTTTTGTGGTCGGTATATATAATACTTTTGACCCCATATAAGTAGTGCCTCCAAGTCTTTAATGCAAAAACAACCGCGCCTAATTCCAAATCATGCGTCGTATAATTCTGCTCGTGAATCTTCAATTGTCTATACGCATAAGCAATTACCTTCGTTCGTTGCATTAATATACAACTGAGACCTTGCTTTGAGGCGTCACAATATATCACAAAATCATCATTCCCTTCAGGTAATGACAATATAGGTGCCGTAGTTAACTTTTTCTTTAACAATTGAAACGCTTTCTCTTATTCATCCTTCCATTCAAATTTCCTCCCTTTATGCGTTAATGCAGTCAAGGGTTTTGCTATTCTGAAAAAATCTTGGATGAACCTTCTGTAGTAACCAGCTAGTCCTAAAAATTGGCGTATATGTTTCGGAGTTTTCGGGGTTTCCCATTTTTCAACGGTTTCAATCTTTGCTGGATCCACCTGAATACCTTCTTTGTTCACTATGTGTCCGAGGAATTGAACTTCTTCCAACCAAAATGCACACTTTGAAAACTTAGCATACAGTTTTTCTTTCCTTAACAACCCTAGCACTTTTCTCAAATGTTCTTCATGCTCTTGATCATTCTTCGAGTAAATAAGTATGTCATCGATGAAAACAATGACAAACTTGTCAAGATATGGCCCACACTCTCGGTTCATGAGGTCCATGAACATAGCTGGTGCATTAGTCAATCCAAATGGCATAACCATAAACTTGTAATGACCGTAACGCGTCCTAAAAGCAGTCTTTGGAATATCATCCTCCTTCACCCGCATTTGATGATACCTAGAACGTAAATCTATCTTCGAATAAACCGACGAGCCTTGTAGTTGATCAAATAAATCGTCGATTCTCGGTAGTGGGTAGCGGTTCTTGATGGTAAGTTTGTTCAACTCTCGGTAGTCGATACACAACCTAAATGTACCATCCTTCTTCTTGACAAACAAAACAGGAGCTCCCCACGGTGATGTGCTTGGTCGAATGAAACCACGCTCTAAAAGTTCCTGTAACTGACTTTGTAATTCTTTCATTTTGCTGGGTGCGAGTCTGTATGGAGCACGAGCTATTGGTGCAGCTCCTGGTACAAGGTCTATTTGAAATTCAACGGATCGATGTGGGGGTAATCTCTGTAATTCTTTCGGAAATACATCGGGAAATTCTTTTGCGACGGGAACATCACTGATGTTCTTTTCTTCAGGTTTAACTTCCTCGATGTGTGCTAGAATGACGTAACAACCTTTTCTTATTAGTTTTTGTGCCTTCATACTACTAATAAGATTTAATTTCGCGTTATTCTTTTCTCCGTACACCATTAAAGGTTTTCCCTTTTCACGCACAATGCGAATCGCATTTTTGTAACAAACAACTTCTGCTCTCACCTTTTTCAACCAGTCCATGGCAATTATTACATCAAAACTCCCTAACTCGACTGGTATTAAATTAATTTTAAATGTTTCGCCAACCAGTTTAATTTCTCTATCCCGACATACTTTATCTGCTGTAATTAGTTTACCGTTTGCTAATTTGAGTAAAAATTTATTATCCAAAGGCATTAATGGACAATTTAATTTGGCACAAAAATCTCTACTCATATAGCTTATATCCGCACCCGAATCAAATAAAACATAAGCAGATTTATCGTCAATAAGAAACGTACCCGTAACAAGCTTCGGGTCTTCCTGCGCTTCTGCCGAATTAATGTTGAAGACTCGTCCACGGACTTGCCCATTATTATTCCCTTAATTAGGGCATGCTTTGCTGAAATGGCCCAATTTTCTGCATCCGTAACGAATAATGGAATTATTTGTTCTGTTATTTTTATATGTCTTTGGTCCATAGACATCACACTTCGTTACACTATGTCCGGTTCTATTACACTTGGTACACACTACCACACAGAACTTATCTGGATGATAGCCTCCACACCTTAGACATTTATTGTTCTGATTGTTGTTGCCATTGTTGTTATTGATTTGGTTATTGTTGCGATTGTTATTATTGTTAGGACGGTTATTGTGGTTGTTGTTGTTGTTAGGATAGTTGTTGTTGCGTTTGTTTTTGTGAAAAATGGGGCGATTGTAGTTGTGATTGCTGTGTTGGTTGTTGAAGCGATAGTTACTGTTGTTTTGTTGGTGACTCTTGTCACTGTTTTCTTCCCACTTCCTCTTGACTTGTTTCGTGTTGGCTTCTTCGGCCGCTTGCTCTTTAATTCTTCCCTCAATCTGATTTATGAGTTTATGAGCCATTCGACTTGCTTTTTGTATGGAGGTGGGATCGTGTGAACTCACATCTTCTTGAATCCTTTCTGGTAACCCTTTTACAAATGCATCGATTTTCTCTTCTTCATCTTCGAACGCTCCCAGACACAATAGGCACAACTCTGTGAATCGTCGTTCGTACGTGGTAATATCAAATCCTTGTGTTTGTAACCCTCTAAGCTCTACTTTGAGCTTATTAACCTCGTTTCTGGGACGGTACTGCTCGTTCATCAAATGCTTGAATGCTAACCACGGTAGTGCGTAAGCAACATCTTGTCCCACCTGCTCGAGGTAGGTGTTCCACCATGTTAACGCAGTACCTGTGAAGGTATGCGTAGCGTACTTTACTTTGTCTTCTTCAGTACATTTACTTATGACAAACACCAATTCAACATTTTCAGTCCACCGTTTTAATCCGATTGGACCCTCGATTCCATCGAATTCCAAAGGTTTGCAGGCAGTGAATTCTTTGTAGGAGCATCCTATACGATTTCTTGTGGAATTAGTTCCACTGCTAGAACCAGAGTTATTATTGTTATTTTGAATTGCAGCCTGCACTGCGGCTATGTACGCAGCAAGGGAAACACGGAAGTCTTCCTCGCTCATGTTCAAGTTCTGACGAGGAGTCGGTGCCATTTCCTTCAAAAATAGCCAAAAGAATTAAGTTAATCATATAGAATTTTAAGAGTAGTCAATAGTATTTTGTAGCATAGTATGAACTCATTTATAAAAGCTTTTTCTTCATATTAACGTTTTATAGTTTTAATTCGGGTAGTACCTACCCGTTAAGTTCATACTTAGTAGCTAATATACAATTCAACTACTACAATTCCATATGAAAAAAAAAACTGATTATAATAAAATTTCGCGTTCAAATTTTATACAATATTTTACACAAACTTACAATAGCGCTATTATACATATATGATGAAGGCAATTCTAGTTAATACGCAATTTGTTCAGCAAAAGAAATAAAAACACGTAATTCATAAGTCCAGAAACAAGTCTTGCATTCTGGTTTTACTAAGACGACTTCTCATCCTTGGTCTTGTGAAAAGTAACCGTTATGACCATTGGCTAGACAGCATATTGTAATGTCGACAAAAGGATGAGGGCTTCGTAATGTTCAACAGCCCAGTAATAATCTAAAAACCTTGTTTCTCACACCAACTACTGAATCCGTCACTTGTGGGAAGATTTTATTTAAAAGTTGTAATCCGATGTTCTTTTTCTCACTTTGGTAAGAAGCGAACATCACTAACCCGTAAGTATAACATGCTTCTTTATGTTGCATGTTAGAAGCTCTTTCTAACTCACGAAATCCTATGTTGGGATATGTTGAGTCAAAATAGGTTCTTAACCCGTAGCGTA
Source organism: Rutidosis leptorrhynchoides (assembly GCF_046630445.1). Taxonomy (NCBI): domain Eukaryota; kingdom Viridiplantae; phylum Streptophyta; class Magnoliopsida; order Asterales; family Asteraceae; genus Rutidosis; species Rutidosis leptorrhynchoides. The sequence goes on along the minus strand of NC_092340.1, from coordinate 61,164,883 downwards.
AAATTGCATTTGGGTTCCCCGCATTTAACGCTTTAAAGAAAACACGTCGTAACTTACGGTCTCCCCAATGTGATATACCCCACCTATCAAAGGAAAGCCTTTTATAAACTAAGGCATTTCTGGAAAGTCTTTCAAATGTTTGACAAGTTAATTTCGCCCTAACTAAATGTGCTGATGAATTCTAACCGACTCTAGACAAAATTTTCTCAATCATATCCTCTGGTAGGTCTTCTAAAATATTCGGTTGTCTACCCTTAACGTCCATTTTGTTTTTATACTGTAAAATAGACAAGGATTAGATTCGTAAAAGATAATTAACAAACAATACAAGCAATTTTTACATAGAACATAAAAGTACAAGCACACTACAATACATATAATACACAACATGATTACAACCCTCTAATCTGAATCACTGGTTTCTTATTCTTCGGACTTGGTTCGTTTTCCTAATTTTCTAGGGATATATGGTGTTCCTCTAATACGAGTCGTCGTTTTCCACAATGGTTTAGAAAAACCTGGTGGTTTAGAGGTTCCCGGGTTATTGTTACAATTTAGGAAATACGGATGTTGCCGATACATATAAAGTTCATCGGGGTTGGAATCAGGTTTCTCTATTATTATACCTTTTCCCTTATTATTTTCTTTTGCTTTATTAAATTGGGTCGAGGTAATTTCTATAACATCATCGGAATCCTCATCGGGATTCGATTCATCGGAAAATTGGTAATCTTCCCAATATTTTGCTTCCTCGGCGAAACACCATTGACCATTATTGACTTTGGTCCGTTGGTTGAGGATTTTCTTTTATTTAATCTATTTACTGTAGGTATCAATATTTCTTCCTCCGGAACCTCTTCTTCTTCCGGTTCCTTCTCTTCCGGTTCCTCCTCTTCCGGTTCCTCTTCTTCCAGTTCCTCCTCTTCCGGTTCCTCTTCGGGAATTTGTGAATCTTCTCAAAGTATATTCGACTCTTCATTATTATTAGGTGAGTCAATGGAATTTGTACTAGTGGTAGGCATCTATCAAACAATATCAAACACATTAAGAGGTTAATATATCACATAATATTTACATGTTAATAATATATAGTTTCCAACAAAAAGTGTTAAGCAATCGTTTTTAAAGAAAACACGGTCGAAGTCCAGACTCACTAATGCATCCTAACAAACTCGGTAAGACACACTAATGCAATTTTCTGGTTCTCTAAGACCAACGCTCGGATACCAACTGAAATGTCCCGTTCATATCGATTATAAACGTTCCATATTAATTGATTTCGTTGCGAGGTTTTGACCTCTATATGAGACGTTTTTCAAAGATTGCATTCGATTTTTAAAACAAACCATAACCTTTAAAATATTACGACGATTATCAAATAATGATAATCTAAAATATAGCTTTTGCACACGACCATTACATAATGGTTTACAATAATATTACACAACAATATATATGTCTTTGAATGCAGTTTTTAAACAATATAATACAAGCATGCTGACTTCAACTCTTGTCCATAAACTAGCATGCAACAGTGGAAGCTATTAATAATCACCTGAGAATAAATATGCTTTAAACGTCAACAAAAATGTTGGTGAGTTATAGGTTTAACCTATATATCAAATTGTAATAATAGACCACAAGATTTCATCTTTCAATAACATGCAATCTGCGTAAAAATAATTCATATGGTTGAACACCTGGTAACCGACATTAGCAAATGCATCTAGAATATCCCCATATATAAATATCGAAGTACTAAAGCAGTTCAAATTCTCTGACTGGGGCGTGTCAAATCCCATAGATCTATCTTTAGGATTCGCGTCAATTGGTGGCAATTATAATAAACACCAATTCTTAGGCTACCAAGTTCAACAAGGGCGATATCCGGTATAACGATTCAACATAGAATGTAGTTTCAATACTTGTATCTATTTTGTAAATCATTTTCAAAACTGCATGTATTCTCATCCCAAAAATATTAGATAGTAAAAATGGGACTATAACTCACTTTTACAGATTTTCACTTCGTCGAAAAATAAGACTTGGTCACGGGTCGATTCACGAATCTATAACAAATATGTACATATATATTAAAGTATGTTCAAAGTATATTTACAACATTTTTAATACATTTTAATGTTTTAAGTTTTTTAAGTCAGTTGTCCTCGTTAGTAACCTACAACTAATTGTCCACAGTTAGATGTACAGAAATAAATCGATATATATTATCTTGAATCAATCCACGACCCAGTGTATACATGTATCAGGCTAAATCACAACTCAAAGTATATATTTTTGGAATCAACCTCAACCCTGTATAGCTAACTCAAACATTACTGCATATAGAGTGTCTATGGTTGTTCCAAATAATATATATACATGGGTCGATATGATATGTCAAAACATTTGCAGACGTGTCTATGGTATCCCAAGATTACACAATATATTAGAATACATGTATAATACAATATGAGTTAGCTAAGATATGATTAATATAGATTTGTTATCAATTTTCACGTAGCTACAACAATAAAAATTATCCAATCTTGTTTTACCCATAACTTCTTCGTTTTAAATCCGTTTTGAGTGATTCAAGTTGCTATGGTTTCATGTTGAACTTAAGTTTATGAATCTAAATAGAAAAAGTATAAATTTATAGTCAGAAATATAGTTACAAGTCGTTTTTGTAAAGGTAGTCATTTCAGTCGAAAGAACGACGTCTAGATGACCATTTTGGAAAACATACTTTCACTTTGAGTTTAACCATGATTTTTGGATATAGTTTCATGTTCATAAGAAAAATCATTTTCAGAGAAGAACAACTTTTAAATCAAAGTTTATCATAGTTTTTAATTAACTAACCCAAAACAGCCAGCGGTGTTACTACGACGGCGTATATCCGGTTTTACGGTGTTTTTCATGTTTTCAGGTTTTAAATCATTAAGTTAGCATATCATGTAGATATAGAACATGTGTTTAGTTAATTTTAAAAGTTAATTTAGAAGAATTAACTTTGGTTTGCGAACAAGTTTAGAATTAACTAAACTATGTTCGAGTGATTACAAGTTTAAACCTTCGAATAAGGTAGTTTTATATATATGAATCGAATGATATTATGAACATCATTACTACCTCAGGTTTTGTGGATAAACCTACTGAAAATGAGAAAAATAGATCTAGCTTCAAAGGATCCTTGGATGGCTTGAAAGTTCTTGAAGTAGAATCATGACATGAAAACAAGTTCAAGTAAGATTTTCACTCGAAATAAGATTGTTAAAGTTATAGAAATTGAATCAAAGTTTGAATATAAGTATTACCTTGTATTAGAAAGATATCTTACTATAAATAAGAAAGATTTCTTGAGGTTAGATGATCACTCAAAGTGGATTTGAAAGATTGGAATTAAGCTAGCAAACTTGGAAGTGTTGTTGGTGTGTTCTTGAGTAGTTGTTTTATAACTTGGTTTATGTATGGATTTATGAACTAGATTGAGCTAGATTTTGATAAAGATGATGAAGAACACTTAGAAAAATGGAAGAACACTTGAGAGAGAGTAGTTTGATGCATGTAAGTTGCAAAATGAAAGTGTATATGTGTGTGTTCATTCACGTGAAAATGGAGTCACCATATAGGCTCCATTAGTATGTAATTTTGTGTAATCATTCATGCTAGTTGTCAAATGATGGTTCCCACATGGTTAGTAAACTCACATGGGCTGCTAAGAGCTGATCATTGGAGTGTATATACCAATAGTAAATACTTTTAGAAGCTGGGTATTGTACGAGTACGAATACGGGTGCATACGAGTAGAATTGTTGATGAAAATGAACGAGGATGTAATTGTAAGCATTTTTGTTAAGTAGAAGTACTTTGATAAGTGTCTTGAAGTCTTTCAAAAGTGTATGAATACATATTAAAACACTACATGTATATACATTTTAACTGAGTCGTTAAGTCATCGTTAGTCGTTACATGTAAATGTTGATTTGAAACCTTTAAGTTAACGATCATGTTAAATGTTGTTAACCCAATGTTTATTATATCTAATGAGATGTTAAATTATTATATTATCATGATATTATGATATATTAATATATCTTAATATGATATATATACATTTAAATGTCATTACAACGATAATCGTTACATATATGTCTCGTTTCGAAATCCTTAAGTTAGTAGTCTTGTTTTTATATATGTAGTTCATTGTTAATATACTTAATGATATGTTTACTTATCATTTATAATGTTTATATATAGTGTATAAATATCTGAAAATGATTCATATGTAATTAGTAAGACATTGTTATAACGATAATCGTTATATATATCGTTTCGAGTTTCTTAATTCAATAAACTCATTTTTATGTATATCACTCATTGTTAAAATACTTAATGAGATACATACTTATCATAATATCATGTTAACAATATATATATCCATATATATGTCATCAAATAGTTTTTACAAGTTTTAACGTTCGTGAATAGCCGGTCAACTTGAGTGGTCAATTATCTATATGAAACCTATTTCAATTAATCAAGTCTTAACAAGTTTGATTACTTAACATGTTGGAAACACTTAATCATGTAAATAACAATTTCATTTAATATATATAAACATGGAAAAGTTCGGGTCACTACATCGTGCTGCTGCAATAACATGTCCGTAAGGTATGCTTGATCCCTGCCACTGCCCACATGAACAAACTTTATCTGCTAGATTAACGAGGCCATTTTTTCGTCCATCGCGCACTTCTACTAGATTGTTTGTCGATGGAATTGCTTGCCATCTTCTTGACTTTTTCGTCCTCTTGGCTAGTTTATGTTCAGCATATGGAGTAACAGTTGAAGTAAGACTAACCGATTGGTTGCGATGTTTGAAATACCAATCTTGTACCGAAGCGCGAAAAAATTCCAATAACATGCAAACAGGTAGTTTTCGAGCATGTACGGATAGTGCATTAACAGACTCTACACTGTTGCTAGTAAGGTATGAATACCTAACATGTTCAGCTCTACTTCTAGACCATTTGTGGAACCCAACATCACTTAAAATTTTGTATGACGCTTTCAATCTTCTTCGAAATACATTAAGATGATCCTCAAAATCCGACGCACGATAAGCTTTGACCATTTTCCAATAATTCCATTCAAAATATTTGAATTTATTGGATTTACTTTTAATGCTTGCAAACAAATGACGAGCGCAGAAACAGTGAAACGCTTCGGGGAACACGGTTGAAACACCATGTGCTATTGGCAAACCTCGATCAGAAATAAAAGTAAGCTCTGAAATACGATTACCCATTCCACAAGTCATTAAATGGTCTCGTAGGTTGCCCAAAAACCAATCCAAAGACTCGTTTGTCTCGCCGCCAGCAATTCCATAAGCCAACGGCAAAATTCCATTATTGCCATCCATCGCAACAGCAACTGAATTTGTACCCAAATATCCTGCCTTCAAATGCGCTCCATCGACGATGATTATCGGGCGACAATGTTGAACAAATGATCGAACTTGCAGGAATGAATAATGTAAAACAAATATGTTTTCAATAGATACGCAAGAAACGCAAGGACGCAAACAAAAGTTTTGCGTCTTGCGTACGATTGATTTACGAGGTGCAATAAACTTCTTGCGTCTTTGCGTCTGGTAAAGGAAGACGCAAACTGTTTCTTGTGTCCCTTGCGTCTCGTGCAAAATTTTTAATTTTAATTAAATGGTAATAGTGATACTTACAACTACGCCAAGGGAATAATAACACATTAGAAATCTATTTTCTTTGTCTGTGATCAAATTCGTTATGCTTCCGGGGTTGTGAATCTTAATGTTATATAGGTAAATTGGAAGCATTTGGTACGACTCTTCACTACTCCCACGAAGCATCTGTAATGTATGACATTTGTGTAGTGACCCGAACTTTTCCATGTTTATATATATTAATTGAGATTGATATTTACATGATTAAATGTTTCCAACATGTTAAGCAATCAAACTTGTTAAGACTTGATTAATTGAAATATGTTTCATATAGACAATTGACCACCCAAGTTGACCGGCGATTCACGAACGTTAAAACTTGTAAAAACGACATGACGATATATATATGGATATACATATGGTTAACATGAGATTATGATAAGTAAGTATCTCCATAAGTATATTAACAATGAGTTATATACATATAAACAAGACTACTAACTTAAGGATTTCGAAACGAGACATATATGTAACGATTATCGTTGTAACGACATTTAAATGTATATATATCATATTAAGATATATTAATATATCATAATATCATGATAATATAATAATTTAACATCTCATTAGATATAATAAACAATGGGTTAACAACATTAATTGAGATCGTTAACTTAAAGGTTTCAAAACAACACTTACATGTAACGACTAACGATGACTTAACGACTCAGTTAAAATGTATATACAAGTAGTGTATTTAGATGTATTAAAATACTTTTGGAAGACTTCAAGACATATATCAAAACACTCATACTTAACGAAAATGGTTACAGTTACTTTTCCATTCTTTTCTTTCATCAAGAATTCTAGTCGTATTCTTACCCGTATTATACACAGCTTCAAAACGTACTTACTATGAGTATATACCAATAGGAACTAGCATGGGATTCCACTCTTGATTATGTCATGTATGACTAATCAATTTTAACTTCTACCATGAGCTAGTCAACTAACTAGAACTCCTTTTAACCCCACTCACCACTCACCAATTACCACTCATCATTCACTCCATTTCACTTCCAATTCTCTTTCTAATTCTCTCTCAACACACACACACTATTATGAACGTATTTTTCCAGTAGTTAGTCATCATCTTCATCAAAAATCACTTCAAGAATCAAGCTATAATCATCATAGGAAGAACACTTCAAGAACACTTCAAAAATCCCTTCAAGTTTACTAATTTACTTCCAAGCTTTCTAATCCATTCCAAGTAATCATCTAAGATCAAGAAACCTTTGTTATATACAGTAGGTTATCTTTCTTATTCAAGGTAATATTCATATTCAAACTTTGATTCAATTTCTATAACTATAAACTATCTTAATTCGAGTAAAAATCGTACTTGAACTTGTTTTTGTGTCATGATCCTACTTCAAGAACTTTCAAGCCATCCAAGATCCTTTGAAGCTAGATCATTTCTTGTCACTTCCAGTAGGTTTACCTACTAAACTTGAGGTAGTAATGATGTTCATAACATTATTCGATTCATATATATAAAACTATCTTATTCGAAGGTTTAAACTCGTAATCACTATAACATAGTTTAGTTAATTCTAAACTTGTTCGCAAACAAAAGTTAATCCTTCTAACTTGACTTTTAAAATTAACTACACACATGTTCTATATCTATATGATATGCTAACTTAATGATTTAAAACCTGGAAACACGAAAAACACCGTAAAACCGGATTTACGCCGTCGTAGTAACACCGCGGGCTGTTTTGGGTTAGTTAATTAAAAACTATGATAAACTTTGATTTAAAAGTTGTTATTCTGAGAAAATGATTTTTATTATGAACATGAAACTATATCCAAAAATTATGGTTAAACTCAAAGTGGAAGTATGTTTTCTAAAATGGTCATCTAGACATCGTTCTTTCGACTGAAATGACTACCTTTACAAAAACGACTTGTAACTTATTTTTCTAACTATAAACCTATACTTTTCTGTTTAGATTCATAAAATAGAGTTCAATATGAAACCATAGCAATTTGATTCACTCAAAACGGATTTAAAATGAAGAAGTTATGGGTAAAACAAGATTGGATAATTTTTCTCATTTTAGCTACGTGAAAATTGGTAACAAATCTATTCCAACCATAACTTAATCAACTTGTATTGTATATTATGTAATCTTGAGATACCATAGACACGTATACAATGTTTCGACCTATCATATCGACACATCTATATATATTTCGGAACAACCATAGACACTCTATATGTGAATGTTGGAGTTAGCTATACAGGGTTGAGGTTGATTCCAAAATATATATAGTTTGAGTTGTGATCAATACTGAGATACGTATACACTGGGTCGTGAATTGATTCAAGATAATATTTATCGATTTATTTCTGTACATCTAACTGTGGACAACTAGTTGTAGGTTACTAACGAGGACAACTGACTTAATAAACTTAAAACATCGAAATATATTAAAAGTGTTGTAAATATATTTTAAACATACTTTGATATATATGTATATATTGTTATAGGTTCGTGAATCAACCAGTGGCCAAGTCCTACTTCCCGACGAAGTAAAAATCTGTGAAAGTGAGTTATAGTCCCACTTTTAAAATCTAATATTTTTGGGACGAGAATACATGCAGGTTTTATAAATGATTTACAAAATAGACACAAGTACGTGAAACTAAATTCTATGGTTGAATTATCGAAATCGAATATGCCCCTTTTTATTAAGTCTGGTAATCTAAGAATTAGGGAACAGACACCCTAATTGACGTGAATCCTAAAGATAGATCTATTGGGCCTAACAAACCCCATCCAAAGTACCGGATGCTTTAGTACTTCGAAATTTATATCATATCCGAAGGGTGTCCCGGAATGATGGGGATATTCTTATATATATGCATCTTGTTAATGTCGGTTACCAGGTGTTCACCATATGAATGATTTTTATCTCTATGTATGGGATGTGTATTGAAATATGAAATCTTGTGGTTTATTGTTACGATTTGATATATATAGGTTAAACCTATAACTCACCAACATTTTTGTTGACGTTTAAAGCATGTTTATTCTCAGGTGAATACTAAGAGCTTCCGCTGTTGCATACTAAAATAAGGACAAGATTTGGAGTCCATGTTTGTATGATATTGTGTAAAAACTGCATTCAAGAAACTGATTTCGATGTAACATATTTGTATTGTAAACCATTATGTAATGGTCGTGTGTAAACAGGATATTTTAGATTATCATTATTTGATAATCTACGTAAAGCTTTTTAAACCTTTATTTATGAAATAAAGGTTATGGTTTGTTTTAAAAATGAATGCAGTCTTTGAAAAACGTCTTATATAGAGGTCAAAACCTCGCAACGAAATCAATTAATATGGAACGTTTTTAATCAATAAGAACGGGACATTTCAGTTGGTATCCGAGCGTTGGTCTTAGAGAACCAGAAAATTTGCATTAGTGTGTCTTATCGAGTTTGTTAGGATGCATTAGTGAGTCTGGACTTCGACCGTGTTTTCTTTAAAAATGATTGCTTAACATTTTTGTTGGAAACTATATATTTTTAACATATGAATATTATGTGATATATTAATCTCTTAACGTGTTTGATATTATGTGATAGATGTCTACCTCTAGAACAAGTCCCATTGACTCACCTAATAATAATGAAGAGTCAAATGTAAATTGGAATGATTCGTGGACTGATTCACAAGTTCCCGAAGAGGAACCGGAAGAAGAGTCGGGACCGGAAGAAGAATCGGAACCGGAAGAAGAATCAAAACTGGAAGAAGAAATAGAACCGGTGGGGGAAATAATAAAACGGTTAAGTAAAAGAGAATCCTCAACCAACCGACCAAGGTTAATTATGGTCAATGGTGTTTCCGCCAAGGAAGCAAAATATTGGGAGGATTACCAATTCTCCGATGAATCGGATTCCGACGAGAATTCCGATGATGTTATAGAAATTACCCCAACTGAATTTAAAAAGGTAAAAGAAAATAATAAGGGAAAGGGCATAAAAATAGAGAAATCTAATTCCAACCCCGATGAACTTTATATGTATCGTCAACCCCCGAAGTCCTTAAGTTGTAACAATGACCCGGGAACCTCTAAGCCACCAGGTTTTTCTAAACCAATGTGGACAACGACGGCTCGTATTAGGGGAACATCATATATCCCTGGAAACTTGGCAAAACGAACCAAAACCGAACAAGAAGAAACGAGCGAGTCGGAATAAGATAGTTGTATTCGTATGGTGTAATATATGTAATATAGTGTGCTTATGCTTTATGATATATCTAAAAATTGCTTGTATTAATAAGTATTTTTTTTATGAATCTAACTCTTGTCTATTTTACAGTATAAAAACATAAAATGGATAGACAACCCAATATTTTAAGAGACCTACCCGGAGACATGATTGATGAAATCTTGTCTAGAGTCGCTCAGAATTCCTCGGCACAACTATTTAAGGCGAGATCAGTTTGTAAGACATTCGAAGAACGTTCCAAGAATGCCTTGGTTTATAAAAGGCTTTCGTTCGAAAGATGGGGGATATCACATTGGGAAATCCATAAGTTACGATGTGTTTACTTTGACGCATATATTGCGGGGAACCCAAATGCTATTTTACGCAACGGGTTAAGAAATTATTTTGACTCAGTATATCCGAATATAGGACTTCGTGATTTAGAAAAAGCGGCTAACATGTAACATAAAGAAGCATGTTATGCTTACGGGTTAGTAATGTTCGCTTCTCACCAAAGTGAGAACAAGAACATCGGGCTACAACTATTAAACAAAACGTTCCCACAAGTGACGGACTCGGTAATTGGGGTAAGAAATGAGGTTTTTAGGTTATTACGAGACTGTTGGTCATTACGTAACCCTCGTCCCTTTGACGACGTTACAACACGCTGTCTTATCAACGGACATAACGGTTATGTTCCACAAGACAAGGATGGGAAGTAGTCCTAGTAAAACCAGAATGCATGACTTGTTTCTGGACGTATGAATTACGTGTCTTTATTGCCTTTGCTGAACGACTTGTGTACTAGCTAGAATTATATTCACAACTATCTTGTATCAAAGTTATTGTGTGCTATATTTCAGGCTTTATGTAAAATAAGCGGTATTGTAAGTTTGTAAAATATTGTATAAAAGTTTGAACGCGAAATATTATTACAATCAGTTTTTCATATAGAATTGTAGTAGTTGAATTGTATATTAGCTACTAAGTATGAACTTAACGGGTAGGTACTACCCGAATTTAAACTTATAAAATGCTAATATGAAGAAAAAGCTTTTATAAATGAGTTCATATTATGCTACGAAATACTATTAACTACTCTTAATATTCTGTATGATTAACTTGTTCCATTTGACTATTTTGAAGGAAATGGCACCGACTACTCGACACACCGTGAATATGAATGAAGAGGAATTCCGTACTTTTCTAGCTTCAAACATAGCCGCAGTATAGGTTGCGCTACATACCAACAATAACCTTGGATCTGGCAGTACAGGAAATCGTGTAGGATGCACCTACAAAGAATTCACTGCCTGCAAATCTTTGGAATTTGATGGAACCGAAGGACCGATCGGATTGAAACGGTGGACCGAGAAGGTCGAATCGGTGTTTGCCATAAGTATGTGTACTGAAGAGGACAAAGTGAAGTACGCTACGCATACCTTCACAGGTTCTGCGTTAACATGGTGGAATACCTATCTAGAGCAAGTGGGACAAGATGATGCGTACGCACTACCGTGGTCAGCATTCAAGCACTTGATGAACGAGAAGTACCGTCCCAGAACCGAGGTCAATAAGCTCAAGACAGAACTTAGAGGGTTACGAACCCAAGGATTTGATATTACCACGTATGAAAGACGATTCACAGAATTGTGCCTATTGTGTCCGGGAGCATTCGAAGATGAGGAAGAGAAGATCGACGCGTTTGTGAAAGGATTACCGGAAAGAATCCAAGAAGATATAAGTTCACACGAGCCCGCCTCCATACAACAGGCATGTAGAATGGCTCACAAACTAGTGAACCATATTGAAGAAAGAATTAAAGAACAGACTGCTGAAGAGGCCAATGTGAAGCAAGTCAAAAGAAAGTGGGAGGAAAACGGTGATAAGAATCACCAATACAACAACAACAGCAATTACAACAATAATCGCAACAATTATCCCAACAATCGCAACTACAACAAACTGCCCAACAACAACAACAACAACAATAACAGTAACTACAACAATCATCCCAACAACAATAATAACCGCAACAACAACAACAATCAGAAGCAGCTATGCCAAAGGTGTGAAAAGTATCACTCGGGGTTCTGCACCAAATTTTGCAACAAGTGTAAAAGAAATGGTCATAGCGCGGCGAAGTGTGAGGTCTACGGACTAGGGGTTAATAGAACGAAAGGAACAAATGGTGTCGGAACGAGTAATGGCGGAGCAAGTAGTGTCGGAGCAAGTTATGCCAATGTAGTTTGTTATAAATGTGGAAAACCGGGCCACATTATTAGAAATTGCCCGAACCAGGAGAACACGAATGGACAAGGCCGCGGAAGAGTTTTCAATATTAATGCGGCAGAGGCACAGGAAGACCCGGAGCTTGTTACGGGTACGTTTCTTATTGACAATAAATCTGCTTACGTTTTATTTGATTCGGGTGCGGATAGAAGCTATATGAGTAGAAATTTTTGTGCTAAATTAAGTTGTCCATTGACGCCTTTGGATAGTAAATTTTTACTCGAATTAGCAAATGGTAAATTAATTTCAGCAGATAATATATGTCGGAATCGAGAAATTAAACTGGTTAGCGAAACATTTAAGATTGATTTGATACCAGTAGAGTTAGGGAGTTTTGATGTGATAATCGGTATGGACTGGTTGAAAGAAGTGAAAGCAGAGATTGTTTGTTACAAAAATGCAATTCGCATTATACGAGAAAAAGAAAAACCCTTAATGGTGTACGGAGAAAAGGACAACACGAAGCTACATATTATTAGTAATTTGAAGGCACAAAAACTAATAAGAAAAGGTTGCTATGCTGTTCTAGCACACGTCGAGAAACTACAAACTGAAGAAAAGAGCATCAATAATGTTCCCATTGCAAAAGAATTTCCCGAAGTATTTCCGAAAGAATTACCGGGATTACCCCCACAGCGATCTGTTGAATTTCAAATAGATCTTGTACCAGGAGCTGCACCAATAGCTCGTGCTCCTTACAGACTCGCACCCAGCTAGATGAAAGAACTGCAAAGCCAATTACAAGAACTTTTAGAGCGTGGTTTCATTCGACCAAGCACATCACCGTGGGGAGCTCCTGTTTTGTTTGTCAAGAAGAAAGATGGTACATTCAGGTTGTGTATCGACTACCGAGAGTTGAACAAACTTACCATCAAGAACCGCTACCCACTACCGAGAATCGACGACTTATTTGATCAACTACAAGGCTCGTCTGTTTATTCAAAGATTGACTTACGTTCCGGGTATCATCAAATGCGGGTGAAAGAAGATGATATTCCAAAGACTGCTTTCAGAACACGTTACGGTCATTACGAGTTTATGGTCATGCCGTTTGGTTTAACTAATGCACCAGCTGTGTTCATGGACCTTATGAACCGAGTGTGTGGACCATACCTTGACAAGTTTGTCATTGTTTTCATTGATGACATACTTATTTACTCAAAGAATGACCAAGAACACGGTGAACATTTGAGAAAGGTGTTAGAAGTATTGAGGAAGGAAGAATTGTACGCTAAGTTTTCAAAGTGTGCATTTTGGTTGGAAGAAGTTCAATTCCTCGGTCACATAGTGAACAAAGAAGGTATTAAGGTGGATCCGGCAAAGATAGAAACTGTTGAAAAGTGGGAAACCCCGAAAACTCCGAAACACATACGCCAGTTTTTAGGACTAGCTGGTTACTACAGAAGGTTCATCCAAGACTTTTCCAGAATAGCAAAACCCTTGACTGCATTAACGCATAAAGGGAAGAAATTTGAATGGAAAAAAAACAAGAGAAAGTGTTTCAGTTATTGAAGAAAAAGCTAACTACAAAACCTATATTGTCATTGCCTGAAGGGAATGATGATTTTGTGATTTATTGTGACGCATCAAAGCAAGGTCTCGGTTGTGTATTAATGCAACGAACGAAGGTGATTGCTTATGCGTCTAGACAATTGAAGATTCACGAACAAAATTATACGACGCATGATTTGGAATTAGGCGCAGTTGTTTTTTCATTAAAGACTTGGAGGCACTACTTATATGGGGTCAAAAGTATTATATATACCGACCACAAAAGTCTTCAACACATATTTAATCAGAAACAACTGAATATGAGGCAGCGTAGGTGGATTGAATTATTGAATGATTACGACTTTGAGATTCGTTACCACCCGGGGAAGGCAAATGTGGTAGCCGATGCCTTGAGCAGGAAGGACAGAGAACCCATTCGAGTAAAATCTATGAATATAATGATTCATAATAACCTTACTACTCAAATAAAGGAGGCGCAACAAGGAGTTTTAAAAGAGGGAAATTTAAAGGATGAAATACCCAAAGGATCGGAGAAACATCTTAATATTCGGGAAGACGGAACCCGGTATAGGGCTGAAAGGATTTGGGTACCAAAATTTGGAGATATGAGAGAAATGGTACTTAGAGAAGCTCATAAAACCAGATACTCAATACATCCTGGAACGGGGAAGATGTACAAGGATCTCAGGAAATATTTTTGGTGGCCGGGTATGAAAGCCGATGTTGCTAAATATGTAGGAGAATGTTTGACGTGTTCTAAGGTCAAAGCTGAGCATCAGAAACCATCAGGTCTACTTCAACAACCCGAAATCCTGGAATGGAAATGGGAAAACATTACCATGGATTTCATCACTAAATTGCCAGGGAATGCAAGTGGTTTTGATACTATTTGGGTAATAGTTGATCGTCTCACCAAATCAGCACATTTCCTGCCAATAAGAGAAGATGACAAGATGGAGAAGTTAGCACGACTGTATTTGAAGGAAGTCGTCTCCAGACATGGAATACCAATCTCTATTATCTCTGATAGGGATGGCAGATTTATTTCAAGATTCTGGCAGACATTACAGCAAGCATTAGGAACTCGTCTAGACATGAGTACTGCCTATCATCCACAAACTGATGGGCAGAGCAAAAGGATGATACAAACGCTTGAAGACATGCTACGAGCATGTGTTATTGATTTCGGAAACAGTTGGGATCGACATCTACCATTAGCAGAATTTTCCTACAACAACAGCTACCATTCAAGCATTGAGATGGCGCCGTTTGAAGCACTCTATGGTAGAAAGTGCAGGTCTCCAATTTGTTGGAGTGAAGTGGGGGATAGACAGATTACGGGTCCGGAGATTATACAAGAAACTACCGAGAAGATCATCCAAATTCAACAACGGTTGAAAACCGCCCAAAGTATACAAAAGAGCTACGCTGACATTAAAAGAAAAGATATAGAATTTGAAATTGGAGAGATGGTCATGCTTAAAGTTGCACCTTGGAAAGGCGTTGTTCGATTTGGTAAACGAGGGAAATTAAATCCAAGGTATATTGGACCATTCAAGATTATTGATCGTGTCGGACCAGTAGCTTACCGACTTGAGTTACCTCAACAACTCGCGGCTGTACATAACACTTTCCACGTCTCGAATTTGAAGAAATATTTTGCTAAAGAAGATCTCACTATTCCGTTAGATGAAATCCAAATCAACGAAAAACTCCAATTCATCGAAGAACCCGTCAAAATAATGGATCGTGAGGTTAAAAGACTTAAGCAAAACAAGATACCAATTGTTAAGGTTCGATGGAATGCTCGTAGAGGACCCGAGTTCACCTGGGAGCGTGAAGATCAGATGAAGAAGAAATACCCGCATCTATTTCCAGAAGATTCGTCAACACCTTCAACAGCTTAAAATTTCGGGACGAAATTTATTTAACGGGTAGGTACTGTAGTGACCCGAACTTTTCCATGTTTATATATATTAATTGAGATTGATATTTACATGATTAAATGTTTCCAACATGTTAAGCAATCAAACTTGTTAAGACTTGATTAATTGAAATATGTTTCATATAGACAATTGACCACCCAAGTTGACCGGCGATTCACGAACGTTAAAACTTGTAAAAACGACATGACGATATATGTCACGACCCTACTTTTTCCGTTATCTTTTTCCGTTAATTATTTAACGACTGTTAACTGTTAGTGTGCCACGTCATTTCTATGACCTATATTATTATTTTTGTAATATATATATATATATATATATATATATATATATATATATATATATATATATATATATTAAATATTATGTGTTATGTGAATATATGTATTCATACTTTATTTTGTACGTTTCTACGTTCCGCGGATTTCCATCCGGCGAATCTTTTCGGTTTTTAAACCAACGGTCGAGCTTTCGGGATTTTTAAATCCTAAATATCTTAAATATGATATTTTAAGGTCATATTATTATTAGGTGTATTTATATTTATTTTTCGTCGCGCGTTTGTTATCTTTCCGGATTTTTAATCGCGTAAGCGTGTTTTCGCGTTTCGGGATTCGTTCGTGCTTTCGGGCCATAAGGAATTCTTCATTTAACAAATTTGGGCTAGTGGGGCCCACCCCACACCCCCCATTCGGCCGAAGTCCACCAAGGGAGGGAGTATACTCCCTTGATTTTTCTTTTTTCCACTTCATTTTACAAAATCAAAACCTAATTCTAATTTTGAGCTCTCCTCTCTCCCTCTCCCTTTTAGGCCGTCGCCACCACCACCATACATCACCAAAATCATCACTTTTTATTGCTTGGATCATCAATTGGCTTGCATAATTGGATTCCTCTCGTCTTTCTCTACACATCCATATTCTTTGATTCTCGATTAGGGTATAAACCCTAACCCTAGAACTTTTCATATTTATGTATATTTCTGTATTTTGAGTTTATATAATTAGTATGATGTATATTAGTTGTTGTAATGTTGTTTGGATGCGTAGAATTACTCGTTTGCATATGTTTTCGGTTTGTAAATTTTGGACAGCAGTTTTATTCGTGTTTTCTGACTTTGTAACTGATATGAATGTTAAAATAAAGTACATAAATGAGTTCCTCTCATCAAGACATTAATTTTAGACTCCGGATTCATGTCGTTTCGATTCCCGGAGCCCTAGATATGCTTAATTTGGTTTTTGTTAAAGATTGAAAGGTGTTCTTGGCATGAACAAGGTTGGGTCCGACTTTGTGACCATCCTTGGTGTCTTTAGGGTGTGTCATTTGGTTAGGACTGATGGTGAGACGAATTTTTATGTTCGGGTCACCTAAATCCGAGCCACGGTTCACCCGTTGTGCCCGAATTACTGTTTTGAGTAAATTGATTTCCCAAATGTTGTCATGGCTGATATCCACGACCTAGGGACTGTTCTTGGAGTGTTCTTGAGTTCATAATTGTGTCGGGTGGTTTGAGTAGGTGAAGTTGCATATGTGGCTTGCCCGAAACCGACACCCGGGGCTCAAGATACGACCCGACGAACTTTTAAACTTAAAACTTATGGTTAATGATTAAACTTATGTTAAAATTTATGGACTTCATTATTAATTAATTACTTACGATAAAAGAAGTAATTATTATTATTTAAAACTTATGATATAAATATTTATTATATCATTTAATTATTAATTATAATTTAATTAACATTTTAATTAAACTTATGATTAATAATACTTTTATTATTAAAGGAAAATACTTATGATAAGTATTAAATTTGTTTTTGAGAAATTATTAAAAGACTTATAATAAATATTAAATAATTATTTAATTATTATAAGACTTAATTATTATTTAATTATGATTTAATTATTAAATACTTATGATTTAATAATTTTAATTAGAAACTTATGATATGATTAATAATTCATTATTAATTAATAATACTTATGATATGATTTAAAATTCATTATAAGTTAATAATATTTATATTATGATTGATATTTAATTAAGTAATTAAATACTTATGTTATACTAATTATAACATTTCAACTTATATTAACTTTAATAATTCATTTTATTTAATTAAACTTATGTTAAGACATTATTATACACTTTTGACTTTAAATAACATTATAACCTATGTTATTATTATAACTTACACTTTTAAAATTAAGGTTGACTATGTTTGACCAAGGTTGACTTTTGAGTTGACTTTCGGTTGACTTTGACTTTCAGTTGACTTCTGTTGACTTTCTAAATAAGGAAACTTTCCTAACTTCAAAACTTTCTAAAAATAGAACCTTCTAAATTTAGAAACTTTCCAAAAATAGAAACTTTCCAAAAATAGAAACTTTCCTAAAATAGAAAACTTTCCAAAAATGGAAACCTGCTAAAAATAGAAACTTTCTAAAAATAGAAAGTGTGTGTCCTTATGCTGTTCCAATCAAACCGATGCTTGCTGAGTAATGTTCTATGCCTACTTGCAACAGGTACAATAGCTATCATACTAAGACTTGGCCTAAGTTAGTTATTTACTTCGACCTGCTTTATTTATAGGTCGGCGTTGTGATCTTTCTTGATCACTTTACTTTACTTGCTGTTCGCTTGTTTGTGAGATTTCTTCAGTTGCTATTTAAGGTGAGTTATAGTCCCGTTTTTACATACTTTTCAAAGTATATTTTTGGGATGTGATTACATGCAGATTTTTATTTACGTTTAGACACAAGTAACAGTTAAATTTAATTATTCATTGTGAGTTGGACAAAAATATTCCCTAGTCTGGTAACTGTAATCATTGGTTTCTACCGGTGAACGCGAATCCTACGGATAGATCTATCGGGTTTGACAACCCCATTTCGAGCTAGTCGCGCTAGCAATTTATAATCGGAATGTTTAGTACTTCGTAATTTGTTGTAGATACACTGTCCAAGTGTATATTTTTATTGTGTTTGGCAAGGGTAAATAAAGGGTTAAGTGGTTACCAGGTGGCTCATTGATAATGGAATAATGTTTAATGTTTTCTAACATTTTTAAATCTTGTGGTCTAAAGTTTACTTATTTATTTAAACCTATAATTCACTCAACCTTTGTGTTGACAGTTTACTTGCATGTTTTCACAGGTACTTGAGTTATTTGATGCTTCCGCTGTCATTAGAAGAGTCTGCATGCATTTGGGCAGATTTTATGAAACTATTTATGAAACTTAAGTTTGCATTCTATTTTGGATAATTTAAATTGTGGGTTTGTTGGCAATGTTTTGTGTCAACTTTTGGTTCATTACTATGGTTGGTTGATTTTAAACTACTTAATTGGGTTTGTTTCCTTTTTGGGCAACATTTTGAAATAAAAGAATGCAACTTTGTTTATTTAATTCATTTAAGTCCGATCAAGCTGTGGGACCAACTGACGGATCCGTTAAGTGTTTTGACGGGGTCGTCACATGTGGTATCAAAGCTCTGGTTGTAGGGAACTAGGCGGTCTTAATGTGGTCAACCCGTGGTTATTAGGGTGCATTAGAGTCTGGTCTACAGCCCGACCTTTTTGCTATAGCATTATTATGCATTTCATTTCGTATAAGTTATATTATTAGCTTTCATATCTTTTTAGTATGTGGTTTGCGGTTTTGCTGTTTGCAGATGTCGACTTCGAGCGATAACTCTGTTGCTGCTCCTGCTCCACCGTCTCCTGCTAGACGTCGTGCTAATCAACCAGAGATCGATGATCCTGTTCATTACTATTTTTCTACCATTACTCATATGAACCGGGCTTATAATGAGGTGACACGTATTAACGCCTTAGTGATTGTTTGCGCACCTTGCCACATAATGAAGTTATGGACGAGATCCGTGCCGACATGGGTAACTTTATCACTTTCAAGCATAGGGTTGAGGATGCGAACCGCAAGCGTGATCGAGAAGTTAATGCTAAGTTCGAGGCTCTCGAGAGCACTGTTCGTGTGTTGAAGGAAGAGTTGGATGTTGTGAAAGAGAAGTTGCGTAAGTATGAGGATCCTGCTGAGACTCATGCTGGACCAGCTTATCACACCCGCTCTAAGCGAATGTGATGTGATTATTCATATTGACTATCTATTTCATCAGACTTAATGTCCTTTTATACATACATTTTGGGTTATGTACGGCGTTTTGCCGAGAATTTTATTAAGATTTTGTTATGGGATATTTTTCATTATGTATGGATGGTTATTTTTATGACATCTATTATCATTATCATGTTTTATTTCGGATGTTGTGGCTCTTGGCATGTTATATTATGCGTAATATATGTTCATGTATGTTAGGTGCTATGTATGTTGTATGATGTTATCATAAAATATGTATGCATGTGATGGTTATTTCTATAACAATCATAACTGTCATGTTATTACTCATAGTGTTAGTTGACTAATATCTTAATGGTTAGTCTTTTCGTGTTTTGATCTATTCCTTTATGACACTAGTATTATTCTTGGTACTAACGGATGTGTTATTCTATTTTGAAGATCATGCCTCCAAGAGAGTCCACTGAAGCGCGTATGCAACGCCTGATCAATGAAGGAATTGCTGCTGCTATGGCAGCAAATGCTAATGTTAACGCCAATGTGAACAACAACGTGGGATGCTCCCACAAAACTTTTATGGCTGGTCGACCTCAAGAATTCAGTGGTACGGAAGGACCAATAGGGCTTACTCGTTGGTTCGAGAAAATCGAATCTATTTTCAGGGTCAGTCGGGTCCGTGAAGAGGACAAAGTTAGTTTCGCTAGTTGCACTCTCAAGGATAGTGCCTTGACATGGTGGAACAATCTGGTTAGTAGTTTGGGAAGCGATGTAGCTTATGGTTTGGCCTGGAATGATTTTAAGGAAAGATTGATCACCCGCTATAGACCTCGGGGTGAGCTTAAGAAGCTAGAGGTTGAGCTCAAGAATTTGAAAATGCATGGCACCGAGTTAGATGCCTATGAACGAAGGTTTTTCGAGTTAACTTTGCTGTGTCCTAGGGTTTATGCGGATGAGGACCGCAAAATTGAGGCTTACATTGATGGTTTGTCCGAGAAGATTGAACACAGGGTTGAGTCCAGTGAACCCCAGACTATTGAGGCAGCTATGTCTATGGCCCACAAACTTAATGACAAGGTGTTGAGAAGAAGCAAGACTACAGTTGTTGAAAGTAGTGAGGAGGTTGTCAAGAAGGCTGATAATGGGAAACGAAAGTGGGATAACAACCGCAATCAAAACCAAAATCAGCAGAAGAAACAGGATACCTCAGGTGCTAACAACAGAAATCAGCGGTGTGTCCTCGTTGCTATAAAGTTCATGATGGTTACTGCACAGTTACTTGTAAGAGGTGCTCTAAGCAAGGGCACATTGCTAAAGATTGTACAGTGCTTTTGCCGGGGTCTGCTACTCCCGCGACTGGTGGTAATAATAATAATGTTGGTAATAGAGGTGGTAATGGTAACGGTAATGGGAAATCGAATAATGGAGGTAATCCAAGGGTTTGTTATGAGTGTGGGAAGCCGGGGCATTTCCGAGATGCTTGTCCCAACAAGAAGACTGCAGAGACTGCACGCGGCCGAGCGTTCAACATTAATGCTAAGGATGCGGAGGAAGATCCTAAGCTTGTTACTGGTACGTTCTCAGTCAACGATTTATCAGTTTATGTGTTATTTGATTCAGGGGCTGATTTAAGTTTCGTGTCGAGTAAATTAAGTCCGAGAATCAAAACGCTGTTAACTCTCTTAGACAATACTTATGTTGTTGAAGTAGCTAATGGTAAGGAACTTACTGCTAAGACTGTACATCGTAAGTGTAACATTAATCTGGGTGGTAGGGATTTCGAGATAAATTTGATACCAATTGAACTTGGAAGTTTCGATGTTGTTATTGGTATGGATTGGTTGTCTGCAAACCGTGCTGAGATCGTGTGTTATGATAAGGCTATTCGTATTACTGATGTGATTGGAGAGCCACTGATGGTCTTTGGAGATAAGAAATGCACACAGTTAAACCTTATTAGCTGTATGAAAGTTCGTAAACATCTCCGCAAAGGCTGTCATGCTATCCTTGCTCATGTTGTTGATCCTAGTAAGGAAGTAAAGAACGTTGATGACGTTCATATTGTTAGGGATTTTCCCGAGGTGTTTCCCGATGACTTACCTGGCCTTCTGCCGCAACGCGCGGTAGAATTCCAAATTGATCTTGTTCCCGGCGCTGCTCCTGTAGCACGTGCTCCTTATCGTCTTGCGCCTTCTGAACTTCAAGAATTGTCAAGTCAACTCCATGAGTTGTTAGACAAAGGTTTTATTCGTCCTAGTTCGTCCCCTTGGGGAGCTCCTATTCTGTTTGTTAAGAAGAAGGATGGTTCTTTTCGTTTATGCATTGATTATCGTGAACTGAATAAGCTCACTGTTAAAAATCGTTATCCTCTTCCGAGAATTGATGATCTGTTCGATCAGCTTCAGGGTTCTTCTGTTTATTCAAAAATTGATCTTCGTTCTGGCTATCATCAGTTGCGTGTTAAAGAATCTGATGTTTCAAAAACTGCTTTTCGCACCCGTTACGGTCACTTTGAATTTCTTGTTATGCCGTTCGGATTGACAAATGCACCTGCTGTGTTCATGGACCTCATGAACCGTGTGTGTAGACCCTATCTGGACAAGTTCGTTATTGTTTTCATCGACGACATCCTTATCTATTCTAAGAGTGATGAAGAGCACGAAGAACACTTGAGGTTAGTGCTTGATTTGTTAAAAAAAAGAAGAGTTGTACGCTAAGTTCTCTAAGTGTGCTTTTTGGTTAAGAGAAGTTCAATTCCTTGGTCACATTGTTAGCAAACAAGGAATACAAGTTGATCCTGCTAAAATTGAGGCGATTGAAAAGTGGGAAACCCCGAAAACTCCTACTCAAATTCGTCAGTTCTTAGGATTGGCAGGTTACTATCGAAGGTTCATCCAGGATTTCTCTCGTATAGCGAAACCTCTGACTGCTTTAACGCATAAAGGGAAAAAGTATGAGTGGAAGGATGAACAGGAGAATGCTTTTCAGATTTTGAAGAAGAAACTGACTACCGCTCCGATATTGTCTCTACCGGAGGGTAATGATGATTTTGTTGTTTATTGTGACGCTTCGCGTCAAGGCTTTGGTTGTGTTTTGATGCAACGAAAGAAAGTTATTGCGTACGCATCACGTCAGTTGAAGATTCACGAGCAGAACTATACAACTCATGATTTAGAGTTGGGGGCCGTTGTTTTTGCACTTAAGATTTGGAGACATTATTTGTATGGGGTCAAGAGTACTGTGTACACAGATCACAAAAGTCTTCAACATATCCTCGATCAGAAACAGTTGAACATGAGACAACGAAGATGGATTGAGACGTTGAATGATTATGATTGTGACCTTTTGTATCACCCGGGTAAGGCCAATGTTGTGGCTGAAGCATTGAGTCGTAAAGAAAGGACTGAACCTCGCAGGGTTAGGGCCTTGAATATGACAGTTAGATCAAACCTCGCAAGGCAGATTCTTGAGGCACAACAAGAAGCCTTAAAGGAAGAGAATTTTGTGAAAGAGAACGTAAGAGGTATGGCTAAGAAATTTGAGATTCGAGCAGATGGTACTAGGTACTTTGTAGGACGTCTTTGGGTTCCGAAGTTTGGTGAACTGCGACAACTTGTTTTGGATGAGGCTCATAAGTCTAGGTACTCTATTCATCCTGGTTCAGGAAAGATGTATCATGATCTTAAGGAGCGGTATTGGTGGCCAAATTTGAAAGGTGATGTGGCTACGTATGTGGCTAAGTGTTTGATCTGTTCTAAGGTCAAAGCTGAACATCAAAAACCGTCCGGATTGTTGGTACAACCAAAAATTCCCGAGTGGAAGTGGGAAGGTATCACTATGGATTTTATCACTAAGTTACCAAGAGTTGCGGGTGGTTATGATGCGATTTGGGTGATTGTAGATCGACTCACTAAGTCGGCTCACTTTTTGCCGATTAGGGAAACTGATTCCATGGAGAAACTCACCCGTTTGTATTTGAAAGAGATTGTTTTGAGGCATGGTGTTCCCGTTTCTATAATTTCCGACAGAGATAGTCGATTTGTATCTAGATTTTGGCAATCGTTGCAAGAAGCCTTGGGCACTAGATTGGATATGAGCACCGCTTATCATCCTCAAACGGATGGTCAAAGTGAGAGGACCATTCAGACATTAGAAGATATGTTACGAGCTTGTGTGATTGATTTTGGGAATGGGTGGGATAAGTATTTGCCGTTAGCTGAGTTTTCTTATAACAACAGTTATCACGCAAGTATTAAAGCCGCACCGTTTGAAGCTTTGTACGGTAGGAAATGTAGATCTCCTATTTGTTGGAATGAGGTTGGGGATGCTCAACTTACAGGTCCAGAGATTATCCACGAGACTACTGAGAAGATTGTTCAAATTAAAGAAAGGTTGAGAACTGCTAGAAGTCGGCAAAAGAGTTATACCGACAAAGGAAGGAAAGATGTTGAATTTCAAGTTGGTGATCGTGTTATGTTAAAAGTTTCGCCTTGGAAGGGTGTTATTCGTTTTGGTAAAAGAGGGAAGTTAAGTCCTCGTTTTGTGGGACCGTTCGAGATCATTGAAAGAGTTGGACCGGTGGCTTATCGTTTGAAGTTGCTACAAGAACTCAGTGCTGTTCACGATGTTTTCCATATTTCGAACTTAAAGAAGTGTTTGGCTGAATTTGATCAGACTATTCCTTTGGAGGAACTTCAAGTTGACAAGCAATTGCATTTTATTGAGGAGCCAGTTGAGATCATGGACCGAGAGGTTAAGACTCTTAAACAGAGCAGAATTCCTATTGTTCGGGTCCGATGGAACGCTAGACGCGGTCCCGAGTTCACTTGGGAGCGTGAAGACCAAATGAAGCAGAAGTATCCGCATTTGTTCTCAGATGCCGAGTCAACCCCTGCGCCTGCTTAAATTTCGGGACGAAATTTCCGTAACGGGGAGGTACTGTCACGACCCTACTTTTTTCGTTATCTTTTTCCTTTAATTATTTAACGACCGTTAACTGTTAGTGTGCCACGTCATTTCTATGACCTATATTATTATTTTTGTAATATATATATATATATATATATATATATATATATATATATATATATTAAATATTATGTGTTATGTGAATATATGTATTCATACTTTATTTTGTACGTTTCTACGTTCCGCGGATTTCCATCCGGCGAATCTTTTCGGGTTTTAAACCAACGGTCGAGCTTTCGGGATTTTTAAATCCTAAATATCTTAAATATGATATTTTAAGGTCATATTATTATTAGGTGTATTTATATTTATTTTTCGTCGCGCGTTTGTTATCTTTCCGGATTTTTAATCGCGTAAGCGTGTTTTCGCATTTCGGGATTCGTTCGGGCTTTCGGGCCATAAGGAATTCTTCATTTAACAAATTTGGGCTAGTGGGGCCCACCCCACACCCCCCATTCGGCCGAAGTCCACCAAGGGAGGGAGTATACTCCCTTGATTTTTCTTTTTTCCACTTCATTTTACAAAATCAAAACCTAATTCTAATTTTGAGCTCTCCTCTCTCCCTCTCCCTTTTAGGCCGTCGCCACCACCACCATACATCACCAAAATCATCACTTTTTATTGCTTGGATCATCAATTGGCTTGCATAATCGGATTCCTCTCGTCTTTCTCTACACATCCATATTCTTTGATTCTCGATTAGGGTATAAACCCTAACCCTATAACTTTTCATATTTATGTATATTTCTGTATTTTGAGTTTATATTATTAGTATGATGTATATTAGTTGTTGTAATGTTGTTTGGATGCGTAGAATTACTCGTTTGCATATGTTTTCGGTTTGTAAATTTTGGACAGCAGTTTGATTCGTGTTTTCTGACTTTGTAACTGATATGAATGTTAAAATAAAGTACATAAATGAGTTCCTCTCATCAAGACATTAATTTTAGACTCCGGATTCATGTCGTTTCGATTCCCGGAGCCCTAGATATGCTTAATTTGGTTTTTGTTAAAGATTGAAAGGTGTTCTTGGCATGAACAAGGTTGGGTCCGACTTTGTGACCATCCTTGGTGTCTTTAGGGTGTGTCATTTGGTTAGGACTGATGGTGAGACGAATTTTTATGTTCGGGTCACCTAAATCCGAGCCACGGTTCACCCGTTGTGCCCGAATTACTGTTTTGAGTAAATTGATTTCCCAAATGTTGTCATGGCTGATATCCACGACCTAGGGACTGTTCTTGGAGTGTTCTTGAGTTCATAATTGTGTCGGGTGGTTTGAGTAGGTGAAGTTGCATATGTGGCTTGCCCGAAACCGACACCCGGGGCTCAAGATACGACCCGACGAACTTTTAAACTTAAAACTTATGGTTAATGATTAAACTTATGTTAAAATTTATGGACTTCATTATTAATTAATTACTTACGATAAAAGAAGTAATTATTATTATTTAAAACTTATGATATAAATATTTATTATATCATTTAATTATTAATTATAATTTAATTAACATTTTAATTAGACTTATGATTAATAATACTTTTATTATTAAAGGAAAATACTTATGATAAGTATTAAATTTGTTTTTGAGAAATTATTAAAAGACTTATAATAAATATTAAATAATTATTTAATTATTATAAGACTTAATTATTATTTAATTATGATTTAATTATTAAATACTTATGATTTAATAATTTTAATTAGAAACTTATGATATGATTAATAATTCATTATTAATTAATAATACTTATGATATGATTTAAAATTCATTATAAATTAATAATATTTATATTATGATTGATATTTAATTAAGTAATTAAATACTTATGTTATACTAATTATAACATTTCAACTTATATTAACTTTAATAATTCATTTTATTTAATTAAACTTATGTTAAGACATTATTATACACTTTTGACTTTAAATAACATTATAACCTATGTTATTATTATAACTTACACTTTTAAAATTAAGGTTGACTATGTTTGACCAAGGTTGACTTTTGAGTTGACTTTCGGTTGACTTTGACTTTCAGTTGACTTCTGTTGACTTTCTAAATAAGGAAACTTTCCTAACTTCAAAACTTTCTAAAAATAGAACCTTCTAAATTTAGAAACTTTCCAAAAATAGAAACTTTCCAAAAATAGAAACTTTCCTAAAATAGAAAACTTTCCAAAAATGGAAACCTGCTAAAAATAGAAACTTTCTAAAAATAGAAAGTGTGTGTCCTTATGCTGTTCTAATCAAACCGATGCTTGCTGAGTAATGTTCTATGCCTACTTGCAACAGGTACAATAGCTATCATACTAAGACTTGACCTAAGTTAGTTATTTACTTCGACCTGCTTTATTTATAGGTCGGCGTTGTGATCTTTCTTGATCACTTTACTTTACTTGCTGTTCGCTTGTTTGTGAGATTTCTTCAGTTGCTATTTAAGGTGAGTTATAGTCCCGTTTTTACATACTTTTCAAAGTATATTTTTGGGATGTGATTACATGCAGATTTTTATTTACGTTTAGACACAAGTAACAGTTAAATTTAATTATTCATTGTGAGTTGGACAAAAATATTCCCTAGTCTGGTAACTGTAATCATTGGTTTCTACCGGTGAACGCGAATCCTACGGATAGATCTATCGGGTTTGACAACCCCATTTCGAGCTAGTCGCGCTAGCAATTTATAATCGGAATGTTTAGTACTTCGTAATTTGTTGTAGATACACTGTCCAAGTGTATATTTTTATTGTGTTTGGCAAGGGTAAATAAAGGGTTAAGTGGTTACCAGGTGGCTCATTGATAATGGAATAATGTTTAATGTTTTCTAACATTTTTAAATCTTGTGGTCTAAAGTTTACTTATTTATTTAAACCTATAATTCACTCAACCTTTGTGTTGACAGTTTACTTGCATGTTTTCACAGGTACTTGAGTTATTTGATGCTTCCGCTGTCATTAGAAGAGTCTGCATGCATTTGGGCAGATTTTATGAAACTATTTATGAAACTTAAGTTTGCATTCTATTTTGGATAATTTAAATTGTGGGTTTGTTGGCAATGTTTTGTGTCAACTTTTGGTTCATTACTATGGTTGGTTGATTTTAAACTACTTAATTGGGTTTGTTTCCTTTTTGGGCAACATTTTGAAATAAAAGAATGCAACTTTGTTTATTTAATTCATTTAAGTCCGATCAAGCTGTGGGACCAACTGACGGATCCGTTAAGTGTTTTGACGGGGTCGTCACAATATATATATATATGGATATACATATGGTTAACATGAGATTATGATAAGTAAGTATCTCCATAAGTATATTAACAATGAGTTATATACATATAAACAAGACTACTAACTTAAGGATTTCGAAACGAGACATATATGTAACGATTATCGTTGTAACGACATTTAAATGTATATATATCATATTAAGATATATTAATATATCATAATATCATGATAATATAATAATTTAACATCTCATTAGATATAATAAACAATGGGTTAACAACATTAATTGAGATCGTTAACTTAAAGGTTTCAAAACAACACTTACATGTAACGACTAACGATGACTTAACGACTCAGTTAAAATGTATATACAAGTAGTGTATTTAGATGTATTAAAATACTTTTGGAAGACTTCAAGACATATAGCAAAACACTCATACTTAACGAAAATGGTTACAGTTACTTTTCCATTCTTTTCTTTCATCAAGAATTCTAGTCGTATTCTTACCCGTATTATACACAGCTTCAAAACGTACTTACTATGAGTATATACCAATAGGAACTAGCATGGGATTCCACTCTTGATTATGTCATGTATGACAAATCAATTTTAACTTCTACCATGAGCTAGTCAACTAACTAGAACTCCTTTTAACCCCACTCACCACTCACCAATTACCACTCATCATTCACTCCATTTCACTTCCAATTCTCTTTCTAATTCTCTCTCAACACACACACACTATTATGAACGTATTTTCCAGTAGTTAATCATCATCTTCATCAAAAATCACTTCAAGAATCAAGCTATAATCATCATAGGAAGAACACTTCAAGAACACTTCAAAAATCCCTTCAAGTTTACTAATTTACTTCCAAGCTTTCTAATCCATTCCAAGTAATCATCTAAGATCAAGAAACCTTTGTTATATACAGTAGGTTATCTTTCTTATTCAAGGTAATATTCATATTCAAACTTTGATTCAATTTCTATAACTATAAACTATCTTAATTCGAGTAAAAATCTTACTTGAACTTGTTTTTGTGTCATGATCCTACTTCAAGAACTTTCAAGCCATCCAAGATCCTTTGAAGCTAGATCATTTCTTGTCACTTCCAGTAGGTTTACCTACTAAACTTGAGGTAGTAATGATGTTCATAACATCATTCGATTCATATATATAAAACTATCTTATTCGAAGGTTTAAACTCGTAATCACTAGAACATAGTTTAGTTAATTCTAAACTTGTTTGCAAACAAAAGTTAATCCTTCTAACTTGACTTTTAAAATTAACTACACACATGTTCTATATCTATATGATATGCTAACTTAATGATTTAAAACCTGGAAACACGAAAAACACCGTAAAACCGGATTTACGCCGTCGTAGTAACACCGCGGGCTGTTTTGGGTTAGTTAATTAAAAACTATGATAAACTTTGATTTAAAAGTTGTTATTCTGAGAAAATGATTTTTATTATGAACATGAAACTATATCCAAAAATTATGGTTAAACTCAAAGTGGAAGTATGTTTTCTAAAATGGTCATCTAGACGTCGTTCTTTCGACTGAAATGACTACCTTTACAAAAACGACTTGTAACTTATTTTTCCGACTATAAACCTATACTTTTATGTTTATATTCATAAAATAGAGTTCAATATAAAACCATAGCAATTTTATTCACTCAAAACGGATTTAAAATGAAGAAGTTATGGGTAAAACAAGATTGGATAATTTTTCTCATTTTAGCTACGTGAAAATTGGTAACAAATCTATTCCAACCATAACTTAATCAACTTGTATTGTATATTATGTAATCTTGAGATACCATATACACGTATACAATGTTTCGACCTATCATATCGACACATCTATATATATTTCGGAACAACCATAGACACTCTATATGTGAATGTTGGAGTTAGCTATACAGGGTTGAGGTTGATTCCAAAATATATATAGTTTGAGTTGTGATCAATACTGAGATACGTATACACTGGGTCGTGGATTGATTCAAGATAATATTTATCGATTTATTTCTGTACATCTAACTGTGGACAACTAGTTGTAGGTTACTAACGAGGACAGCTGACTTAATAAACTTAAAACATCAAAATATATTAAAAGTGTTGTAAATATATTTTAAACATACTTTGATATATATGTATATATTGTTATAGGTTCGTGAATCAACCAGTGACCAAGTCCTACTTCCCGACGAAGTAAAAATCTGTGAAAGTGAGTTATAGTCCCACTTTTAAAATCTAATATTTTTGGGATGAGAATACATGCAGGTTTTATAAATGATTTACAAAATAGACACAAGTACGTGAAACTACATTCTATGGTTGAATTATCGAAATCGAATATGCCCCTTTTTATTAAGTCTGATAATCTAAGAATTAGGGAACAGACACCCTAATTGACGCGAATCCTAAAGATAGATCTATTGGGCCTAACAAACCCCATCCAAAGTACCGGATGCTTTAGTACTTCGAAATTTATATCATATCCGAAGGGTGTCCCGGAATGATGGGGATATTCTTATATATATGCATCTTGTTAATGTCGGTTACCAGGTGTTCACCATATGAATGATTTTTATCTCTATGTATGGGATGTGTATTGAAATATGAAATCTTGTGGTTTATTGTTACGATTTGATATATATAGGTTAAACCTATAACTCACCAACATTTTTGTTGACGTTTAAAGCATGTTTATTCTCAGGTGAATACTAAGAGCTTCCGCTGTTGCATACTAAAATAAGGACAAGATTTGGAGTCCATGTTTGTATGATATTGTGTAAAAACTGCATTCAAGAAACTGATTTCGATGTAACATATTTGTATTGTAAACCATTATGTAATGGTCGTGTGTAAACAGGATATTTTAGATTATCATTATTTGATAATCTACGTAAAGCTTTTTAAACCTTTATTTATGAAATAAAGGTTATGGTTTGTTTTAAAAATGAATGCAGTCTTTGAAAAACGTCTCATATAGAGGTCAAAACCTCGCAACGAAATCAATTAATATGGAACGCTTTTAATCAATAAGAACGGGACATTTCAATTTGGCCCTCCATGCTTGATTGTAAGATATGCTGACACCGAATCGGTTGCCTATATCCGCACGTATGTCGTTTGCTTTATATTCCCGATTTGCAGATTTGAATGAATCCACAAGCATACTACCCAACACCTTTTTGGTTACATGTTTATTGTTTCCCATAATTAGTGTGCGTGAGCATGTGTGTACGTCATGCAGTTTCTTTACCATAAAGTTTTCAGTGAATCGTATTCTGTAAGCACTACATTTCCACTCACAGTTTGGCAACACACATTTAGCGGTGTACCGAAATTTGTCTGACTTTACAGGCTTTATTTGGAAGTTTTCTTCAAGACATTTTGTAAATAGGGTGTTTATAAACTCTTCTTTGTTCAAGAAAGTTTGACGAACTTTAATTAAATCTGACACCCTATACGTGGTTGGTATTTCAGTCGTATGTTCGCGCTCTTCCTCACGCTGACTCAAAAGAGTTGGCATATTCCAGATCGGATCTTGCTTTTCTTCTTCATAATGGAATTTTGCGTCTCCGTATTTTCCTCCACCTGAATCACTATCTTCGACAAGAGGTACCTCAAACGGGTGGTTTAATTCTTTAATTTTACATACGTTTTCAAGACCATAGTTATGCAAATCAAACTCTTCTGTGTTTGGAAGTGGCAATTCAGGTTCTTCCACTTCGAAATTGTTACTTGCGAGGTTTTCTTCGGTATCATGTTGTAGTAACAATTGTTGTGGTTGGTGTTTTGGTGGTTTTGGTGGTTTTGGTGGTTTTGGTTTTTTTGGTGTGGGTGTTTCTTGGTTTTGTTGTAGTAGTGGCTGGTCTGTCGAGTATTTTTTTTCTGGATTTCGTTATGGCTGATGCATTATTACTCTATCGACAATATAAATATCAATAGGAGCATTTACAGTTGCATATTGTAAAAACTCTTGAAAGTCTTCATCATCATCAGTAATATCAAAAACATGATTATTAAAAACGTATCTCATTGAAACAGCTGCATTGGGTGGGAATTCAATCTTTTTAAGAACATTTTTTAACAATATTCTCCGATTCATTGGTTTTACGGGCGCAATTGGGAGTCTTAACCGAATTCTAAAACAATCTCGTGGCATATATATGGGTATGTTATTAATGTACTCAAAATAACCCCCACAACATATATTAACAACAAATTTATCATCATTAACACAATTCATAATGACAAAAATTTGTGATAAATGGTTAAAATAGTACCTTAACGTGGGTATAAGCTCTGCATTGAAAACTTTTGAAATTGTTATGAGACTGTGATTTCAAAGTCTCAGTGTCAATCTAAATATAGGGACAAAATATTATCCGTAAAAATCTAGGATATCTGACGAAATCTTATCCACAAAATCGTATTTCTGATCAGATAAGGTCGCAAGCTCGCAAGACACAAGGACGCAAGCTTGCGCCTTGCGAGGGCAAGACGCAAGTCTCCTTGCGTCTTGCGAGGGCAACCTGGCAATTTTTTTTATTTTTTTTTTTTGGGGCTCCAGCGCAAGAAACTGTTTGGGACTGGGCATTTTGGCTATAATCCCATTATGTTAATCAAAATTGATTACAGTATATGATATGGTTAGATCACTCTCAACCATCACTATATTTTTTTTCCCTAGAATTGACTTACAACGTCACATCGTGACGATACATTCTCAAACTTTCTTCTAAAATAAATGATAATTAAATTACTGTCATCAATGACATACTTTTTAAAAAAAAATTGTGGCTCTATATATTAAATAATTATATCAAAATAAAGATATGATTCTTATACGTAGATAGAGTACAACTCATTTATTAAAGATCTTCGCCCTCAAATATATTGAGAAAAGCTCGAAAAGCAGAATGAAAATGTGAGGGCAAACAAAGACACCCGCGCTACCCAGTAGCGGAGCTAGGGAGGGGACATGTAATGCTCAGCCTCCTCCAATGGGCCTAATTGCAATGAAAAATTAATAGGTTATGATTAATTATTTTTCTTAAGCCTCCCTCAATGGAAGCCCAAATAATATTTAATCAAAATACATGGACAACTTAATTATCCATTATTTGTATGGTCAGTCAGTTTACCCAACAAAGTGAATACATTTCTAGAATTATTAAATACTGGACTAACCGACTAAATGCTATGTGACGAAGTCTAACGCAAATAAGCAATTCCGTATTTTAAGCTATTAACTAACAATAAATAAGATGCAACATCTTCTCAATTTTATTAATAAGTTTACATCTTTTCACACCCAATTTCACTTATTTGAGTTATTTGGTGCGTAGTTCGAGACCATCTACAAACGAGAGATATCAAGTTAACGTGATAACATCCTAACTCGTAAGTTCTCTTTCTTTTCTTTTCTTTTTTACAATTTTTCATCTCATAATTATATGTTGTATATTGTATTTGTATCAATATATGAATTATGTTATTATGATTTTTACCTTTCCTTGTTATAATTGTGCTATTGATTATTAATTTTGAGTGTTATTTGTTTAAAGTTTTGATTGTTTGAGACAGTAAGTTATGCTTTTGTTTATTGATATGAAATTACTACTTAATATTAGGT
Source organism: Rutidosis leptorrhynchoides (assembly GCF_046630445.1). Classification (NCBI taxonomy): domain Eukaryota; kingdom Viridiplantae; phylum Streptophyta; class Magnoliopsida; order Asterales; family Asteraceae; genus Rutidosis; species Rutidosis leptorrhynchoides. The sequence goes on along the minus strand of NC_092340.1, from coordinate 61,131,180 downwards.
TAAATCATGGGTCAAAAAAAAACAATTTTTGATTTTTTTACAAAAACAAGTGGTGTTGTTAATGATCAACCATCAAATGAGACATTGCTGATATCTTTACTACGGATGAGATAATTGATGTTTTTGTTTTTCAAAAACGTCGACGTGTTCAACTTATACCACACAAAGTACAATTCCTTTAATATACTATATTTTACCATATGTTTATAAATATTTAACTAATTTCGACTTTGTAACTATTATTATTGACAGGTTACTTCGTGAGAAATATGGCTTGGAATGAGCAAAATTTGTTTAGTTTTTGCATATTGTTTTTGACATCAGTTATGTATTTGGTTTAACTTGTACGTTTTTTATATATATAAAATGGTTATCGTTGTTTACTTATCTCAATATGACAATATGACACTTTATTATTGTGGTTATCGTTTAATTCTCGAGTAAGCAATCCTTATTGTCAAATCCTGGCTCCGCCCCTGGCGCTACCATCAATATATTCTACGAGCAAGACGTGAGAAAGAAGTGAGGGTGAAGAGAACTAACTACCGACGGTAGCGTTCTTAGTAATGATGAATAAAAACATTACCGAGACAACTTAGGATTCACAAGGGGGACACTAGATACGTCACGCAAGTATATGGTTTATTTCATGTATATATAGATATAGATAGAAAGCCAAATGCGAGTGTTTTTGTAACCGAGAAAATTGTTGAAGGGCTTTTTTGCAAGTAAAGAAAAACTTGAAGGGTTTTCTGGAACTTTCGTTGACACAGGCTTAAACAGCTTCAGTAACAAGGTCAAGTGACTGAGGTTGGGAGCGCACTAGAATCAGTGAATCACTGGGCAGAAAAGCATGCATGCAGCTCCACGCGTGTAGTTTAACGCTTTAATATTGACACGTCACACCTTGTGGTTAAAATTTGATTGTCAGGTTAGTATTTATTTTTTGTTAAATGAACGGTTGTGCTACATGTACAAGAAAAAAAAAAACAACCATCGTAGATATTTTGTATTCACGTTCATGTATGATCGTTTAGGTCGTTTTTTTCTTTACGGAGATCAACATAATAATAACTAGTTTACCGTACTTTTAGTGTTAATCAAAATTGAAAAACCCCCCCTTTTCTTTGAATATATGATTAATTGTTTAATAATCTTAATCACGCTTCTCTATGCGGAATGAACTCGTCTATTTACCTGCTAGTTACTGCATGATCGGTTTTTGTTGTCTGTATTGTGTGATAGTTTTTGAGTAGATATTCAAGTAATTTTGAGATTATGTTTTATCACATCATGTGTTCACAAGAGCAATAATATCTATGAGTTTATTCTTCAGGGTCAATGAATTTAATGATCGTCCCTAAAATAGTTAACGTAAAACAGAATTAGCGGTTCTGTCAGTTAATTAAGTCGCAACCAAAACCTTGCACCTCATGCTTGACAAGGTTCACAAGGTCATGGTAAAGTGACTTGTGAGTCTTGTGACGAGTGAAACTTAACATATATTGCACATCAACAGTTCGATGAAATGCTCATAAGAAAGAAAAAAAAAATCAAGAATGGAGAATATTTACCTCGTTATCTTCCATTGTACGTTGTACAGATGTAGGAGTATGGAAATTACTGTTACTTCAAAATGTCACCTTCAAATTCGATCAATTGCTAGATCTCCAAGTTTGGTCATTCGAATTCTTCAAGACCTTTTGAAATTTGAGGTTTTTGACGGCGGTGGTGGTGGTTGACGGTGGTGGTTTGTTTCCGTTGTTTAATGTTTAGTAATCGGCGGAATCTAATGTTTAGTAATCTGCGGAATTGAGAAATAAAAAGGGTTTGCGAACGTTTGTAACCGACGTGCAATGTCTCACAATCGCTATTTTTGCTCGGTGAACAAGATTAGTTTAGGTTTGTGAGCGTAATGTTTGTTTTGTTCTCTAAATATAATAAGTAAAATCACTAAGGTTGCAACTCGCAAGGTTCGCATTATCATTATCAGGCTCTGCAACCTTGCGACTCGTTTTTAGTAATGGCCAGTTTCCTCGGTCATGACTCACAAATCACGAGTCGCAAGCCGATCTTGCGACCTGCGAGGGCATTTGACAATTTCCTTTTTTAGGGGCGAATCGTTATATTTAATTCAAAAATTGAGCGTTTTGATCGATAGCCCTTAGCCCTCAGAAACGGGAGCTTGTGGTGTAAATTTTGCGACAACTTCCACCTTACCACAACATTGTTGACTTTATCACGAATACAAAATCATTCCCCACAATTTATGAAGCCGAAAAGTATGTGACATGTATATGAATCTCCCGAGCTTAATCCCTCCTATGAACCATTAAACGACTCTGCCGCCCTTTATTCGTATACGGTAGGCAACAACGTAATTCTAAACAAAATCGTAAAAAGAATTCTGAACGGGGGGCTTCCAAGGTGTTTTGCTTTTATGACTCTTGTCATCTCTAAAAGGATCAACGTTCATTTGGACGTTAAGAATCAAACTGCTTTAGCTTTGTAAAGATCTTAAGTTCAAACATCACTAATATATCGGAGTATATCTTAAGGTGTACATGAATGAATAAGAGTAAAGAACGATCTCAGCAAAAGTAGTCCTTATATGACTATACTGACAAGTGACAACCATTAGATAAATGAAACAAGAAGATGGATACAAGAGACCATTACTGTTATCATCGTCAATCAAAACACAGCTGACTGATACATCAATATCTACCGATCTGTACCTATATAACCCAAAAATTCTAGTGTTTCATACATCGACATTAGTTAACAGCAACGAAACCTCTGTACACAAAAAGAAACAAAATCCCAAATCTTCGAACAATATCACGTTAGATTCCCCATTTTCTTTTCCTGCCACCATTGCTTACAGGTTCATGAATCACATCTGGCTTCATTTCCTCTTCAAAATCCATATCCAGATTTCTTGATATCGTTTTTGTGGGGGTCCTTGTTGCTCGACTGTTGTTCGCATTGCAATTTGGTTCCGATTTTGGATTAACACAAGTCTCCTTCGTCCTATGTGGCATCAGCTCTGAACCTTCAGCAACTAAATCTTTCATCAACTGCATTTTCCACATTATAATACATTTAAAATTGAACTAATTCATTTACATCTGAGTGTCATAACATATACCTAGAACCCTATGATATGGGATTAGTTCCAAATGTAATTTTGTGTTATGATAAACAAAACTAGATAATTAACTAACAATTTACAGTCATCTTAAGAGTGACGTTCATACGTACCTTCCAATCTTTAAAGCTAAACTTAAAAACGAAGTGAGTATGCACAACCTTCCTGGACATTATCATGCTAGATGCAGGGGCGTTTTTTGGTGCTGATACAAAAAAGGCCACTTATTAAAAAAATTAAGACAAAAAAATGTTCAACAACTATGAAAATCTAGTGACAATAGTTATGAAGCGTGACATACAAACATGATGCGAGCCTTTTTCATCCACTGTTATCATAACCCTTCCGTCTTTCACCAAGAAAGACAAAGCAAACAAGTTCTCGACAGTTTGTGCAAATGAAATCCTATTTACGGTGATGTTCTCAAGACAAACATCGGTGTTGTCTTTAAGTATCTCAAACATTGTTGCAACAATATTGTCCGTATTCGTCATCTCCTTACAAACCCTACCCTCGATCTGAAAAAAAAATAGCTTTTCTAAACAACTCTGCATTATCATTTGTTAATACACACACACACAAACAAAAAAAAAGTACATAATACCGTTATGTTGACAGGGGTGTCAAACTTTAAATACACAAAAACAAAACCATTAACCAATTCCGCATAAGCGGGGCATGGGGAAGTAAGATGTACACGGTCATACCCAAATGCATAAAATAATAAAATAAAAGTAACAATAACTATACATAAATTCAAATACATATATATACCACTTGTGATATAATCAGCATGAAGTTGAATATTATACCTCTTTTGGTTGTGTCAACTTAACCTTTAGTGACTTTCGAGATGGCTTTCGTGAAATTGGAGTGGATAGTGGTTTAGGTTTACGTAACAGAGGTCCAAACCTTTAATAAAAATCATGCATAATCAGAAATACAGAATCAACAAAAACCAACAATAGTGAAAAAGATGTTTAAAATTAACTTACATGGTGCTCGAACCCCTGCAAATCATGAGAATCGGAGAGACGTGCGAACCAAGATCTTTCCATAGAATCTTGGCTTTTTCGTTAATTTCTTTTCTCCTTGTCTGACCATATTTAGTTATCAAACTTGAGATAAATCGCGGAGGAGTTATACCTCCAGTGGTATGCGTCCTAACGGAAGTAATCAACGTATTAACTAGTTCTTGTAGTGCCACAGCATCAGACACTTGTTCTCTTGGTGCTTTGACTACAAAAGCCAAATAGGTACAACAAAAATAAAAAATAAATTTTGAAAGAAACCAAGTGAATGAGATATGGAGTACTTTTTATCTTGCTTAAAACAAGCAATTTTGGAAATTCAAACCATAAAGAAATTTTAAAACATTATAGCAATGACTATATATACATATGCACCCACAATAACGTAAACTTTGAAAGCATGAACGTTCATTATCTTTTTTTTTGTGTGACAATAATAACGAAAACTTATATAAACACGGAAAACGTTTCCGAATAGAACCGTTTTCAACAAAGGATACAACGAGTGAAACCCCAACGAGGCTCGTACCTAGAAAGTTTATTATCTAACACCAATTTCACAAGCACAGTTGAAAACTTGTTCAACTTTAATCTGCACAACAAAAATCACCTTTTTGGTAATTTTCATTTACGAATGGAATACAGGGGCGGAACAACAACAAAAAAATCACATTAATTTTTTTTTTTTTTTTTTTTTTTTTTTGTTGTTACTAAAATATAAGGGTTTTTTTTTTGTGTTTACCCCTTTCATTAGTTTCGTCCCATTTCACGCCGGGTTCAAGTTCCGTGTATATACATGCTTGTTTTTCTTCATTAGCTTTAATACTCTCATTTAACAGTTTATACAAGTAACAATAACAATAACATAACATGTAACATAAATGGACCCTATAAATAGTGAACAAATTAAAAATCAGGGAGTGTATATGTATACCAAGATGATGCATTCCATCAACTTCGTCAAGGATCGATTGAAACTTTTTAGTACTAGCTACTGCAATCTCATCTTTTTGTTCTGTACATTACATAATAAATTTACAAAATTAATATATCAATCAAAATCAATATATCAACTTAAATATATGAAATACTAAGTAAACAACAAAACGTATACCGCGAATAAAGTTGTGAATGGAGAGATACCCGGACCGAAGAACTCTACGCTGAGCAGAGTCTTCGGAATCGAACTGATCGGTGACATTAGCACCCGATTTCTCCGATTTAGGTCGTTTTTTTGGATTTTCGTTAATCGACGACATTGTTACGATAATTAATTAAAAGAGGAGTAATGATAATAAAAACCCTAATTAATATGGGTGGGATTTATTAATCTTGCAAGAGAAGCTGAATCGTATCCTAATACTATTACGTGAGTTGACGTGGGGGGTTAAGGGTTTCGTTTCCCGCCACTCCGCCAGCTTTTGCCTTTTTTATATGGTTTTATTTATTTATATTTATATTTATTTATTTATAGGTTAAAATGGGTAAAAAATTATGTTCGTAAAAAAATTCTTTTTTTAGAGGCAAGTTCGTAATGAAATTTTGATAAATTATCGTTGTAAATAAGTAAAATTGCTCAAAAAAAGTAATGTAAAAGACCAATTTTTCCAAAAAAATAATAATAATAATAATAATAATAATAATAATTTCAATATAACCATTGTCTGTAAAGGACTATAATTTCCATTTAGTGCGTAGAAAGAATTCGGATTTGAAAAACGTTGCAATTAAGGTAATATATGCCCACGTTTGCAGCCACATATATTCCACATCATCACATCTGATGAGGTGGATATCATGTCATCATCTTCTCAAAATATGTTCAACACCTCAACACTTTTAAACCATTAGTTCGTTTGAATATAAACCGTAGTTGTCGATAATATATGTGAGAACTAGATTAGTTGAAGTTTTTTGCGGATTAATTCCATTTCAGGATAAAAAGTGAAAAACATCTTCTGAAAAATTTCCAATTTTATATTGTACGTGTTGTAATACTTCGTGGTTTTAATAGAATTGTTTGCTTTTCAAAAAAAAAAAAATTAAGAATGAAAAACCGAATTCAGTTTATGTTAAAATCGATAAACCAATGAAATTTAATATTTCATCAAGCTTCTTCTATATACAAAAAAATAATAATAATAATAATTTCAATATAACCATTGTCCGTAAAGGACTATGATTTCCATCTAGTGCGTAGAAAGAATTCGGATTTGAAAAAACGTTGCAATTGAGGTAATTTATGCCCACATTTGCAGCCATATATATTCCATATCATCACATCTGATGAGGTGGATATCATGTCATCATCTTTTCAAAATATGTTCAACACCTCAACACTTCTAAACCATTATTTCATTTGAATATAAACCGTAGTTGTCGATAATATATGTGAGAACTAGATTAGTGGAAGTTTTTTTCGGATTAATTTCATTTCAGGATAAAAAATGTAAAACATCTTCTGAAAAATTACGTGTTGTAATACTTCATGGTTTTAATAGAATTTTTTGCTTTTCAAAAAAAAAAAATTTAAAAATGAAAAACCGAATTCGGTTTATGATAAAATCGTTAAACCAATGAAATTTAATATTTCATCAAACTTCTTTTACATACAAAAGCTATAAAAGCATACACAATTATATATGTGAAAAAAAAAACTACATATTATATATTATACTAGTTTTATGAGCTCGTTTGACACGATAAATTTGTAGTCGATAACGTTAATATTGCAATACTTATAAAATATAGAAGTTTTCTAATAACAACCCTTAGGGTTGTCATTAAGAGTAAATTTATGCCTAAAAAGTAGTACAATTTGATAGTTGGTGGTAGTTATTTTCATAGAGTGTGTGATTATTATTTATGTACAATTTAATTAAGCATGTTTTAATTTATTAATGACAACTCTTAGGATTGTCATTAAAATTTTTTTAAAATATATAATACAATTACAATAGAAAAATATCTTTTATTACTGATAACATTTGTATTGAAAACATTAGTATTGAATACTAACACACAGACTATGAGTCCGTCCGTTTGAATCATTTTAACTTCAATTGACAAATAATCGATAAAGTCATAAAACACTAAACATGAGTTAATAAAAAATTGTTTTAAAATCGATCGTTAAAAATAATATTTTATATACATCTATAATTGTATATGTTTTTAGTATAAACCAATTGCATTATGTTGTAATCTCAAGCGAAGTAGAACACGCATACATCTAAATATCTATAAGAATTATCAACTAAGTATTTTAACTTCAGTCGGCAAACATGATCTCGTTCATTTATATAATAGTCTACAAATATTAAATTAGCGCTAGTTTTTAAATTTATGCGCAAACTGTAAATTAATTTTATATTATGAAATATCATTCATAAATTATATTTCAACATTAATAAATAAATATCTATTTTATAATTTTTTATTACTATAAAAAACATTACCATTAGTATATTATCAATATTTATAGTAAGTTAATAATATTTATATTAAATTAATGTGTCGGTTTAATATAAATTTAAATAATTTATTATGATATTATTTATTTTATTATTGAACTAATTTTTTTTAAAGGCAAGTAATTGTATTAATAATAATAAAAAAAGACTAGCCAGAAGCTAGCAGATACAACGATACATAACGACCACGAACATCAACTTTAACACGACAACGATACTAACATGAGCTCACACAACTCGCAAAACTACGATCTCGAAAATTAATACAGCTTTAGAACTAATTTAAACCTCATTATAATATATAATACTAGTGAAATGACTCGTGAAATCACGGGTTTGTTTAAACGAAATAGTTTAATGATATGTTTTAGGTATTAAGTGAACGTAAATGTTAAAGTCATTTAGTTTAATGACCCATGGAACCACATAGCTGAGTCCGACTAATAAACTTGTCACCTAAACATTTCATCAAACACCCAAAATGCATATTATACAATCCACATCCAATCATAAGAGATAATATTGGTTGTCATTTTATTTTAAAAGTATAAATTAAAATATAAATTTGGAATTGGTTTTCTTCTGCCTAGCTTTTATACCTTCTCGTATTCAATTAAAAATAATTAATTCAAATAATTAAAATTTATTTATATTTAATAATTAAAATAATTATTAATAAGATTTAATAATAATATTTAATTAATAAGATATAATTTTAATTCAAAATTATTTAGATTAATAACATCACCCACCATTCTTGGATTTTTTTTTCTTTTGTTTTTTGATTTTTTTCTTTAACAAAAGAATTAGCCTAATAATGACATTATCGTTATAGGATTTTAATAGAAACTATAGATAAATATAATATTTTAGGTAATGAAATCAATTAAGAAATATAATAATTTATTTAATAGATGAAATAACTGATAGACTGACACGTGACAAGAATATATGAGGAGTTGACATGTAGAAATTTTCTGAGAAATAAATGAGGAGTTGACACGTAGGAATTTTCTCACTCAATTTATATAATGTATAGAAGATAGATATAATTATTAAAAGGTGTTATTTCTTAACGAAATATGTAATTTAAAGTACAAATAAATATTGATTTTGATTCAGTTTTGATTTATCTGAAAAATAAATTTTAGATTCAATTCAATTTGATTTTAACATGCAGTTTTTGAATTAAACAATTTTAAACTTAAAATTGAACACCCCATGTTTTGCTCTGATCATTCTTCTCGTCTTTTAAAAGATCAAGATTCATTGAACGATGGATTCAAATTTACTTCATAGTTTTTTCTTTTGGCCAGCATCACTATACAATAAATTAAAACTTACTTTAAAACTTGCTTTAAAATTGTCATTAACATTAACACGTTTTATTCAAACACATGACTACTACAACCAATAGATACACTAAACATGAGAATTGTTGGTGATTTTAGCGAGATCCAACGTCATTTTAGTTGATTAGATTGCTAGGTTGAAAGTACTCTAACCATTGAAACGCTACACGGATTTGGGGAGTGTGGAGTACACGTTCGTAAAGTGTAAAATGGTTTGAGGTTATGTTAGTGAGCTTGAAAATAATGTTTGGAACATTAGAAATGTGAAACGCGACTTGAAAGGCTAAACACGCTTGAAAATAAGTTTAAAATTAATTTCGGTGTGCAGTAAATTTAAGCCGCGGCGCGGCTCCTGGGCTCGCGGCTCGACTTAAAGGGTAAAATTGTGGCCGCGGCGCGGCTCCTGGACCCGCGGCGCGGCTTAATGCGTGATTTTGAAGTCGAAAGTTTTGGCATGTTTGGAGGTGTGGTGCTTTGTTAGTCCGCGGCGCGGCTTAACACTGAATTCGCTGAAAAGGTGTCTTTTCAACCCAAAAGGCACATTTGAACCCCAAACGTTTTGGGGTTGTTCCAGGGCATTTAACTGCGGTTTTTATATGTTTTTAGACCATTTTATGTCTAAATACATGAATATTAACTTCCAAGTCACTAGTGGGTATGAATAAAAGGTTGTGACTTTTCATTAAACCTTTTGACCCATTATAAATACACCCTTTGTGTATTTGAAAAAGGTTCCAGATTTTTAACCTTTTAAACACACTTTCAACACAAACAAATAGAACTATATTTTTCTGCGATTGTGGAGTTGATTTCTTTTAGCCAAGACATCAATCCATCTTTGTCTTATCCCAATCGAAATTTCGTGCAACCCGTGTCTAAGTGGGTCGAAATATTCGATTAGGAAAGTGTTCACATGATTCAAAGATCAATCCGGAGTCATTATCATTTCAGGCACGAAGGCAATACTAACACCCCCGTTATATAACATTCTAATCGAATAATTGTGATTACTGTGTCCAGAGAAACGGTGAAAGAAGTGACTTCCAATTTGGTGTGAAAGAATTGAATTGTGTTGATGTCAGAATTTTCATGGACTTATGGGCTTTGAATTGGATGTACATAAGGGATATGATCATCAAATTGATGGATTGAAAATTACGGTGATTCTCTACACTTTGGTTGAATCTTCATGACAAGTACACAATTTCCTTTCATCTTATTTATTTTGTTGTCATGATTTTGATAAATAGAAATGCATGATGAATGAATTGCATGAAATAATGATGATTTAATTTAAAGATTCATCATATGAAATGATTTGATCATGAACCTATGTTGGCATGAATGGATTATAGAATTTGTATGATTTATTCCATACATTAATCCATGGTTTTATATTTAGGCATGCATGAATTAATTATTAACCCAATCTAGTTTGATTGAGTTTGGATATGTACAATTAGTGAGACTTGTTGGCCATTACATTTGATCATGAAATTTTGTATATGAATAAATGCATGGGATACACTTGCATATTGATCAAATGTTTGACATGAAGTTTGATGTCGGAATTAATATATTATGTTATTAATAATATGGAATATGTTGGTGGCCATATAGTAGAGTCTGTTGAAGATAAGCAGATTTGTTCATGATGGTTAAGTTATAATTTATTAAATTATGGCATAAACATGTAAATGAAACAATATGAAGAGTTGTGATCATGATTGCATGTATATTAGAATGATCTCATACATGGTTAAATACATGATTCATAATATGTATGCATGTTGACAGATATAAACTAGTTAACTGTTCTGTCTTTAGTTTATTTCATATTTGAAGTAAATGTGTTGATACAATTATGCATGGATATGTGATGTCAATAAAAGAATGTGTTAATATATTATTTGGAAATTGACATGGAAACCCCCATGGTTGTTTATATATTCTTTGAATATTGGCATAAACAACCCCCTATGGTTGTGGATATTATGATTGTTGGTAAAACAATGAATTGTTGTTAACAATTGTTAGGCTACTTCACGGGTGTTTATAATCCGTTGGATAAGTCACAAGATAATGTTGTATTATTGTAAAGTGACTGTTTTTGTTACTAAATAAAATGTCCATGATATATTTATTCATTGATGATGTATGTCCATAACTATTTGATGATTCATAAAATTGGCACAAGTTAGTGAAACTAATATGTTTTAATATGGAATGAGGATTGGATATTGCTTGATTGTTTTTCGAGTACCGATATGCTTTGGAAATTGATGGTATGATGTATGATATTACATCAAGTGACCAATATAGCATGGTGTTAGAAAGAGCAAGCATGGTCTAGTGAAATTTATTGTGATGAGACTTTAGTACTAACATAATTGTAAAAGTCAACCATGGACTATGGTTTAATTCACAATGTGAATCCTTAAGGCATATTAAATTATATTTGAGTTTACTATTGACCAAGAGGATTATACATCTACAAGTTGTGGGATTTTACACTTGGTATAGATGAGGTATCTTGGATCAAAAGGTTGATATTGAGATTATTGATATTATAAACTTGTTGCCATTACTTCTTGGTTCTAGAAGTGGATTGGCTAAGGTATGTTTATAATTATAATCTCACCTCTAATGTAATGGTAATAATTGTACACGAGGATAATGGAGATACATTATAAAGGGTGTATGAATTATAGGTTACATTGATTACTTGTTAGAGAAGGACATATGCAATGACTAATCAATCAATTAATTTGAGTACGTACGGGTTTCTTATGGAATAATAAGAACTTGGTAAATCCTTGGTTAAAAAGATCGTAAAAGGGAAATTGATTGAAGTCAAAATGAATGAGGTGATAGTTCATGGTGATCCCTAGTTATGGGATGAGATAAGACTAGGGGATGTACTTATACAAGTGAAAATCTAGACACTTATGCCTTAGACAAACATTGGTTCATGGGTTTATCACGAATGAAGTGATGTATATGGATTTTGTTGGGTCACAACAAAATTTGACTAAATCGCTTGAGAAAAGCATTAGCCGGTAGTGCACACAAGTTAGCTAATGTTGTGGGATTGAAGTCCATTTAGATCTTCCATAGTGGGATACCCAATTCCCTTCTAGTACGATGCTAGGACCTGAATTCAATGAGGAAAGCCTACTATCTGAAGATTGGAACACATTTAATATATGATCCCAAAGTATGTGTTCGGACCCGTGAGATAAAGAAGGTTGAAGTTAAATACTTCTTAATAGTTGTCTTGAAAAATTGCATCGCGAGAGCAAGATTAAAGAAACTACCTATGTGAACATGAGGTTAAGCCGCCTCAAGAAAGCTTGGGACTTAGCTTTTGATATGTTCATGAAAGGATTGGGACACATTGCTTCTAACGTGTCGGGTTAATTGTAGAAAGTATGAAACTAGTGTGTATTGTAGTGACCCTAACTTTTCCATGTTTATATATATTAATTGAGATTGATATTTACATGACTAAATGTTTCCAACATGTTAAGCAATCAAACTTGTTAAGACTTGATTAAATGAAATAAGTTTCATATAGACAATTGATCAGCCAAGTTGACTGGCGATTCACGAACGTTACAAATTTGTAAAAACTACATGTTGTGGTATATATAGACATATATATATGGTTGACATGAGATTATGATGAGTAAGTATCTCACTAAGTATATTAACAATGTGTGATATACATAAGAAATGAGATTACTAAGTTAAGAAACTCGAAATGATATATATAACGATTATCATTATGATAACGTCTACTAAATACATATGTATCATATTAAGATATTGATACACTATATTTAACATGATAAAATGATATTTAAATATATCATTAAGTGTGTTAACAATGAACTACATATGTAAAAACATGACTACTAACTCAAGAATTACGAAACGAGACTTATATGTAACGATTATCGTTGTAACGATATTTTAATGTATATATCATATTAAGAGATATTCATACATCATAATATCATGATAATATAATAATTTAACATCTCATTTGATATAATAAACATTGGGTTAACAACATTAATTGAGATCGTTAACTTAAAGGTTTCAAAACAACACTTACATGTAACGACTAACGAAGACTTAACGACTCCATTAGAATGTATATACATGTTGTGTTTTGATATGTATTCTTACACTTTTGAAAGACTTCAAGACACATATCAAAGTACGTCTACTTAACAAAAATGTTTACAATTACATCCTCGTTCAGTTTCATCAACAATTCTACTCGTATGCACCCGTATTCGTACTCGTACAATACACAGCTTTTAGATGTATGTACTATTGGTATATAAACTCCAATGATCAGCTTTTAGCAGCCCATGTGAGTCACCTAACACATGTGGGAACCATCATTTAGCAACTAGCATGAAATATCTCATAAAATTACAAAATATTAGTAATCATTCATGACTTATTTACATGAAAACAAAATTACATATCCTTTATATCTAATCCATATACCAATGACCAAAAACACCTACAAAAACTTTCATTCTTCAATTTTCTTCATCTAATTGATCTCTCTCAAGTTCCATCTTTATTAGTTCTAAGTGTTCTTCATAAATTTCATAAGTATAGTTTCATAAAAATCAAGAATACTTCCAAGTTTGCAAATCTACTTCCAAGCTTTCTAATCCATTCCAAGTAATCATCTAAGATCAAGGAACCTTTGTTATTTACAGTAGGTTATCTTTCTAATTCAAGGTAATATTCATATTCAAACTTTGATTCAATTTCTACAACTATAACAATCTTATTTCGAGTGAAAATCTTACTTGAACTGTTTTCGTGTCATGATTCTGCTTCAAGAACTTTCAAGCCATCCAAGGATCCTTTGAAGCTAGATCCATTTTTCTCATTTCTAGTAGTTTTATCCAGAAAACTTGAGGTAGTAATGATGTTCATAACATCATTCGATTCATACATATAAAGCTATCTTATTCGAAGGTTTAAACTTGTAATCACTAGAACATAGTTTAGTTAATTCTAAACTTGTTCGCAAACAAAAGTTAATCCTTCTAACTTGACTTTTAAAATCAAATAAACACATGTTCTATATCTATATGATATGCTAACTTAATGATTTAAAACCTGGAAACACGATGAACACCATAAAATCGGATATACGCCGTCGTAGTGAAACCTGGGGCTGTTTTGGTTTGGATAATTAAAAACTATGATAAACTTTGATTTAAAATTTGTTCTTCTGGGAAAATGATTTTTCATATGAACATGAAACTATATCCAAAAATCTTGGTTAAAATCAAAGTGAAAGTATGTTTTTCAAAATGGTCATCAAGATGTCGTTCTTTCGACGGAAATGACTACCTCTTTAGTAATTGACATGTAACATTAGAGTTCAATATGAAACCATAGCAATTTGATTCACTCAAAATGGATTTAAAATGAAGAAGTTATGGGTAAAACAAGATTGGATATTTTTGATCTTTTTAGCTACGGAAAATGTTTAACAAATCTATACAAATCATATCCTAGCTAACTTATATTGTATTATACATGTATTCTAATATATTATGTAATATTGGGATAACATAGACACGAAGGGTGTCCCGGAATGATGGGGATATTCTTATATATGCATCTTGTTAATGTCGGTTACCAGGTGTTCACCATATGAATGATTTTTATCTCTATGTATGGGATGTGTATTGAAATATGAAATCTTGTGGTCTATTGTTACGATTTGATATATATAGGTTAAACCTATAACTCACCAATATTTTTGTTGACGTTTAAAGCATGTTTATTCTCAGGTGAATACTAAGAGCTTCCGCTGTTGCATACTAAAATAAGGACAAGATTTGGAGTCCATGATTGTATGATATTGTGTAAAAACTGCATTCAAGAAACATATGTCAATGTAATATATTTCTATTGTAAACCATTATGTAATGGTCGTGTGTAAACAGTATATTTTAGATTATCATTATTTGATAATTTACGTAATATTTTTAAAATCTTTATTGATAAAATAAAGGTTATGGTTGTTTTAAAAATGAATGCAGTCGTTGAAAAATGTCTCATATAGAGGTCAAAACCTCGCAACGAAATCAATTAATATGGAACGTTTATAATCAATATGAACGGGACATTTCAGTTGGTATCAGAGCGTTGGTCTTAGAGAACCAGAAAATTTGCATTAGTGTGTCTTATCGAGTTTGTTAGGATGCATTAGTGAGTCTGGACTTCGACCGTGTTTTTCTTTAAAAATGATTGCTTAACATTTTTGTTGGAAACTATATATTATTAACATGTAAATATTATGTGATATATTAACCTCTTAACATATTTAATATTGTGTGATAGATGTCTACCTCTAGCTCAAATCCCATTGACACACCTAATAATAACGAAGAGTCGAATATATATTGGCAAGATTCACAAGTTCCCGAAGAACCGAAAGAAGAGGAAACAGAACCAGAAGAAGAGGAACCAGAAGAAGAGGAACCAGAATAAGAGGAACTGGAAGAAGAAGAGGTTCCGGAGGGGGGAATAGTAGGAACCACAGAAAATCGGTCAAATAAAAGAAAATCCTCAACCAATGGACCAAAGTTAATAATGGTCAATGGTGTTTCCGCTAAGGAAGCAAAATATTGAGAAAATTATCAATTTTCCGATGAATCGGATGCTGATGAGGATTCTGATGATGTTATAGAAATTACCCCGACCCAATTTAATGAGGCAAAAGAAAATAATAAGGGAAAAGGCATCAAAATAGAGAAATCTTATTCCGACCCCGATGAACTTTATATGTACCGTCAACACCCGTATTTTCAATATAGTGACAATAACCCGGGAACCTCTAAACCACCAGGTTTTTCTAAACCAATGTGTAAAACGACGACTCGTATTAGAGGAACATCATATATCCCTAGAAGATTAGGAAAAAGAACCAAGTCAGAAGAAGAAGAAACCAGTGATTCAGATTAGAAGGGTGTGAGCATGTTGTGTAATAAATGTATTGAAGTGTGCTTGTACTTTTATGTTCTATGTAAAAATTGCTTGTATTGTTTGTTATTACGAATCTATTCCTTGTCTATTTTACAGTATAAAAACAAAATGGACGTTAAGGGTAGACAACCAAATATTTTAGAAGACCTACCAGAGGATATGATTGAGGAAATCTTGTCTAGAGTCGGTCAGAATTCATCAGCACATTTAGTTATGGCGAAATTAACTTGTCAAACATTTGAAAGACTTTCCAGAAATGCCTTAGTTTATAAAAGGTTTTCCTTTGATAGGTGGGGTATATCACATTGGGGAGACTTTAAGTTACGCCGTGTTTTCTTTAAAGCGTTAAATGCGGGGAACCCAAATGCAATTTTACGCTATGGGTTAAGAACCTATTTGGACTCAACATATCCCAACATAGGATTTCGTGAATTAGAAAGAGCTTCTAACATGCAACATAAAGAAGCATGTTATGCTTACGGGTTAGTGATGTTCGCTTCTTACCAAAGTGAGAAAAAGAACATCGGATTGCAGCTTTTAAATAAAATTTTCCCACAAGTGACGGATTCAGTAGTTGGGGTGAGAAACAAGGTTTTTAGATTATTACGGGGCTGTTGGACATTACGAAACCCTCGTCCTTTTGACGACATTATAACAAGCTGCCTAGCCAATGGTCATAACGGTTATTTTCCACAAGACCAAGGATGGGAAGTCGTCTTAGTAAAACCAGAATGCATGACTTGTTTCTGGACTTATGAATTACATGTCTTTATTTCCTTTGCTGAACAACTTGCGTATTAACTAGATTTATCTTCAAAACTGTCATGTATCAAAGTGTACTATATTTAATGTTATATGTAATATAGCGAAGTTGTAAGTTTGAATAATATTTGTGTGTGATATATTATTATAATCAGTTTTTCATATGGAATTGTAGTAGTTGAATTGTATATTAGCTACTAAGTATGAACTTAACGGGTAAGTAGTACCCGAATTTAAACTTATAAAATGCTAATATGAAGAAAAAGCTTTTATAAATGAGTTCATATTATGCTACGAAATACTATTGACTACTCTTAATATTATGTATGATTAACTTGTTTCATTTGACTATTTTGAAGGAAATGGCACCGACTACTCGACACACCTTGAATATGAGCAAAGAGGAATTTCGTGCCTTTCTTGCTTCAAACATAGCCGCAGTACAGGCCGCCCTACATACCAACAATAACTCTGAATCTAGCAATACAGCTAACGGCGCAAGAAATCGTGTAGGATGCTCCTACAAGGAATTCCCTGCCTGCAAACCTTCAGAATTTGATGGGACCGAAGGACCAATCGGATTGAAACGGTGGACCAAGAAAGTTGAATCGGTTTTTGCGATAAGTAATTGTGCTGAAGGAGACAAAGTGAAGTACGCTACGCATACCTACCAATCTAGAGCAAGTGGGACAAGATGCTGCTTACGCGCTACCGTGGTCAGCATTCAAGCACTTGATGAACGAGAAGTACCGTCCCAGAATCGAGGTCAATAAGCTCAAGTCAGAACTTAGAGGGTTACGAACACAGGGATTCAATTTACTTCGTACGAAAGGTGATTCACAGAATTGTGCCTATTGTGTCCGAGAGCGTTCGAAGATGAGGAAGAGAAGATCGACGCGTTTGTGAAAGGGTTACTGGAGAGAATCCAAGAAGATATAAGTTCTAGTGAACCAGATTGAGGGAATAATTAAAGAACAGACGGCCGAAGAGGCCAACGTGAAGCTAGTCAAAAGAAAGTGGGAGGAAAAAGGTGATAAGAGTCACCAATACAACAACAACTATCCCAACAATCGCAACATCAATCGCAACTACAACAAACGGCACAACAACAACAACAACTACAACAATCGTCCCAACAACAATAACAACCGCAACAACAACAACAACAATCAGAAGCAGCTATGCCAAAGGTGTGAAAAGTATCACTCGGGGTTCTGCACCAAATTTTGCAACAAGTGTAAAAGAAATGGTCATAGCGCGGCGAAGTGTGAGGTCTTCGAACCAGGGGTTAACAGAACGAAAGGAACAAATGGTGTCGGAACGAGTAATGGTGGAGCAAGTAGTGTCGGAGCAAGTTATGCCAATGTAGTTTGTTATAAATGTGGAAAACCGGGCCACATTATTAGAAATTGCCCGAACCAGGAGAACACGAATGGATAAGGCCGCGGAAGAGTTTTCAATATTAATGCGGCAGAGGCACAGGAAGACCCGGAGCTTGTTACGGGTACGTTTCTTATTGACAATAAATCTGCTTACGTTTTATTTGATTCGGGTACGAATAGAAGCTATATGAGTAGAGATTTTTGTGCTAAACTAAGTTGTCCATTGACGCCATTGGATAGTAAATTTTTACTCGAATTAGCAAACGGTAAATTAATTTCAGCAGATTATATATGCCGGAATCGAGAAATTAAACTGGGTAGCGAAATATTTAAGATTGATTTGATACCAGTAGAGTTAGGGAGTTTTGATGTAATAGTTGGGATGGACTGGCTGAAGGAGATGAAAGCAGAGATAGTATGTTACAAAAATGCAATTCACATTGTACGAGAAGAAGGAGAACCCTTAATGGTGTACGGAGAAAAGGGCAACACGAAGCTACATCTTATTAGTAATTTGAAGGTACAAAAACTAATAAGAAAAGGTTGCTAAGCTGTTCTAGCACACGTATAGAAAGTACAAACTGAAGAAAAGAGCATCAATGATGTTCCCGTCGCAAAAGAATTTCCCGATGTATTTCCGAAAGAATTTCTGGGACTACCTCCACATCGATCTGTTGAATTTCAAATAGATCTTATACCAGGAGCTGCACCAATAGCTCGTGCACCTTACAGACTCGCACCCAGTGAGATGAAAGAACTGCAAAGCCAACTGCAAGAACTATTAGAACGTGGTTTCATTCGACCAAGCACATCACCATGGGGAGCTCCTGTTTTGTTTGTCAAGAAGAAGGATGGTACATTTAGGTTGTGTATTGACTACAGAGAGTTGAATAAACTTACCATAAAAAACCGTTATCCACTGCCGAGAATTGATGACTTATTTGATCAACTACAAGGCTCGTCGGTTTATTCGAAAATCGATTTACGTTCTGGATATCATCAAATGCGAGTAAAGGAGGATGATATTCCAAAAACTGCTTTTAGGACGCGTTATGGTCATTACGAGTTTATGGTTATGCCGTTTGGATTGACTAACGCACCAGCTGTGTTCATGGACCTTATGAACCGTGTGTGTGAGCCATATCTTGACAAGTTTGTCATTGTTTTCATCGATAACATACTTATTTACTCAAAGAATGATCAAGAGCACGAAGAACATTTGAGAAAAGTGCTAGAAGTATTGGGGAAAGAAAAACTGTACGCTAAGTTTTCAAAGTGTGCATTTTGGTTGGAAGAAGTTCAATTCCTCGGTCACATAGTGAACAAAGAAGGTATCCAGGTGGACCCGGCAAAGATCGAAACCATTGAAAAGTGGGAAACCCAAAAAACTCCGAAGCATATACGTCAATTTTTAGGATTGGCTGGTTACTACAGAAGATTCATCCAAGATTTCTCCAAAATAGCAAAACCCTTGACTGCATTAACGCATAAAGGGAAGAAATTTGAATGGAAGGATGAACAAGAGAAGGCATTTCAGTTATTGAAGAAAAAGCTAACTACGGCACCTATATTGTCATTGCCTGAAGGGAATGATGATTTTGTGATTTATTGTGACGCATCAAAGCAAGGTCTCGGTTGTGTATTAATGCAACGAATGAAGGTGATTGCTTATGCTTCTAGACAATTGAAGATTCACGAGCAAAATTATACGACTCACGATTTGGAATTGGGTGCTGTTGTTTTTGCATTAAAACTTGGAGGCATTATTTATATGGGGTCAAAAGTATTATATATACCGACCATAAAAGTCTCCAACATATATTTAATCAGAAGCAACTGAATATAAGACAACGCAGGTGGATTGAACTGTTGAATGATTATGATTTTGAGATTCGATACCACACAGGGAAGGCGAATGTGGTAGCCGACGCTTTGAGTAGAAAGGACAGAGAACCTATACGGGGTAAAAGCTATGAATATAATTATTCTTACTAACCTTACTACTCAAATAAAGGAGGCTCAACAGGGGGTTGTAAAAGAAGGAAAGTTGAAGAATGAGATTCCGAAAGGATCAGAGAAACATCTTAATATACGGGAAGACGGAACCCGATATAGGGCTTATAGAATTTGGGTACCAAGGTTTGGAGATGTGAGAGAAATGGTACTTAAAGAAGCACATAAAACCAGATATTCAATACATCCCGGAACGGGGAAGATGTATAAAGATCTCAAGAAACACTTTTGGTGGCCGGGTATGAAAGCCGATATTGCTAAATATGTAGGAAAATGTTTGACGTGTTCTAAGGTCAAAGCTGAACATCAGAAACTATCAGGTCTACAACAACAACCTGAAATCCCGGAATGGAAATGGGAAAACATTACCATGGATTTCATTACTAAATTGCCAAGGACTGCAAGTGGTTATGATACTATTTGGATAATAGTTGATCGTCTCACCAAGTCAGCACACTTCCTGCCAATGAGAGAAGATGACAAAATGGAGAAGTTAGCGCGATTGTATTTGAAGGAGGTTGTCTCCAGACATGGAATACCCGTCTCTATTATCTCTGATAGGGATGGTAGATTTGTTTCAAGGTTCTGGCAGACGTTGCAACAAGCATTGGGGTTCGTCTAGACATGAGTACTGCCTATCATCCACAAACTGATCGGCAGAGCGAAAGGATGATACAAACGCTTGAAGACATGCTACGAGCATATGTTATTGATTTCGGAAACAGTTGGGATCGACACCTACCGTTAGCAGAATTTTCCTACAACAACAGTTATCATTCTAGTATTGAGATGACACCGTTTGAGGCACTTTATGGTAGAAAGTGCAGGTCTCCGATTTGTTGGAATGAAGTGCGGGATAGACAGATTACGGGTCCGGAGATAATACAAGAAACTACCGAGAAAATCATCCAAATTCAACAACAATTGAAAACCGTCCAGAGTCGACAAAAGAGCTACGCGGACAGTAAAAGAAAAGATATAGAGTTTGAAATTGGAGAAATGGTCATGCTTAAGGTTTCACCGTGGAAAGGCGTTGTTCGATTTGGTAAATGGGGGAAACTAAATCCAAGGTACATTGGAGCATTCAAGATTATAGATCGTGTCGGACCAGTAGCTTACCAACTGGAGCTACCTCAACAACTCGCGGCTATACATAACACTTTCCATATCTCGAATTTGAAGAAATGTTTTGCTAAAGAAGATCTCACTATTCCATTGGACGAAATCTAAATCAATGAAAAACTTCAATTCATTGAAGAACCCGTCGAAATAATGGATCGTGAGGTTAAGAGACTTAAGAAAAACAAGATACCGATTGTTAAGGTTCGATGAAATGCTCGTAGAGGATCCGAGTTCACCTGGGAGCGTGAAGATCAGATGAAGAAGAAATACCCGCATCTATTTCCAGAAGATTCGTCAACACCTTCAACAGCTTAAAATTTCGGGATGAAATTTATTTAACGGGTAGGTACTGTAGTGACCCGAACTTTTCCATGTTTATATATATTAATTGAGATTAATATTTACATGACTAAATGTTTCCAACGTGTTAAGCAATCAAACTTTTTAAGACTTGATTAAATGAAATAAGTTTCATATAGACAATTGATCACCCAAGTTGACCGGCGATTCACGAACGTTACAAATTTGTAAAAACTACATGTTGTGGTATATATAGACATATATATATGGTTGACATGAGATTATGATGAGTAAGTATCTCACTAAGTATATTAACAATGTGTGATATACATAAGAAATGAGATTACTAAGTTAAGAAACTCGAAATGATATATATAACGATTATCGTTATGATAACGTCTACTAAATACATATGTATCATATTAAGATATTGATACACTATATTTAACAAGATAAAATGATATTTAAATATATCATTAAGTGTGTTAACAATGAACTACATATGTAAAAACCAGACTACTAACTCAAGAATTACGAAACGAGACTTATATGTAACGATTATCGTTGTAACGATATTTTAATGTATATATCATATTAAGAGATATTCATACATCATAATATCATGATAATATAATAATTTAACATCTCATTTGATATAATAAACATTGGGTTAACAACATTAATTGAGATCGTTAACTTAAAGGTTTCAAAACAACACTTACATGTAACGACTAACGAAGACTTAACGACTCCATTAGAATGTATATACATGTTGTGTTTTGATATGTATTCTTACACTTTTGAAAGACTTCAAGACACATATCAAAGTACGTCTACTTAACAAAAATGCTTACAATTACATCCTCGATCAGTTTCATCAACAATTCTACTCGTATGCACCCGTATTCGTACTCGTACAATACACAGCTTTTAGATGTATGTACTATTGGTATATACACTCCAATGATCAGCTTTTAGCAGCCCATGTGAGTCACCTAACACATGTGGGAACCATCATTTGACAACTAGCATGAAATATCTCATAAAATTACAAAATATTAGTAATCATTCATAACTTATTTACATGAAAACAAAATTACATATCCTTTATATCTAATCCATATGCCAACGACCAAAAACACCTACAAACACTTTCATTCTTCAATTTTCTTCATCTAATTGATCTCTCTCAAGTTCCATCTTCAAGTTCTAAGTATTCTTCATAAATTTCATAAGTATAGTTTCATAAAAATCAAGAATACTTCCAAGTTCGCAAGTCTACTTCCAAGCTTTCTAATCCATTCCAAGTAATCATCTAAGATCAAGGAACCTTTGTTATTTATAGTAGGTTATCTTTCTAATTCAAGGTAATATTCATATTTAAACTTTGATTCAATTTCTACAACTATAACAATCTTATTTCGAGTGAAAATCTTAATTGAACTGTTTTCGTGTCATGATTCTGCTTCAAGAACTTTCAAGCCATCCAAGGATCCTTTGAAGCTAGATCCATTTTTCTCATTTCCAGTAGTTTTATCCAGAAAACTTGAGGTAGTAATGATGTTCATAACATCATTCGATTCATACATATAAAGCTATCTTATTCGAAGGTTTAAACTTGTAATCACTAGAACATAGTTTAGTTAATTCTAAACTTGTTCGCAAACAAAAGTTAATCCTTCTAACTTGACTTTTAAAATCAAATAAACACATGTTCTATATCTATATGATATGCTAACTTAATGATTTAAAACCTGGAAACACGATGAACACCATAAAATCGGATATACGCCGTCGTAGTGAAACCGGGGGCTATTTTGGTTTGGATAATTAAAAACTATGATAAACTTTGATTTAAAAGTTGTTCTTCTGGGAAAATGATTTTTCATATGAACATGAAACTATATCCAAAAATCTTGGTTAAACTCAAAGTGAAAGTATGTTTTTCAAAATGGTCATCAAGATGTCGTTCTTTCGACGGAAATGACTACCTCTTTAGTAATTGACATGTAACATTAGAGTTCAATACGAAGCCATAGCAATTTGATTCACTCAAAACGGATTTAAAATGAAGAAGTTATGGGTAAAACAAGATTGGATATTTTTGATCTTTTTAGCTACGGGAAATGTTTAACAAATCTATACAAATCATATCCTAGCTAACTTATATTGTATTATACATGTATTCTAATATATTATGTAATCTTGGGATACCATAGACACGTATGCAAATGTTTTGACACATCATATCGACCCATGTATATATATTATTTGGAACAACCATAGACACTCTATATGCAATAATGTTGGAGTTAGCTATACAGGGTTGAGGTTGATTCCAAAAATATATATACTTTGAGTTGTGATCTAGCCTGAGACATGTATACACTGGGTCGTGGATTGATTCAAGATAATATATATCGATTTATTTTCTGTACATCTAACTGTGGACAACTAGTTGTAGGTTACTAACGAGGACAGCTGACTTAATAAACTTAAAACACTAAAACGTATTAAAAATGTTGTAAATATATTTTGAACATACTTTGATATATATGTACATATTTTTTATAGGTTCGTGAATCGATCCGTGGCCAAGTCTTATTTCCGAGGAAGGAAATATCTGTGAAAGTGAGTTATAGTCCCACTTTTAAAATCTAATATTTTGGGATGAGAATACATGCAGGTTTTATAAATGATTTACAAAATAGACACAAGTACGTGAAACTACATTCTATGGTTGAATTATCGAAATCGAATATGCCCTTTTTATTAAGTCTGATAATCTAAGAATTAGGGAACATACACCCTAATTGACGCGAATCCTAAAGATAGATCTATTGGGCCTAACAAACCCCATCCAAAGTACAGGATGCTTTAGTACTTTGAAATTTATATCATATCCGAAGGGTGTCCCGGAATGATGGGGATATTCTTATATATGCATCTTGTTAATGTCGGTTACCAGGTGTTCACCATATGAATGATTTTTATCTCTATGTATGGGATGTGTATTGAAATATAAAATCTTGTGGTCTATTGTTACGATTTGATATATATAGGTTAAACCTATAACTCACCAACATTTTTGTTGACGTTTAAAGCATGTTTATTCTCAGGTGAATACTAAGAGCTTCCGCTGTTGCATACTAAAATAAGGACAAGATTTGGAGTCCATGATTGTATGATATTGTGTAAAAACTGCATTCAAGAAACATATGTCAATGTAATATATTTCTATTGTAAACCATTATGTAATGGTCGTGTGTAAACAGTATATTTTAGATTATCATTATTTGATAATCTACGTAATGTTTTTAAAACCTTTATTGATAAAATAAAGGTTATGGTTGTTTTAAAAATGAATGCAGTCTTTGAAAAACGTCTCATATAGAGGTCAAAACCTCGCAACGAAATCAACTAACATGGAACGTTTATAATCAATATGAACGGGACATTTCATGTATATTATCGACAGGTTTTTCAAATGAATTGAAGGGTTCTAACTATTAGAGCACCTTGATTTTTGAATTCTTGCACGTGTAATATACTATGCGTAAATTCAATCCATGTGACATTTACACTTATGCATTAGTTTTCAGTTTGTTGGTATTTTAGTAATCAAGGATCATACTAAAATGGGGGGGAATTGTTGGTGATTTTAGCATGATCCAACGTCATTTTAGTTGATTGGATTGCTAAGTTGAAAGTGCTCGAACCATTGAAACGCTACACGAATTTGAGGAGTGTGGAGTACACGTTCGTAAAGTATAAAATGGTTTGAGGTTTTGTTAGTGAGCTTGGAAATAATGTTTGGAACATTAGAAATGCGAAACGCGACTTGAAAGGCTAAACACGCTTGAAAATAAGCTTAAAATTAATTTTGGTGTGCAGTAGCTTTAAACCGCGGCGCGGCTCCTGGCCCCGCGGCGCGGCTTAAAGGGTAAAATTGTGGCCGCGACGCGGCTCCTGGGCCCGCGGCGCGGCTTAAAGCGTTCTTTTGAAGTCGAGAGTTTTGGCATGTTTGGAAGTGTGGTGTTTTGTTAGCCCGCGGGGCGGTTCTTGGGCTCGCGGCACGGCTTAACACTGAATTCGCTGAAAAGGTGTATTTTCAACACAAAAGGCACATTTGAACCCCAAACATTTTGGGGTTGTTCCAGGGCATTTAACTGCGGTTTTTACATGTTTTTAGACCATTTTAAGTCTAAATATATGAATATTAACTTCCAAGTCACTAGTGGGTATTAATCAAAGGTTGTGACTTTTCATCAAACCTTTTGACCCATTATAAATATACCTTTTGTGTATTTGAAAAAGGTTCCAGATTTTTAACCTTTTAAACACACTTTCAACACAAACAAATAGAACTGTATTTTTCTGCAATTCTGTAGTTGATTTCTTTTAGCCAAGACATCAATTCATCTTTGTCTTATCCCAATTGAAACTTCGTGCAACTCGTGGCTAAGTGGGTCGAAATATTCGATTAGGAAAGTGTTCACACGATTCAAAGATCAATCCGGAGTCATTACCGTTTCAGGCACGAAGGCAATACTAACACCCCCGTTATATAACATTTGAGACTTTTCAAAAACAGATGGATAAAGGTAACAATTATTGTTTTCTTTGTCTAGTCAAAACATACGCTTAGAAATAGATTTAAATCAATTCGTAGACATAAAATTAACACAGCTGACTGATAAATCAATATCTGCCTATCCGTACATATATAACCCAAAAAATCTAATGTTTCACACCTTAAACATTAATTAACTGTGACGAAACCTCTGTACACAAAAAAGAAACAAAAAGCTAAATCTTCAAACAATTTAATCATATGTTAGATTCACCGTTTTCTCTTGCTGCAACCATTGCTTACAGTTTCATGCATCACATCTGGCTTCATTTCCTCCTCAAAATCCATATTCAAATTTCTTGTGGTAGTTCTTGTTGCTCGACTATTGTTCGCTTTGCAATTTGGTTCCAATGGAATAGCAAAAGTCTGCTTGGTCCTATGTGGCATCAGCTCTGAACCTTCATTAACTAAATCTTTCATCAACTACATTTTCCACATAACACATTTTATTAGATCTTTTACATCTTAATGTCATAACATATAGCTAAAACCCTACGATCACTCTACGACTTAAGAATATAATAGTATTTGTTCAATATGTAATTTTGTGGTATGATAAAAAAAAAACTAGATTAACTGACAATTTACAGTTATCTAGGAGGGACGCTCGTACCTTCCAGTCATTAAAGCTAAAACTAAAGATGAAGTGAGTGTGCACAACCTTCCTTGACATTATCATGCCAGATGCAGGGGCGTTTCGTGGTGCTGAATATACAAAAATACCACTTATTATAAAAATGAAGACAATTAATACGGGAGAAAATGAGAATCTACTGATGAAATGGGACATACAAACATAATGTGAGCCTTTTTCATCCACTGTTATCACAACTCTTCCATCTTTCACCAAGAAAGACAAAGCAAACAGGTTCTCGACAGTTTGTGCAAATGAAATCCTGTTTAAGATGATATTTTCAAGACAAACATCGGTGTTGCTTTTAAGAATCTCAAACATTGTTGCAATAATCTTGTCTGTATCCGTCATCCCCTTACCGACTTTACCCTCAACCTGAAAAAGATTAGCTATTCTAAATAAATAATATCTTACCATAATGGTGACAAGGGTGTCAAATTTGTACAATCAGCAAGAATTTGAAAATTATACCTCTTCTGGTTGTGTCAACTTGTCCTTCAGTGACTTTCGACATGACTTTCGTGAAGCTGGGGGTGGTTTAGGTTCACCTAACAGAGGTCCAAGCCTTTAATGACAATCATGCATAACCAGAAATTTAAAATAAACACAAACTAACAATACTTAAAAAGATGCTTATAAAATAATTAAAACTTACATAGTACATGAACCCCTGTTAATCATGAGAAGCGGAGAAACGTGCAAACCAAGATCTTTCCAAAGAATCTTGGATTTTTCATTAACATCTTTTCGTCTTATCTGTCCATATTTAGTGATCAAACTTGAGATAAATACTGAAGGAGATATACCTCCAGCAGTATGAGACCTGACCGAAGTGATCAACGTATTAGCAAGTTCTTGTAGTGCCACAGCATCGGACACTTGTTCTCTTGGTGCCTTGACTACATAAGCCAAATAGGTATAACATAATTACAAACAAGTAAATGAAATACAAAGTACTTATTTTGTTGAATAAAACAAGCAATTATGAAGTTTCAACTTTCAAACCATAAGGAAATTTTTAAACACTATATGGACTGCATATACATATATAGAAATACTCCCAAAAAAACTAACTTTGAAGAGGAAGAAAGTTCATTATCAAGCATCAATTTCACAAGCAGATCAAAAAACTTTTTCAAGTTTAATTTGCAAATTTGCAAAATATATGTTCCTTTTTGGTAATTTTGTATGCTTTATGAATGGAATTATCATTTATGAGCCAACTCGATATCATAGCTATGTAGCTATGAGCCCCCAAAAGAAATTGACAATATACTATTCACAGCTAGGGTTCCATATAACAATTCGAACCGATTACCAGCACGTACAGCCACGTATATCGTGTACTTCATAAGTTCAAACGATAACAAAAAAATGGTGAAGAACTACGAGATCTTTCAAATTACAAGAATTTTCACAAGTATATAAATTAATTACATATGAATGTTAATGGAGATTAAGATTGAACCTAAAATAACTTGAGAAAACTTGCCTTTCAAAAAAAAAAAAAAAAAATTTAACTTGAGAAAACCTCTAATTTACCTTTGTAATCGTATACATTACATGTGCACGACTATTTGTGAAGATTAAATTGTTAAGAATTAAAGATTTATGAATGTATTGATCAGTTTGATATATAATTTGAATTGATACAATTGTTATTTAGCAATCTGCTAAGTGTTGCTTTTATATCCTAAGTGTTACAACGGCTATTTCTAAATATGGTTAGGCTCCACTAAGACTTTTGGAACCACCATTACACAAATGGAAAACTGTTGCTGAGCAGCCTGTTTGTAGCCGTTTACTTGTTTACATTTGAGCAGGCATGTGACCTTCCAAATTGGGATATGATGAAGTGGACACTTCTGATCCCAAAGTCAACTTACCTAAAATGATAAGTTGACCTTTTTTGTTGACTCATTCTAACACTCCCCCTCAAGTTGAATAGTGGGGTTTCCAATATTTAACTTGCCAAGAACTTCGCTGAAGAGTCTTCCGTTGACAGATTTGGTGAGGATGTCAGCTAGCTGATCTTCGGATCTAATTGATGGAAGGGAAATGATTTCATCATCTAATTTTTGTCTAATAAAATGTCGATCAACTTCCACATGTTTGGTTCGGTCATGTTGAACTGGATTTTCTGATATGGCAATGGCTGCTTCGTTGTCACATAATATCTGAATGCTATCTTCTGGTGGAAATCCGATCTCTGTTAGTAGTTTTCGGGTCCACAATGCTTCTACAACTCCTTTGGCTATCCCTCTAAACTCTGATTCTGCACTTGATAGAGAAACAACCTTTTGTTTCTTGCTTTTCCATGCAACTAAATTACCTCCGACTATTGTAAAGAATCCGGATGTAGATCTTATATCCCCTTTTTCTCCATCCCAACTTGCATCTGTATATATTTGGGTTCTTAGATGCCCATTTTTCTTGAAAACAACTCCATGATCCGCTGTTTTCTTCAAATATTTGATGATTCTCATTACGGCTTCCATATGGTGAACCTGTGGTTGATGCATGAATTGACTCACAACTCCAACTGCATGTGCTATATCAGGTCGAGTATGAGCAAGATAGATGAGTTTTCCCACCATCCTTTGGTATTGCCCTTTATCAGCAAGATCAGCTTCATCTTCCATATATAGCTTCTGGTTTGGAATCATCGGAGTATCAGCTGGTTTGCAATCAATCATACCTGTTTCTGCAAGAAAATCAAGAACATACTTCTTTTGACAGATAAATATTCCCTGTTGGGATCGTAACACCTCAATCCCCAAAAAATATTTAAGTCTGCGCAAGTCTTTCATTTCAAATTCTTTAAATAAGTTTACTTTTAAGTTAAAAATTTCCTGTTTATCATTTCCTGTTATTATCATATCATCAACATAGATGATTAAACATGTAATCAAATTTCCTTTTCGTTTAAAGAATAGAGTATGATCCGAGTTACTTTGTTTGAAATCGTATTTTTTCATAAATAAAGTAAATCTCCCAAACCAAGCCTGTGGGGATTGTTTTAACCCATATAAAGCCTTTTTAAGTCGACAAACTTCCCTGTTTTTGAAGTTGTCACTGAATCCTGGCGGTGCTTCCATATAAACCTCTTCCTTTAATTCTCCATGTAGAAAAGCATTCTTCACATCAAATTGGTGAAGTGGCCAATCTTCATTTGCAGTGATAGAAAAAAGAACTCTAATGGTATCAATCTTTGCGACTGGTGAAAAAGTTTCGGAGTAATCAATCCCGTATGTCTGAGTATATCCCTTGGCAACTAGCCGGGCTTTGTATCTTTCAATGGTACCATCTGGTTTGTATTTAATCGTAAACACCCATCGATTTTCTACTGGTTTTTTTCCTTAAGGTATGACACATTTTTCCCAAGTGTCATTATCATTCAAAGCTTCCATTTCCACTTCCATTGCTTTTTTCCCGTTTTTTGATTTTAACGCTTGTTCAACAGAAGTTGGAATATTTTCAGAGTAAATTGCGGAATTAAATTTTTGAGCTTCTTTTGACAGATTTCCTTGTGCTATATTAGCCATAGGATATCTAGATCTTTGCGCTTCTTTCTCTGGAGAATATCGTTTTGGTAGGACACCTCTATTGATTCTTTGAGGTAAGACATATCGTTGGGTGGTTTCATCGGAATTTGTGTCATTTTGTTCATCATGGGTTTGATGTTCATTGTTCGAGGAGGTTTCAGTAATCTCATGGTTCGGTGGGATAGTTTCTGTAGGTTCATGGTCTTGTGTTGGCTCGAAGTTTAGTGTTGAAGTTTGTATAGGTTCGGGGTTTTGTGTTGGCTCGGGCTCTTGTGTTTGAGGTGGTTCATGGTTTTGTGTGTTTTGTGTTGGCTCGGGCTCTTGTGTTTGAGGTGGTTCATGGTTTTGTGTTTGAGGTATTTGAGGTGGTTCATGATTTTGTGTTTGAGGTATTTGAGGTGGAGCCCATGTCATCCAACTGAGAGTGTCATTATCCTTCTCCCCCTCACTCGTGAGTTGGGTATCATAAAAATATTCGGTTTCGACAAAGTCACAATTCATTGTAGTGAAAACATGACGTCTTTTAGGGCTATAACATCTGTACCCTTTTTGGTTAATTCCATAGCCCACCATGACACATTTTTCCGCACATGGATCTAGTTTGGTGCGTTCATTTTTCGGAATGTGAACAAAAACCGAGCACCCAAATATTCGAGGTTCAATGCTAAATGAGGTTGGAAGAGTATGAAATTGAGAAAGAGTAACTTTCGGAGTTTTTGTGCCCAAAACTTTAGTAGGTAGCCTGTTAATAAGGTAGGTGGCGGAAGCAAGAGCTTCAGGCCAAAAACTTTTTGGAACTTTTGATTCAATTAATAAAGCTCTTGTCATTTCTAAGAGTAGTCGATTTTTCCGTTCGGCTACTCCATTTTGTTCGGGGGTGTGAGCACACGATGTTTGGTGAATAATCCCGCTTTCTTCGCAAAAATGTTTCATTGAAGTATTGACAAATTCACCCCCATTATCGGATCTCAAAATTTGTATATTTTTGTTAAATTGAGTTTGTATCATTTTGTAAAAATGGGAAAACTTCTCAAACACTTCAGATTTGTGAGTCAGAAAATAAATCCATGTCATACGTGAATGATCATCAATGAATAAGACAAAGTATCGAAAATTCTTTCCCCCATTAACCGGTGCAGGACCCCAAACATCCGAGTGGATTAAAGCAAACGGTACATCTTTCCTTGTATCACTTGGTTTAAAAGTACTCCGGTGGCTCTTGGCCAAAATGCAAGTTTCACAATTTAAAGTAACATTTGATGAAAAAAGACTTGGAAATAAAGCATGTAAGTATCCGGCAGATGGGTGACCCAACCTCCTATGCCATAACCAAGCTTCCCTCGTAGGTGTTCCGTGAGCAAGCATCACGGTACCTTGTTGGGTTACTTCGTTCACATAGTACAACCTGCCCCGTTCGGTACCACGCCCAATAATTACCCCAGTCCTGATATCTTGAAGGATACAGAAAGTGGGGTGTAATAAAATGGAACAATTTAATTCTTTTGTAACGTGACTAACGGATAATAACTTATGAGACAAGGTTGGAATATATAAACAGTTGGATAATTTCTTAGTTGGAGTAATTTCGATTTTCCCTCCCCCTTCTACTTGTACAATGTCCCCGTTAGCCGTTTGAATATTATTTACCCGAGGTTTTGATTCGGAACAAAAATTCGATTTTTCAAAGGTCATGGTGTGAGTAGCACCACAGTCAAAAGTCCATTCATCACTTTTTTTGTTGTTTGTGACAACATTAACTTTTCCACAAAAGCTTTTATTTTTTAAATTTAAAGGTTTAATATTAAAAAGACATGTACATGTAGATTCTATACTTGAACTACTGCCTTTTTTAAAAGTGTTAATTTCAGTGGGGCCATTTCTTGGTCCATTTGCCATAGAAAAATTAGACTTAAAATCATTATTTGAGATTTCACTTTCATTAACAGATTTATTATTTTCAAAACAAATTTGTGATTCCTTATAACTCAAAAAATCATAAGACCCTTTTGACCTCTGCTTTCTTAAAGGGTCATTTAGGTCTTGGTTACTTAAAGGGTCTTTTGAGTTTTTCACATGGACAGGGTGTTTTACTTTACAGCTCATATCACTTCTCTCTATGTCATCTGCCATTTGCAAAGATCCAGATATAGATCTTAAATTTTCTTTTTCAATTATATCTTGAAGGCAATGGAAGCGATTAGGGTTTACCCTTGTTGCTTCATAATCTATTGATTTTAACTTTAATTTTCTTGCTTTGGCCGATTGATTTTCTGTGACCTCAGGGTTTGAGGGTTTTTCCCTCACCCTTTCGATCGGTTTATGAGATTGAAACAATAAATTGGGGTTTGAATTACCTCTTGTTGCTTTCTGAGTTGACCGATTATTGGGTTTTGAGTTGCCGCCGTTGTCGGTAACCTGATGGTGGCCGCCGGCCATTTCTGTTGCCGTCGTTACCACTTTGCCCCGTTTCTGCTTTCTCCACCATTTAGGGTAACCAATTAACTTAAAACACTGGATGATTGTGTGATGTAACGCACCACAATAAACACAGCTTAGCTGTTGTGGTGGTCTATGATGGTTTATGAAGGCGGTTTCTGTTCTGGTAATGGTTGAAGGTTGACAGAGCACGTCCAGGTAACTCCGTTCATTGTATTTTAGACTGCCGTCTAAGATTGACATGGCAGCTTGGTTTTCTAGGCTACCGTCAATCTTAGACATGGTAGCTATGTTTTTGGTAGATGATTGAGACATAAAAAACGAGTATCTTGATCACCGGATCGATACCGTTAGCTCTGATACCATGTTAAGAATTAAAGATTTATGAATGTATTGATCAGTTTGATATATAACTTGAATTGATACAATTGTTATTTAGCAATCTGCTAAGTGTTGCTTTTATATCCTAAGTGTTACAACGGCTATTTCTAAATATGGTTAGGCTCCACTAAGACTTTTGGAACCACCATTACACAAATGGAAAACTGTTGCTGAGCAGCCTGTTTGTAGCCGTTTACTTGTTTACATTTGAGCAGGCATGTGACCTTCCAAATTGGGATATGATGAAGTGGACACTTCTGATCCCAAAGTCAACTTACCTAAAATGGTAAGTTGACCTTTTTTGTTGACTCATTCTAACATAAATTACATATAATTAAAAATATAACATGTAACTTGTGATTTTTAACTTTTGTTTGTCGATGATATGAATATTATATAACATTAATATGTAATTTGTTGCCTTGATTTGCAGTTTGTACATTTTTGTGGTTATCATTAGTCTTAAAAGCATTTAACAGTTTACAAGTAACAATAACTTACAAGTGACAATAACGTTAAGTCGTTAACACGTAACATAAATGGATCCTACCAAACAGTGAACAAATTAAAAATCAGGGATATATATATATATATATATATATATATATATATATATATATATATATATATATATATATACCAAGATTATGCATTATATTCCATCAACTTCGTTAAGGATCGATTGAAACTTCTTAGCACTAGCTACTGCAATATCGTCTTTTTGTTCTGTACATTACATATTAAATTAACAAAATTAATATATCAATATATCAACTTAAATATAAAATACTACGAAACAATAAAAGCAGTTATACCGCGAATAAAGTTGTGAATGGAGAGATAGCCGCTACGAAGAACTCTACGCTGTGCAAAGTCTTCAGCATCGAACTGATCGTTGACATTATCCTTTGTATTCTCCGATTTAGGTCGTTTTCTTCGATTTTCGTTAATCGACGACATTGTTACTGTAATTAATTAACAGGCCGTGATAATTATAATTAAGTAGGTAAAATAGTAGTAATGAAGATAAAAACCCTAATTAATTAAGACGGTTGGTATTTATTTATCTTCCAAGAGAAGCAGAATCGTATCGTATAACGTGAGTGGACGTGGGGGTTAAGGGTTTCGTTTCCCGCCAGCTTCTCCTTTATGTGTTTTTTATTTTAATTTTAAAGTTAGTAAAAAATAAAATAAAATTGGTAAAACATGTGTTCAGAATAAGCCCAATTCGAATGGGCCTGGTCTGTTTAAGTCCAGTTTTGATGTCGAAATTCCAAATGAACCTTCATTCTTTCATTTTGCACGATTTTGTCATGATAAACTCGACACACATCGATGCCCAACATTGGATTGTAGATCGATATGTGCAATCCTTAAGAAGAATGCCCAAAAATTTAAGATTCAAGGCGATAAAGTGTCGGGGTCTGCTCATTGAAGCCCTACGAAAGGGCACAAACGCAAAAAGGACAAATTGAATGACATGAATGAAGACGTTGAATTGGAACTGGAATCACAGGCATATTCGGATGCATCTCTGAACGACAGCCTGAAAATTCTAATGGCATGCCTCTTAAACCTATTAAAGTTAAAGGTAAATTGCTTAATTATAAGAATAACAAAAAAGATGGCAAAAAAGATGATGTTTTTAGTGATTTTTTAGAAGCTATGTTGATATATAGTAGCGAACGCCCTAGTAAAGATAAGCAATTAAGGTAGCATTGTGGAACACTAGGGGGTTACGGAGTAGAGATAAGGGTCGTAAGTTGGTCAATATAATAATGAAATTCCAAATTCAATGGATGGGTATGAATCGGTACTGCTTCAAATGGGACAGCTTCAAAGTTTAGGAAGTGGAGATAAAGGTCATAATGTGCAATACTAGGGGCTTTAGGGGACTGATGGATGGGTATGACTCGAGACAAATTCAAATTATGTCGATTTTGCTTGATGCTATATACTTAAAATCTTAAGAGGACTCTATTCAATGGTCACATTCGATCAACAAAGTATATAGTGTAGCGGACGGTATACGAGTAATGATTGTCGTTAACATCAACATTGATTTCGATTGGAAGTCTATCGTATGGAATCCCAAAGTGCCTTCTAATATCGCTATTTTTCATTGGTTAGTGACTAGTGATACAAGGGGTATAACCTAAATAAAAACGCATAGATACAAAGGCATATACACGTAAACATATAAACATAGGTACAAAAACCTATACGTAATTACATATACAGACTAACGAATAACCGGTGAATACGACGGAGAAATATAAAAACAATAATGCAATATACAGACAGCTATACAGGCAAAAACATATACCATATATATATATATATATATATATGTCAAAGTGAAACACTTATTTATGGTACAGAGGGAGTATACATTTTAATTGGTTTGTACGAGTAATTAAATATGGTATAGGCACATGATAAGTCCGATGAAGTATAAGTTTTCAAAATTAATGTAATTAATATTTGTTTATAAATCGAAATGAATGAGTTTAATAATTGAATTTTAAGTTATAATTGAAATTTTTAAGTGTTTTATATAATCCATATCGTGTGCCCTTAGGGGACTCGTTAGCTAAACCCTTGTTTTATACTACGTAATTGCAAAGTTTGTATCCATTTAATAGTAATTACCAATTCCCTTATGATGGGTCAAGTTTTGTAATGATAGTATGCTACAGAGGAGTTAATTATAAAGTCCTTGTAATACATTTTCTAAGGGTTTTGGAAATTATGTTGCGTTTGATAGAAATGAATGATTTACCGTTAATAATTCATAATTTTAATTATTCAAACTTTTCGAATAAATTTGGTTCTGAATGAAAATAAGTTGTTTGATAATCAATTTAAATAAGCGATTATTAACGTGTTACATAAACAAAATTAAGTGTTATGATATGATTTGATAAAGATATTACAGAAAATTAAGGTGCTTAATGGTTAAGAGAGTGCTTTCAATAGTTCATCACTGAATGTTGAACCATTCAACATCATATGTCATTCACAAGTCATAAACAAACGCACCGAATGTTGAATGATCCAACATTCAACGCATAACCAAGAGGTAAACAAACATACACTTAGTCAGGTTAAGATGATCATTTTCACACAGAAATTGTA
The DNA here is from genome assembly GCF_046630445.1 of Rutidosis leptorrhynchoides. Taxonomy (NCBI): domain Eukaryota; kingdom Viridiplantae; phylum Streptophyta; class Magnoliopsida; order Asterales; family Asteraceae; genus Rutidosis; species Rutidosis leptorrhynchoides. The sequence goes on along the minus strand of NC_092340.1, from coordinate 61,094,792 downwards.
TTTCGTAACTGAAATCTTTTATAATATGAGAAGATAAACTGTGGATTACAAGTTCATATATCTTCTAAAAGAATTCTTTGTGTGTTTATTGATGTACATATCAATATTAGTAGTTATGTATAATCACTTTAAAATATTCATCACCTAACTTTGGGATACTGTTGTGCCACTAGAAGATCAGGTAAGCAAGACAGTGTAATTTATCCCCAGCTATTTTGAGCTGTGGATGTTGTACTTTTAGAATCTTTTTAGTTAGTGAAGTTGAGATATTAAAAATATAGAAATTGGTAATTGGTATCATGTGTTGAGGTCACATGATCACACATGCTATAAATTATTCTATAAACATATTGTAGAATTGTGAGGCCTAATAGTACTATTAGTCAAATCTGATTCACATGATCATCTCCTGATGGTTTCTAACATGTTAAAGAACAAAGGAAGATTTGACTAACATTAACCTACACCCTTTTGCTGACTCTTCTGTTAATCATTGATATTCATTTTAGATTTAAGGGTGTTTGGATTTGCGTTTAAAGTGTGATTATTTGACTATTACGTTCTCAAATCTTGAATAACTTATTGATTTGATAAGCAAAATGTATAAATTAATTAATTGCGATTTGTAATACTCAAAATGTAATATGAAAAACGAGTCACCACTCACGGCACTAAAACGTGATAATCAATTTCCTTTATCCACATATTTCCTCTTAATTACAAGTTGAATTATCAAATAATATGATTACCAAACACCTAAAAATATATTTTTTAATTATTGCATTATCAAATAAATAATACTCTGTAAAATTCAAGCAACATTAATATGTAATACGTTTTAATGCCGCTGATTAATCACCGCTACATTGTATTTGTCTTCTTTAGAAGAAATGGCATAATTACAATTAAGCCCCTGCAAGACACTCTTTACATATCCTTTCATACACATTTCTATAGCCTAAAGTAATATGAAAAGGGTACAGAGTGGTCAATCTAGAATGACTTTGTTATTAATAATGATGATACAAACTTTTGCAATCTTAATACTGGTATCTTTTCCCTATAATGTTTTTTTTTTCTTTTTTAATAATTTCAAATTATACTTGTACGTTCACAGTTGCTTACGTAGGCTAGTGATGAAACCCATAAGATAATTGGATATTTACATGTATATGAAACTCGGTGGTATAAACTAAATCGATTGAAAATATTCACTAGCAATTAAACACTACCTCTAATTTTAAAAATTACTTTCAAGAGCTCTATATAGATAACAATAGATGATGGAGATATTATGATTTGGGAAAGAAAGAGGATATGGGTATTTGAATTAGCAGGATGAAAAAACAGGTATTATTCTTTTTAAAATATTACCTAAATTTAATTGTTTAGTAGAACTACGGAGTAATTTTTAAGAAAATGGGGAAAGTTACTAAATTACTGTGCCATGTCATGTGACACCTAAGTGTGTGAAATAAATTGTGTGGAAAAATTGAGTGGGTATTGAATTTCTCTTACCATAAATTAATGAGGGTAGTTACTTATCTATGTGGATGGCCATGTCATCATGCCAACTAAGTGTGTGAAAGAAATTGTGTAAAAAATTGAGTGGGACTAGAATTTCTCACTTGTAAAAAGCCAAATCACACATGCTTTGTCAGAATTGAGCACAAGCTGCATCCAATAACCATATTTTTCCATCTTTCATAAGAATAGCTCTTTCATGTAAGACTAACTTCCATACTTTCTCTTATTCAACCATCTTCATAAAACCATTATCTGATACACCATCATTATCATTATTCAAACTCACAACACACACAAAAAACATGAATTGCAAAGGATTGTTCTGCCTCATCCTTTTAGTAATCTTTCATCAAACAATTTTGTCTTTTGCACAAACATTTCCTAAAGAAAGATTTCAAACAAGAAGACTTATGACAGGTTTTGTCAACTCACTTTCTACAGATCCTTCTAAGCTCAAGGGCGCAGCCATGAACGAGCCACAAACATCGGTCCAAGATAGTTTGAGGAAACGACCGCCTAGCAAGTCTAACCCTTCACATAACTTGTGATCCATGGATCTTAATAGTATCATGTGTAGAGATATATCAAGAATAAACATAATTCTCCTTTTTCACATTTTTCTTCATTACTAGTTTTTATTTTAAAGGCCACAAGTTCAATTCATGACCGAGGGTGGAACTTTTTGGTCATTCTATTAACGCGTAATTCGCTCAAGCAGAGATGAATCCAACTGGATGATTTTAGCTATTTTTTTTCTTCTTATTAGGGTGGGAGAATTCAAATGTAGAAAGTTTTGGTTTTTTACCATATATGTTATTTAATTTGTAAGTTTATGTGATTTAGCTATTGTTATTTGATGAATTCTTAAGTAACGATCCACTGATGTTAGTATTATTTTGTGTGGAGAAGAGAATTGGAGAATGAGTATCCCATGATATTTCTTTCTAATTTTTTTATTATCTTTTCACAGTTTTTTATTTTTAACTTTTAGATGTTGTATAAACTCTGTTATCCAGATTTTGTTAGTATGTAGTTTGTTTTAATTTTTGGGTATTGTTTTAGATTTGATCTTACTGTGTTTTTCTTCTTACATTGATTATTTTTCAAAATAACGATTCCATCAAGATAACCAACGAAGTTAATTTGGATGCTAAAAGAGCCCAACAAGAATACAACCAACCAAACCATTAGCATAGGCGAAACTACTAAGTAGCGGGGGTGGCACCCGCCTGCCAGTGAATTTGTAATTTTTAATGCAAAAATTTTGGATTTTTTCATTTTGCTTTCAATGGATTTTGCTCTCAAATCCTCCATATTTTGCCCAACAGTCTTCGTATTTTACCCAGAAGCCTTCATATTTTGCCCAAAAACTTCTGTATTTTGCCTAAGAGCATCAAATATTTTGCCAAAAAAAATTGCTACGCTTTTAAAAAAAATTCCCGGTGAAAAAAAATTCTGGTTCTGCCACTAATAGATAGGCTCGAAACTAGAAGACGGAATTCTAATCAAACTACCGCTATCTACAATCGAGCCGAACCAAACCTGAATTAAACAACCAAGTCTGCATCAACAAACAAAGAAAGCAAGGCATAAAACAACACAACCTGTAGCCTAAACAAAACGCTAAACAACTAATCCCAAAGAATCAAAAGCGACTAAACAACCCATAAAATGACGAAAAAACGAAAGCCCAATGGAAGAAGCCGAACCAATCTAAGTAACCTTTCGCGCCCTAGGCCCCGATCTTACTACTTTTCCATTAACCTAGTGTTAACTTTTGTGGCTAAGTTCAATAATGTAGTAATGGTAGCATAATATTTGAGTGAAATTATTGTCCATTAATTATTGTGGCTAAGATCAATAATGTAGTAATGGTAGCACAACATTTGAGTGAATTTATTGTCCCTGAATCTCAATTCCGGAAAAAATGGAAAACTTTGATGTTGTGGTAGATCTTAACATAGGTAAACGTTTTACACTTATAAACCATTATAATTTGGTTCCCACCCTTTATGTGGTACAAGTTGGATCACTTCTAATATTTCACTGACAACCGACTTTGAGATTCGATATTTTATTCACTTTTATACCATTTAGACCTTTATACCATTTAGGATACAACTTTTTTCGGTGTAAGGCCCTCATCAAAGGCTACACAACCCGCTAAATGGTTATTAATATATGTCACATGATCAAATAATACTATGTGTTCAAAATTGGTGAAAACACGCAATTAAAAAAATCAATATAAAAGACGTTTAATCATGTGCATATTCGCATTTGTACGCATGGCTGAGTAACATTTATTATACCTCGCATGGAGGTGCGAATTTTTGTAGTATTTAAAGCGCCTAAATTCTTGACGTGCGAGTATCCCGACTGTATCTAGAATTACTTTGGTCATATCCTTTTTTAACTTGTAGACCAATAATACGTTAGTTTGTTATGAGAAGGATAAAGGTTGCATGATCCGTGTGTTAGAGTTTCCATATAAATACTACGTTTATGAGATTATGAAAGGGGATCATATTAATACGCTATTACTCTGTCAGATTTGTAAGTCGGAGGTTATTTTTAGATGAGAGTTATAATAGTGATACTTGTCTTCAATGATATACCTATAAAAACACTTGCCATCGGATGATCACGGATCCCCGATGGTGGATTACATTGAATCACCCCTTGAAATCTTCATCTCGACGAGAATTACTCACGTTGATCAGATTGAAGAGTTGAATCGTATACTTTGTCATCTGTGGCACTGATTCGAATATTCACATAAGTGTACCGTGGATATTCGTTTGATCAACGTGATAGTTTGTATCCTATATTGATCGTAAGATCAGTCGGTAAGAGACGTCGAATTGACAAATTTATTTATTTTTTATTTCTCAAATAGACACCCTAACAAAACTAATGATATATGAGTAATACATTTAAGCAAGTGACTATGATCTAAAATATAAAATCCAATGCCATAAGGATCGTTGTTGCTGTACTTTTCTTTCTTTATGATGTTATTCACGATGTGTATAATGATGATTGATTTTTTGTTTGAATCTAGACCTACCTTCTCTTGTTTCTTGTACACACATAAATGTTCAATAGACGCCTTGAAAGATATGATTCTTTTATCGACACGTCTTTAATAATACATTGGACGTTATGGTTCTTTCATTTAGAAAAGTTTTGGATGGGCTTTTTTCCTTTTGTATTAATATTGTTTTTTGATTTTTATTATGTTGTGATGGACATGTCTTTGTTTTCAAAATCTAAGTTGATATTTTCTTGTTTTTGTGTTTCCATTTTGCCTGGCAGCTGTGACATACAAGTCATTAGGTGACCCATGGTTTATTGTCCACCATTCATCAATCAGTGGCGGATCCAGGATTTTTTTTCACCGGGGGCGAAATTTTTTTTAAAACCATAGCAATTTTTTTGAGTAAAATATGGAGGTTTTGGGGTAAAATATGGAGGTTTTGGGGCAAAATTTGAAGATTTGTGGGTAAAATTTGAAGGTTTTGGGGCAAAATTTGGAGAATTTTAGACAAAATTTGAAGATTTTGGGGCAAAATATATAGGTTTTGGGGCAAAAAAAAAAATCCACCGGGGGCAAAGTCGAAAAATTCAAAATTTTTACACTAAAATTTCGAAATCCACAGGGGGCACCCCCCATTACACTCTGAATTCGCCTCTGCGAGCAATTAATGGGGAATGTTTGTGCACAATTTGCGTACTCCGTACAATACAACAAACATTTTTATACCAGTTGCAAAGAAATATAACATGTATGAGGAATATATACCCCCCTTTTTTTACAGCTGTTAGGATCACCCAGGGGGACTTAACCACCCACGCGTTCATCTCCTACACAGTTATATCCGCCCCCAACTGCGTGCTCAGGAGGAAACTCGCACCAATCACATACGGGGCATAGATGGTAAAACCCCCCTCCCTTTACCCCCAACGTGATGCGGGAAAGGTGCCATGTGTTAGGAATGAAGCACGTGAGCCCTAACAAGACTAGATAACCCTAGGTTATCAAACCCACTTACAATAAACGAAAATAATTGATGTTTATGAAGAAACTAGCAAAAACGATAAAGACAATAGAATTTAACGAGGTTATATGTAATCACGAATGATTACTTTAATCCTCGGCCACCAAAGAAAGTTCTTTTATTGATAAATTTCGTGGATACATGTATGTGTTACAATAAGATGCTTAAATAGGCAAAACCAAACAATTAAATAGCTTTGGGAACAAGAAAACTCGATTTTGGAAACTTCCTCGCAGACGAAGCCGCGCCGCGCCAGGGATAGCCTCGCCTCGCCTCCAAGGCAAAATCCAAAACAGAAGTTTTCCTTCAGCTCGACCCCTGTTCACACTCTAGGCCGCGTCGCGCCTAGGAGAGGCCGCGACGCGCCTCCACCGGTGAACCGAATTCTTTCTTTTTTCGAATCCTTGTTTAACTCGCTTCGTACTCCAACAATCTCCCACTCGAAGAGATGTTAAACAACATCCATCTTACCCTAACATCATCAACAACATCATAATCCCACAATAACAACTTGACCTGCTAATTATACCTCCTTTTAATACCGCCGGATTTGCACCCGAATCACGCCGCACTTCATTCAATGACCTTCGAACAAGTGAAGTCTTTCGACACCAAAAAATACCGCTGAGTTATAATACGATCTTTATGTTACTAGCTTGGGAAACAAAAACCTCTCTTTGGCTATGGCACATACCTCCTTAGTTTAGGAGATAACGGGTCGTTTGAGTCCGACCCTACCCAATTAACCCCATCGCCCAAGCGATCCATCCGTACACAATTTCATCCACTCGATTCAACTTTCTAACAAAGAATAAACCCGCCGGTAGATCAAACATGTGGATAACACCATCAAGGCAGCCGTGTGAGAACGCAATCACACCCTTGATCTTCCACATAACCACCTTTGCTTTCACCATTGGAACATCGACCACATACGTGCGCACGTCTTTTGACAAACCCGATTTTCCATCCCGAGCCAACTCCCACTGTACGGATGTATCATTAACCATGACTCTTAAGAAAACCTCTTGTTCATCTTCCTCGGTCGACCACAACAAAGTTGCCATTGGAGAATATCTACCCAAAGTACTGAAAGCTCTACTGTGCCCAATTCGACCCGAATTTTTACTAGCTTCAACTCCCTTTGAGCTCCCACTCAAACAAGATCCATCAACAATTCCGGAAAGCATTAGCATGCTAGGACTTTTGACATCCACAAAATTACCTAGCCATTCCTCTTTAGGAACTTCAACCATATACATGGTTCCCCTTTTAAACCTGCGAGCAACCACATAATCTCCCTTAAACACTACCCACTTTTGATCTCCAAATAGGACATGACAATTATCGTCATCCAATTGCCCAACCGAAATCAACCGACTCTTGAGCTTTGGAACGAACCGCACATTCCTCAAGATCACAATTCAAGTGTCTAACCACGAGATCACCAATACCCGCAATTTCAAGTATACTCCTGATATGGCTGAAACGGACGATTTTTATTCGTGTGTTGTCGTCGGGCCGCAGCGCGCCAGGATCAGCCACCCAGGGGGAAGGCACTGTTTTAAATTTATATTTAGCGGGGCCTAAATCGTACTACTCCTTAGTGTGAGTAAGGGAAGTATGACCTAGAGTCGTATTTTTTAGATATCAGTAGAATCGAACCTATATTTAAGCCTAAGATAGTTAGGAAGGAGTAGTGATTACTTAATTTTGGGATTTTCTTATTTATAATACAGATAAAGTAAATGCGATAAAATTCGTAATTCAGATAAAGTTAAAGCGAGTGCATACTATGACTTCATCAGTTATTCTGCCGAGATTATGGAATGCTGGCTCATGAATAGGCAGAGGCCTTATATTCATTACACTGGTCCTAAACGCCCCTGTCATAAGACATGTCACTGGGTACTGCGTTAGGCTTGAAGATTCTGAATAGACATCAATGTCCCTTACCCCCGATGCCCGTGCAGTCTGACTACATGCATACACGTTCAGACGGCTCATCCAATTGAGCGACTTGGTTGGGTGACGTATTAACATTCCACGATGGTCTAAACTTTCTTAAGTATAATAGAATACATGGTTTACCATATCCGAGAGACGTGATGTGTTTTAATGCTTTCGTTAATGATTGGTTTTAAAAGATAGTTATGCCCTTAAAAAGAGTTCAACCATAAAGAACACCATGGCTAAGTCAAGCTGACTTCCATGAACACGTTCGGTTATCCTAACGGTCCAATCCTTTATGTGTCTAAACAAACAGTTCCTTAATTAACTAAGAATCCCCCAAGCGGGGTGCAATGCTTGAGACCGCGTTATGGTGCAGTGTACTAATCAACACTGACCGGGTTCTATGGCCTTACTTAGCAGAGGTACAGCTTACAACAACCGCTGTGCTTCAGCGTGCACGTACGAAGTTTATATGCTTGGTGACTACACTAGCATGGTCTGGGACCGACAATGTACTAAGGGTCTAGTCAGATGTTTCACTACGAAAGAGTCCTCGGTCAGAATCCAAAGCTTGATAGACTTACTACAACCGGTGTGCCTCAGTCGATCTTACGTTGTATCCGATAGACTTCTATTACCAAGGGGTGACACAGATAGTGTACTCTGAATCGGGGTTCACGACTTCCCAATAACAGAGGCAATAACTACGTTCTATTAGTTGGAAAAGCGATTGAGTTTAAAGCATAATCGGAAAGCATTTCAACAGCATACACAAACCATAATATTATTTTGGCATTATAACTGTTTACATCATAGCATACACTAAAGATAACTACTCGCTAATCATGACAACAATATCACCTAATATAATGATAGAAGACATTATATAAAGATAAGGGATAGAAGTACCAGTAGATTAAACGATTTCCGAATACAAATGTGACAACTTCAAGACTCCAGACCGCTCCTAATATAATCTTTGTCGTTCTTCTCCGGGTACTAGGTTTCCCGCACGGAGTCGAAGGCCTTGAGAGTATGACTAATATTGTACAAGAGAGAGAAAGAAGTGAATTGAAGTGTGTGTTGGAATGAATGACAAAGACCCTTTAAATAAACAAGATTTTTGCCTGCAAACGGCTGGCAGGCCGTTTTTGGAGGCCGTTTGCTAAGGCAAGCCGTTTATCGAGACCGTTTGATCTGACCGTTTAGTAGGCCGTTTGCCATACTGGTAGGCCGTTTGGCAAGCTGTATGGCAGGCCGTTTGCTGGCCTGGTCAGCCTGATTTTCCTGGATCCTAACTTGTTTTCTTGTCTTTCACCGTTTTCGCTCTAGAATCTTCGTTTTAGCTCCAATTCTCTTGATTCTTTTTGCACCGTTGTAATGACCCAGAATTTTCCGACCAAATTATACTTATGAGATTAATATTTACATAAATTAAACCATACCAACATGATAAGCAATCCAAATTGTTTAGACTTGTGTTTTTGAAAAGAGTTTTACACAACGTTTGACCGTCCAATATGACCGATGATATCACGAACTATATAACATACGATAATTATACGTTTGTGTATATATATGTATTTATATATATTTAACATGGTCTAAGGATGGTTTAACATCTCATTGTGTACTAATGACAATGAGTTATAAGTATATTTTGAAACTACTAACTTAAGTTTTCAAAACGATAACTATACGTAACATTCTTTGATATATATACTTATAATCTATAATGCTTATACATGTATCGTATATATAATGTATTTAATTACATTTTAAGGACTTAAATACATAAAACAATATAAGTATATTCACAAAAGATAGCTATATTTAAATTCTCGTTCCGTTTCCTCAAGATTTCTATACGTATATCTAGGGTATATGTACCCGTATCATACCCAGCTTCTATACGTATTTACTATTGGTGTATACACATCAAATCAACATCCTAATCAACATTATTACTGCCCTAGATATGAGGTAACTAGGATTTGTCAAGTAGTATGAATTATTAGTAAGAAAACAAAATTAGGAATCCTTTTCTTTCTTTATAAACTAAAAACATTTTTATAAATGAACACCATTTCTTCACTCCATTTTCTCATACCTACACCCTCATTTCTCTCTCAAAATACTCCTAACTTCATACTTGATCATCTCCAAGCATTTTCCCCATCATTTAGCTTCAATTATAAGCCTTAAACACCATAAGAAAACTCTTTCAAGAACATATCAAAATAACCACCCATTTGAAGAAGTTTACTTCCAACCTTTTGATCTAACTCCACCACTCTTTGATTCCAAGATTATTTCTTATCTTTTTCAGTAACTTTATCCAAGTAACTTGAGGTAGTAACCTTGTTCATAATCTTATTCAATTCATATTCATATAGCTATCTTATTTTGTGGTATAAAATTTTAACAACATGAACATAGTTTGAATGATTTCAAACTTGTTTGCAAACTAAATAGATCCTTCTAACTTGACTTTTAAAACACTTCAAGACCTGTAATATATCATAATGATATGCTAACCTAACAAGATATAACTTGGTTTTACAAAGAACATCTTAAAAACTGAATCTACGTCGTCAGAGTGCAACCGGGGGCTGTTTTGGGTTGGATAATTAAAAACCATCTTGAACTTTGAATTGGAAGTTCATGTTCTGGAAAAATGATATTTCTTATGAATATGTTAACACATAAAAATTTCATGGTTTAACTCAAAGTGTAAGTATTTTTAGAAAAATGATCATTAAATGTTGTTTTTATGATGGAAAATGATCACTTTCATAAGTTTCACCAAAGTTTGACCTATAACCTATGATTTCGAATACAAACTAAGGTATTTTCAGTTCATATTCTTAAAATTTGACTCGATCCAAGGAAGTGGCAAGTTGAACCAACAAAAACGGAGTTGTAATGAAGAAACTACGACTAAAACAAGATTGGGTATCCGAAGCTAGTTTAGCTACGCAAATATTTGGAGAAAAAGTAAATTAATCATATCTTTTCTAATTAATATGATATTTTATATATAATTACTTATGATTTGATTTTATATATTTCAGGACCACCCGTAAACAACACGAGAAGATTAACCATAAGACCTCATGATTGTACGCAACACGTCATTTGACAACACGGTACTTTATGTACGCAACACGTCATTTGACAACATGGTACCATGGGTCGAGATTAATTCTGATCAATACGAATACGATGGGGTCTTTATTTATTTTATTTAAGCAACTAATTGTGGACCACTAACATCGAACTGCTAACTACGGACTAAGAAAATATTAAAAGTATTCAAAGTATATATATATGTAACGATTACTTAAAAAGAAAATATGTTGATATATTATATATATGGTTAGGTTCGTGATATCTATCGGAGACCAAGTCGAATTAAATACCTTCAAGGCAAAAGTGAGTTTCATTTGCTCCCTTTTTAATTGCTTTTGCAATATATATTTTTGGACTGAGAATACATGCGCTGCTTTTATAAATGTTTACAAAATAGACACAAGTACTTAAAAATATATTCTACGTTGAGTTGTACCACTGGCATATTTCCCTGTAGCTTGGTAACTACTATTTACATGGGTATTGTAAACGCGAATCCTGTTGATAGATCTATCGGGCCTGACAACCCCAACCGGACTGGACGACCAGTATTCAACGGTTGCACAGTACTTCGTTTTGGTGACTACACTTGGTACGGTGTAGTGAGATTTCATAATAAAGGGAATATGCGACGTTGATTAAATGTTAAGTATGGTTACCAAGTGCTCAACCACTTAGAATGCTTTACATACACTTGCGAGTGTATTATATTTATGATTATGAAATCTTGTGGTCTATTAACATATTGAAATGATTGTTATGATAAACCTATGAACTCACCAACCTTTTGGTTGACACTTTAAAGCATGTTTATTCTCATGTACGAATTAAGTCTTCCGCTGTGCATTTGCTCAATATAAGGACATTACTTGGAGCCGATCATCGCAATGGGACCAAATGTTGATGACTTCGTCCAGGTGGATTAGGACGGGTCCTTTCAACCGTATTCGTAATTACTTGTTCTTCAATTCTAACCGATGAAGTGGGTATTTTACCGAAAAAGTTTGAATCTTTCTTTTTTTTGGGCCTTAATACCGGGGTGAAAACCTGACTTTTTAGCCGATATCAAATATCCCACACTTAGACTTTGCTTGTCCTCAAGCAAACTCTCATTTCCTTAAGAATCTTTTCGGAGTTTCTTTTCTAATAGCTTAAGCGGTTTGATATTATTATAAGAGCAAAAAGATAAGGTGAGTCATCTATGTTATGATTGAAATTATCTCTGCAAGCATGTGATGAGGTTACATGACATAGGCTAGCTTTCACGAGTCACTCAATCACTCAAGTGTTTAGGGTTCCCTATAGATCTAAGAAATGAATACACTCATAGCCAGTCATGCTGCACCCATCGTCATAGGCTTTATAAAGACTCAAATCCTTGCTGCTAATGCGAGAACGGTAGTAATCTCAGCTTGTAGGTCATTTGTCAATGATGGAGAAGGAATTTTGGAGTGGTAGTGAAGTTGTTTTTGAGGGGTGAGATAAAAGGGTAATGTAGTCTTTAGAATTTTATTCGGAGTGCTGAAGTATTTTTGAGAAGCACTTTTTTTTTGAACTTTTCTTCATTTGATAATCATTTTCGGTCAAGTTCTCTTCGGCATTTCTCTTTTTTTTGGAGACTTCATCTCGAGAAACTTTTTGTCGGTAAACTTTTTCAAGACCTTTGCCATGATACTTGAGAGGTTTATAACATCGGGTTTTCAGAAGGAATCTCGTTTTCTGGATTTTTCGAGTAATAATAAAGATGATGTGGGTGTGGTGGTGGAGTAGAAGTAGTGGAGGTGCGAAAGGCTTATTTATGACAAATGGCTAGCTCTTTTGATTACAACCGAATCACGTTTCACTGGTTGGAGATGTAGATCTAAAGCAAGTTCTGATTCTGAGCATAGACATCGGCACTCTCAACGGAAAATAGTGAAGCACTAAAAATGAATGCTGGTCTTATTTGGGGTGCCTCACCATAATCAATTTAGTTCGATAATGCCTTAGTCATGCAATGCTCTATTAGAGATTTAGTTCAACCTAACAAGATTTTCACCCTACTTAAGCCTTATTTTTATTGACAAACTTTTTAGGTTTTCAAAAATACTTTTTCGAAAAGGCTTTCTTTTGCAAAAATTTTGAAATTTGGCTTAAGGACTTGGAATCTTCGTAATGGGTTATTTTAATACAGCATAAAAAGATTATACCAACATCCCACACTTAGACGAACATTGTCCTCAATGTTCCTAGTGTATCCCACACTTAGGAGTTTTAGTTGAAGATTTGGGAGTATTTTTCTAGTGTTTTAATTGGGTGTTATCCCACACTTAGTGATAAGCTAGGATGTGGCATAGTTTGAATCTTGAGCTAGTAGCGAAAAAAAGAAATACCCCTAGCAGATGCGGCTGGCTTCCAATCCTTGCGTCTTTTATCGACTCATTTGTCATCCTTTATTCTTCTACTCTACTTTATTGCACGGGTTGCCTCCCGAGAAGCGCTTTTGTTTAAGGTCGTTGGCTCGACCGTAGTGATGCTTTAAAAAGCAAACATTCCTTGCTGATGGTTGTGATCTTGGTCTTCTTGAGGGAAGGTGAGTCTTGGCGGGTAAATCCTGAGAAAGTGCCGGACCAATAATGGTAGAAGATCCGGTACTTCTCTTGAAGATCTTCTGAAAGATAAGTAGTGCGCAGTTTCGGTTCTTGATAAGTCCTGAAGTCCGATGAGAATATGATCCACAGCTCTGCTAGTTGACCCATGAATGTCAATCATAGAGGCAGTGCTGGTGGTGATTGTTTCTCTGATGGGATGCTCATTTCGGAGGTCTTCAAACAATGTTAGAAACTGTATCTTTAGAATCTCTAAGTCTTTGGAATGGTGATCTCCATAGTAAGAGTCTGTAGCTTTGCACATATTTGTTAAAAGACGAAGCTGAAAAGAAGTGAACAGCAATCCTGATTCGAGTATTAATGTCACCGTCTTTGAGTATATATCCCGACATCCGGCTTTAAATGTGAAACTAGGATCTGTGGATTCGTGGAAGATACGTGATATCTGCTTTGTAACATAGGTGGCAATGTTGACTCGATCTGGTTCAAGATGAGAGAACGGATTGTTTCGCCTTACTTCCTCCGTAACAGCGTCTCGTAACTCTTTGATAATCAGATCAGCATGGTGATCAATTGTTACGTAAATCACTAGTCTGTCTGGTGTGCTTTCGAAATTATCTCTTTCCAAGAGAGCGAAAAGGCTGTGAATGTCCTCGATCATTTGCAAATCAGAGTGATAAGTCAGGCGTTCGGTGGAAATATCCATATGCTTTCGGATGAGAGTCAGTAGTGCTCGTTGGTTTTGTGAGAACTGAAGTGCAGATCCGGCCAAGGATTTATTGTGACGCCCCGTACAAAATTAACGTGTACGGATCATCAACAACAGGATCTTTACAGGGTCAAACACTATATGCTATTTTAAAAGAAGTTTGCATTCATAAAAATGGGTAACGTCTTTACCGACGTCAAATGTTTTACAAACGATAGTGTGCTTCTACGAATAGAAAGCAATAACATAAGTACGAGACTCAAAGTTCATTACAATTGCATTGTTCAAAAGTAACATAGGTTGTGAATGTAAAGTAAATGTTTCATGCAGAGACATCTCTAAACAAAAGCAGCGGGAGTCCACACAGCAAGTCTAACAGCGAGACTAATACAGCGAAAGCATCAAACGTCTAAGCACCTGAGAAATAACATGCTTAAAAGTCAACACGAATGTTGGTGAGCTATAGTTTAATTGTAACAGTAATGTAATGTAGGCCACGAGATTTTGTATTCAAAACAGTATGAAAAGTATATGCTTAACCGTGGACACTTGGTAACTAACTTAACGTAAATATCACCCCCTAAAAGTACACTTGGCGAGTGCATAAGTTTACGAAGAATTAAACACCCATTAAATGCTAGCGCGACTAGCCCGAGTGGGGATGTCAAACCCTATGGATCCATATCTAAGATTCGCGTTCACCGGTTCAAAAACCAATGACTAAACGTTACCGAGCTAAGGGGAAAGTTTATGCCATTATATAACCCACATATATATAAAGTTTAAGTACTCGTGCCTAGTAAGTAAAACATAAAAAGCGCGTGTATTCTCAGTCCCAAAAATAGTTGAAGTAAAAAGGGAGCTATAACTCACAGTGAATGTGCGGTAAAAGTCGATACGAGGTAAGTAAGCAAGTAAGTCGGTACGAAAGGTCGTCAACCTAAGTTAAAAGTTACTAAGTCAGTACATCGTCCCAACGGGTTTAAAAATACATAATTTAAGTCTTAAGTGTCATCATCATCAACATCATATGTAAAAAGTAAAGTAAGTTTTCAATCAAAAATAGAGACCGAAACAAAGTATGAATTCGTTCAGCTGCTACGACATCTATACAAACTAAAATGATGTGAGGCCAGTGGCCATGGCTCCGTATATGAGTCCTCTAATCGATGACCAATTTTTAGAACCAAACACGTCTTTGTTTGACCGTGGTGACGGTTTAAGTGCGAGTAGGTCAGAAATTTCAGCACAACGTTACAAGGGCGTAGTGACTTTCGGAAGGCTATAAATCCTAAACCGTATATCGAATTTAGGCGAGGCCTAAATGAAAAGTCATCTAATCGAACCGAACTAACTGAAAATCAACTTTCCAGTAGCCTAGAAAGTCTGATTAGACCCTGAAAAACAGAAAGTAAGTGCTCCAGTGGGATTCTTGGTGCTTGATGTTCATCACGGTTCTCATCCTTGATGCTTGTAGCTTCAAGTGTACAACTCGTTGATGTGTTTGAATCACTTTGACCAAGGTTTAACCATAAACATACAAGATTAAGACTAGGAAACAAAATACATCTTATGTAAGAGTTTGAGCAAGATGATGAACCAAAGTTACATCAATTTCCTAGTTTCAACACAATCACAAGTTCTATTAAGCTATAAACTTTGAATCAAACTAAATAATCAAGACCTTAAGCTAGAGAGCTTAGATCTTAACTAGATATTAAAGATCTTAGACTAAAAAGGATAGATCTCATGTTCTTGGTGAAACCCTAAGTCAAAACACTTAGACTTTCAACTTTACACAACCATAAGTTATGAAACTTAGATTTTGTAAAGTAAGGTGAGCACAAATTAATGAACTATTGTTTTAACAAGTTAGATGACCATAAGTTATGGAACTTAGATCAATCTTAGATGAGTGAAAGTTATAAACTAGTAAGCTTAAACTTTCTTGTTCTTGAACTTTCAAAGTTAGACTTTGGTTACAAGATTTATGAGATCAAAGTTAACAAGTAATCTTTGACCAAGTATCTTATACAAATCGAAATCCACAAACATAAATGACAAATTTAAAGTTAAAAATAAACAAGTTCAAGTTTGGATTCATACATAAAGAGATATCAAGTCACAAACTTGAACCTCCATGAAATGAACTTTAAAGTTCCAACACTTGAACATAAAAAGGATCTTAAAGTGTTTGATCCTTAAATTTGTTACAAGTTCATGTAGAACCAAAAGCTACAAAGCTTTGATCCTTGTTCTTGCTTCTTTATCATAAAAGTGATCAAAGGTTGTAAGATAACATGAGGATTGAAGTTATAAAAACCAAAATCCAAAAATAAATATTGATGATGATGATTTACGGTTTTGAAGGAAGAAAAAGAAGAGAAAAAGAATTAAAACCTTCAAGTTCTTCAAGAAAAGTTGAGAGAAAAGTTAGAGAGAACTTGAGAGAAAAGAAGTGTGTGTTTTTGAAATGAAATGAGAGTGTTTGAAATGAAATCGTGATGGTGGTGTGTGGGGGTGTGGCTGACGGTTTAAGGGAGCAAGGGGAGGGTACCATTTGCTTGCTATTGGATGGTGGTACATGGTGGTGGTTGTACATTTTGGGTGGCATGGCAAAAGATGTTAAAACATGTAAGTAATGGTACACTAGCATGCTTAATACTTGTCTTAATGTCTAATGGACTTGTCCCATGTAGTAATGGGCTAACTAGTCCATTAAGGGAGTCCATTAAGTTAAGTAGGTTGGGCCTTTAATTAACTAGGTCCATTAAGGTGTTAGGTGAAAGGACCCGTCCTAATCCATCTGGACGAATACATTACATTTGGTTATATCGCGATGTACTTGACCTCAATATGATACATTTTACAAACATTGCATTCGTTTTTAAAAGACAAACTTTCATCACATTGAAAGTTGACGGCATGCATACCATTTCATAATATATCCAACTATAAATGACTTAATAATATCCTTGATGAACTTAACGACTCGAATGCAACGTCTTTTGAAATATGTCATGAATGACTCCAAGTAATATCTCTAGAATGAGCAAATGCACAGCGGAAGATTTCTTTCATACCTGAGAATAAACATGCTTTAAAGTGTCAACCAAAAGGTTGGTGAGTTCATTAGTTTATCGTAATCAATCATTTCCATATTTTTAATAGACCACAAGATTTCCGTTTATAATTATATGTACACTCGCAAGTGTATAAAACCGTTCTGCTTATGTTGAGGCCTCAGTAACCAACCTTAACAATAATATAATAAGTTATCTTTGCAAAGATGGATACATACACTCGCAAGTGTATAAATAATCCTCGAAGTACTAAACATCCGCCCACTAGCTCTTATGTCTAGTGCAGCCTACAGGATGGGGGTGTTAAGCCCGATAGATCTATCTTTAGGATTCACGCTTACATGCTCTTATAACATATAACTAAATTACCTAGCACATCAATCCGCAGAATATCATTTTTAATCACTTGTCTCTATTCCATAAAGCATTTATAAAAGCAGTGCATGTATTCTCAGCCCAAAAATATATATTGCAAAAGCAATTAAAAAGGGAGCAAATGAAACTCACATAATGTATTTTGTAGTAAAAATACATATGACGACCTTGAACAATGCAGGGTTGGCCTCAGATTCACGAACCTATATCATTTATATATTCATTAAAACATATATTTGTAATCGAATGAATATAATTATTATTATTATTATTATTATAAATTTTTATATCAATAACCTATATATTTCATTATATTTTCATTTTTATATCTTTTAAATAAGTAAAATTATGTAAATTAAATATATTTTCATATAGGAAATCTTTTGTTTGCAAAATAAGTGTTATAATATTAGAATAAGTATAATAATAGTAACAATAGTTTTAATACTAATAATAATAACAATGATCTTATTAATTACATTATTATAATACTAATTATAATAAAGTTAGTAATAATAATATTAGCAATGATATTAATAAGTATATAATGATATTAATTCTATTATTAATATTAATAATAATCATCATTATCATAACAATAATAATAATAATGACTAATAATAATAATATTAACAATAATAATAACATTCATAATAATAATAATAATGATAATGATAATGATAATAATAATAAAAATTCTAAAAATGAATTCTACCTTAATAAAGTTTTTCAAAAAAATGCACTGAACCGGACTCAAACACCCAACCTCTCGTTAACCCGAACACTATCCAAACCATCCCTCTATCTCTCTTTATCTGTTTTATATTCTTATTAAAAATATTTAAATATCATAACTGTATCTCCATCTTCTTTATTAACAGCTCGACCAGACTCATAATTATCACACAAGAAATTTAAGTTTTGTTTAAGACTTGCATTTGGAACAGAGATAATCGTCTTTGGGTTTTTATGACTAACAAAATCAAAGAACAATTTGAAAATGGTGACGGAAGCAGAAAAAATAAATAAATAAATAAATAAATAAATCACGAAGAACAACACCCATGGTGATTTTGAAATTTAGCTCATTTTAGATAATGGTTTCAAAATGAAAAAGATTGAAAATCATTCATAGAAACTGTTTGCACCATCAATTGCCTCTGAATCATAACCAAAAATTTGAATTTTAATGAAGAACACTCGTTGACTTTTTTTTAATTTGAAACTTTGACCTTAAAATTTGAGTTCAATAGAAAAATTTGAAGGCTGTAAACTTACAGATTGTTTAAGTGGGTGATTTCCAACACAACACCATTTATAGATTTTGAAAATTATTACAAAATTGAATTTTGAATTAAAAGTTGTCAAGAACAGGGCCGTCGGGTCTGTTCTTCAATTTTTCTGTTTTATTTTCAATTTGTAGTGAATGAATTATGCTGTATGATAGATGTTGGATTATAATTGATTGTAAAGGATTTATAAAGACACTCAAATTGATTTGTGGAGTTATTAAAGTCGACAAAAAAATCAACAGGAATCGAAATAAATATATAAAAAAAGAATTGAAAATAATGGCTAACTGAATTTGGAGTTATTCTTGTGTTTGGATTCGATTACGTACAGATTCATAGACAAAAATCAAATTTAAATAAATTTGAATGTGATGGGAAACTGAATTGGATTCCAAAATTACTTATATGATTTTATTTTTAATTTTTTTAACTTTTTTATATATAATTATTATTAATAATTATAATAATAATTTAAATACAATAATATCATTAATAATAATAAAAGGAGTAATAATAATAACAAGTCATAAATATAAAAATTTTAATGAAATTGTTGGTAATAATTATTAATATTAATATTCATAGTAATATTAAATAATAATATTATTAATAATAAGAATACTGATACTAATAATAACAACAATAAAATTAATAATAATAATAATAATAATATCGAAGTAATACTAATTATAATGTCAAAATAATAAAGAGAATTAATGATACTGCTATGACAATATTAAAAAAATAAGTTTAATAATACTTAATAATAATGATGTTATTATTAATACTGTTATTAATAATAATTCGTCTTACTTTATAATAATAATAAGGATAACTATAATATTAATGATGATAATAGTAATATTATTAATGATACTAACAATGATACTAATTATGAAAGGACCCGTTCATATACATTATAAATGATTCACAATAGTTGATTACATCGC
Source organism: Rutidosis leptorrhynchoides (assembly GCF_046630445.1). Classification (NCBI taxonomy): domain Eukaryota; kingdom Viridiplantae; phylum Streptophyta; class Magnoliopsida; order Asterales; family Asteraceae; genus Rutidosis; species Rutidosis leptorrhynchoides. Next base: position 61,075,122 of record NC_092340.1, on the reverse strand, counting down.
GAGGTATTTGACCTCTATATGATATATTTTACAAACATTGCATTCATTTTTAAAAGACAAACTTTCTTTACAACGAAAGTTGACGGCATGCACACCATTTCATAATACATCCTACTATAATTGGCTTAATAATAATCTTGATGAACTCAATGACTCGAATGCAACGTCTTTCAAAATTTGCCATGAATGACTCCAAGTAATATCCTTAAAATGTGCTAATGCACAGCGGAAGATTTCTTTAATACCTGAGAATAAACATGCTTTAAAGTGTCAACTAAAAGGTTGGTGAGTTCATAGGTTTATCATAACAATCATTTCAATATATTAATAGACCACAAGATTTCCGTTTATAAATATATGTACACTCGCAAGTGTATAAAAGTATTCTATAAGTTGTAGGCACGCGGTAACAAGCCTTAACGTTCATGTTTTACCCTCTGAAGTACACCAGATCAGGTGTGTTTAAAATAACCTCGAAGTACTAAAGCATCCCATAGTCAGGACGGGGTTTGTCAGGCCCAATAGATCTATCTTTAGAATTCGCGCCTACCGTACATAGACAAGTAGTTTAATGTTACCAAGCTAGGGTATATTTCTGGTTTAAACCCACGTAGAATTAGTTTTAGTACTTGTGCCTATTTCGTAAAACATTTATAAAAATAGTGCATGTATTCTCAGTCCCAAAAATATATATAAAAGGGAGCAAATGAAACTCACCATACTGTATTTCATAGTAAAAATACATATAACGTCATTTAACAAGTGCAAGGTTGGCCTCGGATTCACGAACGTATCAATATTGAGATTCAATATTGCAGGAAAGTACGTAGACGCAACGGAGATGATAAACACTAGATTGACCTCACGAGCATACCCATGAACCATACCCATCACCTCTATAGCTATAACCCATAATTTTCTTAGCTTCGACTCATTAAAAAAAACTATTTTGAAATCACTCGGACAGCACTCCGTCGTAATATTTTATGTATACTAATAATATCTTGAAATAATACAGAGCAATATATATATATATATATATATATATATATATATATATATATATATATATATATATATATATATATATATATATATATATATATATATATATATATATATGTAAATCGATTGAGAGAGTTTAGAGAAATATATTTTCAAGTTTCTATGAAATAATGAAACCTATTGAATTCTATTTATAATAGATTTTTTAATTATTAAAGTAAATTATTAAAGTATGAATTATTAAAGTGAATTATTAAAGTATGAATTATTAAAGTGAATTATTAAAGTATGAATTATTAAAGTATGAATTATTAAAGTGAATTATTAAAGTATGAATTATTAAAGTGAATTATTAAAGTTAAAGTAAAGTAAAAGTAAAGTAAAGGTAAAGTTAAAGTATAGTAAAAGTATAAAAACTATGTATGTATAATACGCGTATAAATATATATAATATTAATTTAAATTGTTATATATATTTAATGAAATAAAATATAAATATCGTTATATTTATTATACTGGTTAAGTAATGAGTTGTCAAAAGTGATTCTAGATATTTATAAAAGTTATATACGTTTTAATAATAAAGTTCTTTTTAAACTGAAAACGTCTTTGTACATTTGAAAATAGATTAATAGAATATTATGGAAACCAATTCTCCACTAACTTTTGTCTAACTTTCGTAAATGACACTTTTTGTTTTTTTATTTATAAATAGCTTTACAAATTATTCTGAATATCGTTAAGAGGAATAGATTTTCTCAAATCATAGTGGACCTCTCAACAGAGACTTGTAATCATAATTCAATATTTCTGATAATTCAATCATTTAATATATTTTTTTCGTCAAAAATCATATTGAAACAAATACGTTCGTGTAAAGTATTATACGTTTAATACTTTATTAATATTCTCAAGTTATAATATATATATACATATACATATCTATTTATATATAACGGTTCGTGAATCGTCGAAATTTGGTCGAGGTTATAATGAATGTATGAACACAGTTTAAAATTCTTGAGATTTAACTTAACAAACTTTGCTTATCGTGTCGGAATAATATAAAGATTAAAGTTTAAATTTGGTCGGAAATTTCCGGGTCGTCACAGTACCTACCCGTTAAAGAAATTTCGCCCCCTAAATTTGATAGAGGTCGTCATGACTAACAATGAGAATGCTATTATAATGATTATAGAGTTTTATCATGTTCAAGAAGCATGGATAAAATAATTCGATTACTCGAAGCGTGTGAGTGAAGTTATCGTAAATGAATGAAATAAGATAATAGTGATTCGTCGTATCTTTTGACGTCATCACGATTGATCTCCGAAAAGAAAATCTTTGTAATCTATATTGGATTTGATTATTCGGCGATTAAGGAAATTATGATCCTCTTCGAATTAATGCGATAATCCATTTTGATTTCTCTGTCGGATATTTCACTATAAATCCACCTCCTTTGTTTTCTTACAACTCACACCTTCTCAACTCATATTTTAAAGTATTTGTCAATATGCTTCATCCAGTGCTGATTCTTGATATACTCCTCACTTTCATATCTGTCGCTCTTCTTTTTCATCTACCTCCGGAAGAATCTATTTACTTCTACTATACTCTTGGTTTTATAGTGTTTTTAGTTCTCCCGTGTCTTTATATTGCTGTATGCATTGATATATACAGTTTGTGATTTCTGGGTTGTTGTTGGGTTTTATATCTTCCCTTATATTTCAAAGTCCTTGCTTCTTCTATAATCATTGTCATTCACAGTTAATGCTCTCTTCTATTTGCTATGATTTATACTCCCATTTCTAGTTCGGAGCTTTGTCCTTTCGTTTCTTCTTCTTGCGATTAAGCACCGCTTGTAATGGTCCAGAATTCGCATATACAAATTTCTGAATGAACATTGTTAATGTTCTAGGAAGAAAATTGTAATGGCACGATCTTGACTTGTCAAATTACCAGAATACCTCGGAAAAGGCCGAATCATCAAGAAATATTTTCTTGATATTTAGAGATCAAAGAGAATACAAGAGTCGTGTAACATAGCACATGATGACGTTATAATCTGTGAATCATCATGTTCCATTTAGAAACTCAGCATGAATTACTGTAATATAATCACGTTGATCAAGTGTCATTATATTATACTAACTCATGCTTCAGCTCCCAACACATCTTCAAGAATATTCCTATTTTATACTCGAATGTTTCAGAATTTAGAAACTAAAATAGTTTCTTTTATGATATAATACAGATAGCGCGAAGAGGTAAATAATTTCAGATAAGAATAATTATAAAAATATCTTCAGAAGTATGGATGATATTTATAATGAAAGATATGATGATATCTTAGAATGTCTAATATCAGAGGATGATGAAGGATATTGTTCGCAGGGGTTTAGAGTCAGGAGCAAGGTATTCGTTAATGACTTCAGCAAGTACTGAATCATTTGGATTCTTTAAAGGCAGGTTCAGCCTTTGTGATTTGTCCACAGCCTCCTTCATACTTTGCTCAATCCGTTTTCCAGTTCCAAAGCTTCTCTTTTTCTGAGCTTTGCCAATATACTATCCTTTATCATCCAACTTTTTACTGTTAAGGTCGTTTACAGTTTTTGCTGCTTCATCAGCATTTTTCAAAATTTCGAGAACTGGTTCGCAGTTTAGGGTGTTTTTCAGAAATTTCTCATTCAAAGAATGTAAGTCTTGGAGGTAGACGTTGTGTGTATATGTAATTGTTGATGTAGACATGCTGCGAGGTTTCAAAATACTGATTGTTGATTCTCAATAATTGGTATGGCAATTCTTGTTATAAGGTACGAATGAGTATATGATAGGGTTTCGATAATTATAATGATTTTTTTTTTGGAAAGTCAAAGATCAGTGAAGTTGTTGGTAAGTTTATTGCTAATGTGGTGAATATAAACGATTCCCCGGTAACGTTGGCGAAAGGGCAACGTATCTATCGAGGTTATAATAAGACTGTTTTGATTGAGAAGTCGAAGTTGACTTGCTGGAGCTGTGACAAAACTGTCTATTTTGAAACGGAATTGAAAAGTTATTTTAGCTAGTAAATGCCAAAGGGTCTAACACGGAAACGTGTCGAACTATGACTTGGGTTTTGTGAGTTTTTCAGGTGTATAACTGTGGGTAACATGTGGTTGGATCATCATCTTGATTGTTCCTTAGTTGAAGTGTCTTCAGGAATTTCGAAGGGTTTGAGCACATATTGTAATCGTTAATACTTATGATGTTCTAACACAGTTTTGAAGTCAAAGTATAGCTTTGAAAGATATAGGAATCTAAGAGTGATGATACTGGTTATATTTCGAATTGAATTATGCGATTTCAAAATCAGAATATGTAATTGAATTTGAATGAGTATGATTGTTTTGATTTATATGAAAGAATGGATATTGTTGTGAAAGTAGGGAGTATAGTTGATGATTGCTGAACCAGTTTCGAAAAATGTAATATATTAATTGTGAATTTATATCTCTCTCGGGTATTACCTACCCGTTAAAAAATTTTCACAATTAATATTTTGTACAAAAGAAGTTTATTACAGTCTTTATGAAAATATATGTGTATATTTTCTTTAGATGTAATATAGATTTAATGAGTTAATATTAAATTAAACTCATTTGTTTTATGGTTGGAACTAGAATTGAGTAATCCCTAAAACTTTATAAATTGCATAAGTATTTCTTCAATAATATTGAAATTATGAATCATTACTTTGTTATTTGTTGGTTTTCGTGAAATTCTTGTGAACTTCGCAAGGTACGAATGATGTTATTTGAAAAAGTTTCGAGTACATCGATGATGAAAGTGTAAAATCAAACATATATTCGAATAATACACTTGATTTATTATGAATTGGAATTTTATTGAATTGAGACAGAGATTGTAATTAACGATGGTTAAGTTGCGGACGAAGGACGTACATCATTGCATATTTGTAATATGAATTAACTGAGTAGTTAAGATTCACACATAATAGCTTAGTACGGGAAGATTTATTATGGTTTAAAAATTTATACATAAAATATACATATAAATCTTTCGATTGGAAATGAGTTAATACTTCATAACTCGTTGATACAATATATTTGTTGTTGATTCGTAATGATGTCCACAATGATTCTTGAACTGACAGAGTTTGTGATGTTACAGGTGCTGTTGATTCTGACGATACTGATGGCACTGACTGTGTTGATGATGCTACGGTCCTGTTGATGCTGTTGGTAAAACAATTCTAGCTTGTAAATCGTACACCATTTTTGATCAAAGTTTCTACTCTACCATCTCCGTTCACTCATCCGATTTATGGTTAGAATTAAATAATCTCTAAGATTTTGGAGATTACATAACTGCCGCAGAGATATCTCTTCAATGAAGTTTATGAATTAATACTTCATCATTTATTTTTGTTGATATTCCTGGATATTTACAGGGCGTATGACGTTGATGTTTGAGATACAGATTGTGATGTTGCGGTGTGAGATGTGGATGTTGTTATTGGTGGTGGTGATGGTACTGTTGGTGTTGCTGATGGTGGTACTGTTTATGCTGCTGGTGCTGCTGCTGGTGTTTGTAACCTTTGCACCATATTCTCCAAAGCCACTACCCGAGCGCGAAGCTCGTTGACTTCTTCTATTACACCGGGGTGATTGTCGGTTCGGATGAGCGGATAAATAAAATCTAGAATTTGGTGTAGTATGTAATCGTGACGAGATACTCTAGAAATAAGAGAGAAAATGGTGTTTCGGATAGGTTCGCCGGTAAGTGCTTCAGGTTCTTCGCCAAGAGGGAAATGTGGTTGATGGAAGGGATCACCTTCTTCTTGTCTCCAATGATTAAGGAGGCTACGAACCCATCCCCAATTCATCCAGAATAGATGATGACTAATTGGTTGATCCATTCCGATCACACTGCTTTTGGAACTTGAGTGGGATTCAATTTCGGAATCCGAGGGACTTGAACTAATGATGAATTCTATTTCGTACGATTGAATAAAGAATTTTTCGATATGAAATGATTTTCCGACTATCGGGTGGTATTCTAATTATATAGAGCAAAAGGTTTCGTAGATTATGGAGGAATTTACGGAATATGTCAGGCAAAGTTTACAGTAACAGATACGCTAAAATATGAATTAGCAGATACGCTAAGATATGAATTTTGTCTATACACTATTCATGCAATCAATGCAATAAGATGTGTCTAGACTAAGAATTATAAGCAGGTAATTTCCGACAAAAATGATGAGCAAAACTTTTGACATGCAGACACGGTTGAAGTCCAGACTCACTAATGCATCCTAACGACTATCAGTTAGACACACTAATGCAGACCTGGTTCGCTAAGACCACCACTCTGATACCAACTGAAAGGACCCATTCATATACATTATAAATGATTCACAATAGTTGATTACATCGCGAGGTATTTGACCTCTATATGATACATTTTACAAACATTGCATTCGTTTTTAAAAGACAAACTTTCTTTACAACGAAAGTTGACGGCATGCACACCATTTCATAATACATCCTACTATAATTGGCTTAATAATAATCTTGATGAACTCAATGACTCGAATGCAACGTCTTTCAAAATATGCCATGAATGACTCCAAGTAATATCATTAAAATGAGCTAATGCGCAGCGGAAGATTTCTTTAATACCTGAGAATAAACATGCTTTAAAGTGTCAACTAAAAAGTTGGTGAGTTCATAGGTTTATCATAATAATCATTTCAATATATTAATAGACCACAAGATTTCCGTTTATAAATATATGTACACTCGCAAGTGTATAAAAGTATTCTATAAGTTGTAGGCACCCGGTAATAAGCCTTAACGTTCATGTTTTACCCTCTGAAGTACACCAGATCAGGTGTGTTTAAAATAACCTCGAAGTACTAAAGCATCCCATATTCAGGACGGGGTTTGTCAGGCCCAATAGATCTATCTTTAGGATTCACGCCTACCGTACATAGAAAAGTATTTTAATGTTACCAAGCTAAGGGTATATTTCTGGTTTAAACCCACGTAGAATTAGTTTTAGTACTTGTGCCTATTTCGTAAAACATTTATAAAAACAGCGCATGTATTCTCAGTCCCAAAAATATATATAAAAGGGAGCAAATGAAACTCACCATACTGTATTTCGTAGTAAAAATACATATAACGTCATTTAACAAGTGCAAGGTTGGCCTTGGATTCACGAACGTATCAATATTGAGATTCAATATTGCAGGAAAGTACGTAGACGCAACGGAGATGATAAACACTAGATTGACCTCACGAGCATACCCATGAACCATACCCATCACCTCCATAGCTATAACCCATAATTTCCTTAGCTTCGATTCATTAAAAAAAAAACTATTTTGAAATCACTCGGACAGCAATCCATCGTAATATTTTATGTATACTAATAATATCTTGAAATAATACAGAGCATATATATATATATATATATATATATATATATATATATATATATATATATATATATATATATATATATATATATATATATATATATATATATATATATATATAAATCGATTGAGAGAGTTTAGAGAAATATATTTTCAAGTTTCTATGAAATAATGAAACCTATTGAATTCTATTTATAATAGATTTTTGAATTATTAAAGTGAATTATTAAAGTGAATTATTAAAGTATGAATTATTAAAGTGAATTATTAAAGTATGAATTATTAAAGTGAATTATTAAAGTATGAATTATTAAAGTATGAATTATTAAAGTAAATTATTAAAGTATGAATTATTAAAGTGAATTATTAAAGTTAAAGTAAAGTAAAAGTAAAGTAAAGGTAAAGTTAAAGTATAGTAAAAATATAAAAACTATGTATGTATAATACGCGTATAAATATATATAATATTAATTTAAATCGTTATATATATTTAATGAAATAAAATATAAATATCGTTATATTTATTATACTGGTTAAGTAATGAGTTGTCAAAAGTGATTCTAGATATTTATAAAAGTTATATACGTTTTAATAATAAAGTTCTTTTTAAACTGAAAACGTCTTTGTACGTTTGAAAATAGATTAATAGAATATTATGGAAACCAATTCTCCACTAACTTTTGTAAATGACACTTTTTGTTTTTTTATTTATAAATAGCTTTACAAATTATTCTAAATATCGTTAAGAGGAATAGATTTTCTCAAATCATAGTGGACCTCTCAACAGAGACTTGTAATCAAAATTCAATGTTTCTGATAATTCAATCATTTAATATATTTTTTTCGTCGAAAATCATATTGAAACAAATACGTTCGTGTAAAGTATTATACGTTTAATACTTTATTAATATTCTCAAGTTATAATATATATATACATATACATATCTATTTATATATAAAGGTTCGTGAATCGTCGGAATTTGGTCGAGGTTATAATGAATGTATGAACACAGTTTAAAATTCTTGAGATTTAACTTAACAAACTTTGCTTATCGTGTCGGAATAATATAAAGATTAAAGTTTAAATTTGGTCGGAAATTTTCGGGTCGTCACAAATTACAATAATATTAGCAATACTAATATAACAATTTATATTTATATAATATGTACACTAACATATATTGAATATTTAATGTTCAAACTTTACGATATATATATACATACATATTTTTTTACAACATTTGTTCGTGAATTGTCGGGAATAGTCAAAGGTCAAATGATTTCATGTAAACAGTTCATAGTCTCTGAGACTCAATATTACAAACTTTGCTTATCGTGTCGAATTTATATTAAGATTAAGTTTAAATTTGATCGGAAATTTCTGGGTCGTCACAGTACCTACCCGTTAAAGAAATTTTGTCCCGAAATTTGATTGGAATGGTCATGGTTGACAATAAGTATGTTCTCATGACATATACGAGTTAGAAATTAGACTTTTATCATCAGTGAGTAATATGAACAAGACAATTCGATTACTCGAAGCGTATGAGTGAAGCTATCACAAAATAGTGGAATGATGAAAATAAGATTTGTCTTGATTTTTGACGTAGTCATGGTTGATTTCTGGAATTCAAGGGATTTAGGGAAAATCTTTGTAATAAGATTTAATTCTTCGGTAATTAAGGAAATTATGAATCTTCTTTGGTTAAATAAAATATTCTGTTTTGATTGTTCTGTCGGATATTTCACTATAAATTCACCCTCTTCATTTCCTCATTTTCTCAGCTCATATCTCATATTCTTTCTCCCTCAATTCAAACTTTTGTTCTCTCTTCTCGACTTTAAGTCAAGTGAATAATGGTCCAAAATTTGTAGATATGAATTTCGGAATGAACATAGTTAATGTTTTAAGAAAGGAATGGTAATAGCACAATCTGACTCGTCAAATTACCAGAATTCAAGGAAAAAGATAGAACTATCAAGAAAATATGTTTTTGATATGTTTATAGATTATACAGAGTGTAAGAGTCGTGTAACATGGCACATGATGACATTATGATCTGTGAATCATCACGTTCCATTAGAAACTCAGCATGACTTACTGTAATATAATCACGTTGATCAATTGTCATTATATTATACTAACTCATGCATCAATTTTCAACACTACTTCAGAATCATTCATAATTCAAACTCTAAGTTTTCAGAGATTTAGAAACTAAAACAGTTTCCTTTCTGATGTAACACTGATATTGCGAAGAGATAATTAATATCGGGCGAGAATACTTATGAAGATATCTTCAGAAATATTGAGGATATTCGTAATGAAAGATACGATAATATCTTAGAATTTCTAATATCAGAGGATGATGAAGAATATTGTCCGTAAGGATTTTAGAGTAAGGAGCAAGGTACTTGTTAATGATTTCAGTAGATACTGAATCATTTAGTTTCTTTGAAGGTAGATTTCATCTTTGTGATTTGTCCATAGTCTCCTTCATACTTTGCTCAATCTGTTTTCTAGTTTCAAACCTTCTCTTTTTCCGAGCTTTGCCAATACACTATTATTTATCATCAAATTTTTACCGTTAAGATAGTTTACAGTTTTTGCTGCTTCATTAGCATTCTTCAAAATTTCGAGAACTAGTTCGCAGTTTAGGGTGTTTTTCAGAAACTTCATATTCGAAGTATGTAAGTCCAGGAGATAGATGTTATATGCACATATATAACTGTTGGCATAGACATGCTGCTAGATTTCAAAAATACTGATTGCCAATTCCCCTGTACTTGTCTCAGACTCGATCACAACTCAAAGTATGTATATTATTATAGAATAAACCCCAACCCTGTATAGCTAACTCGATCATTACTGCATATAGAGTGTCTATGGTTATTCCAAATAATATATATAGATGCGTCGATATGATATGTCAAAACCTTGTATACGTGTCCCGATATTTAAAGTGCGTAAAATAAATAACAGAAATTAAATGACGATAAATAAAATTACGAGAATATAAATTTCGATAATTAAATTGCGATAAGTAAAATCTAATCAGTTAGCTAGGAACAGTTAGCGTGGATTCTTAACAAAATTTTTCATAGTTAATTTGTTTGTTTCTAACAAATTTTATTTTGTCCAATGTTTTCTTCATTATGCCACTTGTTGGATTCTGATAGATCAAAATCCAAATATGAAATTGAATGAAAATGGTTATTTTGCGGTGAACGGATACGTATATCGGTGGTTGTAAATAGGATAGTAAATGACTGTTGAATCAAATTGGAAGAATGTACAGTGTAACTTATTAATGTGAAATCTAAATATTTTTAGGGTATTACCTACCCGTTAAAATATTTTCACCATTAACAGTTTGTACAAAAGAATTTTTAATTACAATCTTAATGAAAATATACTTACATATATATTTTCCACATATGTAATCATGGATTTTAATGAGTTAATATGATATTAACTCATCTGATTTACCGTTAGAACAAGAATATATAATCTCTAAAACATTAGAGATTACATAATCGCCATGTCGAACGAAGATAAATGATGTAGAACGATACGTAGAATGATGATTATACTCGAGATACAGAATGAGATGTTGAGGCATGGATTGTTGATGGTACTGGTGTTGTTATTGATGGTACTGTTGGTGCCAGTGATGTTGCTGAAGCTGGTAAATTTTGCACCATATTCTCCAAATTGATTACTCGAGCGCGAAGTTCGTTGACTTCTTCTATTATTCCGGGATGATTGTCGGTCGGAACGAGCGGATGAATAAGGTTTAGAATTTTAGATAGACTATACTCGTGGTGAGGTATTCGGGAAATGAGGGTGAAAGTGGTGTTTCGGACTGGTTCGCCGGTAAGTGCTTCAGGTTTTTCGCCAATAGGTGAATTCAGTTGGTGGATGGAAAGGATCACTTTCTTCTTGTCTCCAATGATTGAGGAGGCTACGAACCCATCAGATGAATTGAGGATGGATGATTGGTTGATTCATTCTGGTGACACTGCTTTCGGAGCTTAGGTGAAACTCCATATCGGAATAGCTGTCTGAATTCGAGGAATTCGAACTGGTTGAGGGATTCATCTCGTACGATCAGATGAAGGATTTTCGATAGGAAATAGATTATAGGATGTAGATTAGTACCCTGCAATACATAATTTACATATGCATATATAATACTAAAATCCCATAAATCACGGAGGAATCTATGGAAAATGTCAGTCAAAGTTTACAGTAACAGATACTCTAAGATATGAATTAGCAGATATGCTAAGATATGAATTTTGTCTATACACTAATCATGCAATCAATGCAATAAGATATGTCTAGACTAAGGATGATAAGCAAATGATTCTCTAAGAATGATAAGCAGGTAATTTTCGACACGAAATGATAAGCAAAACTTTTGACATGCAGACACGGTCGAAGTCCAGACTCACTAATGCATCTAAACAACTATCAGTTAGACACACTAATGCAAGACCCGGTTCGCTAAGACCACCGCTCTGATACTAACTGAAAGGACCCGTCCTAATATTAGAAGTTATATTATTCTTATTATTAATATTAGGATTGTTATCTTTTTATAAATATTGGTTTTATCAATATACTTATAATTATTAATATCATATTTATCTTTTTTATTATTATAAATATCATCATTAATATTACTATTATTATTATGATTATCATTATCTATACTTTTATTATTAAAATTTACTATAATTACTATCAATTTTACTAAAACTATCAATAAAACTATCAGTATTATTATTATAATTATTATCAATAATATCACTATTACTACATTTTACAAACATTGCATTCGTTTTTAAAAGACAAACTTTCATCACATTGAAAGTTGACGGCATGCATAACATTTCATAATATATCCAACTATAAATGACTTAATAATATCCTTGATGAACTTAACGACTCGAATACAACGTCTTTTGAAATATGTCATGAATGACTCCAAGTAATATCTCTAGAATGAGCAAATGCACAGTGGAAGATCTCTTTCATACCTGAGAATAAACATGCTTTAAAGTGTCAACCAAAAAGTTGGTGAGTTCATTAGTTTATCGTAATCAATCATTTCCATATTTTTAATAGACTACAAGATTTCCGTTTATAATTATATGTACACTCGCAAGTGTATAAAATCGTTCTGCTTATGTTGAGGCCTCAGTAACCAACCTTAACAATAATATAATAAGTCATCTTTGCAAAGATGGATACGTACACTCGCAAGTGTATAAATAATCCTCGAAGTACTAAACATCCGCCCACTAGCTCTTATGTCTAGTGCAGCCTACAGGATGGGGGTGTTAAGTCCGATAGATCTATCTTTAGGATTCGCGCTTACATGCTCCTATAACATATAACTAAATTACCTAGCACATCAATCCGCAGAATATCATTTTTAATCACTTGTCTCTATTTCGTAAAGCATTTATAAAAGCAGTGCATGTATTCTCAGCCCAAAAATATATATTGCAAAAGCAATTAAAAAGGGAGCAAATGAAACTCGCATAATGTATTTTGTAGTAAAAATACATATGACGACATTGAACAATGCAGGGTTGGCCTCAGATTCATGAACCTATATCATTTATATATTCATTAAAACATATATTTGTAATCGAACGAATATAATTATTATTATTATTGTAAATTTTTATATCAATAACCTATATATTTCATTATATTTTCATTTTTATATCTTTTAAATAAGTAAAATTATGTAAAGGGCAAATTACCCAGAAAGGTAAGATAAGAGCCACTTTTTCCCAATAAAGGGTATATCAGTTTTTTCCTTGCCCAAAAAGGAATTTGATTTCAATTTAGTACGTAAAAGGGCGTATGATTGGAAAATAGTTGCAATTGGGGTAACATTTGACACCTTGGACTTTTTTTATATTTTTTATTGATGATGTGTATTTCCATATCATTTTTTATTTTAGTGACTAGAGTTTTAACAATTTTTTCCTTTAAAAAATTGGTGATTGGATTCTTCTAACACAAGAACTATAAATATTGATCATCAATTTATAACATCTTCCAAATACGAAGTGAGAACGAATGACACTAGATGCTCCATATTCAAAATAAAAATACAATCAGATGCTCCAAATAATAAGGGAATATTATTGATTATATGTATCTAATTCTAATAAGGATGTCTTACTAAATAATTACGCCCTTTCCACCATTTGTATATGAAATCTGCTTTCACCCCATTTCGAGGATGACAATGTGGCAGTGTTCACAACTATAGCGGTGAAGTTCAATTGGGTTTTTGCTTTTAATTACTTAATCAAATCCTGGAGTTATATTTGGCAAGCTATTTGACCTAATCGTTACTCGTTCGAAGGTCAAAAAAAGGAAGTCAGAGGTTGTTGGCAGAGGAGATAATGGAGTCAACGCCAGATCATTCACTTGTGACACCAGTGAAGGTGGTCTGAATTAGTTTGGTCTGAGCATGAACATGTTGTCCGTAAAAATGGAGGGCGGCATCGAGAAAAGACTGACAACAGAAGCCCTAACAAATTAAATCAAAAGCAATTTTTGCAATATCTTCAATTGGACACAGGAGGAGAAGTGGTCAAATAAATATTGACAAATTATAAAGACCATCATCCCTTAAAAAACTCGGTGATAATGACTATACTATTATGAATGTGATAATGATAATGATGTTTATTATTTTTGTTGAAGATGGAGATACAGTAAAGAATCCTAGTCAATAAATTGTAAAAATTAAAAAAATGTTAAAATGCTAGTCACTAAATGAAGTATGACATGTAAATACACATCATCAATAAAAATTATAAAAAAAATCCATGGTGTCACATGTTACCCCAATTGATACTACTTTTTAATCGGACACCCTTTTACGTACTAAATTGAAATCAGACTCCTTTGTGGGCAAGAAAAAAACGGATATACCCTTTATTGGGAAAAAGTAGCTCTTATCTTACCTTTGTGGGTAATTTGCCCTTATGTAAATTAAATATATTTTCATATAGGAAATCTTTTATTTGCAAAATAAGTGTTATAATATTAGAATAAGTATAATAATAGTAACAATAGTTTTAATACTAATAATAATAACAATGATCTTATTAATTACATTATTATAATACTAATTATAATAAAGTTAATAATAATAATATTAGCAATGATATTAATAAGTATATAATGATATTAATTCTATTATTAATATTAATAATAATCATCATTATCATAACAATAATAATAATAATGACTAATAATAATAATATTAACAATAATAATAACATTCATAATAATAATAATGATAATGATAATAATAATAAAAATTCTAAAAATGAATTCTACCTTAATAAAGTTTTTCAAAAAAATGCACTGAACCGGACTCGAACACCCAACCTCTCGTTAACCCGAACACTATCCAAACCATCCTTCTGTCTCTCTTTATCTATTTTATATTCTTATTAAAAATATTTAAATATATTAACTGTATCTCCATCTTCTTTATTAACAGATCGACCAGACTCATAATTATCATACAAGAAATTTAAGTTTTGTTTAAGACTTGCATTTGGAACAGTGATAATCGTCTTTGGGTTTTTATGACTAACAGAATCAAAGAACAATTTGAAAATGGCGACGGAAGCAGCAAAAATAAATAAATAAATAAATAAATCATGAAGAACAACTCCCATGGTGATTTTGAAATTTAGCTCGTTTTAGATAATGGTTTCAAAATGAAAAAGATTGAAAATCATTCTTAGAAACTATTTGCACCATCAATTGCCTCTGAATCATAACCAAAAATTCGAATTTTAATGATGAACACTCGTTGACTTTTTTTAATTTGAAACTTTGACCTTAAAATTTGAGTTCAATAGAAAAATTTGAAGGCTGGAAACTTACAGATTGTTTAAGTGGGTGATTTCCAACACAACACCATTTATAGATTTTGAAAATTATTACAAAATTGAATTTTGAATTAAAAGTTGTCAAGAACAGGGCCGTCAGGTCCGTTCTTCAATTTTTTTGTTTTATTTTCAATTTGTAGTGAATGAATTATGCTGTATGATAGATGTTGGATTATAATTGATTGTAAAGGATTTAGAAAGACACTCAAATTGATTTGTGGAGTTATTAAAGTCGACAGAAAAATCAACAGGAATCGAAATAAATATATAAAAAAAGAATTGAAAATAATGGCTAACTGAATTTGGAGTCATTCTTGTGTTTGGATTCGGTTACGTACAGATTTAGAGACAAAAATCAAATTTCAATAAAGTTGAATGTGATGGGAAATGGAATTGGATTCCAAAATTACTTATATGATTTTATTTTTATTATTTTTTAATTTTTTTTATATATAATTATTATTAATAATTAATAATTATAATAATAATTTAAATACAATAATATCATTAATAATAATAAAAGGATTAATAATAATAACAAGTCATAAATATAAAAATTTTAATGAAATTGTTGGTAATAATTATTAATATTAATATTCATAGTAATATTAAATAATAATATTATTAATAATAAGAATACTGATACTAATAATAACAATAATAAAATTATTAATAATAATAATAATATCGAAGTAATCTAATTATAATATCAAAATAATAAAGAGAATTATTGATACTGCTATGACAATATTAAAAAAATAAGTTTAATAATACTTAATAATAATGATGTTATTATTAATACTGTTATTAATAATAATTCGTCTTACTTAATAATAATAATAAGGATAACTATAATATTAATGATGATAATAGTAATATTATTAATGATACTAACAATGATACTAATTACAATAATATTAGCAATACTAATATAACAATTTATATTTATATAATATGTACACTAACATATATTGAATATTTAATGTTCAAACTTTACGATATATAGAATTTATATATATATATATATATATATATATATATATATATATATATATATATATATATATGTATATATATATATATGTATATATATATATATATATATATATATATGTATATATATATATACATATTTATTTACAACATTTGTTCGTGAATCGTCGAGAATAGTCAAAGGTCAAATGATTTCATGTAAACAGTTCATAGTCTCTGAGACTCAATATTACAAACTTTTCTTATCTTGTCGAATTTATATTAAGATTAAGTTTAAATTTGGTCGGAAATTTCCGGGTCATCACGTTAGGTCCATTAAAACTAACTAGTAAGCATTAGTAACCACTAAGCATAATTAAGGAACCATAAAGCTAGGTAATTGTCATAAATAAATAACAATTATGTTTACGTAGTCATAATATTCCAATTATGACCAAAGTTTAACGTGTACCAAGTACGTAGCTCGTTTTAATCGGTAAGTGATACTAACGGTCGTAAATACATTCAAGGATCATGTTAAGCACTTAATATCATGTTGTAAGGCATTAACGAACGTAATTAACATAATTAATGACCCCAGAATATAATCTATCACAGTACGCACAAATACGCAGTTTCGTAAAAGTAATAAATATAAATAAAAGTCGAAAAAGTCAGGTCGTTACATTACCCACCTGTTAAAGAAAATTTCGTCCCGAAATTTAAGCTGAGGTAGATGGTGGAGTCGGGAAAAGGTGAGGATACTTCTGCATCATTTGATCCTCTCGTTTATAGGTAAACTCGGATCCTCGTTTTGCATTCCATCGGACTCGGACAATTGGAATCTTGTTACGTTTCAAGGTCTTGACCTCACGGTCCATAATTTCAACAGGTTCTTCCACAAAGTGGAGTTTGTCATCAATCGTAAGTTCTTCTAGTGGTATGACAAGTTTCGGTTCAGCAAGACAATTCTTCAGATTAGACACGTGAAAAGTAGGATGAACGGAGCTCAATTGTGTTGGAAGATCCAAACGGTAAACAACGAGTCCAATACGCTCCAAGATTTCTAAAGGACCAATGTATCTCAGATTTAACTTTCCACGTTTTCTGAAACGGATTACACCTGTCCAAGGTGCGACTTTCAACATAACGCGGTCACCCACGTTGAATTCGAAGTCTTTTCATTTATGGTCGGTATAACTCTTTTGGCGATCACGGGCCCTTCTTGAGCCTCGCTTGAATTTGAACAATTTTCTCGGTTGTTTCATGAACGAGTTCGAGTCCGGTGATTTGCTTTTCACCCATTTCGGCCCAACAAATAGGAGAACGGCACTTGCGGCCATACAATGCTTCGAAAGGTGCCGCATTAATACTCGAATGATAGCTGTAGTTGTAAGAAAATTCGGCTAGCGGTAAATGCTTCTCCCAAGCTTTTCCAAAATCAATAACATATGCACGCAACATGTCCTCCAAAGTTTGAATCGTGTGTTCACTTTGTCCGTCAGTTTGCGGGTGATATGCGGTACTCATGTCGAGACGTGTTCCTAAAGCTTCTTGTAAGGAACGCCAAAATCTAGAAGCAAAACGGACATCTCGGTCTGAAATAATCGATAAGGGCACACCATGACGAGATACAATTTCCTTTATGTATAGTTGAGCGAGTTTTTCCATCGTATCAGTTTCTTTCATGGCTAGGAAGTGTACATATTTGGTAAGATGGTCAATGATAACCCAGATGGTATCGTATCCGCCTGCCGTCTTTGATAGTTTCGTGATGAAGTCCATCGTTATCCTTTCCCACTTCCATTGCGGGATTTTGGGTTGCTGAAGTAACCCGGATGGCCTTTGATGTTCGGCTTTAACCATAGAACAAGTCAAACACTTCCCAACGTAAGTAGCAACATCCTTCTTAAGATTTGGCCACCAATATTGTTCCTTGAGGTCATGGTACATCTTACTGGCTCTTGGATGAATCGAATATCTTGACTTGTGGGCTTCGTCTAGAATGAGGCTTCGTAAATCCCCATAACTAGGCACCCAGATTCTTCCGGCAAAGTACCGGAGTCCAGTCTCCTTAACCTCGAATCGAGAGACGAGAATGTTCAAATGTTCTTGAGAAATATTCTCCTCTTTGAGAGCCTCATCTTAGGTTACTCGGATTTGGCTATTGAGATTCAAATGGATGGTGATGTTCAAGGCTCGGACACGAAGAGGTACAATTCTTTCCTTTCGGCTCAAAGCATCAGGTACAACATTTGCCTTGCCAGGATGGTAACGAAGTTCACAATCATAGTCGTTCAGCGTCTCAATCCATCATCGCTATCTCATGTTCAGTTGCTTCTGATCAAAGATGTGTTGGAGGTTTTTGTGGTCGGTGATGTGACGACCCGTAAATTTCTGACCAAATTTAAACTTAATCTTTATATGATTTCGACAAGATAAGCAAAGTCTGTAATATTGAATCTCGAAAGTTTTGGAATTATATTCATGTAATCAATTACCTTTCGACTGCTCTCGACGATTCACGAACAACTATTTGTAAATAGATACATATATATTTAAGAATATAAATATATATATTAATTCGAAATATAATTTGAAATATTATATTATTTAGTTATTAGAATTAAGTTTATAAAATAAAATAATATAAGATATAATAAAATTTATTGTAAATCTATATATACAAATATATGTATATAATATATATATATATATATATATATATATATATATATATATATATATATATATATATATATATATATATATATATATATATATATATATATATATATATATATATATATATATATATATATATATATATATATATATATATATATGGCTTCGAAGAGAGCTATTAAACGATTGCAACGCTCAATTGTCAGTCGATTGATATTATACGAAGATGAAAACGAATACTTATAAATATACAATATATAATTGTAAGTTATTACATAACATATTTACATAATTTCTATACATAATTATTATAGGTATATTATAGATATATATATATATATATATATGTATATATATATTATAGGAAGAAATTATAATATTTCAGTGTATGTAAAATATTAGTATGTTAATATTAATTTGTTATATTAATGTTATAAGTGTTATTATTATTATTATTATTATTATTATTATTATTATTATTATTATTATTATTATTATTAATATTGTTATAATTATTATTATAAATATTATTATTAACATTATAATCAAAAAAAATTTATTATCATTAATAATAATAATTATTAATATTAATATTATTATTATTAATGCAACTTATCTAGTAATATTATTATTACTATTATTATTAATATAAATTGTATTATTATTAATATATTTATATTTATTTATTAGTAATATTAATATAAATATATGAAAACAGAATCCTATGCTATATCTCTATCTGATTCGTTCTTCTTTTTCTTCCCTTTTTCGTTTTTCCTTCCTCCGTGATAGGCTGTCGACCACCATTGAAATGTCTCGTTCATATTGATTATAAACGTTCCATATTAATTGATTTCGTTGCGAGGTTTTGACCTCTATATGAGACGTTTTTCAAAGACTGCATTCGTTTTTTTTTAAAACAAACCATAACCTTTATTTTATCGACAAGGCTTAAAGGACATCACCTAGATTATCAGAAATGATAATCTAAAAAATATCACACTTACACACTACCAATACATATTGGTTTACAATATTAATATGTTACAACAAAGTAAATTTCGAATGCAGTTTTAAACAATATTATACAAGCATGCCGACTCCAAATCTTGTCCATATATTAGCATGCAACAGCGGAAGCTCTTAATAATCACCTGAGAATAAACATGCTTTAAACATCAACAAAAATGTTGGTGAGTTATAGGTTTAACCTATATATTTATCAAATCATAATAATAGACCACAAGATTTCATATTTCAATACACATCCCATACATAGAGATAAAAATCATTCATATGGTGAACACCTGGTAACCGACATTAACAAGATGCATATAAGAATATCCCCTATCATTCCAGGACATCCATCGGACATGATAAAACAACATCGAAGTACTAAAGCATCCGCTACAACGGATGGGGTTTGTTGAGCCCAATAGATCTATCATTAGGATTCGCGTCAATTATTAGACTGGTTTACTAATTCTTAGGATACCAAGTAAAAAGGGGCATATTCGGCTTCGATCGTTCAACCATAGAAAGTAGTTTCATGTACTTGTGTCTATTTTGTAAATCATTTATAAAACTGCATGTATTCTCATCCCAAAATATTAGATTTTAAAAGTGGGACTATAACTCACTTTCACAGATTTTTATTTCTTCGGGAAGTAAGACTTGGCCACTGGTCGATTCACGAACCTATAACATATATGTACATATATATCAAAGTATGTTCAAAATATATTTATAACATTTTTAATACGCTTTAATGTTTTAAGTTTATTAAGTCAGTTGTCCTCGTTAATAACCTACAACTAGTTGTCCATAGTTAGATGTACAGAAATAAATTGATATATATTATCTTGACCCAATCCACGACCCAGTGTATACACATCTTAGGCTAGATCACAACTCAAAGTATATATATTTTTGGAATCAACCTCAACCCTATATAGCTAACTCAAACATTACTGCATATAGAGTGTCTATGGTTGTTCCAAATAATATATATAAATGGGTCGATATGATATGTTAAAACATTTGCATACGTGTCTATGGTATCCAAAGATTACATAATATATTAGAATACATGTATAATACAATATAAGTTAGCTAGGATATGATTTGTATAGAATTGTTACAATATTTCCCGTAGCTACAATAATAAAAAAATATCCAATCTTGTTTTACCCATAACTTCTTCGTTTTAAATCCATTTTGAGTGAATCAAATTGCTATGGTTTCATATTGAACTCAATTTTATGAATCTAAAAAGAAAAAGTATAGGTTTATAGACGGAAATATAAGTTACAAGTCATTTTTGTAAGAGGTAGTCATTTCAGTCGAAAGAACGACGTCTTGATGACCATTTTGAAAAATATACTTTCACTTTGAGTTTAACCATGATTTTTGGATATAGTTTCATGTGAAATGTCCCGTTCATATTGATTATAAATGTTCCATATTAATTGATTTCGTTGCGAGGTTTTGACCTCTATATGAGACGTTTTTCGAAGACTGCATTCATTTTTAAAACAACCATAACCTTTATTTTATCAATAAAGGTTTCAAAAGCATTACGTAGATTATCAAATAATGATAATCTAAAATATACTGTTTACACACGACCATTACATAATGGTTTACAATAGAAATATATTACATCGACATATGTTTCTTGAATGCAGTTTTTACACAATATCATACAAACATGGACTCCAAATCTTGTCCTTATTTTAGTATGCAATAGCGGAAGCTCTTAGTATTCACCTGTGAATAAACATGCTTTAAACGTCAATAAAAATGTTGGTGAGTTATAGGTTTAACCTATATATATCAAATCGTAACAATAGACCACAAGATTTCATATTTCAATATACATCCCATACATAGAGATAAAAATCATTCATATGGTGAACACCTGGTAACCGACATTAATAAGATGCATATATAAGAATATCCCCATCATTCCGGGACACCCTTCGGATATGATATAAATTTCGAAGTACTAAAGCATCCGGTACTTTGGATGGGGTTTGTTAGGCCCAATAGATCTATCTTTAGGATTCGCGTCAATTAGGGTGTATGTTCCCTAATTCTTAGATTACCAGACTTAATAAAAAGGGGCATATTCGATTTCGATAATTCAACCATAGAATGTAGTTTCACGTACTTGTGTCTATTTTGTAAATCATTTATAAAACCTGCATGTATTCTCATCCCAAAAATATTAGATTTTAAAAGTGGGACTATAACTCACTTTCACAGATTTTTACTTCGTCGGGAAGTAAGACTTGGCCACTGGTCGATTCACGAACCTATAAAAAATATGTACATATATATCAAAGTATATTCAAAATATATTTACAACACTTTTAATACATTTTGATGTTTAAAATTTATTAAGTCAGTTGTCATCGTTAGTAACCTACAACTAGTTGTCCAACGTTAGATGTACAGAAAAAAAATTGATATATATATTATCTTGAATCAATCCACGACCCAGTGTATACACGTCTCAGGCTAGATCACAACTCAAAGTATATATATATTTGGAATCAACCTCAACCCTGTATAGCTAACTCCCACATTACTGCATATAGAGTGTCTATGGTTGTTCCAAATAATATATACACATGGGTCGATATGATATGTCAAAACATTTGCATACACGTCTATGGTATCCCAAGATTACATAATATATTAGAATACATGTATAATACAATATAAGTTAGCTAGGATATGATTAATATAGATTTGTTACCAATTTTCACGTTGCTACAACAAGAAAAATTATCCAATCTTGTTTTACCCATAACTTGTTTAATTTAAATCCGTTTTGAGTGAATCAAATTGCTATGGTTTCATATTGAACTCTATTTTATGAATCTAAACAGAAAAAGTATAGGTTTATAGTCGGAAATATAAGTTACAAGTCGTTTTTGTAAAGGTAGTCATTTTAGTCGAAAGAACGACGTCTAGATGACCATTTTAGAAAACATACTTCCACTTTGAGTTTAACCATGATTTTTGGATATAGTTTCATGTTCATAATAAAAATCATTTTACCAAAAGAACAACTTTTAAATCAAAGTTTATCATAGTTTTTAATTAACTAACCCAAAACAGCCCGCGGTGTTACTACGACGGCGTATGTCCGGTTTTACAGTGTTCTTCGTGTTTCCAGGTTTTAAATCATTAAGTAAGCATATCATATAGATATAGAATATGTGTTTAGTTGATTTTAAAATTCAAGTTAGAAGGATTAACTTTTGTTTGCGAACAAGTTTAGAATTAACTAAACTATGTTCTAGTGATTACAAGTTTAAACCTTCGAATAAGATAGCTTTATATGTATGAATCGAATGATGTTATGAACATCATTACTACCTCAAGTTTTCTGGATAAAGCTACTAGAAATGATAAAAATGGATCTAGCTTCAAAGGATCCTTGGATGGCTTGAAAGTTCTTGAAGCATAATCATTTCACGAAAACAAGTTCAAGTAAGATTTCCACTCGAAATAAGATTGTTATAGTTATAGAAATTGAATCAAAGTTTGAATATGAGTATTACCTTGTATTAGAAAGATATCTTACTGTAAATAAGAAAGAATTCTTGAGGTTGGATGATCACTCTACAAGATTGGAAGTAAGCTAGCAAACTTGGAAGTATTCTTGATTTTATGAAACTGGAACTTGTAGAATTTATGAAGAACACTTAGAACTTGAAGATAGAACTTGAGAGAGATTAATTAGATGAAGAAAATTGAAGAATGAAAGTGTTTGTAGGTGTTTTTGGTCGTTGGTATATGGATTAGATATAAAGGATGTGTAATTTTGTTTACATGTAAATAAGTCATGAATGATTACTCATATTTTTGTAATTTTATGAGATATTTCATGCTAGTTGCCAAATGATGGTTCCTAGATGTGTTAGGTGACTCACATGGGCTGCTAAGAGCTGATCATTGGAGTGTATATACCAATAGTACATACATCTAAAAGCTGTGTATTGTACGAGTACGAATACGGGTGCATACGAGTAGAATTGTTGATGAAGCTGAACGAGGATGTAATTGTAAGCATTTTTGTTAAGTAGAAGTATTTTGATAAGTGTCTTAAAGTCTTTCAAAAGTATATGAATACATATTAAAACACTACATGTATATACATTTTAACCGAGTCGTTAAGTCATCGTTAGTCGTTACATGTAAGTGTTGTTTTGAAACCTTTAGGTTAACGATCTTGTTAAATTTTGTTAACCCATTGTTTATTAAATCAAATGAGATGTTAAATTATTACATTATCTTGATATAATGATGTATTAATATATCTTAATATGATATATATACATTAAATGTCATTACAACGATAATCGTTACATATATGTCTCGTTTCAAAATCATTAAGTTAGTAGTCTTGTTTTTACATATGTAGTTCATTGTTAATATACTTAATGATATGTTTACTTATCATAATATTATGTTAACTATATATATATATATATATATATATATATATATATATATATATATATATATATATATATATATATATATATATATATATATATATATATATATATCCATATATATGCCATCATATAGTTTTTATAAGTTTTAACGTTCGTGAATCGCCGGTCAACTTGGGTGGTCAATTGTCTATATGAAACCTATTTCAATTAATCAAGTCTTAACAAGTTTGATTGTTTAACATGTTGGAAACATTTAATCATGTAAATATCAATTTCATTTAATATATAAAAACATGGAAAAGTTCGGGTCACTACAGTACCTACCCGTTAAATAAATTTCATCCCGAAATTTTAAGCTGTTGAAAGTGTTGACGAATCTTCTGGAAATAGATGCGGGTATTTCTTCTTCATCTGATCTTCACGCTCCCAGGTGAACTCGGGTCCTCTACGAGCATTCCATCGAACCTTAACAATCGGTATCTTGTTTTGTTTAAGTCTCTTAACCTCACGATCCATTATTTCGACGGGTTCTTCAATGAATTGAAGTTTTTCATTGATTTGGATTTCGTCCAACGGAATAGTGAGATCTTCTTTAGCAAAACATTTTTTCAAATTCGAGACTTGGAAAGTGTTATGTACATTCGCAAGTTGTTGAGGTAACTCAAGTCGGTAAGCTACTGGTCCGACACGATCAATAATCTTGAATGGTCCAATATACCTTGGATTTAATTTTCCTCGTTTACCAAATCGAACAACACCTTTCCAAGGTGCAACCTTAAGCATGACCATCTCTCCAATTTCAAATTCTATTTCTTTTCTTTTAATGTCGGCGTAGCTCCTTTGTCAACTTTGGGCGGTTTTCAACCGTTGTTGAATTTGGATGATCTTCTTGGTAGTTTCTTGTATTATCTCCGGACCCGTAATCTGTCTATCCCCCACTTCACTCCAACAAATCAGAGACCTGCACTTTCTACCATAAAATGCTTCAAACAGCGCCATCTCAATGCTTGAATGATAGCTGTTGTTGTAGAAAAATTCTGCTAACGGTAGATGTCGATCCCAACTGTTTTCGAAATCAATAACAAATGCTCGTAGCATGTCTTCAAGGGTTTGTATCGTCCTTTCGCTCTGCCCATCAGTTTATGGATGATAGGCAGTACTCATGTCTAGACGAGTTCCTAATGCTTGCTGTAATGTCTGCCAGAATCTTGAAATAAATCTGCCATCACTATCAGAGATAATAGAGATTGGTATTCCATGTCTGGAGACGACTTTCTTCAAATACAGTCGTGCTAACTTCTTCATCTTGTCATCTTCTCTTATTGGCAGGAAGTGTGCTGACTTGGTGAGACGATCAACAATTACCCAAATAGTATCATAACCACTTGCAGTCCTTGGCAATTTAGTAATGAAATCCATGGTAATGTTTTCCCATTTCCATTCCAGGATTTTAGGTTGTTGTAGTAGACCTGATGGTTTCTGATGTTCAGCTTTGACCTTAGAACACGTCAAACATTCTCCTACATATTTAGCAATATGGCTTTCATACCTGGCCACCAAAAATGTTTCTTAAGATCCTTGTACATCTTCCCCGTTCCAGGATGTATTGAGTATCTGGTTTTATGAGCTTCTCTAAGTACCATTTCTCTCATATCTCCAAATTTTGGTACCCAAATTCTTTCAGCCCTATACCGGGTTCAGTCTTCCCGAATATTAAGATGCTTCTCCGATCCTTTGGGTATTTTATCCTTTAAATTTCCCTCTTTTAAAACTCCTTGTTGCACCTCCTTTATTTGAGTAGTAAGGTTAGTGTGAATCATTATATTCATAGATTTTACTCGAATGGGTTCTCTGTCCCTTCTGCTCAAGGTGTCGGCTACCACATTTGCCTTCCCCGGGTGGTAACAAACCTCAAAGTCGTAATCATTCAACAATTCAATCCACCTACGCTGCCTCATATTCAGTTGTTTCTGATTAAATATGTGTTGAAGACTTTTGTGGTCGGTATATATAATACTTTTGACCCCATATAAGTAGTGCCTCCAAGTCTTTAATGCAAAAACAACCGCGCCTAATTCCAAATCATGCGTCGTATAATTTTGCTCGTGAATCTTCAATTGTCTAGACGCATAAGCAATCACCTTCGTCCGTTGCATTAATACACAACCGAGACCTTGCTTTGATGCGTCACAATAAATCACAAAATCATCATTCTCTTCAGGCAATGACAATATAGGTGCCGTAGTTAGCTTTTTCTTCAATAATTGAAACGCCTTCTCTTGTTCATCCTTCCATTCAAATTTCTTCCCTTTATGCGTTAATGCAGTCAAGGGTTTTGCTATTTTGGAGAAATCTTGGATGAATCTTCTGTAGTAACCAGCCAATCCTAAAAATTGACGTATATGCTTTGGAGTTTTTGGGGTTTCCCACTTTTCAATGGTTTCGATCTTTGCCGGGTCCACCTGGATACCTTCTTTGTTCACTATGTGACCGAGGAATTGAACTTCTTCCAACCAAAATGCACACTTTGAAAACTTAGCGTACAGTTTTTCTTTCGTCAATACTTCTAGCACTTTTCTCAAATGTTCTTCGTGCTCTTGATCATTCTTTGAGTAAATAAGTATGTCATCGATGAAAACAATGACAAAGTTGTCAAGGTATGGCCCACACACTCGGTTCATAAGGTCCATGAACACAGCTGGTGCGTTAGTCAATCCAAATGGCATAACCATAAACTCGTAATGACCATAACGCGTCCTAAAAGCAGTTTTTGGAATATCATCCTCCTTTACTCGCATTTGATGATATCCAGAACGTAAATCGATTTTCGAATAAACCGACGAGCCTTGTAGTTGATCAAATAAGTCGTCAATTCTTGGCAGTGGATAACGGTTTTTGATGGTATGTTTGTTCAACTCTCTGTAGTCAATACACAACCTAAATGTACCATCCTTCTTCTTGACAAACAAAACAGGAGCTCCCCATGGTGATGTGCTTGGTCGAATGAAACCATGTTCTAATAGTTCTTGTAGTTGGCTTTGCAGTTCTTTCATCTCGCTGGGTGCGAGTCTATAAGGAGCACGAGCAATTGGTGCAGCTCCTGGTACAAGATCTATTTGAAATTCAATAGATCGATGTGGAGGTAGTCTCGGTAATTCTTTCGGAAATACATCGGGAAATTCTTTTGCGACGGGAACATCATTGATGCTCTTTTCTTCAGTTTGTACTTTCTCGACATGTGCTAGAACAACATAGCAACCTTTTCTTATTAGTTTTTGTGCCTTCAAATTACTAATAAGATGTAGCTTCGTGTTGCCCTTTTCTCCGTACACCATTAAGGGTTCTCCTTCTTCTCGTACAATGCGAATTGCATTTTTATAACATACGATCTCTGCTTTCACCTTCTTCAGCCAGTCCATGCCAACTATTACATTAAAACTCCCTAACTCTACTGGTATCAAATCAATCTTAAATATTTCGCTACCCAGTTTAATTTTCTCGATTCCGGCATATATAATCTGCTGAAATTAATTTACCGTTTGCTAATTCGAGTAAAAATTTACTATCCAACGGCGTCAATGGACAACTTAATTTAGCACAAAAATCTCTACTCATATAGCTTCTATCCGCACCCGAATCAAATAAAACGTAAGCAGATTTATTGTTAATAAGAAACGTACCCGTAACAAGCTCCAGGTTTTCCTGTGCCTCTGCCGCATTAATATTGAAAACTCTTCCACGGCCTTGTCCATTTGTGTTCTCCGGGTTCGGGCAATTTCTAATAATGTGGCCCGGTTTTCCACATTTATAACAAACTACATTGGCATAACTTGCTCCGACACTACTTGCTCCGCCATTACTCGTTCCGACACCATTTGTTCCTTTCGTTCTGTTAACCCCTGGTCCGTAGACCTCACACTTCGTCGCCCTATGACCATTTCTTTTACACTTGTTGCAAAATTTGGTGCAGAACCCCGAGTGATACTTTTCACACCTTTGGCATAGCTGCTTCTGATTGTTGTTGTTGTTGTTGTTGTTGTTGTTGTTGCGGTTGTTATTGTTGTTGGGATGATTGTTGTAGTTGTTGTTGTTGTTGTTGTTGGGCCGTTTGTTGTAGTTGCGATTGATGTTGCGATTGTTGGGATAGTTGTTGCGATTATTGTTGTAATTGCTGTTGTTGTTGTTGTATTGGTGATTCTTATCACCGTTTTCCTCCCACTTTCTTTTGACTTGCTTCACATTGGCCTCTTCAGCTGCCTGTTCTTTAATTCTTTCCTCAATCTGGTTCACTAGTTTGTGAGCCATTCTACATGCCTGTTGTATGGAGGCGGGCTCGTGTGAACTTATATCTTCTTGGATTCTTTCCAGTAATCCTTTCACAAACGCGTCAATCTTCTCTTCCTCATCTTCGAACGCTCTCGGATACAATAGGCACAATTCTGTGAATCGTCTTTCGTACGTGGTAATATCAAATCCTTGGGTTCGTAACCCTCTAAATCTGTCTTGAGCTTATTGACCTCGGTTCTGGGACGGTACTTCTCGTTCATCAAATGCTTGAATGCTGACCACGGTAGTGCGTAAGCATCATCTTGTCCCACTTGCTCTAGATAGGTATTCCACCATGTTAACGCAGTACCTGTGAAGGTATGCGTAGCGTACTTCACTTTGTCCTCTTCAGTACACTTACTTATGGCAAACACCGATTCGACCTTCTCGGTCCACCGTTTCAATCCGATCGGTCCTTCGGTTCCATCAAATTCCAAAGGTTTGCAGGTAGTGAATTCTTTGTAGGTGTATCATACACGATTTCTTGCGCCGTTAGCTGCATTGCTAGATTCGGAGTTATTGTTGGTATGTAGCACAGCCTGTACTGCGGCTATGTTTGAAGCAAGAAAGGCACGAAATTCCTCTTCGCTCATATTCAAGGTGTGTCGAGTAGTTGATGCCATTTCCTTCAAAAGTCAAATGAAACGAGTTAATCATATAGAATATCAAAAGTAGTCAATAGTATTTCGTAGCGTAATATGAACTTATTTATAAAAGCTCTTTCTTCATATTAACATTTTATACTCTTTAATTCGGGTAGTACCTACCCGTTAAGTTCATACTTAGTAGCTAACATACCATTTCAACTACTACAATTCTATATGAAAAACTAATCACAAAAAAAAATTATCATATTCAAACCTTTATACAATAACTTGCAAACTTACAATACCGCTTTTTTTTTTACATATAGCATGAAATATAGCACATAAAACTTTGATACAAAGTAGTTGCGAAGATAATTCTAGTTAATAAATAAGGCGTTCAGCAAAGGCAATAAAGACACGTAATTCATACGTCCAGAAACAAGTCATGCATTCTGGTTTTACTAATACCACTTCCCATCCTTGGTTTTGTGGAACATAACCGTTGTGACCGATAGTAAGACAATGTGTTGTAACATCGTCAAAAGGATGAAGGTTACGTAATGACCAACAGTCTCGTAATAACCTAAAAACCTCATTTCTTACCCCAATTACCGACTCCGTCACTTGTGGGAACGTTTTGTTTAATAGTTGTAGCCCGATGTTCTTGTTCTCACTTTGGTGAGAAGCGAACATTACTAACCCGTAAGCATAACATGCTTCTTTATGTTGCATGTTAGCCGCTTTTTCTAAATCACGAAGTCCTATATTCGGATATATTGAGTCAAAATAATTTCTTAACCCGTTGCGTAAAATAGCATTTAGGTTCCCCGCAATATATGCGTCAAAGTAAACACATCGTAACTTATGGATTTCCCAATGTGATATCCCCCATCTTTCGAACGAAAGCCTTTTATAAATCAAGGCATTCTTGGAACGTTCTTCAAATGTCTTACAAACTGATCTTGCCTTAAATAGTTGTGCCGAGGAATTCTGACCGACTCTAGACAAGATTTCATCAATCATGTCTCCAGGTAGGTCTCTTAAAATATTGGATTGTCTATCCATTTTGTGTTTTTATACTGTAAAATAGACAAGAGTTAGATTCATAAAAAAATACTTATTAATACAAGCAATTTTTACATATATCATAAAGCATAAGCACACTATATTACATATATTACACCACACGAATACAACTATCTTATTCCGACTCGCTCGTTTCTTCTTCTTCTTCAGTTTTGGTTCGTTTTGCCAAGTTTCTAGGGATATATGATGTTCCCCTAATACGAGCCGTTGTTTTCTACATTGGTTTAGAAAAACCTGGTGGTTTAGAGGTTCTCGGGTTATTGTCACAACTTAAGAAATACGGGTGTTGACGATACATATAAAGTTCATCGGGTTTGGAATCAAATTTCTCTATTTTTATGCCCTTTCCCTTGTTGTTCTCTTTTGCCTTATTAAATTGTGTTGGGGTAATTTCTATAACATCATCGGAATCCTTGTCGGGATCCGATTCATCGGAGAATTGGTAATCCTCCCAATACTTTGCTTCCTTGGCGGAAACACCATTGACCATAATTAACTTTGGTCGGTTGGTTGAGGATTTTCTTCTACTTAACCGTTTTATTATTTCCCCCCACTGGTTCTATTTCTTCTTCCGGTTCCGATTCTTCTTCCGGTTCCGATTCTTCTTCCGGTTCCGACTATTCTTCCGGTTCCTCTTCGGGAACTTGTGAATCAGTCCACGAATCATTCCAATTTACATTTGACTCTTCATTATTATTAGGTGAGTCAATGGGACTTGTTCTAGAGGCAGACATCTATCACATAATATCAAACACGTTAAGAGATTAATATATCACATAATATTCACATGTTAAAAATATATAGTTTCCAACAAAAATGTTAAGTAGTCATTTTTAAAGAAAACACGGTCGAAGTCCAGACTCACTAATGCATCCTAACAAACTCGATAAGACACACTAATGCAAATTTTCTGGTTCTCTAAGACCAACGCTCTGATACCAACTGAAATGTCCCGTTCATATTGATTATAAACGTTCCATATTAATTGATTTCGTTGCGAGGTTTTGACCCCTATATGAGACGTTTTTCAAAGACTGCATTCATTTATTAAAACAACCATAACCTTTATTTTATCAATAAAGGTTTCAAAAGCATTACGTAGATTATCAAATAATGATAATCTAAAATATACTGTTTACACACGACCATTACATAATGGTTTACAATAGAAATCTATTACATCGACATATGTTTCTTGAATGCAGTTTTTACACAATATCATACAAACATGGACTCCAAATCTTGTCCTTATTTTAGTATGCAACAGCGGAAGCTCTTAGTATTCACCTGAGAATAAACATGCTTTAAACGTCAACAAAAATGTTAGCTAGTTATAGGTTTAACCTATATATATCAAATCGTAACAATAGACCACAAGATTTCATATTTCAATATACATCCCATACATAGAGATAAAAATCATTCATATGGTGAACACCTGGTAACCGACATTAACAAGATGCATATATAAGAATATCCCCATCATTCTGGGACACCCTTCGGATATGATATAAATTTCGAAGTACTAAAGCATCCGGTACTTTGGATGGGGTTTGTTAGGCCCAATAGATCTATCTTTAGGATTCGCGTCAATTAGGGTGTCTGTTCCCTAATTCTTAGATTACCAGACTTAATAAAAAGGGGCATATTCGATTTTGATAATTCAACCATAGAATGTAGTTTCACGTACTTGTGTCTATTTTGTAAATCATTTATAAAACCTGCATGTATTCTCATCCCAAAAATATTAGATTTTAAAAGTGGGACTATAACTCACTTTCACAGATTTTTACTTCGTCGGGAAGTAAGACTTGGCCACTGGTTGATTCACGAACCTATAACAAATATGTATATATATATCAAAGTATATTCAAAATATATTTACAACACTTTTAATACATTTTGATGTTTTAAGTTTATTAAGTCAGCTGTCCTCGTTAGTAACCTACAACTAGTTGTCCAACGTTAGATGTACAGAAAAAAAAATTGATATATATTATCTTGAATCAATCCATGACCCAGTGTATACACGTCTCAGGCTAGATCACAACTCAAAGTATATATATTTTTGGAATCAACCTCAACCCTGTATAGCTAACTCCCACATTACTGCATATAGAGTGTCTATGGTTGTTCCAAATAATATATACACATGGGTCGATATGATATGTCAAAACATTTGCATACGCGTCTATGGTATCCTAAGATTACATAATATATTAGAATACAAGTATAATACAATATAAGTTATCTAGGATATGATTAATATAGATTTGTTACCAATTTTCACGTTGCTACAACAAGAAAAATTATCAATCTTGTTTTACCCATAACTTGTTTATTTTAAATCCGTTTTGAGTGAATCAAATTGCTATGGTTTCATATTGAACTCTATTTTATGAATATAAACAGAAAAAGTATAGGTTTATAGTCAAAAATATAAGTTACAAGTCATTTTTGTAAAGGTAGTCATTTTAGTCGAAAGAACGACGTCTAGATGACCATTTTAGAAAACATACTTCCACTTTGAGTTTAACCATGATTTTTGGATATAATTTCATGTTCATAAGAAAAATCATTTTCCCAGAATAACAACATTTAAATCAAAGTTTATCATAGTTTTTAATTAACTAACCCAAAACAGCCAGCGGTGTTACTACGACGGCGTATGTCCGGTTTTACAGTGTTCTTCGTGTTTCCAGGTTTTAAATCATTAAGTTAGCATATCATATAGATATAGAACATGTGTTTAGTTGATTTTAAAAGTCAAGTTATAAGGATTAACTTTTGTTTTCGAACAAGTTTAGAATTAACTAAACTATGTTCTAGTGATTACAAGTTTAAACCTTCGAATAAGATAGCTTTATATGTATGAATCGAATGATGTTATGAACATCATTACTACCTCAAGTTTTCTGGATAAAGCTAATGGAAATGAGAAAAATGGATCTAGCTTCAAAGGATCCTTGGATGGCTTGAAAGTTCTTGAAGCAGAATCATGACACGAAAACAAGTTCAAGTAAGATTTCCACTCGAAATAAGATTGTTATAGTTATAGAAATTGAATCAAAGTTTGAATATGAGTATTACCTTGTATTAGAAAGATATATTACTATAAATAAGAAAGAATTCTTGAGGTTGGATGATCACTCTACAAGATTGGAAGTAAGCTAGCAAACTTGGAAGTATTCTTGATTTTATGAAACTGGAACTTGTAGAATTTATGAAGAACACTTAGAACTTGAAGATAGAACTTGAGAGAGATTAATTAGATGAAGAAAATTGAAGAATGAAAGTGTTTATAGGTGTTTTTGGTCATTGGTATATGGATTAGATATAAAGGATGTGTAATTTTGTTTACATGTAAATAAGTCATGAATGATTACTCATATTTTTGTAATTTTATGAGATATTTCATGCTAGTTGCCAAATGATGGTTCCCACATGTGTTAGGTGACTCACATGGGCTGCTAAGAGCTGATCATTGGAGTGTATATACCAATAGTACATACATCTAAAAGCTGTGTATTGTACGAGTACGAATACGGGTGCATACGAGTAGAATTATTGATGAAGCTTAACGAGGATGTAATTGTAAGCATTTTTGTTAAGTAGAAGTATTTTGATAAGTGTCTTGAAGTCTTTCAAAAGTGTATGAATACATATTAAAACACTACATGTATATACATTTTAACCGAGTCGTTAAGTCATCGTTAGTCGTTACATGTAAGTGTTGTTTTGAAACCTTTAGGTTAACGATCTTGTTAAATGTTGTTAACCCATTGTTTATTAAATCAAATGAGATGTTAAATTATTACATTATCATGATATCATGATGTATTAATATATCTTAATATGATATATATACATTAAATGTCATTACAACGATAATCGTTACATATATGTCTCGTTTCAAAATCATTAAGTTAGTAGTCTTGTTTTTACATATGTAGTTCATTGTTAATATACTTAATGATATGTTTACTTATCATAATATTATGTTAACTATATATATATATATATATATATATATATATATATATATATATATATATATATATATATATATATATATATATCCATATATATGTCATCATATAGTTTTTATAAGTTTTAACGTTCGTGAATCACCGGTCAACTTAGGTGGTCAATTATCTATATGAAACCTATTTCAATTAATCAAGTCTTAACATGTTTGATTGCTTAACATGTTGAAAACATTTAATCATGTAAATATCAATTTCATTTAATATATAAAAACATGGAAAAGTTCGGGTCACAACATCATGTTCATAAGAAAAATCATTTTCCCAGAAGAACAACTTTTAAATCAAAGTTTATCATAGTTTTTAATTATCAAACCCAAAACAGCCCGCGGTGTTACTACGACGGCGTATGTCCGGTTTTACGGAGTTTTTTGTGTTTCCAGGTTTTAAATCATTAAGTTAGCATATCATATAGATATAGAACATGTGTTTAGTTGATTTTAAAAGTCAAGTTAGAAGGATTAACTTTTGTTTGCGAATAAGTTTAGAATTAACTAAACTATGTTCTAGTGATTTCAAGTTTAAACCTTCGAATAAGGTAGTTTTATATATATGAATCGAATGATGTTATGAACATCATTAATACCTCAGGTTTTGTGGATAAACCTACCAGAAATGAGAAAAAATAGATCTAGCTTCAAAGGATCCTTGGATGGCTTGAAAGTTCTTGAAGCAGAATCATGACACGAAAACAAGTTCAAGTAAGATTTCCACTCGAAATAAGATTGTTATAGTTATAGAAATTGAATCAAAGTTTGAATATGAGTATTACCTTATATTAGAAAGATATCTTACTGTAAATAAGAAAGATTTCTTGAGGTTGAATGATCACTTTACAAGATTGGAAGTAAGCTAGCAAACTTGGAAGTATTCTTGATTTTATGAAACTAGAACTTATAGAATGTATGAAGAACACTTAGAACATGAAGATAGAACTTGAGAGAGATCAATTCGATGAAGAAAATTGAAGAATGAAAGTATTTGTAGGTGTTTTTAGTCTTTGGTATATGGATTAGATATAAAGGATGTCTAATTTTGTTTACATGTAAATAAGTCATGAATGATTACTAATATTTTTGTAATTTTATGAGATATTTCATGCTAGTTGCCAAATGATGGTTCCCACATGTGTTAGGTGACTCACATGGGCTGCTAAAAGCTGATCATTGGAGTGTATATACTAATAGTACATACATCTAAAAGCTGTGTATTGTACGAGTACGAATACGGGTGCATACGAGTAGAATGGTTGATGAAAATGAATGGGGATGTAATTGTAAGCATTTTTGTTAAATAGAAGTACTTTGATAAGTGTCTTGAAGTCTTTCAAAAGTGTATGAATACATATTAAAACACTACATGTAAATACATTTTAACTGAGTCGTTAAGTCATCGTTAGTCGTTACATGTAAATGTTGTTTTGAAACCTTTAGGTTAACGATCTTGTTAAATGTTGTTAACCCATTGTTTATTATATTTAAAGAGATGTTAAATTGGTACATTATCATGATATTTTTATATATAATATATCTTAGTATGATATATATACAGTTAAATGTCGTTACAACGATAATCGTTACATATATGTCTCGATTCGAAATCATTAAGTTAGTAGTCTTGTTTTTACATATGTAGTTCATTGTTAATACACTTAATGACATGTTTAATTATCATTTATCATGACTAAACATAGTGTATCAATATGTTAATATGATTCATATGTATTTAGTAAGACGTTGTTATAACGATAATCGTTATATATATCGTTTCGAGTTTCTTAATTCAATAAACTCAATTTTATGTATATAAGTCATTGTTAAAATACCTAATGAGATACTTACTTATCATAATATCATGTTAACTATATATATATATATAATCATATATATGTCATCATATAGTTTTTATAAGTTTTAACGTTCGTGAATCACCGGTCAACTTGGGTGGTCAATTGTCTATATGAAACCTATTTCAATTAATCAAGTCTTAACAAGTTTGATTGCTTAACATGTTGGAAATACTTAATCATGTAAATAACAATTTCATTTAATATATATAAACATGGAAAAGTTCGGGTCACTACAACCATCCTATTACAAACATTATTGATCAATTATATTTGATACATCAATCAATCAATTACACATTATAGGACCTCTGCAAGTGTTATTCGAAAAATACAACAGAAATTCTTAAAAACAAACTCGACATCCCTGTTCGTGACATGTGATATGCAATTGCTCGAATTTTAATGGATTTTCAAAATCAAAAATGCAATTGTATTAGGAATCATCCAATTGATCTATATGTAAGTTTTCAGGCTCCAATTCTTTCTATTTATTTTGAATTTCAAAGTCAAACCTTAAAAAGAAAAAGTCAAATGTATGAACATAAATCAAATTCGAATGTTCTGTATTGTTATGAAGTATGAATTTGATTGTAAAGCCTTAGGAAATCGATTTAGAGTATCTTTCATGAAGAAATCAATTAATGAAACATTCCGGATTTAAAAATCAATTTTTAAGCTTCATCTTCTTCATATCGAAGCTGCTGCTGCTGTCTAATATTTTTTTTCTCGTTTATCGGTTCTGTCAATCAAGACATCCCGCAGCCGGTGGTTTCTATTTGTTAGCAAATCCTAAACCAACATTAAATTCTCTGATCTAGGTGTGGTCTCCGGCCTGTTTAATTGATGATGAAGAAGGTGACATAAATAAGTTAAAAGCATTTAAAGTGTTAAGTAAAACAGAAAGTATCAAGTAGAGAAATGGTTTGGGCGAAGGGTCATTGAACGTGAGGTCTCGGGTTCGAGCCCGGTCGTAGGCATTTTTTTTTTGGAAAAACAGTTTAAGGTAGTCTTTACCTATTATATTTATTATTATGATTATTATTATTATTATTATTATGATTATTAATATTATTGTTAGAATTAGTATTATAATTATTATTATTATATCTATTAATTTTTGATATTATAATTATAAGTATTATATCTATTATTATTGTTATTATTATTATTATTATTATTATTATTATTATTATTATTATTATTATTATTATTATTATTATAAGTATTAATTATGATATTATTATTGAATGTAAAACAGTAATATTATATGTTTATTATTATTATTATTATTATTATTATTATGAAAATAATATAAATTATTATCATTTTCGTAAATACTATTATTAATATTTTTTTATAAATAATAAAACTGTTAATATTGACACAAGTAATACTATTATCATGAGTATTATAACTATGTAATTACTAAAATTAGTATCATGATTACCATTAACAGTAGAATTAATATTGTTACAAGTATTATTATTAATATCACTATTATTATTACTATAATTCTTATTATAATTATTATTATAAGTAATGTTATTATTAATATTATCATTATAATCAAATACAACTTTTATTTACTATTATTGATATAAAAATATACTTATAGTAATATTACATATAAGTAGGTACTAAACAAATTAACATTTTTAACAAATTAGGTATTTTTAATACATACATATATATATATATATATATATATATATATATATATATATATATATATATATATATATATATATATATATATATATATATATATATATATCAATATAAGTATTAATCATTTTAAATATATACACAAATTAAATATATATAATACATAATTTAAGATATAATATATATAAATCTGTTCGATTACGGTTATATGTGTTAATATATAAACAAATGATATAGGTTCGTGAATCCAAGGCCAACCCTGCATTTGTTCAATGCCGTAATACTTTGTTAATATACTTAATGAGATATTTAATTATCATATTTTCAAGTTAAATATATATAAATCCACGTATATATACAATAATTAAACAGTTAAACAATTAAATCAAGTTATGACGTTTGTGAATCGTCGGAATAAAAGGGTGACCAAAAGCTTGTGTAAAACTCTTTTCAGAGGTTCAAGATTTATTAAAATTCATTGCTTATCAAATCAGAATTATATAAAGATTAAGTTTAAATTTGGTCAGAAATTTTCGGGTCGTCACAGTACCTACCCGTTAAAGAAATTTCGTCTCGAAATTTGATCGAGGTCGTCATGGCTAACAATAAGAATGTTATTATGACGAATATAAGTTGATTCATATGGTTTTATCATGATTGAGAAATATGGATAAAATAATTCGATTACTCAAAACGTATGAGTTAAGCTATCGTAAATGAGTGAAATGAGAAAATAGGGATTCGTCTTATCTTTTGACGTCATCACGGTTGATCTCCGGATTAAAGAAAATTTTGTAATCTATATAAGATTTGATTCTTCGGTGATTAAAGAAATTATGATCCTTTTCGATTTAATGCAATAATCTGTCTCGATTTCTCTGTCGAATATTTTACTATAAATCAACCTCCTACATTTCCTTATTCCACATCTCCTATCTTTTATACTTCCTTCCTTTCTTCGTACTTTCAAAACATTCGTCAATATGCTCCATCCAGTTTTAATTCTTGATATATCACATCTGTCATTCTTCTTTTTCATCTTCCACCAGAGGAATTTGTTAATTTCTACTATGCTCTTGGGTTTATAGTGTTCTTAATTTTCCCGTGTCTTTTTATTGCTATACGCATCGATATACACAGTTTGTAATTTCTGCGTTGTCTTCGTGCTTATATTTTTCCTTATATTTTGGAATTTCATGCTTCCGTCTTTTTTTCCTGACTTCAAGTCAAGCGAATAATTGTCTAGAATTCATAGATATGAAATTCAGAATGAACATAGCTAATGCTCTAAGAGAGAAATTGTAATAGCACAATTTGACTTGTGAAATTACCAGAATCCAAAGGAAAAGATAGAACTATCAATAGAATATGTTCTTGATATGTTTAGAGATTATATTGAATGTAAGAGTCATGTAACATCGCACATGATGACGTTATGGTCTGTGAATCATTACGTTCCATTTAGAAACTCAGCATGACTTACTGTAATATAATCACGTTGATCAAGTGTCATTATATTATACTAACTCATGCTTCAGTTCCCAACATTACTTCAAAAACATTCATACTTTACACTCAGAGGTTTCAGATATTTAGAAACTAAAACAGTTTTTTTTATGATGTGATACAGATAACACGAAGGAATAAATGATTTCAGATAAGAATGGTTATGAAAATATCTTAAAAAATAAGAAGGATATTTATAATGGGAGATATGATGATATCTTAAAATATTTAAGATAAGAGGATGATGAAGAATATTATCCGCAAGGGTTTTAGAGTAAGGAGCAAGGTATTTGCTAAGGATTTTAGCAGACACCGAATCATTTGAATTCTTTGAAGGTAGATTTCATCCTTGTGATTTGTCCACAGCCTCCTTCAGGGTTTGCTCAATCCGTTTTCTAGTTCCAAAACTTCTCTTTTTCTGTGCTTTGCTAACATAATATTCTTTATCATCAACTTTTGACTGTTACGGTTGTCTACAGTTTCTACTGCTTTATTCAGCTTTTTCAAAACTTCATAGTACTGATTCGTAGGCTGAAGTGCTATTCCAGATTTCAGAATTATAATTTCAGGAAATGACGTTATATGTATATGCAGAAATGATGTGAGATTTTAGAATAATTATTGATGCTTCCTGGGGTTTGGTATGATAATTATTGTTACAAGATGTAGATGGGTACATGACAAGGTTTTATAGTGATCTTTCAGATAGATTTAAGTCAAAGAGCAATAAAGTTGCTGGTAAGCTTACTACTAATGTGGTGGAATAGTAAAGGTTCCCCAGTAACGATGGCGAAAATACAACGTATATATCAAGGTTATAATAAGGCTACTCCGGATGAAAAGTCGAAGTTGTCTTTTTGGAGCTGTGACAAGATTCGTTATTTTGAAAAGGGATTGTAAAGTTATTTTGGGTAATAATAATGCTAAAGGATCTGACACGGATACGTGTTGAACCTTTGCTTAGGTTCAAGTGTCCTCCGAATACATATCTATATGCATATATTCTTCGTATGTATCGTGTGATTGGCTCATTCTCTCGATTGTTCCTTAGTTGAGATGTTTTCAAGAATTTTGAAGGGTTTAGACGCAGGTTGTCATCGTCAATATCCGTATAATGAACTCGTCGTTAATCTTGAATGATACGAATATCTTTATGAGTTCTGTGAATGAAAGTGATGTTCTAGTATAGTTTGAATTTAAAGTATGATTTTGAAGGATGTCGGAATTTAAGATTGATGGCACTTCTTAAATCTTGACTTGGATTTTGATC
Source organism: Rutidosis leptorrhynchoides (assembly GCF_046630445.1). Lineage (NCBI taxonomy): Eukaryota > Viridiplantae > Streptophyta > Magnoliopsida > Asterales > Asteraceae > Rutidosis > Rutidosis leptorrhynchoides. The sequence continues at coordinate 61,034,256 of NC_092340.1, read as the reverse complement.
TGTCAAAATCAGAATATGTAATTGAATTGGTATGGAAAATGATTGTCTTAAAATTTGTGAAATGATGTATATTGCTATGAAAGGAGAGAGTATAATTAACGATTGTCGAAACATCATTGAAAATGTACAGTGTAACATATTAATGTGAACTTAAGTATTTCTCGGGTATTACCTACCCGTTAAAATAAAATTTCACAAGTAATATTTTGTACAAAAGAATTTTTATTACAGTCTTTATGAAAATATATGTATGTATATTTTCTTCAGATGTAATATGGATTTAACGAGTTAATATTATATTAATCTCATTTGGTTTACGGTTGGAATTAGAAATGAATAATCCCTAAAACTTTAGAGATTACATAATCGTCGCGGAATATTTCTTCAACGTAAATGAAATAATGAATTAATACTTCATCACTCATTATTGTTGGTATCCCTCAGTGCCTGCAGTGCGTATGATGTTGATGCTCGTAATGCGGCTTGCGATGTTGAGGCTTGTGATGTTGTTGGTAATGCTGCTGCTGGTGCTGGTAGTGGTTTGATGTGAGTATAGATGATGAGAATTTGTTTTATTTTGTATTGTGAAAGAAGATGTTTAAAGTTTCTTGAATAAAAAGAGAGGTCAAGAGCTTTATAAAGGGAATGGAATGATGTAGGATGCACTTGCTAATGAAGTTTTGCTTTTAATGACAGTAATTTTTTTTTACTAACTAATTCACCATGCAAGATACGGAGTAAAGGTCGGATAGCCTCAATAATATTAGTAACATTATACTCGTTGCGGCATATCCTGGAAAGGAGAGAGAAAATGGTGTTACGAACGGGTTCGCCGGTAAGTGCCTCATGTTCTTCACCAAGAGGGCAATGTGGTGGATGGAAGGGATCACCTTCTTCTTGTCTCCAATGATTAAGTAGACTACGAACCCATCCCCAATTCATCCAAAATAGATGATGGCTAATTGGTTGATCCATTCCGGTCACACTGCTTTCAGAGCTCGAGTGAAATTCCATATCGGAATTCGAGGAACTTGAACTAGTGGAGAGTTCCATTTCATACGATTGAATAAAGGATTTTTCGATAGGAAATGATTTCCGGTTATCGGATGGTATTCTAATTACATAGAATATCTATATATATAGAGCAAAAGATTTCATAGATTACGGAGGAATTTACGGAATATGTTAGGCAAAGTTTACAGTAACAGATACGCTAAGATATGAATTAGCATATACGCTAAAATATGAACTTTGTCTATACACTATTTATGCAATCAATGCAGTAAGATGTGTCTAGACTAAGAATGATAAGCATGTAATTTTCTAAGGGTGATAAGCAGATGATTTCCGACTAGAAATGATAAGCAAAACTTTTGACATGCAGTTAAGATCGAAGTCCAGACTCACTAATGCATCTTAATAACTATCAGTTAGACACACTAATGCAAGACCTGGTTCGCTAAGACCACCGCTCTGATGCCAACTTAAATGACCCGTCCATATTACTATAAATGCAGTACGTTATTCATTGGTCCCATAGTGAGGTATTTGACCTCTATATGATACGTTTTAGAAAAATATTGCATTCGTTTCATAAAAAGCACACCATTATTATACATAATGCATGTTGTAAACAAGTGGGTGATTATTTAAGAAATAATCTCCAAAATACATCGGTTTCCAAATACTACACACGTGACGTAACAGTCGAATATAATACATGACAAAGGTTTTATTGAATGCAACACCTTATTTAAATAAAAGTATGAGACTCCATGCACAATTTGCTCAGATAATGCAACAGCAGAAGACTTTCTTAAGGACCTGAGAATAAACATGCGTAAACAGTCAACACAAATGTTGGTGAGATATATAGGTTTATCATCGATATAAATATTGACCACAAGATTTCATAGTTATAAATATATGTACACTCGCAAGTATATAAAAGTATTCTATAAGTTGTTGAGCGCTTCGGTAACCATACTTAACCATTAATGTAGCATATTTCCTTTATTATGAAATCTCCCTACACTGTACCAAGTGTAGTAAAAAAGAAGTACTATGCAACCGTTTACGATACTAGAGCGACTAGCCCGGTTGGGTTGTCAAACCCGATAGATCTATCAATAGGATTCGCGTATACATGTTCTTACAACATGTAAATATTAGTTACCAAGCTATTAGGGAAGATATGCAAAGTGGTACAACTCAACGTAGAATATATTTTAAGTACTTGTGTCTATGGCGTAAAACATAAAATGCATGTATTCTCATCCCAAAATATTTGTAGAGTTTAAAAATGGGACTATATACTCACAGTAGTAAAAGTATATTAATAATAAGTTTTCAACTTATTAAAAATATGACCGTTGTCCTTGGATTCACGAACCTATAACAATAATAACGATTCAGATAATAATACGATATATGAATAAAATAAAGCAAGTTCATAGAATACTTATATAATAATTTTTAACATTTTATGTTAGTAGTCCATTGTTAGTATTCCTTTGTTAGTAGTCCAAAATAGTCCGAAAGTCCAACAGTCCAATAATCGGTGTGTGTGTGTATATATATATATATATATATATATATATATATATATATATATATATATATATATATATAATCTTAGAATTACCCCCACGACGTATTGTATACGTATTATATTTGCATCAACCCAGTGACATATTGTATACGTATTGTCTTAGAATTAACTAAGAAGTATTGTGTACGTATTGTCTTAGGATTTATCAAAACGTATTGTATACTTATTGTGTTAGGACGTACCAAGAATATTATTATACATATATACAATCACATAATTAACCAAGATTATAATATTTTGTTATACTACTGATAACATGTCCAAATATATATAGGATATAGGAAAAGTTAACAAGGATATGGTTAATATAGTTTTTATAATATAAATTTCGTCCATACAACGTTAATTTTAGCAGATTTTGTTTTGCTCGCCAAATATTCATTACAAATTTGTTTATAGTGAATCAAATTGCTATGGATTCATTAAGAATAAATTTTACAAAAACAATTCGAAAAGTTCATCCCAAGTAGTAATTTTCAGAGCTTTACCCTCTTTTTGTGTCGGTGGACAGATTTGGAAAAATTCCGGCATCCACCCAATATATGATTTTTGATAAAATACTTCCACTTTGTCTAAAATCATGAAAAAATTACTGGAAGTCTTATTTACATATATTAACATATTTCCAAAGTCTTAGCCTCAAACTCAAAGTCTAAGATAGGTTTTTAATTCCCAACCCAAAACAGCCCGCTTTTTACCGAATGGAGATTAAAGGATATATGTTAAGTTTCAAGGTGTTCTTCATATGTACAAGTTATAAGTTCTTATATTAACTTAATATAACATCATAATACATATAAATAAGTGTTATTAGAGTTAAGTTAGAAATATTAGATTAGTTTTTCAAACAAGCTTGGTGTTCACCAAAACAAGTTCTAGTTTTTACAAGTTTTATAAGTATAATAAGATAGCAACTATACAAGGAATTGAACAAGGATTTTGAGAAGTATTTTACCTTGATTATGAAGAGAAAATTTTCTGAGATTAAAGTATGATATGAGAGCATTCAAGTGTGTGTTTTTAGTTTAAGAAAATGTGGAGTAAAAATGAGTTAAAATGGTCCTTATTTATAAGCTTATAATTTTGGCTTTTAGTGAAAATATCTAAGATAAGTTAAATTGTATTAAGTCATGCATGACATATTAAATTGATTAGGTCATGGATGACATATTACACAAATAATTGCAGATTTCTATTGGTATATACCAATAGTAAATACTTCTAGAAGTTGTGTATAATACGGGTAAAAATACCGTATGAATGCGAGTAGAATTCTTTGAGAAAATTGAACGGAAATACGAGTATAGCTATCCTTTATATGTATTGGTATATTATAAAGTGTATTCAATACTTGTAAGGATGTATTTACATTCGTAATACATTATATGTAAATACATTTTAACATAAGTTAATTACGTCGTTTAAATAGTAATATATATATATTGTTTGAAAACTCTTTAAATTAGTAGTATGAAAATATATATATATATATATATATATATATATATATATATATATATATATATATATATATATATATATATATATATATATATATATATAATACTTTGTTAATATACTTAATGAGATATTTAATTATCATATTTTCAAGTTAAATATATATAAATCCACATATATACACAATAATTAAACAATTAAACAATTAAATCATGTTATGACGTTCGTGAATCGTTGGAATAAAAGGGTGACCAAAAGCTTGTGTAAAACTCTTTTTGGAGGGTCAAGATTTATTAAAATTCATTGCTTATCAAGTCAGAATTATATAAAGATTAAGTTTAAATTTGGTCGGAAATTTTCGGGTCGTCACATATAGGTTCGTGAATCCAAGGCCAACCCTGCATTTGTTCAATGACGTCATATGTATTTTTACTACAAAATACAGTATTGTGAGTTCATTTGATTCCCTTTTATTCTTTACATTTTTGGAACTGAGAATACATGCGTTGTTTTTACAACTGCTTTATTAAATGCTTTTGAAATATATTTTGAACTGTGAATACATGAAATGCTTTTATAAATGTTTTACGAAATAGACACAAGTAATCGAAACTACATTCTATGGTTGAATTATTGAAATTGAATATGCCCTATATATATATATATATATATATATATATATATATATATATATATATATATAAAAATTATTGAAATTGAATATGGCCTATTTATCATGTCCGAAGTTTTTCCGGAATGATGGCGAATTTATCATGTCCGAAGTTTTTCCGGAATGATGGCGAATTTATCATGTCCGACGTTTTCCCGAAATGATGAGGATATTCTATATGCAACTTGTTAAGGTCGATTACCAAGTGTTCAATACATATGCATGAATTTTATGCATGATGTTTATGGGAAATGGGAATATTAAATCTCGTGGTCTATTAAAATGATGAATTTTATTGTTTATGATAAACCTATGAACTCACCAACCTTTTAGTTGACACTTTAAAGCATGTTTATTCGTGCGGTGTCGTCGGGCTGCAGCGCGCCAGGATCAGCCACCCAGGGGGAAGGTACTGTTTTAAATTTATATTTAGCGGGGCCTAAATCGTACTACTCCTTAGTGTGAGTAAGGGAAGTATGACCTAGAGTAGTATTTTTGAGATATCAGTAGAATCGAACCTATATTTAAGCCTAAGATAGTTAGGAAGGAGTAGTGTTTACTTAATTTTGGGATTTTCTAATTTATAAGACAGATAAAGTAAATGCGATAAAATTCATAATTCAGATAAAGTTAAAGTGAGTGCATACTATGACTTCATCAGTTATTCTGCCGAGATTATGGAATGTTGGCTCATGAATAGGCGAAGGCCTTGTATTCATTACACTGGTCCTAAATGCCCCTGTCATAAGACATGTCACTGGGTACTGCGTTAGGCTTGAAGATTTTGAATAGACAGCAACGTCCCTTACCCCCGACGCCCGTGCAGTCTGACTACAGGCATACATGTTCAGACGGCTCATCCAATTGAGCGACTCGGTTGGGTGACGTATTAACATTCCACAATGGTCTAAACTTTCTTATGTATAATAGAATACATGGTTTACCATATCCGAGAGACGTGATGTGTTTTAATGCTTTCGTTAATGATTGGTTTTAAAAGATAGTTAGGCCCTTAAAAAGAGTTCAACCATAAAGAACACCATGGCCAAGTCAAGCTGACTTCCATGAACATGTTCGGTTATCCTAACGGTCCAATCCTTTATGTGTCTAAACAAACAGTTCCTTAATTAACTAAGAATCCCTCAAGCGGGGTACAATGCGTGAGATCGCGTTATGGTGCAGTGTACTAATCAACACTGACCGGGTTCCATGGCCTTACTTAGCAGAGGTATAGCTTACAACAACCGCTGTGCTTCATCGTGCATGTACGAAGTTTATATGCTTGGTGACTACACAAGCATGGTCTGGGACCGACAATGTACTAAGGGTCTAGTTAGATGTTTCACTACGAAAGAGTCCTTGGTCGGAATCTAAAGCTTGATAGACTTACTACAAGCGGTGTGCCTTAGTCGATCTTACGTTGTATCCGATAGACTTCTCTTACCAAGGGGTGACACAGATAGTGTACTCTGAATCGGGGTTCGCGACTTCCCAATATCAGAGCCAATAACTACGTTCTATTAGTTGGAAAAGCGATTGAGTTTAAAGCATAATCGGAAAGCATTTCAACAGCATACACAAACCATAATATTATTTCGGCATTATAACTACTTACATCATAGCATACACGAAAGATAACTACTCGCTAATCATGGCAACAATATCACATAACATAATGGTAGAAGACATTATATAAAGATAAGGGATAGAAGTACCAGTAGATTAAATGAGTTTCGAATACAAAAGTGACAACTTCAAGACTCCAGACCGCTCCTAATACAATCTTTGGCGTTCATCTCCGGGTACTAGGTTTCCCGCACGGAATCGAAGGCCTTGAGAGTATGACTAATATTGTATAATAGGGAGAAAGAAGTGAATTGAAGTGTGTGTTGGAATGAATGATAAAGACCCTTTAAATAAACAAGATTTTTACCTGCAAACGGCTGGCAGGCCGTTTGGCAGGCCGTTTGCTAAGGCAAGCCGTTTATTGAGCCCGTTTGATCTGACCATTTTGTAGGCCATTTGCCATACTGGGAGGCCATTTGGCAAGTCGTATGGCAGGCCGTTTGCTGGCCTGGTCAGCCTGATTTTCCTGGATCGTAACTTGTTTTCTTGTCTTTCACCGTTTTCGCTCTAGAATCTTCGTTTTAGCTCTGATTCTCTTGATTCTTTTTGCACCATCTTCGTAATTACTTGTTCTTCAATTCTAACCAATGAAGTGGGTATTTTTCTGACAAAGTTTGAATCTTTCTTGTTTTTAGGCCTTAATACCGGGGTGAAAACATGACTTTTTAGCCGATATCAACTCCCATTCGCAACTCGAACCTTATCGGAGTATTCCTTGAAGTTCACCATCTCGTTCATGAATGGGGTAACATGATATGAGGCACCCGAATCTAAAACCCAAGATTCGTCAAGAACTTTGTAGGTAACTAGAGGGGGGTGAATAGTTACTTAATACATTTTTAACACTTTTTCGATTGATCACCAAATTCGATTCAACTTTGATCAACCTACTCAACTCAAACTTGATATGTGTAGTGTATATGTTCAAAATGATAAATGAAGTAATGTAAAGAACATAGACACAAGGATTTATAGTGGTTCGGGTGGATGTTAACTAATCCACCTTAATCCACTCCCCGATTACACTAATTGGGATTTGTTGCTTCACTAAGCACTTTTCTCCAAACCCGGTGGAGATCCGATTTACAAGTCTTCAATTTCTTTGGTAGACAACAAACCTAATCTTTAAATCCCTTTGAAATATCAACTCTAACCTAGATCAACTTGTCTTCACCTTGGATAAGTATTAATCTCCAAATAAGATTAATCAACTTCCTAAGTCCCTTTAAGGAAGTAGATCACTAAGCTAGCTTATGCTTCTACTAATTGAAGTTACAAGACTTATACACTTTGCAATGATGATCCTAACACAATACTAGGACATACATTACATTAAGTAAACTCACAAGATGTAAGTTTACAACAACCCAATTCTATATCTATAAGATCATAGAATCTTCTCTTGCTTGATCACATTTAAGTAGTAATTGATGCACTTGTGATCACTGAAAATAAGCCTTTGAAATATGCAAGAGGGTCAGCTTCAAATGCTCTTAAATGTTTTCCTTTTATAGTGAGATTCAAAAAGTAGCCGTTGACACACGGTTGACATCCCGGTCGACCGTGGTGCGACCGTGCGTGCTCCAGTCCAAATTTGGTATCCGTTGTATAGTCGTTTGACTCAAATTTGAACACTACATTTTGGCACCTTTACTCCTTCTAGCACCTGCAAAAGAAACCAAACATCCTATACAAGTACTATATGTATTAAGTGTGTGAGATTTGGTTTTAATGCATGAAAGTGACTAATCATTCCAAAAGTGGCAAACCCAACATTCTTGGAGAAGTGTCTTGATTGATATTTTGGGAAATCTCAGTTTGGTCAAGACTTAGTTAGTCACTTTAATGCCCTTGGTTCAATTCTAAAGACTAGTCACTATGTCATTGACTTCTTAGTTTCAATTAATCACAAGTCATGTTCTTTTTAAGTTTAGTTAGAGATTAATTGAAAAATGTCTCTATAAGATAATCATGAAGTATGTAGAGACATCAAAGTTAAGTCATAAGCAATCACCCTTAGTTACTTAAACTAGACCAAATAGACAATTGACTATACTTTCATTGTGAACCATTTTACACTTAATCTATTGGAGTAGGTTAGTCACTTGAATCCTAACTAATGAGCACATAGCAAACATATTAATCAAGTTGACAAGTTTATGAGTATTAACCATATTGACAAGTAGCAAGTAATACTCACATATCAAGAGATAGTTATTCTAGGATCAATCATATAGATGCTTGCACAACTTATAATTCAAGCACTTAATAAGTTTAATTTGCAATATAACATATTGCATGATTAATGTGTAAGTACACATTAATGTCCAACACATGCACAAGGGAAGAGCAATCTCTAGTTGGGACTTGGTGATCATCCTAAATGTATCTAAGGGTGTTTTAGGATTACAAGTCATTACTAGTTAACCTTGAGAGCATTGTTGTGACTATCCGAAAATTTCCGACTAAATTTAAACCTAATCTGTAAATGATCTCAAAACGATAAGTAAAGTCTGTAATGTAAGTCTTTAAAAAAAATTTTTAGAAGTGTTTAGAGGTATTCATCAAACCTTTGACTACTCCCGACGATTCACGAACAATTGCTTGTATATAACTATAAATATAAATATAGGTATATATAAATATATTTGAAATTTTTATATAATATAAATTAAATATTAGAATTAAAAATGTAAAATAAAATACCAAATAATTAAATGTAATTTAAAATGAATCTATATTTACATATTTATGATTTCTATGTATAATTATTATTATATGTATATTGTAATATATATAAAATTGATAAATAATAAATATTCGATAAAAGTTAATATATAATATATTATATGATTATTAGATATTGCATAAGTAATAATATATACAAATATATGTGTGTATATATATATATATATATATATATTTATATATATAACAAATTAAATTATAGTTGCTATAATAATAATATTACTTTCATTATTATTACTAAAATAAATATCAGTATTAATAATATTATGATATAAATATGAATTTTGATATGCATAAATTGTTATATTATTATTATAATAAATATTATTATTATCTTTAATAATATTAAAAATTATTATAATTAATATTATTAATAGTGTTATGAATAATATTATTATTACCATTTTTATAGTTAATACCATTATTATTATTATCATCTATTATAATTATAAATAATAGTATAAGTATTATTAGTGCCATTATTATTAATAATATTTCTGTATTATTATATATTATTATTATTAATATAATTATTATTATTAATTTATTTATATGTATTTATTATTAAAAAAATGATATAACAGCAATATTTTTTTTACTGGAATCAGTTCCTATCGTTATCTTGACTGTGAATGATTTTGTTTTTGTCCCAAATTTATTACACATCGATCTCAAGTCACAAATACAGATGCAATTCAGTTGAAGGTCATTATCTACTTTTAATTATTTTTATATTTCTTTCCTATTCCTAATTGATTCTTGTCGACCCTATCTGCCTACAAGACAATCGAATTAAATAATGTTAAGAAGGAATTCATTCAAGTACCCATTGACATTATCAATTAAAACCACAACAGCTTCAGTCTGATTGAAAATTAAACAAAAATTACTTTTATACAGCTCGCAACCTCTGTTCCTATTTCGTTTACTCAAAAATTCAATTTCGAATAGGGTTTCAAAAACTAAAAATGGGGTTTTGTTAGGAATCCTCTATTTGTACTTCCTGTAAAATTTCAACTCCCAATTTTTGTTATCAATCTCGAATTTAAGAGTTAAAGTTAAATTATCAAAAGTCAAAATAAGTGTTCATGAGGAAATTCGTAAAGGTCTTGATGTTACAGGTTCAATTGAGGATTTAGAAAGTTTTTAAGAGTGATTTGGGGCACATTTCATGTTATGATGGTAGTCTAAAACGATCTCAATTGCAAAATCATAGTTTGGGTTATTTATTTTTTTTTCTTTGAAGCTTTAACAGCTGTTACAGCATTCTGTATTTAATTATTTTTTTCGGTTAACAGCAACTATCTAATTAAATCGTCTCTATTTTGTTATTAAATCCCAAAACTCATTTTGTAATATTTGTTAAGGTTGAACGGTTTCTGAGTATATAACTGAGAAGAAGAAGAAGGTAAAAAGAGATAATATATATATATATATATATATATATATATATATATATATATATATATATATATATATATATATATATATATATATATATATATATATATATATATATATATATCGGGTAGGATAAATTTCAGAATGACAGAAGTGGTCGAGTGGTGTGGAAGGTTTTGGGTTTGCAAGTGGTCAAGAGTTCGAGCCTAGGGGTGGGCTCCTAGTTTTTTTTTTGTTGAACACCTTCCTTGAGGTAGATTATTATTATTATTATTATTATTATTATTATTATTATTATTATTATTATTATTATTATTATTATTATTATTATTATTATTATTATTATTATTATTATTGTTGTTGTTGTTGTTGTTGTTGTTATTATTAATGTTATTACTATTATTATATTTATTATTATTATTATTTATTGTTATTATTATTAGTTAAGTTATAGTTATTATTATTACTATCTTTAATATAATTAATATTATTATCACTATAGATATTACTAAGTATGATTATTAAGTATTATTAGTATTATTATGCAAATCGTTATTAGTATAATTAATATTAGCATTATTATCATGTATATAATTATTATTATTGATATTAATATCATTAAGTATCATTATCATTAATATTAGTATTAGAAGTACCCTTTAACATTAATTTTAGTATTATTAAATATAGGAACATTAAAAATTTATATTAAAACAATAAATATTATTAAACTTATCATTACTACTAAAAAATACTAATTTTGCTAAAACTATTATTTTTACTTTACCATTATTAGTAAAATTATCAGTTTTATTAAAATTACTATTATCAGCGTTACTATTATCCTTAAACTAGTATTACTACAATTAATAACTTTACAAAACAAAAGATATATATATATATATATATATATATATATATATATATATATATATATATATATATATATATATATATATATATATATATATATATATATATATATATATATATTACATAAAGGATAATAATACTACATAAAATTTCGTTTTAACTAATAACATTAATTAAAATATCAAATAAGTATCATAATGTAATATAATTATTAATAAAATTATATATTTCAGAATATTAATCTTAATACATAAAATAATATGTATACATTTGTTTGGTTACGATTATTTGTTTTAATATATATATATATATATATATATATATATATATATATATATATATATATATATATATATATATATATATATATACGAATGATATAGGTTCGTGAATCCGAGGTCAACCCTGCAATTGTCAATATCGTAATATGTATTTTTACTACAAAATACAGTATGGTGAGTTTCATTTGCTCCTTTTTTAAATGCTTTTGTAATATATATTTTTGGGACTGAGAATACATGCGCTGCTTTTATAAATGTTTTACGGAATAGACACAAATAATCGAAACTACATTCTATGGTTGGATTATCGAAATTGAATATCACCCTTTTAGCTTGGTAACCTAAGAATTAGGGAACAGACACCCTAATTGACGCGAATCCTAAAGGTAGATCTACGGGCACTAACTCCCCCCATACTAGAAAATGGTATGCTTTAGTACTTCGAGTTATTAATACAGATGGATTTCTGTTTTGGGGATATTCTATATGCATTTTGTTAATGTCGGTTACCAAGTGTTCAATCCATATGAATGATTTTTAAACACTTGCGAGTGTATGATTATTGAATAAAGGAAATCTTATGGTCTATTATATTATTGAAAATGATTGTTTATGATAAACTAATGAACTCACCAACCTTTTGGTTGACACTTGAAAGCATGTTTATTCTCAGGTATGAAAGAAATCTTCCGCTTTGCATTTGCTCATTTTAGAGATATTACTTGAAGTCATTCATGGCATATTTCAAAAGACGTTGCATTCGAGTCATTGAGTTCATCAAGAATATTATTAAGTCATTTATAGTTGGATATATTATGAAATGGTATGCATGCCATCAATTTTCAATGTAAAGAAAGTTTGTCTTTTAAAAATGAATGCAATGTTTGTAAAATGTATCATATAGAGGTCAAGTACCTCGCAATGTAACCAAATGTAATGTATTCGTCCAGATGGATTAGGACGGGTCGTTAGAGTTGGTATCAGAGCTGGTATAATGCCGTCCATGTGTGGCGGGTTAGTCGTAAAGGAGGTTCTCACAGTGTTACCTGTGACGAAGCATTGACTCTTACTCCTTGCGATCCTTTACGAGGGTTGGCAGTAGCCGAGAGGCAGGCCCTAAAATCAGTATCTGAGGTACACTCAGTGGTCACCCGATGGTTAGCTGGGAAGGCACTGGGTGGGACGGTGGTTGTCCCCAACTGTATTTCAGTTGGTATCAGAGCGGTGGTCTTAGCGAACCAAGTCTTGCATTAGTATGTCTAACTGATAGTTGTTAGGATGCATTAGTGAGTCTGGACTTCGACCGTGTCTGCATGTCAAAAGTTTTGCTTATCATTTCGTGTCGAAAATTACCTGCTTATTATTCTTAGTCTAGACACATCTTACTGCATTGATTGCATGAATAGTGTATAGACAAGATTCATATCTTAGCGTATCTGCTAATTCATATTTTAGCGTATCGGTTACTGTAAACTTTGCCTGACATATGCCGTAAATTCCTCCGTAGTCTACGAAATCTTTAGTACTATATATATAGATATTCTATGTAGTTAGATATCATCAAATATTCGAAAATCATTTCATATCGAAAAATCCTTTACTCTATCGTACGAGATGGAACTCGCAACTAGTTTAAATCCCTCAGATTCCGATAGCTATTCCGACATGGATGTTCACCTAAGCTCTGGAAGCAGCGTCACCAGAATGAATCAACCAATCAGTCATCCCCAATTCATCTGATGGGTTCGTAGCCTCCTTAATCATTGGAGACAAGAAGAAGGCGATCCTTTCCATCAACCGAAACCACCTCTTGGCGAAGAACCTGAAGCACTTACCGGCGAACCTATTCGTAATACCATTTTCTCTCTCATTTCCAGAGTATCTCGTCACGACTATATCATAAGCCAGATTCTAAACCTTATTCATTCGCTCGTTCCTACCGACAATCATCCCGGATTAATAAGTCAACGAGCTTCGCACCCGAGTTGTAGCCTTGGAAAATATGGTGCAAAACGTACCAGCTTCAGCAACATCAACGGCATCAACAGTACCACCAACAACAACACATGCCTCAACATCACAATCTGTACCTCGAGCATAATCATCATTTTACATGACGTTCTACATCATTTATCTTCGTTCGACATGATGATTATGTAATCTCTAATGTTCTAGAGATTATATATTCTTGTTCTAACGGTAAATCAAATGAGTCTAATATCATATTGACTCATTAAATCCATGATTACATCTGAGGAAAATATATATGCATATATGTTTTCTTAAAGATTGTAATTAAAAATTCTTTTGTACAAACTGTTAATGGTGAAAATATTTTAACGGGTAGGTAATACCAGAGGAATATTTAGATTTCACATTAATAAGTTATATTGTACATTCTTCAAATCTGATTCAGCAGTCATTTACTATCCTACTTACATCCACAGATATACGAATCCGTTCATCACAGAATAACCATTTTCATTCAATTTCATATTTGAATTTTAACCTATCAGAATCCAACAAGTGGCATAATGAAGAAAACATTTGACAAAATAAAATTTATTAGAAACAAACAAATTAACTATGAGAAATTTTGTTAAGAATTCACGCTAACAAAATCCTAGCTAACTGTTCCTAGCTAACTGTTAATTCCTTATTACATGTATTTATCGCAATTTAATTATCGCAATTTAAATTCTCGCAATTTTATTTATCGTCATTTAATTTCAGTTATTTATTTTATGCACTTTAAATATTGGGACACGTATACAAGGTTTTGACATATCATATCGACGCATCTATATATATTATTTGGAATAACCATAGACACTATATATGCAGTAATGCTTGAGTTAGCTATACAGAGTTGAGGTTGATTCTACAATAATATATATACTTTGAGTTGTGATCGAGTCTGAGACATGTACACGGGTCACGATACGTATTAATTAATTCGAATATTATATATTAAACTATATATGAATTATTGGACTGTCAACTGTGGACTATCGACTGTGGACTAATAACATTGGACAATTAAAATGAATCAAAATATTGATTATAACATATGAAACTAAACAATTCTTTAAGTTTGCCACTTGATTTCATTTTAAACCTCACTTGTATCTTGAAGATTACAATCTGCGTTCAAACCTTTCATGATTCTTGAAAACACCTCAATCAAGAGGATGAACCAACCACACTTCATCTATGGAAGAAAAGATTGATGTATATAGTTATCCACCTGAAAACTCTTAAAAACTGAGTAAACGTTTAACACGTATCTGTGCTAGCTTCTTTGGCGTTGTTATTACCAAAAATAACTTTACAATCTTACTTCAAATTAGCCAATTTTATCACAGCTCCAGCAAGTCAACTTCGACTTTTCGTTCGAAATAACCTTATTATAACCTTGATATATATGTGTGCTCTTTTATTGTTACTGGGGAACCTTTTATATTCCATCATATTACTCGTAGACGTAACAGCAACCTCGTTGCTCTCTGGCTTAAATCTCTTCAACAAATCACTATATTTATCTATTGAAGTCTTATCATGAACTCATCGGCATCTTGTAACGAGAATTGTCATACCAAGTATCGGGAAATCAGCAATCAGTATTTTGAATCTCGCAGCATTTCAACATCAAAAGTTATATATACATATAATATTTATCCCTTAGAATTATGATCTCTCATCCTGAAACTCTGAACAAATTATAAGGACTAAACTTGTATTTAAAGAATCCTGATGATTCTATTTCTGATGAAATCTTTAACGAATACCCTACTCCTTAATCGCTCTAAATCATTGTGAATGAATTTCTTCATCACACTTTGAATCTAAAAATTCTAAGATATTATCGTATCTTTCATTATAAATATCCTCGATATTTCTGAAAATATTTTAATAACTATTCTTAGCTGAAATCAATTATCTCTTCATGCTATCTGTATTACATCATAAAGGAAACCTTTTTAGTTTCTAAATTCTGAAAAGTTCGAATTTAAAATATAAATGTTATTGAAGTAGTTTTGGGAACTGAAGCATGAGTTAGTATAATATAATGACACTTGATCAACGTGATTATATTACAGTAAGTCATGCTGAGTTTCTAATGGAACGTGATGATTCACAGATCATAACGTCATCATGTGCCATGTTACATAACTCTTTCATTCTGCTTAACTTCTGAACATATCAAGAAAGTATATTCTTGATAGTTCTATTCTCAGTGATTCTGGTAATTTGACAAATCAAATTGTGCGATTTCGTTCTTTCTTGTTTAGAACATTAAGTTCATTCGAAACTCTATACCTACGAATTCTGGACCATTACTCGCTTTACTAGAGGTCGAGAAGAGAATAAAAAGGCAAAGAGCTCCGACATATAAAGGAGAATATAAAGCCCAACAAC
This sequence comes from Rutidosis leptorrhynchoides, assembly GCF_046630445.1. Taxonomy (NCBI): domain Eukaryota; kingdom Viridiplantae; phylum Streptophyta; class Magnoliopsida; order Asterales; family Asteraceae; genus Rutidosis; species Rutidosis leptorrhynchoides. Next base: position 61,018,169 of record NC_092340.1, on the reverse strand, counting down.
AACACATAAATTACAAACCGTGTATGTCAATGTTTATTGCAACATAAAGACACGGGAGAATTAAAAACACTATAACCCCAAGGGCGAAGTAGAAGAAAACATATTCCTCCAGTGGAAGTTGAAAAAGGAGAATGATTGTTGTGATAGTAAGGATAAGGACAAGGATCAGAACTGGATTAAGTATTTTCATAAACTTTTAAATTTGGTAATTGAGTATAGGAGTGATAAAATTAATGGAACGAAAAGGGTAAATTTATAGTAAAAAAAAAATCAGACAGAGCAATCTAGACAGATTATCACATTTAATTAAAGAGATCCTAATTTCCTTATTTACCGATGAATAAAATCTTTTATCGATACAAATATTATCTTTAAACCCCTTGAATTTCGGAAATCAACCGCGACTACGTCACCGGTTAAGACGAACCTTCATTTACTCATTTCACTCTTTTATGCTAGCTTCAATCGTACTCTTCACAAAATAAAAATCGTTTTGTCTATATTACTCGATGATGATAAAACTCTAATTTTCAGCATATATACATCATGAAAACATATTTATTGACAGCCATGACCATCCCAATCAAATTTCGGGACGAAATTTCTTTAACGGGTAGGTACTGTGATGATCCGAAAATTTTCGACTAAATTTAAACCTAATCTGTAAATGATCTCAAAACGATAAGCAAAGTCTGTAATGTAAGTCTTTAATATTTTTTAGAACTGTTTAGAGGTATTCATCAAACCTTTGACTACTCCCGACGATTCACGAACAATTGATTGTATATAACTATAAATATAAATATAGGTATATATAAATATATTTGAAATATTTATATAATATAAATTAAATATTAGAATTAAAAATGTAAAATAAAATACCAAATAATTAAATGTAATTTAAAATGAATCTATATTTACATATTTATGATTTCTATGTATAATTTTTATTATATGTATATTGTAATATATATAAAATTGATAAATAATAAATATTCGATAAAAGTTAATATATAATATATTATATGATTATTAAATATTTCATAAGTAATAATATATATAAATATGTGTGTGTGTGTGTATATATATATATATATATATATATATATATATATATATATATATATATATATATATATATATATAACAAATTAAATTATAGTTGCTATAATAATAATATTACTTTCATTATTATTACTAAAATAAATATCAGTATTAATAATATTATGATATAAATATGAATTTTGATATGCATAAATTGTTATATTATTATTATAATAAATATTATTATTATCTTTAATAATATTAAAATTATTATAATTAATATTATTATTAGTGTTATGAATAATATTATTATTACCATTTTTATAGTTAATACCATTATTATTATTATCATCTATTATAATTATAAATATTAGTATAAGTATTATTAGTGCCATTATTATTAATAATATTTCTGTATTATTATTTATTATTATTATTAATAGAATTATTATTATTAATTTATTTATATGTATTTATTATTAAAAAAATGATATAACAGTGATATTTTTTTTACTGGAATCAGTTCCTATCGTTATCTTGACTGTGAATGATTTTGTTTTTGTCCTAAATTTATTACACATCGATCTCAAGTCACAAATACAGATGCAATTCAGTTGAAGGTCATTATCTACTTTTAATTATTTTTATATTTCTTTCCTATTCCTGATTGATTCTTGTCGACCCTATCTGCCTACAAGACAATCGAATTAAACAATGTTAAGAAGGAATTCATTCAAGTACCCATTGACATTATCAATTAAAACCACAACAGCTTCAGTCTGATTAAAAATTAAACAAAAATTACTTTTATACAGCTCGCAACCTCTGTTCCTATTTCGTTTACTCAAAAATTCAATTTCGAATAGGGTTTCAAAAACTAAAAATGGGGTTTTGTTAGGAATCCTCTATTTGTACTTCCTGTAAAATTTCAACTCCCAATTTTTGTTATCAATGTCGAATTTAAGAGCCTAAGTTAAATTATCAAAAGTCAAAATAATTATTCATGAGGAAATTTGTAAAGGTCTTGATGTTACAGGTTCAATTGAGGATTTAGAAAGTTTTTAAGAGTGATTTGGGGCACATTTCATGTTATGATGGTAGTCTAAAACGATCTCAATTGCAAAATCATAGTTTGGGTTATTTTATTTTTTTCTTCAAAGCTTTAACAGCTGTTACAGCATTCTATATTTAATTATTTTTTTCTATTAACAGCAACTATCTAATTAAATCGTCTCTATTTTGTTATTAAATCCCAAAACTCATTTTGTATTATTTGTTAAGGTTGAACAGTTTCTGAGTATATAACTGAGAAGAAGAAGAAGAAGGTAAAAAGAGATAATATATATATATATATATATATATATATATATATATATATATATATATATATATATATATATATATATATATATATATATATATATATATATATATATATATATATATATAATATCGGGTAGGATAAATTTCAGAATGACAGAAGTGGTCGAGTGGTGTGGAAGGTTTTGGGTTTGCAAGTGGTTAAGAGTTCGAGCCTGGGGTGGGCTGCTAGTTTTTTTTTTGTTGAACACCTTCCTTGAGGTAGATTATTATTATTATTATTATTATTATTATTATTATTATTATTATTATTATTATTATTATTATTATTATTATTATTATTATTATTATTATTATTATTATTATTATTATTATTATTATTATTATTATTATTATTATTATTGTTGTTGTTGTTGTTATTATTAATGTTATTACTATTATTATATTTATTATTAGTATTATTTATTGTTATTATTATTAGTTAAGTTATAGTTATTATTATTACTATCTTTAATATAATTAATATTATTATCATTATAGATATTACTAAGTATGATTATTAAGTATTATTAGTATTATTATGCAAATAGTTATTAGTATAATTAATATTAGCATTATTATCATATATATAATTATTATTATTGATATTAATATCATTAAGTATCATTATCATTAATATTAGTATTAGAAGTACCCTTTAACATTAATTTTAGTATTATTAAATATAGGAACATTAAAAATTTATATTAAAACAATAAATATTATTAAACTTATCATTACTACTAAAAAATACTAATTTTGCTAAAACTATTATTTTTACTTTACCATTATTAGTAAAATTATCAGTTTTATTAAAATTACTATTATCAGCGTTACTATTATCCTTAAACTAGTATTACTACAATTAATAATTTTACAAAACAAAAGATATATATATATATATATATATATATATATATATATATATATATATATATATATATATATATATATATATTTATTTATTTATTTATTTATTTATTTATTACATAAAGGATAATAATACTACATAAAATTTCGTTTTAACTAATAACATTAATTAAAATATCAAATAAGTATCATAATGTAATATAATTATTAATAAAATTATATATTTCAGAATATTAATCTTAATACATAAAATAATATGTATACATTTGTTTGGTTACGATTATTTGTTTTAATATATATATATATATATATATATATATATATACGAATGATATAGGTTCGTGAATCCGAGGCCAACCCTGCAATTGTCAATATCGTAATATGTATTTTTAATTTCAAAATACAGTATGGTGAGTTTCATTTGCTCCCTTTTTAAATGCTTTTGCAATATATATATTTGGGACTGAGAATACATGCGCTGCTTTTATAAATGTTTTACGGAATAGACACAAGTAATCGAAACTACATTCTATGGTTGGATTATCGAAATCGAATATCACCCTTTTAGCTTGGTAACCTAAGAATTAGGGAACAGACACCCTAATTGACGCGAATCCTAAAGGTAGATCTGCGGGCACTAACTCCCCCCATACTGGAAAATGGTATGCTTTAGTACTTCGAGTTGTTAATACAGATGGATTTCTGTTTTGGGGATATTCTATATGCATTTTGTTAATGTCAGTTACCAGGTGTTCAATCTATATGAATGATTTTTAAACACTTTCCAGTGTATGATTATTGAATAAAGGAAATCTTGTGGTCTATTATATTATTAAAAATGATTGTTTATGATAAACTAATGAACTCACCAACCTTTTGGTTGACACTTGAAAGCATGTTTATTCTCAGGTATGAAAGAAATCTTCCGCTGTGCATTTGCTCATTTTAGAGATATTACTTGAAGTCATTCATGGCATATTTCAAAAGACGTTGCATTCCAGTCGTTGAGTTCATCAATAATATTATTAAGTCATTTATAGTTGGATATATTATGAAATGGTATGCATGCCGTCAATTTTCGATGTAAAGAAAGTTTGTCTTTTAAAAATGAATGCAATGTTTGTAAAATGTATCATATAGAGGTCAAGTACCTCGCGATATAACCAAATGTAATGTATTCGTCCAGATGGATTAGGACGGGTCGTTAGAATTGTCCCTCATTTAGCCTTAATTAATCACTAAGTCATTTCTAATAGCAATCATTGTTTTAGTGACATTGGCTTAAGTGTGTTGGTACTTGATGATCATACTAAGGATATCTAGATAAGAATTAAGATCACAAGTTATTATTTAACACTTATGTGTTAAGCCTAATCTGGGTTAATTTGTCATTAAGATGTCATTAGGAGTAATTAATCATAATTAGTGTTTTTATGACCAAAACTCATTTGAGTATGGAGAAGGCATCTATTCTAAACATGTTGAGAAAGGTTTCATGAATTATAGATGTCGGAAACTAGTCAAACTTTATTTGGTCAAAAATGGTAACAGAGAAAACTGCGGTCGCACTGCGGTTGACCGTGGTGGCGACCGTGCAACTTGTTTTCACAAATCTGCGTTGCAATTCAGTTTAGGGTTTCACGGTTGACTATGCGGTCAACCGTATCTCGACCGTGTGTTTAGCTGAACTTTTAATTCCATTCTTTAACCTATGTTTGACTTGGTTGTTTGCAAGATAAAGTATGGATTAGTGACCTTGCGTATTTTATGTTAAGATGTCAGTAATCACTTATGCATATGTATGTGTCATCATCAAAACATATTCTTTGGTTAATCATACTTTAGTTTATCATTTAGTGCATTAACCCACATTCAACCAACATTCTCCCCCTTTTTGATGATGACAAACATACAAGTGATGAGGGACATTTTGCTATAAATACGCAAGTGTTAACAATCACTTGTATCCATCTTTCTCCCCCTTTTGTCGAAGCAAAAAGGTTAGCTTCCCCTAGAACTAAGCTCGCCCTTAGAGCAAAACTCCCCCTTAAATTGTGCACATTAGAAAAACATATATTAAAACATAATAAGCACACATTTTATTCAAAGCAAGCATGAAATATAGTAATGCATATATGAAAATATGCATGGAAGACACATAAATTGGATGTATAGGTAGGCATTCTTCAAATTGCCTTGGACTATTTCTTGAGGTGAATGTAGTGATGAGTGTCTCTTATAATTCCTTCTAGCTTGTTTAGTGAAATGTCCCGTTCTTATTGATTAAAAACGTTCCATATTAATTGATTTCGTTGCGAGGTTTTGACCTCTATATGAGATGTTTTTCAAAGACTGCATTCATTTTAAAACAAACCATAACCTTTATTTCATCAATAAAGGTTTAAAAGTTTTACGTAGATTATCAAATAATGATAATCTAAAATATCCTGTTTACACACGACCATTACATAATGGTTTACAATACAAATATGTTACAACAAAATAAGTTTCTTGAATGCAGTTTTTACACAATATCATACAAGCATGGACTCCAAATATCGTCCTTATTTAAGTATGCGACAGCGGAAGCTCTTAATAATCACCTGAGAATAAACATGCTTTAAAACGTCAACAAAAATGTTGGTGAGTTATAGGTTTAACCTATATATATCAAATCATAATAATAGACCACAAGATTTCATATTTCAATACATATCCCATACATAGAGATAAAAATCATTCATATGGTGAACACCTGGTAACCGACATTAACAAGATGCATATATAAGAATATCCCCATCATTCCGGGACACCCTTCGGATATGATATAAATTTCGAAGTACTAAAGCATCCGGTACTTTGGATGGGGTTTGTTAGGCCCAATAGATCTATCTTTAGGATTCGCGTCAATTAGGGTGTCTGTTCCCTAATTCTTAGATTACCAGACTTAATAAAAAGGGGCATATTCGATTTCGATAATTCAACCATAGAATGTAGTTTCACGTACTTGTGTCTATTTTGTAAATCATTTATAAAACCTGCATGTATTCTCATCCCAAAAATATTAGATTTTAAAAGTGGGACTATAACTCACTTTCACAGATTTTTACTTCGTCGAGAAGTAAGACTTGGCCACTGTTGATTCACGAACCTATAACAATATATACATATATATTAAAGTATGTTCAAAATATATTTACAACACTTTTAATATATTTTGATGTTTTAAGTTTATTAAGTCAGCTGTCCTCGTTAGTAACCTACAACTAGTTGTCCACAGTTAGATGTACAGAAATAAATCAATAAATATTATCTTGAATCAATCCACGACCCAGTGTATACGTATCTCAGTATTGATCACAACTCAAACTATATATATTTTGGAATCAACCTCAACCCTGTATAGCTAACTCCAACATTCACATATAGAGTGTCTATGGTTGTTCCGAAATATATATAGATGTGTCGACATGATAGGTCGAAACATTGTATACGTGTCTATGGTATCTCAAGATTACATAATATATAATACAAGTTGATTAAGTTATGGTTGGAATAGATTTGTTACGAATTTTCACGTAGCTAAAATGAGAAAAATTATCCAATCTTGTTTTACCCATAACTTCTTCATTTTAAATCCGTTTTGAATGAATCAAATTGCTATGGTTTCATATTGAACTGTATTTTATGAATCTAAACAGAAAAAGTATAGGTTTATAGTCGGAAAAATAAGTTACAAGTCGTTTTTGTAAAGGTAGTCATTTCAGTCGAAAGAACGACGTCTAGATGACCATTTTAGAAAACATACTTCCACTTTGAGTTTAACCATAATTTTGGGATATAGTTTCATGTTCATAATAAAAATCATTTTCTCAGAATAACAACTTTTAAATCAAAGTTTATCATAGTTTTTAATTAACTAACCCAAAACAGCCCGCGGTGTTACTACGACGGCGTAAATCCGGTTTTACGGTGTTTTTCGTGTTTCCAGGTTTTAAATCATTAAGTTAGCATATCATATAGATATAGAACATGTGTTTAGTTAATTTTAAAAGTAAAGTTAGAAGGATTAACTTTTGTTTGCGAACAAGTTTAGAATTAACTAAACTATGTTCTAGTGATTACGAGTTTAAACCTTCGAATAAGATAGTTTTATATATATGAATCGAATGATGTTATGAACATCATTACTACCTCAAGTTTAGTAGGTAAACCTACTGGAAGTGACAAGAAATGATCTAGCTTCAAAGGATCTTGGATGGCTTGAAAGTTCTTGAAGTAGGATCATGACACAAAAACAAGTTCAAGTAAGATTTTCGCTCGAATTAAGATAGTTTATAGTTATAGAAATTGAATCAAAGTTTGAATATGAATATTACCTTGAATAAGAAAGATAACCTACTGTATATAACAAAGGTTTCTTGATCTTAGATGATTACTTGGAATGGATTAGAAAGCTTGGAAGTAAATTAGTAAACTTGAAGGAATTTTTGAAGTATTCTTGAAGTGTTCTTCCTATGATGATTATAGCTTGATTCTTGAAGTGATTTTTGATGAAGATGATGATTAACTACTGGAAAAATACGTTCATAATAGTGTGGGTGTGTTGAGAGAGAATTAGAAAGAGATTTGGAAGTGAAATGGAGTGAATGATGAGTGTTAATTGGTGAGTGGTGAGTGGGGTTAAAAGGAGTTCTAGTTAGTTGACTAGCTCATGGTAGAAGTTAAAATTGATTAGTCATACATGACATAATCAAGAGTGGAATCCCATGCTAGTTCCTATTGGTATATACCCATAGTAAGTACGTTTTGAAGCTGTGTATAATACGGGTAAGAATACGACTAGAATTCTTGATGAAAGAAAAGAATGGGAAAGTAACTGTAACCATTTTCGTTAAGTATGAGTGTTTTGATATATGTCTTGAAGTATTCCAAAAGTATTTTAATACATCTAAATACACTACATGTATATACATTTTAACGGAGTCGTTAAGTCATCGTTAGTCGTTACATGTAAGTGTTGTTTTGAAACCTTTAAGTTAACGATCTCAATTAATGTTGTTAACCCATTGTTTATTATATCTAATGAGATGTTAAATTATTATATTATCATGATATTATGATATATTAATATATCTTAATATGATATATATACATTTAAATGTCGTTACAACGATAATCGTTACATATATGTCTCGTTTCGAAATCCTTAAGTTAGTAGTCTTGTTTATATGTATATAACTCATTGTTAATATACTTATGGAGATACTTACTTATCATAATCTCATGTTAACCATATGTATATCCATATATATATCGTCAAGTCGTTTTTACAAGTTTTAACGTTCGTGAATCGCCGGTCAACTTGGGTGGTCAATTGTCTATATGAAACATATTTCAATTAATCAAGTCTTAACAAGTTTGATTGCTTAACATGTTGGAAACATTTAATCATGTAAATATCAATCTCAATTAATATATATAAACATGGAAAAGTTCGGGTCACTACAGTACCTACCCGTTAAATAAATTTCGTCCCGAAATTTTAAGCTGTTGAAGGTGTTGACGAATCTTCTGGAAATAGATGCGGGTATTTCTTCTTCATCTGATCTTCACGCTCCCAGGTGAACTCGGGTCCTCTACGAGCATTCCATCGAACCTTAACAATTGGTATCTTGTTTTGCTTAAGTCTTTTAACCTCACGATCCATTATTTCGACGGGTTCTTCGATGAATTGGAGTTTTTCATTGATTTGGATTTCATCTAACGGAATAGTGAGATCTTCTTTAGCAAAACATTTCTTCAAATTCGAGACGTGGAAAGTGTTATGTACAGCCGCGAGTTGTTGAGGTAACTCAAGTCGGTAAGCTACTGGTCCGACACGATCAATAATCTTGAATGGTCCAATATACCTTGGATTTAATTTCCCTCGTTTACCAAATCGAACAACGCCTTTCCAAGGTGCAACTTTAAGCATGACCATCTCTCCAATTTCAAATTCTATATCTTTTCTTTTAATGTCAGCGTAGCTCTTTTGTCGACTTTGGGCGGTTTTCAACCGTTGTTGAATTTGGATGATCTTCTCGGTAGTTTCTTGTATAATCTCCGGACCCGTAATCTGTCTATCCCCCACTTCACTCCAACAAATCGGAGACCTGCACTTTCTACCATAAAGTGCTTCAAACGGCGCCATCTCAATGCTTGAATGGTAGCTGTTGTTGTAGGAAAATTCTGCTAACGGTAGATGTCGATCCCAACTGTTTCCGAAATCAATAACACATGCTCGTAGCATGTCTTCAAGCGTTTGTATCGTCCTTTCGCTCTGCCCATCAGTTTGTGGATGATAGGCAGTACTCATGTCTAGACGAGTTCCTAATGCTTGCTGTAATGTCTGCCAGAATCTTGAAATAAATCTGCCATCCCTATCAGAGATAATAGAGATTGGTATTCCATGTCTGGAGACGACTTCCTTCAAATACAGTCGTGCTAACTTCTCCATCTTGTCATCTTCTCTTATTGGCAGAAAGTGTGCTGATTTGGTGAGACGATCAACTATTACCCAAATAGTATCAAAACCACTTGCAGTCCTTGGCAATTTAGTGATGAAATCCATGGTAATGTTTTCCCATTTCCATTCTGGGATTTCGGGTTGTTGAAGTAGACCTGATGGTTTCTGATGCTCAGCTTTGACCTTAGAACACGTCAAACATTCTCCTACATATTTAGCAACATCGGCTTTCATACCCGGCCACCAAAAATGTTTCTTGAGATCCTTGTACATCTTCCCCGTTCCAGGATGTATTGAGTATCTGGTTTTATGAGCTTCTCTAAGTACCATTTCTCTCATATCTCCAAATCTTGGTACCCAAATCCTTTCAGCCCTATACCGGGTTCCGTCTTCCCGAATATTAAGATGCTTCTCCGATCCTTTGGGTATTTCATCCTTTAAATTTCCTTCTTTTAAAACTCCTTGTTGCGCCTCCTTTATTTGAGTAGTAAGGTTATTATGAATCATTATATTCATAGATTTTACTCGAATGGGTTCTCTGTCCTTCCTGCTCAAGGCATCGGCTACCACATTTGCCTTTCCCGGGTGGTAACGAATCTCAAAGTCGTAATCATTCAATAATTCAATCCACCTACGCTGCCTCATATTCAGTTGTTTCTGATTAAATATGTGTTGAAGACTTTTGTGGTCGGTATATATAATACTTTTGACCCCATATAAGTAGTGCCTCCAAGTCTTTAATGCAAAAACAACCGCGCCTAATTCCAAATCATGCGTCGTATAATTTTGTTCGTGAATCTTCAATTGTCTAGACGCATAAGCAATCACCTTCGTTCGTTGCATTAATACACAACCGAGACCTTGCTTTGATGCGTCACAATAAATCACAAAATCATCATTCCCTTCAGGCAATGACAATATAGGTGCCGTAGTTAGCTTTTTCTTCAATAACTGAAACGCTTTGTCTTGTTCATCATTCCATTCAAATTTCTTCCCTTTATGCGTTAATGCAGTCAAGGGTTTTGCTATTCTGGAAAAGTCTTGGATGAACCTTCTGTAGTAACCAGCTAGTCCTAAAAACTGGCGTATGTGTTTCGGAGTTTTTGGGGTTTCCCACTTTTCAACAGTTTCTATCTTTGCCGGATCCACCTTAATACCTTCTTTGTTCACTATGTGACCGAGGAATTGAACTTCTTCCAACCAAAATGCACACTTTGAAAACTTAGCGTACAATTCTTCCTTCCTCAATACTTCTAACACCTTTCTCAAATGTTCACCGTGTTCTTGGTCATTCTTTGAGTAAATAAGTATGTCATCAATGAAAACAATGACAAACTTGTCAAGGTATGGTCCACACACTCGGTTCATAAGGTCCATGAACACAGCTGGTGCATTAGTTAAACCAAACGGCATGACCATAAACTCGTAATGACCGTAACGTGTTCTGAAAGCAGTCTTTGGAATATCATCTTCTTTCACCCGCATTTGATGATACCCGGAACGTAAGTCAATCTTTGAATAAACAGACGAGCCTTGTAGTTGATCAAATAAGTCGTCGATTCTCGGTAGTGGGTAGCGGTTCTTGATGGTAAGTTTGTTCAACTCTCGGTAGTCGATACACAACCTGAATGTACCATCTTTCTTCTTGACAAACAAAACAGGAGCTCCCCACGGTGATGTGCTTGGTCGAATGAAACCACGCTCTAAAAGTTCTTGTAATTGGCTTTGCAGTTCTTTCATCTCGCTGGGTGCGAGTCTGTAAGGAGCACGAGCTATTGGTGCAGCTCCTGGTACAAGATCTATTTGAAATTCAACGGATCGCTGTGGGGGTAATCCCGGTAATTCTTTCGGAAATACATCGGGAAATTCTTTTGCAATGGGAACATCATTGATGCTCTTTTCTTCAGTTTGTACTTTCTCGACGTGTGCTAGAACAGCATAGCAACCTTTTCTTATTAGTTTTTGTGCCTTCAAATTACTAATAAGATGTAGCTTCGTGTTGCCCTTTTCTCCGTACACCATTAAGGGTTTTCCTTTTTCTCGTATAATGCGAATTGCATTTTTGTAACAAACGATCTCTGCTTTCACTTCTTTCAACCAGTCCATACCGATTATCACATCAAAACTCCCTAACTCTACTGGTATCAAATCAATCTTAAATGTTTCGCTAACCAGTTTAATTTCTCGATTCCGACATATATTATCTGCTGAAATTAATTTACCATTTGCTAATTCGAGTAAAAATTTACTATCCAAAGGCGTCAATGGACAACTTAATTTAGCACAAAAATCTCTACTCATATAGCTTCTATCCGCACCCGAATCAAATAAAACGTAAGCAGATTTATTGTCAATAAGAAACGTACCCGTAACAAGCTCCGGGTCTTCCTGTGCCTCTGCCGCATTAATATTGAAAACTCTTCCGCGGCCTTGTCCATTCGTGTTCTCCTGGTTCGGGCAATTTCTAATAATGTGGCCCGGTTTTCCACATTTATAACAAACTACATTGGCATAACTTGCTCCGACACTACTTGCTCCGCCATTACTTGTTCCGACACCATTTGTTCCTTTCGTTCTGTTAACCCCTGGTCCGTAGACATCACACTTCGCCGCGCTATGACCATTTCTTTTACACTTGTTGCAAAATTTGGTGCAGAACCCCGAGTGATACTTTTCACACCTTTGGCATAGCTGCTTCTGATTGTTGTTGTTGTTGCGGTTATTATTGTTGTTAAGATGATTGTTGTGGTTGTTGTTGTTGTTGTTGTTGTTGTTGTTGGGCCGTTTGTTGTAGTTGCGATTGATGTTGCGATTGTTAGGATAGTTGTTGCGATTATTGTTATAATTGCTGTTGTTATTGTATTGGTGATTCTTATCACCGTTTTCCTCCCACTTTCTTTTGACTTGCTTCACATTGGCCTCTTCAGCAGTCTGTTCTTTAATTCTTTCTTCAATCTGGTTCACTAGTTTGTGAGCCATTCTACATGCCTGTTGTATGGAGGCGGGCTCGTGTGAACTTATATCTTCTTGGATTCTTTCTGGTAATCCTTTCACAAACGCGTCGATCTTCTCTTCCTCATCTTCGAATGCTCCCGGACACAATAGGCACAATTCTGTGAATCGTCTTTCATACGTGGTAATATCAAATCCTTGGGTTCGTAACCCTCTAAGTTCCGTCTTGAGCTTATTGACCTCGGTTCTGGGACGGTACTTCTCGTTCATCAAGTGCTTGAATGCTGACCACGGTAGTGCGTACGCATCATCTTGTCCCACTTGCTCTAGATAGGTATTCCACCATGTTAACGCAGAACCTGTAAAGGTATGCGTAGCGTACTTCACTTTGTCCTCTTCAGTACACTTACTTATGGCAAACACCGATTCGACCTTCTCGGTCCACCGTTTCAATCCGATCGGTCCTTCGGTTCCATCAAATTCCAAAGGTTTGCAGGCAGTGAATTCTTTGTAGGTGCATCCTACACGATTTCCTGTACTGCCAGATCCAAGGTTATTGTTGGTATATAGCGCAGCCTGTACTGCGGCTATGTTTGAAGCTAGAAAAGTACGGAATTCCTCTTCATTCATATTCACGGTGTGTCGAGTAGTCGGTGCCATTTCCTTCAAAATAGTTAAATGGAACAAGTTAATCATACAGAATATTAAGAGTAGTTAATAGTATTTCGTAGCATAATATGAACTCATTTATAAAAGCTTTTTCTTCATATTAGCGTTTTATAAGTTTAAATTCGGGTAGTACCTACCCGTTAAGTTCATACTTAGTAGCTAATATACAATTCAACTACTATACAATTCTATATGAAAAACTGATTGTAATAATATTTCGCGTTCAAACTTTTACACAATATTTTACAAACTTACAATACCGCTTATTTTACATATAGCATGAAATATAGCACACAATAAATTTGATACAAGATGGTTGTGAAGATAATTCTAGCTAGTACACAAGTCGTTCAGCAAAGGCAATAAAGACACGTAATTCATACGTCCAGAAACAAGTCATGCATTCTGGTTTTACTAGGATTACTTCCCATCCTTGGTCTTGTAGAACATAACCGTTATGGCCGTTGATAAGACAGCGTGTTGTAACGTCGTCAAAGGGACGAGGGTTACGTAATGACCAACAGTCTCGTAATAACCTAAAAACCTCATTTCTTACCCCAATTACCGACTCCGTCACTTGAGGGAACGTTTTGTTTAATAGTTGTAGCCCGATGTTCTTGTTCTCACTTTGGTGAGAAGCGAACATTACTAACCCGTAAGCATAACATGCTTCTTTATGTTGCATGTTAGCCGCTTTTTCTAAATCACGAAGTCCTATATTTGGATATACTGAGTCAAAATAATTTCTTAACCCGTTGCGTAAAATAGCATTTGGGTTCCCCGCAATATATGCATCAAAGTAAACACATCGTAACTTATGGATTTCCCAATGTGATATCCCCCATCTTCCGAACGAAAGCCTTTTATAAACCAAATCATTCTTGGAACGTTCTTCGAATGTCTTACAAACTGATCTCGCCTTAAATAGTTGTGCCGAGGAATTCTGACCGACTCTAGACAAGATTTCATCAATCATGTCTCCGGGTAGGTCTCTTAAAATATTGGGTTGTCTATCCATTTTGTGTTTTTATACTGTAAAATTGACAAGAGTTAGATTCATAAAAAAATACTTATTAATACAAGCAATTTTTACATATATCATAAAGCATAAGCACACTATATTACATATATTACACCACACGAATACAACTATCTTATTCCGACTCGCTTGTTTCTTCTTCTTTGGTTTTGGTTCGTTTTCCCAAGTTTCTAGGGATATATGATGTTCCCCTAATACGAGCCGTTATTTTCCACATTGGTTTAGAAAAACCTGGTGGTTTAGAGGTTCCCGGGTCATTGTTACAACTTAAGGACTTCGGGGGTTGACGATACATATAAAGTTCATCGGGGTTGGAATTAGATTTCTCTATTTTTATGCCCTTTCCCTTATTATTTTCTTTTGCCTTTTTAAATTCAGTTGGGGTAATTTCTATAACATCATCGGAATTCTCGTCGGAATCCGATTCATCGGAGAATTGGTAATCCTCCCAATATTTTGCTTCCTTAGCGGAAACACCATTGACCATAATTAACCTTGGTCGGTTGGTTGAGGATTTTCTTTTACTTAACCGTTTTATTATTTCCCCCACCGGTTCTATTTCTTCATCCGGTTCCGATTCTTCTTCCGATTCCGATTCTTCTTCTGGTTCTGACTCTTCTTCCGGTTCCTCTTCGGGAACTTGTGAATCAGTCCACGAATCATTCCAATTTACATTTGACTCTTCATTATTATTAGGTGAGTTAATGGGACTTGTTCTAGAGGTAGACATATATCACATAATATCAAACGCGTTAAGAGATTAATATATCACATAATATTCACATGTTAAAAATATATAGTTTCCAACAAAATTTGTTAAGCAATCATTTTTCAAGTAAACACGGTCGAAGTCCAGACTCACTAATGCATCCTAACAAACTACATAAGACACACTAATGCAAAATTCTGGTTCTCTAAGACCAACGCTCTGATACCAACTGAAATGTCCCGTTCTTATTGATTAAAAACGTTCCATATTAATTGATTTCGTTGCGAGGTTTTGACCTCTATATGAGATGTTTTTCAAAGACTGCATTCATTTTAAAACAAACCATAACCTTTATTTCATCAATAAAGGTTTAAAAGTTTTACGTAGATTATCAAATAATGATAATCTAAAATATCCTGTTTACACACGACCATTACATAATGGTTTACAATACAAATATGTTACAACAAAATAAGTTTCTTGAATGCAGTTTTTACACAATATCATACAAGCATGGACTCCAAATATCGTCCTTATTTAAGTATGCGACAGCGGAAGCTCTTAATAATCACCTGAGAATAAACATGCTTTAAAACGTCAACAAAAATGTTGGTGAGTTATAGGTTTAACCTATATATATCAAATCATAATAATAGACCACAAGATTTCATATTTCAATACATATCCCATACATAGAGATAAAAATCATTCATATGGTGAACACCTGGTAACCGACATTAACAAGATGCATATATAAGAATATCCCCATCATTCCGGGACACCCTTCGGATATGATATAAATTTCGAAGTACTAAAGCATCCGGTACTTTGGATGGGGTTTGTTAGGCCCAATAGATCTATCTTTAGGATTCGCGTCAATTAGGGTGTCTGTTCCCTAATTCTTAGATTACCAGACTTAATAAAAAGGGGCATATTCGATTTCGATAATTCAACCATAGAATGTAGTTTCACGTACTTGTGTCTATTTTGTAAATCATTTATAAAACCTGCATGTATTCTCATCCCAAAAATATTAGATTTTAAAAGTGGGACTATAACTCACTTTCACAGATTTTTACTTCGTCGAGAAGTAAGACTTGGCCACTGTTGATTCACGAACCTATAACAATATATACATATATATTAAAGTATGTTCAAAATATATTTACAACACTTTTAATATATTTTGATGTTTTAAGTTTATTAAGTCAGCTGTCCTCGTTAGTAACCTACAACTAGTTGTCCACAGTTAGATGTACAGAAATAAATCAATAAATATTATCTTGAATCAATCCACGACCCAGTGTATACGTATCTCAGTATTGATCACAACTCAAACTATATATATTTTGGAATCAACCTCAACCCTGTATAGCTAACTCCAACATTCACATATAGAGTGTCTATGGTTGTTCCGAAATATATATAGATGTGTCGACATGATAGGTCGAAACATTGTATACGTGTCTATGGTATCTCAAGATTACATAATATATAATACAAGTTGATTAAGTTATGGTTGGAATAGATTTGTTACGAATTTTCACGTAGCTAAAATGAGAAAAATTATCCAATCTTGTTTTACCCATAACTTCTTCATTTTAAATCCGTTTTGAATGAATCAAATTGCTATGGTTTCATATTGAACTGTATTTTATGAATCTAAACAGAAAAAGTATAGGTTTATAGTCGGAAAAATAAGTTACAAGTCGTTTTTGTAAAGGTAGTCATTTCAGTCGAAAGAACGACGTCTAGATGACCATTTTAGAAAACATACTTCCACTTTGAGTTTAACCATAATTTTTGGATATAGTTTCATGTTCATAATAAAAATCATTTTCTCAGAATAACAACTTTTAAATCAAAGTTTATCATAGTTTTTAATTAACTAACCCAAAACAGCCCGCGGTGTTACTACGACGGCGTAAATCCAGTTTTACGGTGTTTTTCGTGTTTCCAGGTTTTAAATCATTAAGTTAGCATATCATATAGATATAGAACATGTGTTTAGTTAATTTTAAAAGTAAAGTTAGAAGGATTAACTTTTGTTTGCGAACAAGTTTAGAATTAACTAAACTATGTTCTAGTGATTACGAGTTTAAACCTTCGAATAAGATAGTTTTATATATATGAATCGAATGATGTTATGAACATCATTACTACCTCAAGTTTAGTAGGTAAACCTACTGGAAGTGACAAGAAATGATCTAGCTTCAAAGGATCTTGGATGGCTTGAAAGTTCTTGAAGTAGGATCATGACACAAAAACAAGTTCAAGTAAGATTTTTGCTCGAATTAAGATAGTTTATAGTTATAGAAATTGAATCAAAGTTTGAATATGAATATTACCTTGAATAAGAAAGATAACCTACTGTATATAACAAAGGTTTCTTGATCTTAGATGATTACTTGGAATGGATTAGAAAGCTTGGAAGTAAATTAGTAAACTTGAAGGAATTTTTGAAGTATTCTTGAAGTGTTCTTCCTATGATGATTATAGCTTGATTCTTGAAGTGATTTTTGATGAAGATGATGATTAACTACTGGAAAAATACGTTCATAATAGTGTGGGTGTGTTGAGAGAGAATTAGAAAGAGATTTGGAAGTGAAATGGAGTGAATGATGAGTGTTAATTGGTGAGTGGTGAGTGGGGTTAAAAGGAGTTCTAGTTAGTTGACTAGCTCATGGTAGAAGTTAAAATTGATTAGTCATACATGACATAATCAAGAGTGGAATCCCATGCTAGTTCCTATTGGTATATACCCATAGTAAGTACGTTTTGAAGCTGTGTATAATACGGGTAAGAATACGACTAGAATTCTTGATGAAAGAAAAGAATGGGAAAGTAACTGTAACCATTTTCGTTAAGTATGAGTGTTTTGATATATGTCTTGAAGTATTCCAAAAGTATTTTAATACATCTAAATACACTACATGTATATACATTTTAACGGAGTCGTTAAGTCATCGTTAGTCGTTACATGTAAGTGTTGTTTTGAAACCTTTAAGTTAACGATCTCAATTAATGTTGTTAACCCATTGTTTATTATATCTAATGAGATGTTAAATTATTATATTATCATGATATTATGATATATTAATATATCTTAATATGATATATATACATTTAAATGTCGTTACAATGATAATCGTTACATATATGTCTCGTTTCGAAATCCTTAAGTTAGTAGTCTTGTTTATATGTATATAACTCATTGTTAATATACTTATGGAGATACTTACTTATCATAATCTCATGTTAACCATATGTATATCCATATATATATCGTCAAGTCGTTTTTACAAGTTTTAACGTTCGTGAATCGCCGGTCAACTTGGGTGGTCAATTGTCTATATGAAACATATTTCAATTAATCAAGTCTTAACAAGTTTGATTGCTTAACATGTTGGAAACATTTAATCATGTAAATATCAATCTCAATTAATATATATAAACATGGAAAAGTTCGGGTCACTACATTTAGATGCCGTTCGATTTTTAGAACATTTTCGTAAATGACACTTCTTTGTCCTGTGGTCAAAAGGAGGTTAAAGTTTGGAGGGTTATTAAGAGAAGGTTCAACAAATGGTCTGGTTGAAGCTCTACAAATCGGGTATGACGAAACTTGAGCAGCGTAGTGATAGAAAGTCATCAATTTGAGATGAGTAAAGAGTTTAGTTAAGTGAAGGCCATAAGGTAGTTTCAAGAAGGGTTCTTAAGTAGCCTGTTGCATTCTAGATGCCATCAGAAATGCAATGTTTACCTTAAGTGAGTGTATGAGACACCACAAAAGAGTAACCTCATTTGCATTCATTCTCCAAAGTAATTCACCCTTTCCATATACGTTTATGGAGATGATCTATTGTCATAGATCATATGTTGAAGCAAGGTGATGCACTAAGAAACCCTCTTTGTTGACGGACTCAAATTTGAGTGGTCCTTCACTCAGTGTTTCAAGAACACATTCTTTTTCTAACCATTCCGAAAACTCATCAAATAAGTTTGGGTTAAGAAAGAATTTGATCCCGTTACTTGGAACATCCATGATGTTTCCAAATTCTTCAAGTGTCAAGGAATAGCTTTTGCCATAGAGAGTGAATGATATCTTCATATCATCATGGAATTGGAAGTTTGTATAGAATTCAATCACATGAAGAGGATATAGAGGTCCTTGAAGATTGAGAAATACATTCTAATTCACAATAAAGAAGTTGGCCAGCGAATAGGTTGAGAGTTGATGGGTTGAAACTTCTCTTCCTTCGACAATTTGTCTCATGATTTGAATGTGGGTTTTTAGGGATTGTGATGGTGGGTATGAGTTTTAGTTGAATGCACTAGTTTTTATAGAGACTTACTAGGAATCACTTTTACTTTTTCACAAGAGAGGTAGGTTAAATGAATAAAGTCTTTTGGTTGACAAGTCAATTTTCACTTGATAAAAGTTATTGAGCCTAATAGGACAAAATGATTCGTCAGTTTATGTAGGGTTTATTCTGTGGTTGAGCTGTGGTCGTCCGTGATGTAAGCCGTGGATTAATCGTTTTTTTTTAAAACTTAAGCTCATTGGTACAGGACATACATGGTTAGGTTCACAGTCGACATGTTTGGACTAAAAACATGTAATAAGCACACACAAATACTTTATTAAACATGCATATTGAAGTTCTCATACGTTATTATCTTAAACATTCAACCATTCAACCATAGAAAGTTTTGATGAGAGTTTGTTAGAATTCTTCGCTCGAATCATCATCATCCTCATTTCTTGACCTACAGATCAAGCTTCTGATCACTCCTTTCAGTAATTTCTTCACCTTTGATTCCTTTTTCAGACTTTTAATTTGAGTCTGATAGATCTTATCCATCTTGGCATTGACCCCAAGATCCCTTACCGATTCATTCTCTTCTTCATTTTCACGGTCTGATATCTCAATAGCTCCTCTGCTCGTTCCTATCTCATTGGTAGTTCTTCTTCATTTGGAGGTTGATCCTCCTGTTGTTTTTGGTGGTAGGATTGGTTTATGAGTGAGTGGAAGAGAGTCATCACTTGTGATTTTGGGGTGCCTAAACAGTTTGTTTAGATGCATTCCATAAGGCAATCCTCGAGTTGTTTCGGTGATGAGTCCACTCATCCTGGTTGCCATCAGATAGGCAATATTTACTTTGATTCCATTTTTCAAGCACCACAAGAGTGTAGCGACCCGACAAAAACGTCATTGATGGTGCCATCTACTTAGGTCCCGTTACGTGGTCATAAGTCTTTAAAACAATGTTTGACCAAAAATATGTTGCATTCATTTCAATTATAAAGATGTTTCAAAGTTTACAAAGTAGTTCGACGACCAAACATGTTACAACGTTTTAAGTACAATTGAAACCTATGCGATACAAATTAAGTTAAGTCAAAAGACGCTCCACGTATGCATGTATACTCGACATCCAAGAAAGTATCAAAAATAATGTGCGGAAGCATGTATCACCTAGCGTTCAAAGACCTGAGAAAACATATTGAAAACTGTCAACGAAAAATGTTGGTGAAATCATAGGTGTATTAGTAACGTTGTTTTTGAACCACAAGATTTAATATAGTTGATTATCCAAATCATTTGTATTCCAAAAGTATGTTCACGAGCACCCAATTATCAAGACTTAACTATTTTGTACCCTGTTACGTAGTGTTAGAACATACACTATATTCGAAAATATATTTCATCCGCTAACGGTAGCGAACCGTCCGAATGAGGGCTCGTCAAGCCCAATGTGATCACATAACATAAGTTCACATTTACACCCTGCAAGTGTAACTAATGATAATTGAATTGAGGCTTTTTGTTCTAACTCGCTGTAGAATATTTGTTTTCGTACTTGTGTTCAAAGCATAAAAGTATGATACGTATATGTTTCTCATCCCATAGTTTAAAAGTAAAAGTTGTTGAAAAGGTGGGACTATGATCTCACCTTGGTTGCATGAATAGTAAATTGTACTTCACAAAGTAACGTGTGCAAGAACGAATGCTAGTCTTGACCTAAAAAAATAGGTTCGTTTCAATATCGGTAAACACAGTTGGTCAAAGTGTTCAATTAGTCCTATTGCTCATTACGACTCGATTATAAAGCATGTGAATCAAGTTGTCAAGTTTGTAGTGACCCGAACTTTTCCATGTTTATATATATTAATTGAGATTGATATTTACATGATTAAATGTTTCCAACATGTTAAGCAATCAAACTTGTTAAGACTTGATTAATTGAAATAGGTTTCATATAGACAATTGACCACCCAAGTTGAACGGTGATTCACGAACGTTAAAACTTGTAAAAACTATATGATGACATATATATATGGATATATATATATAGTTAACATGATATTATGATAAGTAAACATATCATTAAGTATATTAACAATGAACTACATATGTAAAAACAAGACTACTAACTTAATGATTTTGAAACGAGACATATATGTAACGATTATCGTTGTAACGACATTTAATGTATATATATCATATTAAGAGATATTTATACATCATAATATCATGATAATATAATAATTTAAAATCTCATTTGATATTATAAACATTGGGTTAACAACACTTAACAAGATCGTTAACCTAAAGGTTTCAAAACAACACATACATGTAACGACTAACGATGACTTAACGACTCAGTTAAAATGTATATACATGTAGTGTTTTAATATGTATTCATACACTTTTGAAAGACTTCAAGACACTTATCAAAATACTTCTACTTAACAAAAATGCTTACAATTACATCCGCGTTCAGTTTCATCAACAATTCTACTCGTATGCACCCGTATTCGTACTCGTACAATACACAGCTTTTAGATGTATGTACTATTGGTATATACACTCCAATGATCAGCTCTTAGTAGCCCATGTGAGTCACCTAACACATGTGGGAACCATCATTTGGCAACTAGCATGAAATATCTCATAAAATTACAAAAATATGAGTAATCATTCATGACTTATTTACATGAAAACAAAATTACATATCCTTTATATCTAATCCATACACCAACGACCAAAAACACCTACAAACACTTTCATTCTTCAATTTTCTTCGTCTGATTGATCTCTCTCAAGTTCTATCTTCAAGTTCTAAGTGTTCTTCATAAATTCCAAAAGTTCTAGTTTCATAAAATCAAGAATACTTCCAAGATTGCAAGTTTACTTCCAAGTTTTCTAAATCCATTCCAAGTAACCATCCAAGATCAAGAAACCTTTGTTACTTAAAGTAGGTTATATTTCTAATACAAGGTAATAATAATATTCAAACTTTAATTCAATTTCTATAACTATAACAATCTTATTTCGAGTGGAAATCTTACTTGAAATTGTTTTCGTGTCATGATTCTGCTTCAAGAACTTTCAAGCCATCCAAGGATCCTTTGAAGCTAGATCCATTTTTCTCATTTCCAGTAGGTTTATCCAAGGAACTTGAGGTAGTAATGATGTTCATAACATCATTCGATTCATACATAAAAAGTTGTCTTATTCAACGTTATAAACTTGTAATCACTAGAACATAGTTTAGTTAATTCTAAACTTGTTCGCAAATAAAGTTAATCCTTCTAACTAGACTTTTAAAATCAACTAAAAACATGTTCTATATCTATATGATATGCTAACTTAATGATTTAAAACCCGGAAACACGATAAACACCATAAAACTGTATATACGCCATCGTAGTAATACCGGGGGCTGTTTTGGTTGGGATAATTAAAAGCTAAGAAGAACTTTGATTTAAAAGCTATACTTCTGGAAAAAATGATTTTTCTTATGAACATGAAACTATATCCAAAAATCATGGTTAAACTCAAAGTAAAAGTATGTTTTTCAAAATGGTCATCAAGATGTCGTTCTTTCGACGGAAATGACTACCTCTTTCAAAAACGACTTGTAACTTGTATTTCTGACTACAAACTTATACTTTTTCTATTTAGATTCATAAAGTTAAGTTCAATACGAAACCGTGGCCACTGGAATCACTCAAAATGGATTAGAAACGAAGAAATGGCGAGTAAAACAAGATTGATAAAAACTACTCATTTTACCTACGTGAAAGTTAGTAATAAATCTATTCCAACCATAACCTAATCAACTTATATTGTATATTATGTAATCTTGAGATACCATAGACACGTATACAATGTTTCGACCTATCATGTCGACCCATCTATATATATATATATTGCGGAACAACCATAGACACTCTATATGTGAATGTTGGAGTTAGCTATACAGGGTTGAGGTTGATTCCAAAATATATATATAGTTTGAGTTGTGATCAATACTGAGATACGTATACACTGGGTCGTGGATTGATTCAAGATAATATTTATCGATTTATTTCTGTACATCTAACTGTGGACAACTAGTTGTAGGTTACTAACGAGGACAGCTGACTTAATAAACTTAAAACATCAAAATGTATTAAAAGTATTGTAAATATATTTTGAACATACTTTGATATATATGTATATATTGTTATAGGTTCGTGAATCAACCAGTGGCCAAGTCTTACTTCCCGACGAAGTAAAAATCTGTGAAAGTGAGTTATAGTCCCACTTTTAAAATCTAATATTTTTGGGATGAGAATACATGCAGGTTTTATAAATGATTTACAAAATAGACACAAGTACGTGAAACTACATTCTATGGTTGAATTATCGAAATCAAATATGCCCCTTTTTATTAAGTCTGGTAATCTAAGAATTAGGGAACAGACACCCTAATTGACGCGAATCCTAAAGATAGATCTATTGGGCCTAACAAACCCCATCCAAAGTACCGGATGCTTTAGTACTTCGAAATTTATATCATATCCGAAGGGTGTCCCGGAATGATAGGGATATTCTTATATATGCATCTTGTTAATGTCGGTTACCAGGTGTTCACCATATGAATGATTTTTATCTCTATGTATGGGATGTGTATTGAAATATGAAATCTTGTGGTCTATTATTATGATTTGATATATATAGGTTAAACCTATAACTCACCAACATTTTTGTTGACGTTTTAAGCATGTTTATTCTCAGGTGATTATTAAGAGCTTCCGCTGTTGCATACTTAAATAAGGACGAGATTTGGAGTCCATGCTTGTATGATATTGTGTAAAAACTGCATTCAGGAAACTTATTTTGTTGTAACATATTTGTATTGTAAACCATTATGTAATGGTCGTGTGTAAACAGGATATTTTAGATTATCATTATTTGATAATCTACGTAAAGCTTTTTAAACCTTTATTGATGAAATAAAGGTTATGGTTTGTTTTAAAATGAATGCAGTCTTTGAAAAACGTCTCATATAGAGGTCAAAACCTCGCAACGAAATCAATTAATATGGAACGTTTTTAATCAATAAGAACGGGACATTTCAGTTGGTATCCGAGCGTTGGTCTTAGAGAACCAGAATTTTGCATTAGTGTGTCTTATCGAGTTTGTTAGGATGCATTAGTGAGTCTGGACTTCGACCGTGTTTACTTGAAAAATGATTGCTTAACAAATTTTGTTGGAAACTATATATTTTTAACATGTGAATATTATGTGATATATTAATCTCTTAACGCGTTTGATATTATGTGATAGATGTCTACATCTAGAACAAGTCCCATTGACTCACCTAATAATAATGAAGAGTCAAATGTAAATTGGAATGATTCGTGGACTGATTCACAAGTTCCCGAAGAGGAACCGGAAGAAGAGTCGGAACCGGAAGAAGAGTCGGAACCGGAAGAAGAATCGGAACCGGATGAAGAAATAGAACCGGTGGGGGAAATAATAAAACGGTTAAGTAAAAGAAAATCCTCAACCAACCGACCAAGGTTAATTATGGTCCATGGTGTTTCCGCCAAGGAAGAAAAATATTGGGAGGATTACCAATTCTCCGATGAATCGGATTCCGACGAGAATTCCGATGATGTTATAGAAATTACCCCAACTGAATTTAAAAAGGCAAAAGAAAATAATAAGGGAAAGGGCATAAAAATAGAGAGATCTAATTCCAACCCCGATGAACTTTATATGTATCGTCAACCCTCGAAGTCCTTAAGTTGTAACAATGACCCGGGAACCTCTAAACCACCAGGTTTTTCTAAACCAATGTGGAAAACGACGGCTCGTATTAGGGGAACATCATATATCCCTAGAAACTTGGCAAAACGAACCAAAACCGAAGAAGAAGAAACAAGCGAGTCGGAATAAGATAGTTGTATTCGTGTGGTGTAATATATGTAATATAGTGTGCTTATGCTTTATGATATATGTAAAAATTGCTTGTATTAATAAGTATTTTTTTTTTTAATCTAACTCTTGTCTATTTTACAGTATAAAAACACAAAATGGATAGACAACCCAATATTTTAAGAGACCTACCCGGAGACATGATTGATGAAATCTTGTCTAGAGTCGGTCAGAATTCTTCGGCACAACTATTTAAGGCGAGATCAGTTTGTAAGACATTCGAAGAACGTTCCAAGAATGCCTTGGTTTATAAAAGGCTTTCGTTCGAAAGATGGGGGATATCACATTGGGAAATCCATAAGTTACGATGTGTTTACTTTGACGCATATATTGCGGGGAACCCAAATGCTATTTTACGCAATGGGTTAAGAAATTATTTTGACTCAATATATCCGAATATTGGACTTCGTGATTTAGAAAAAGTGGCTAACATGCAACATAAAGAAGCATGTTATGCTTACGGATTAGTAATGTTCGCTTCTCACCAAAGTGAGAACAAGAACATCGGGCTACAACTATTAAACAAAATGTTCCCACAAGTGACGGAGTCGGTAATTGGGGTAAGAAATAAGGTTTTTAGATTGTTACGGGACTGTTGGACATTACGTAACCCTCGTCCCTTTGACGACGTTACAACACGCTGTCTTATCAACGACCATAACGGTTATGTTCCACAAGACCAAGGATGGGAAGTAATCCTAGTAAAACCAGAATACATGACTTGTTTCTGGACGTATGAATTACGTGTCTTTATTGCCTTTGCTGAACGACTTGTGTACTAGCTAGAATTATCTTCACAACCATCTTGTATCAAATTTATTGTGTGCTATATTTCATGCTATATGTAAAATAAGCGGTATTGTAAGTTTGTAAAATATTGTGTAAAAGTTTGAACGCGAAATATTATTATAATCAGTTTTTCATATAGAATTGTAGTAGTTGAATTGTATATTAGCTACTAAGTATGAACTTAACGGGTAGGTACTACCCAAATTTAAACTTATAAAACGCTAATATGAAGAAAAAACTTTTATAAATGAGTTCATATTATGCTACGAAATACTATTAACTACTCTTAATATTCTGTATGATTAACTTGTTCCATTTGACTATTTTGAAGGAAATGGCACCGACTACTCGACACACCGTGAATATGAATGAAGAGGAATTCCGTACTTTTCTAGCTTCAAACATAGCCGCAGTACAGGCTGCGCTACATACCAACAATAACCTTGGATCTAGCAGTACAGGAAATCGTGTAGGATGCACCTACAAAGAATTCACTGCCTGCAAACCTTTAGAATTTGATGGAACCGAAGGACCGATCGGATTGAAACGGTGGACCGAGAAGGTCGAATCGGTGTTTGCCATAAGTAAGTGTACTGAAGAGGACAAAGTGAAGTACGCTACGCATACCTTCACAGGTTCTGCGTTAACATGGTGGAATACCTATCTAGAGCAAGTGGGACAAGACGATGCGTACGCACTACCGTGGTCAGCATTCAAGCACTTAATGAACGAGAAGTACCATCCCAGAACCGAGGTCAATAAGCTCAAGACAGAACTTAGAGGGTTACGAACCCAAGGATTTGATATTACCACGTACGAAAGACGATTCACAGAATTGTGCCTATTGTGTCCGGGAGCATTCGAAGATGAGGAAGAGAAGATCGACGCGTTTGTGAAAGGATTACCGGAAAGAATCCAAGAAGATATAAGTTCACACGAACCCGTCTCCATACAACAGGCATGTAGAATGGCTCACAAACTAGTGAACCAGATTGAAGAAAGAATTAAAGAACAGACTGCTGAAGAGGCCAATGTGAAGCAAGTCAAAAGAAAGTGGGAGGAAAACGGTGATAAGAATCACCAATACAACAACAACAGCAATTACAACAATAATCGCAATAATTATCCCAACAATTGCAACATCAATCGCAACTACAACAAACGGCCCAACAACAACAACAACAGCAACTACAACAATCATCCCAACAACAATAATAACCGCAACAACAACAACAATCAGAAGCAGCTATGCCAAAGGTGTGAAAAGTATCACTCGGGGTTCTGCACCAAATTTTGCAACAAGTGTAAAAGAAATGGTCATAGCGCGGCGAAGTGTGAGGTCTACGGACCAGGGGTTAATAGAACGAAAGGAACAAATGGTGTCGAAACGAGTAATGGCGGAGCAAGTAGTGTCGGAGCAAGTTATGCCAATGTAGTTTGTTATAAATGAGGAAAACCGGGCCACATTATTAGAAATTGCCCGAACCAGGAGAACACGAATAGACAAGGTCGCGGAAGAGTTTTCAATATTAATGCGGCAGAGGTACAGGAAGACCCGGAGCTTGTTACGGGTACGTTTCTTATTGACAATAAATCTGCTTACGTTTTATTTGATTCGGGTGCGGATAGAAGCTATATGAGTAGAGATTTTTGTGCTAAATTAAGTTGTTCATTGACGCCTTTGGATAGTAAATTTTTACTCGAATTAGCAAATGGTAAATTAATTTCAGCAGATAATATATGTCGGAATCGAGAAATTAAACTGGTTAGCGAAACATTTAAGATTGATTTGATACCAGTAGAGTTAGGGAGTTTTGATGTGATAATCGGTATGGACTGGTTGAAAGAAGTGAAAGCAGAGATCGTTTGTTACAAAAATGCAATTCGCATTATACGAGAAAAAGGAAAACCCTTAATGGTGTACGGAGAAAAGGGCAACACGAAGCTACATCTTATTAGTAATTTGAAGGCATAAAAACTAATAAGAAAAGGTTGCTATGCTGTTCTAGCACACGTCGAGAAAGTACAAACTGAAGAAAAGAGCATCAATGATGTTCCCGTCGCAAAAGAATTTCCCGATGTATTTCCGAAAGAATTACCGGGATTACCCCCACATCGATCCGTTGAATTTCAAATAGATCTTGTACCAGGAGCTGCACCAATAGCTCGTGCTCCTTACAGACTCGCACCCAGCGATATGAAAAAACTGCAAAGCCAATTACAAGAACTTTTAGAGCGTGGTTTCATTCGACCAAGCACATCACCGTGGGGAGCTCCTGTTTTGTTTGTCAAGAAGAAAGATGGTACATTCAGGTTGTGTATCGACTACCGAGAGTTGAACAAACTTACCATCAAGAACCACTACCCACTACCGAGAATCGACGACTTATTTGATCAACTACAAGGCTCGTCTGTTTATTCAAAGATTGACTTACGTTCCGGGTATCATCAAATGCGGGTGAAAGAAGATGATATTCCAAAGACTGCTTTCAGAACACGTTACGATCATTACGAGTTTATGGTCATGTTGTTTGGTTTAACTAATGCACCAGCTGTGTTCATGGACCTTATGAACCGAGCGTGTGGACCATACCTTGACAAGTTTGTTATTGTTTTCATTGATGACATACTTATTTACTCAAAGAATGACCAAGAACATGGTGAACATTTGAGAAAGGTGTTACAAGTATTGAGGAAGGAATAACTGTTGAAAAGTGGGAAACCCCGAAAACTCCGAAACACATACGCCAGTTTTTAGGACTAGCTGGTTACTACAGAAGGTTCATCCAAGACTTTTCCAGAATAGCAAAACCCTTGACTGCATTAACGAATAAAGGGAAGAAATTTGAATGGAATGATGAACAAGAGAAAGCATTTCAGTTATTGAAGAAAAAGCTAACTACGGCACCTATATTGTCATTGCCTGAAGGGAATGATGATTTTGTGATTTATTGTGACGCATCAAAGCAAGGTCTCGGTTGTGTATTAATGCAACGAACGAAGGTGATTGCTTATGTGTCTAGACAATTGAAGATTCACGAACAAAATTATACGACGCATGATTTGGAATTAGGCGCAGTTGTTTTTGCATTAAAGACTTGGAGGCACTACTTATATGGGGTCAAAAGTATTATATATACCGACCACAAAAGTCTTCAACTCATATTTAATCAGAAACAACTGAATATGAGGCAGCGTAGGTGGATTGAATTGTTGAATGATTACGACTTTGAGATTCGTTACCACCCGGGGAAGGCAAATGTGGTAGCCGATGCCTTGAGCAGGAAGGACAGAGAACCCATTCGAGTAAAATCTATGAATATAATGATTCATAATAACCTTACTACTCAAATAAAGGAGGCGCAACAAGGAGTTTTAAAAGAGGGAAATTTAAAGGATGAAATACCCAAAGGATCGGAGAAGCATCTTAATATTCGGGAAGACGGAACCCGGTATAGGGCTGAAAGGATTTGGGTACCAAAATTTGGAGATATGAGAGAAATGGTACTTAGAGAAGCTCATAAAACCAGATACTCAATACATCCTGGAACGGGGAAGATGTACAAGGATCTCAAGAAACATTTTTGGTGGCCGGGTATGAAAGCCGATGTTGCTAAATATGTAGGAGAATGTTTGACGTGTTCTAAGGTCAAAGCTGAGCATCAAAAACCATCAGGTCTACTTCAACAACCCGAAATCCCGGAATGGAAATGGGAAAACATTACCATGGATTTCATCACTAAATTGCCAAGGACTGCAAGTGGTTTTGATACTATTTGGGTAATAGTTGATCGTCTCACCAAATCAGCACACTTCCTGCCAATAAGAGAAGATGACAAGATGGAGAAGTTAGCACGACTGTATTTGAAGGAAGTCATCTCCAGACATGGAATACCAATCTCTATTATCTCTGATAGGGATGGCAGATTTATTTCAAGATTCTGGCAGACATTACAGCAAGCATTAGGAACTCGTCTAGACATGAGTACTGCCTATCATCCACAAACTTATGGGCAGAGCAAAAGGACGATACAAACGCTTGAAGACATGCTACGAGCATTTGTTATTGATTTCGGAAACAGTTGGGATCGACATCTACCGTTAGCAGAATTTTCCTACAACAACAGCTACCATTCAAGCATTGAGATGGCGCCATTTGAAGCACTTTATGGAAGAAAGTGTAGGTCTCCAATTTGTTGGAGTGAAGTGGGGGATAGACAGATTACGGGTCCAGAGATTATACAAGAAACTACCGAGAAGATCATCCAAATTCAACAACGGTTGAAAATCGCCCAAATTCGACAAAAGAGCTACGCTGACATTAAAAGAAAAGATATAGAATTTGAAATTGGAGAGATGGTCATGCTTAAAGTTGCACCTTGGAAAGGCTTTGTTCGATTTGGTAAACGAGGGAAATTAAATCCAAGGTATATTGGACCATTCAAGATTATTGATCGTGTCGGACCAGTAGCTTACCGACTTGAGTTACCTCAACAACTCGCGGCTGTACATAACACTTTCCACGTCTCGAATTTGAAGAAATGTTTTGCTAAAGAAGATCTCACTATTCCGTTAGATGAAATCCAAATCAACGAAAAACTTCAATTCATCGAAGAACCCGTCGAAATAATGGATCGTGAGGTTAAAAGACTTAAGCAAAACAAGATACCAATTGTTAAGGTTCGATGGAATGCTCGTAGAGGACCCGAGTTCACCTGGGAGCGTGAAGATCAGATGAAGAAGAAATACCCGCATCTATTTCCAGAAGATTCGTCAACACCTTCAACAGCTTAAAATTTCGGGACGAAATTTATTTAACGGGTAGGTACTGTAGTGACCCGAACTTTTCCATGTTTATATATATTAATTGAGATTGATATTTACATGATTAAATGTTTCCAACATGTTAAGCAATCAAACTTGTTAAGACTTGATTAATTGAAATAGGTTTCATATAGACAATTGACCACCCAAGTTGAACGGTGATTCACGAACGTTAAAACTTGTAAAAACTATATGATGACATATATATATGGATATATATATATAGTTAACATGATATTATGATAAGTAAACATATCATTAAGTATATTAACAATGAACTACATATGTAAAAACAAGAGTACTAACTTAATGATTTTGAAACGAGACATATATGTAACGATTATCGTTGTAACTACATTTAATGTATATATATATCATATTAAGAGATATTTATACATCATAATATCATGATAATATAATAATTTAAAATCTCATTTGATATTATAAACATTGGGTTAACAACACTTAACAAGATCGTTAACCTAAAGGTTTCAAAACAACACTTACATGTAACGACTAACGATGACTTAACGACTCAGTTAAAATGTATATACATGTAGTGTTTTAATATGTATTCATACACTTTTGAAAGACTTCAAGACACTTATCAAAATACTTCTACTTAACAAAAATGCTTACAATTACATCCTCGTTCAGTTTCATCAACAATTCTACTCGTATGCACCCGTATTCGTACTCGTACAATACACAGCTTTTAGATGTATGTACTATTGGTATATACACTCCAATGATCAGCTCTTAGTAGCCCATGTGAGTCACCTAACACATGTGGGAACCATCATTTGGCAACTAGCATGAAATATCTCATAAAATTACAAAAATATGAGTAATCATTCATGACTTATTTACATGAAAACAAAATTACATATCCTTTATATCTAATCCATACACCAACGACCAAAAACACCTACAAACACTTTCATTCTTCAATTTTCTTCGTCTGATTGATCTCTCTCAAGTTCTATCTTCAAGTTCTAAGTGTTCTTCATAAATTCCAAAAGTTCTAGTTTCATAAAATCAAGAATACTTCCAAGATTGCAAGTTTACTTCCAAGTTTTCTAAATCCATTCCAAGTAACCATCCAAGATCAAGAAACCTTTGTTACTTAAAGTAGGTTATATTTCTAATACAAGGTAATAATAATATTCAAACTTTAATTCAATTTCTATAACTATAACAATCTTATTTCGAGTGGAAATCTTACTTGAAATTGTTTTCGTGTCATGATTCTGCTTCAAGAACTTTCAAGCCATCCAAGGATCCTTTGAAGCTAGATCCATTTTTCTCATTTCCAGTAGGTTTATCCAAGGAACTTGAGGTAGTAATGATGTTCATAACATCATTCGATTCATACATAAAAAGTTGTCTTATTCAACGTTATAAACTTGTAATCACTAGAACATAGTTTAGTTAATTCTAAACTTGTTCGCAAATAAAGTTAATCCTTCTAACTAGACTTTTAAAATCAACTAAAAACATGTTCTATATCTATATGATATGCTAACTTAATGATTTAAAACCCGGAAACACGATAAACACCATAAAACTGTATATACGCCATCGTAGTAATACCGGGGGCTGTTTTGGTTGGGATAATTAAAAGCTAAGAAGAACTTTGATTTAAAAGCTATACTTCTGGAAAAAATGATTTTTCTTATGAACATGAAACTATATCCAAAAATCATGGTTAAACTCAAAGTAAAAGTATGTTTTTCAAAATGGTCATCAAGATGTCGTTCTTTCGACGGAAATGACTACCTCTTTCAAAAACGACTTGTAACTTGTATTTCTGACTACAAACTTATACTTTTTCTATTTAGATTCATAAAGTTAAGTTCAATACGAAACCGTGGCCACTGGAATCACTCAAAATGGATTAGAAACGAAGAAATGGCGAGTAAAACAAGATTGATAAAAACTACTCATTTTACCTACGTG
This sequence comes from Rutidosis leptorrhynchoides, assembly GCF_046630445.1. Taxonomy (NCBI): domain Eukaryota; kingdom Viridiplantae; phylum Streptophyta; class Magnoliopsida; order Asterales; family Asteraceae; genus Rutidosis; species Rutidosis leptorrhynchoides. The sequence goes on along the minus strand of NC_092340.1, from coordinate 60,985,170 downwards.
AAAGTTAGTAATAAATCTATTCCAACCATAACCTAATCAACTTATATTGTATATTATGTAATCTCGAGATACCATAGACACGTATACAATGTTTCGACCTATCATGTCGACCCATCTATATATATATATTGCGGAACAACCATAGACACTCTATATGTGAATGTTGGAGTTAGCTATACAGGGTTGAGGTTGATTCCAAAATATATATATATATAGTTTAAGTTGTGATCAATACTGAGATACGTATACACTGGGTCGTGGATTGATTCAAGATAATATTTATCGATTTATTTCTGTACATCTAACTGTGGACAACTAGTTGTAGGTTACTAACGAGGACAGCTGACTTAATAAACTTAAAACATCAAAATGTATTAAAAGTATTGTAAATATATTTTGAACATACTTTGATATATATGTATATATTGTTATAGGTTCGTGAATCAACCAGTGGCCAAGTCTTACTTCCCGACGAAGTAAAAATCTGTGAAAGTGAGTTATAATCCCACTTTTAAAATCTAATATTTTTGGGATGAGAATACATGCAGGTTTTATAAATGATTTACAAAATAGACACAAGTACGTAAAACTACATTCTATGGTTGAATTATCGAAATCGAATATGCCCCTTTTTATTAAGTCTGGTAATCTAAGAATTAGGGAACAGACACCCTAATTGACGCGAATCCTAAAGATAGATCTATTGGGCCTAACAAACCCCATCCAAAGTACCGGATGCTTTAGTACTTCGAAATTTATATCATATCCAAAGGGTGTCCCGGAATGATGGGGATATTCTTATATATGCATCTTGTTAATGTCGGTTACCAGGTGTTCACCATATGAATGATTTTTATCTCTATGTATGGAATGTGTATTGAAATATGAAATCTTGTGGTCTATTATTATGATTTGATATATATAGGTTAAACCTATAACTCACCAACATTTTTGTTGACGTTTTAAGCATGTTTATTCTCAGGTGATTATTAAGAGCTTCCGCTGTCGCATACTTAAATAAGGACGAGATTTGGAGTCCATGCTTGTATGATATTGTGTAAAAACTGCATTCAAGAAACTTATTTTGTTGTAACATATTTGTATTGTAAACCATTATGTAATGGTCGTGTGTAAACAGGATATTTTAGATTATCATTATTTGATAATCTACGTAAAGCTTTTTAAACCTTTATTGATGAAATAAAGGTTATGGTTTGTTTTAAAATGAATGCAGTCTTTGAAAAACGTCTCATATAGAGGTCAAAACCTCACAACGAAATCAATTAATATGGAACATTTTTAATCAATAAGAACGGGACATTTCAAAGTTTCATGTAAGAATCAAGTATGCAGGAAGATTAGAATGGTTTAAACAAGTATTGGTTAAGTTTGGACAAAAGTCAACTTTGGTCAAGTCAAAGTCAACACGTTCGGGTCAAAACGAACTATTTTTCTGAGGTTTTTAATCATATATAAGCATGTTAGAATAAGTTACATGTGAATCGGAGGTGCGTAGCATAGCAAACATTTTTCATAAAAGTGTCATGGTGAACAGTCACTGAACACGGCTTATGTTGCGTCGCGACATGGGATGGCCGCGCCGCGGCAATCAACTGGAGCTGGTGCCTGGCTCGTTTCAAAAGTCTAAGTCCCAAACCAAATTTCATTCAAACACATTTAATGAACCGTAAACATTCAAGGCACGTATCTTATATCGTTAGAAAGGTAATTTGACGATGAACACAACTAAGCACATTTCATCAATCAAAATTAACATTTTAAATAATTGAATTTTCAAATTGAATGATCAATTAATGCCCGTCATTAATGCCTCAAATTTATAAATGCGCATTTATGATTCGGGAATTAAATACACACATATGATACGTCGTTTCGTTGGTAATTATCAATACAATACAACTAAACACTTACAAACCACATTGCAAAGCATTCAATGCATCAAAAATCCATTTTACTTCTATTAAACCCTAACTCAAAATCATAAATTTAGCAATTATGTTTATGGAGTCTTTCTAAGTTAACCTACACATCAAATTGAAGCTAGTGATGCTAGTAACATATTTAATACATGCACTTTTAACATCTAACAACATTTAGGCAAACAAATTACAAGATCAAACACACCAAATTTCAAATTCATGCTAGTTACTTAAAATAACAAGATCGAGTATATAAATCACATATTCATGTTAGACTTGAGCCATAGACACTAATTAATACTTTTATAAGTTAAAAATATCAAGAACACAAAATCTAGTGTTTTTAGAAAGTTACCCAAATGTAATGAAGTTAGTATAGAATCGAAGAGGAAGTTGCAAGGATTCCAAATATGTAATTTGTTTTAATGAATACTTGCTAGATCAAAAATGGATGATGACTCTTTAAATTTGGTGTTGAGAGAAAAAGGTGGAAGTGTTAGAAAGTGGGAGGTGATGAATGAGTGGAGGAGGTGAAGTTGACCTTTTGACCTAGTCAAATCTTTGGACATTTGGCAAGTTTAGTCCCTCAAGTTTAGAAACGGGTGCGTGAATTACCTAAACGAGATATTTTAAAATGCGTATTAACGAAAGATGTTATAAATATATAACGGACTTTAAAATAGTATAACGGAAGGTAAACGGAAAAAGGCGGGATGTTACATTCCCTACTCCTTAAAAGAAATTTCGTCCCGAAATTTAAGTAGGCGTAGTAGTCGTAGTTTCTTTCTCGGGATCTTGCGTTTCCAAATCCACGAATAAATAAGGGTATTTCTTTTGCATTTGATCTTGCCTTTCCCAAGTATACTCGGGTCCTCTTTTGGCGTTCCAACGGACCTTGACAATCGGAATTCGGCTTTGTTTTAGCGTTTTAACGAAATGATCCACAATTACAACCGGTTCTTCCACAAAGTGGAGTTTGTCATCAATAGTAAGTTCCTTGAGAGGGATGACGAGTTCAGGTTCGGCGAAACACTTTTTAAAGTTTGACACACGGAAAGTAGGATGAACGGAGCTTAGTTGAGACGGAAGTTCTAAACGATAAGCAACGGTTCCAACACGCTCCAAGATTTCGAAATGACCAATATACCGCGGATTTAGCTTCCCACGTTTTCCGAAATGAATTACATCTTTCCAAGGTGCGACTTTTAACATTACACGGTCACCGACTTGGAATTTGAAGTTGTTGCGTCTAATGTCGGTATAGCTCTATTGACGACTACGGGCCATCCTAAGCCTATCTCGAATTTGAACGATCTTCTCGGTTGTTTCATGAATGAGTTCGGGTCCGGTGATTTGTGTGTCGCCTACTTCGGCCCAACAAAGAGGAGAATGACATTTGCAGCCATATAACGCTTCAAAAGGTGCGGCTTTAATACTCGCGTGATAACTATTGTTGTAAGAGAACTCGGCTAGTGGCAAATGCTTGTCCCAAGCTTTTCCAAAATTGACAACGCAAGCTCGTAGCATGTCTTCCAAAGTTTGAATCGTGCGTTGGCTTTGTCCATCAGTTTGTGGATGATATACGGTGCTCATATCTAATCGTGTTCCCAACGCTTCTTGTAAAGTACTCCAAAATCTAGAAACAAAACGGCCATCTCGATCGGAAATAATTGATAATGGTACACCGTGACGGGCTACGATCTCTTTAATGTAAAGTTATGCAAGTTTCTCCATTTTGTCAGTTTCCTTCATGGCAAGGAAGTAAGCGGATTTGGTGAGACGGTCTACAATAACCCAAATAGTATCATAACCGCTTGCCGTTCTTGGTAGTTTTGTGATAAAATCCATCGTTATTCTTTCCCACTTCCATTGCGGGATTTCGGGTTGTTGAAGTAATCTGGATGGTCTTTGATGTTCGGCTTTGACTTTGGAGCAAGTTAGGCACCTTCCAACATAAGTAACGATGTCCCTTTTAATATTCGGCCACCAATATTGTTCTTTGAGGTCGTGGTACATCTTATTGACACCGGGGTGAATCGAATATCTTGACTTATGGGCTTCGTCTAAAATAAGGCTTCGTAAGTCCCCATAACTAGGTACCCAAATTCTTCCGGCGAAATATCGGAGTTCGGTCTCTTTAACTTCGAATCGTGAGGTGAGGATGTTTAAGCGTTCAAGAGATATGTTTTCATCCTTAAGAGCTTCATCTTGGGCTACACGAATTTGGTTATTGAGATTGGTGTGGATGGTGATGCTTAAAGCTCGGACACGAAGAGGCACCGCTCTTTCCTTTCGACTTAAGGCATCCGCTACTACATTTTCCTTTCTGGGATGATAACGAAGCTTACAATCGTAATCGTTTAAGGTTTCAATCCACCGTCGTTGTCTCATGTTTAGTTGCTTTTGATTGAAGATGTGTTGAAGGCTTTTGTGATCGGTGAAGATAGTACTCTTGGTTCCATAAAGGTAGTGTCTCCACATTTTGAGTGCAAAGACAACAGTTCCGAGTTCGAGATCATGTGTCGTTTAGTTCCGTTCATGAATTTTTAGTTGTCGAGAGGCATAAGCAATGACTTTCTTTTGTTGCATCAATACACACCCAAAACCATGTTTCGAGGCATCACAATATACAACAAAATCATCATTGCCCTCGGGAAGTGACAAGATAGGAGTGGTGGTTAGCTTTGTCTTCAAGATTTAAAACGCGGATTCTTGTTCGGTTGCCCAAATGAATTTCTTTCCCTTGTGATTTAACGTGGTTAGAGGACGAGCAACCAAAGAGAAATCCTTGATGAATCTACGGTAGTATCCGGCGAGACCCAAGAATTGTCAAATGTGAGTAGGAGTAGTATGGGTTTCCCATTTGCTAATGGCTTCGATTTTTGTGGGATCGACCTTAATGCCTTGGTCGCTTACGACATGACCGAGAAATTGAACTTCCTTCAACCAAAATTCACACTTGGAGAATTTGGCATAGAGTCGTTCTTGTCTCAAGAGTTCGAGCACAAGTCGAAGGTGTTGTTCATGCTCCTTCGCTTTTAGAGTAGACCAAGATATCATCGATGAATACAATAACGAACTTGTCGAGATACGGTTTGCACACGCGGTTCATAAGATCCATGAGCACCACTGGTGCATTAGTTAGACCAAATGGCATGACAAGGAATTCGTAACTACCATAGCGAGTCCGAAAAGCAGTTTTGGAGACATCTTCCCCTTTAACCCTTAATTGATGATAACCCGAGCGGAGATCGATTTTTGAATATACACGTGATCCTTGTAGTTGATCAAAGAGGTCGTCGATGCGTGAAAGAGGATATCGGTTCTTAGTCGTCAATTTGTTTAGTTCACAATAATCGATGCACATTCGTAGGGATCCATCTTTCTTCTTAACGAATAAAATCGGAGCGCCCCATGGTGAATGGCTAGGTTGGATGAAACCACGGTCAAGTAGTTCTTGGATTTGACTTTGCAATTCTTGCATTTCGGATGGAGCAAGCCTATATGGTGCACGTACTACAGGTGCGGCTCCTGAAATAAGATCGATTTGAAATTCAACCGGTCGATGAGGCGGAAGACCCAGCAATTCGTCGAGAAATACATCGGAATATTCACTAACAATCGGCACATCGTCAATGAGCTTCTCATCAGTCTCAACTTTCTTAATGTGGGCTAGGATCGCGAAACAACCTTTACGAAGGTATTTTTCAACTTTAAGGCACGAGAAGAGGTTGAGTCCGGTACAACTCTTATCGCCATAGACAATCAAGGGTTCACCATTCTCGATAGGAATTTGAATCGCTTTAAGATCGCAAAGGATGTGAGATTTCATTTTGGCTAAACAATCCATACCAATTATTACATCGAAGCTCCCTAGCTCTATAGGTATCAAGTCAATTTCAAACTCTTTACCCATTAAGTTTAACGTACACCCCCGGTAAAATTTGTCGGCACTCAATAGTTTCTCGTTGGCCACTTCAATGGTATAAGTAGTATCTAGTGGGAGTGGTGGAGTGCTAAAAGAGTGAGTCAAAAGTCTTGGATACAAAACTCTTATCGGCACCCGAATCGAATAAGCAAGAGACATAAGAATTGTTGAGAAGAAATGTACCCGTGACTAGTTCATTGTCATCTCGGGCTTCCTCGGTATTGATGTTGAAAGCTCGGTCGCGTGTATTGGGGTTAGCTTTCTTCTTTGGGCACGCATTCCTATAATAACCCGGTTGGCCACATTCATAGCAAACACCCAGTTTTGGTGCATTGGGCCCCTTTTGAGCAACGGGGCCGGTATTTCTACAATCGTGGGTCAAACGACCACTTCTTTAGCACCGGTGGCAAAACGGCTTGTCACAATCACCATAGTGATGTTTGTGGCATTTGTTGCAAAAAGGTTTATTTCCGACATAACTTTTCTTGCCATCGGAGGTGAAAGGCTTTTTGGTGAAGTTGTTGTTGTAGTTGTTTGATGGAGTGGCTTCCCATTTTCTTTTGTTGCCACCCGACTTATCCTCGGCCTTAGGTACTAGTACTACAATTTCATCTACCGTCTCTATCAATTGACGGACCATCTTCAAAGCTTCTTGTAGGTTAGTGGGTTTGGATGACATTACTCCATGTTTGATGCTCTTAGGAAGGCCATCCATGTAAAGTTCAACTCTTAGTGACTCGGGGTTCACGAGGTTTGGGCACATTAAGGATAGCTCAGTAAACCGTTGATTGTAAGCCTTGAGGTCGTTTCTGACCGCTTTTAAAGTTCTTAGCTCTTGTTCGAGCTTGCGAGTCTCATCACGCAGGAAGTATTCGATGATCATCTTTTCTTTCAAATCGGGATAAGAGAGCGTGGGATTCATCGGTACCCACCGATTGTACATACGTGTTCCACCACGTGAGAGTGATACCGGCGAAAGTGTGGGTGGAATATTTGACCTTGTCTTGGTCCCGGCAACCGCTTATGCTAAAAACGGCTTCTGTTTGCTCAAACCATCGAGTGAGAGCAATCGGTCCTCCGGTCCCATCGAAAGTATGAGGTTTGCACCCCATGAAAGCTTTATAGGAGCATCCCTCGTTTGCATTACCGGCTCCATTGTTGTTGTTGTTGTTGTGGTTGTTCTTATTGTTGTTGTTGTTGGATGAGTGTCCGGCCATGGCCGCATCTACGGCGGTGGCTATCATGCGTTGAAGAGCTTGTTCGAGAGTTTCATTGCATGGAACCCGGCGAGGAGGCATTGTTCCTTCAAAACACAAGAATATCGTTGATTAGTATTCTTAATAATACTAACCATGATATGGAATAAGAATAGAGAGAAAATTTTCCTTGACTCGCCGTAAATTCTTTATGTCATAATGTCAGAATGTCCATATGAGTCACCGTAATATAATCCCGGAAATTATATTACCCTAATTCATATGTGCATTCGACATTATTTCATATAGTCAAGGTGGTGTGTCAATCAAATTAAACAACGTAAGATTAAGATGGAATAAGAGTTAGATATGAATAGAAGAGTTCGAGTATAAATGCACAAGTAGTCAAGTAATTCCTACTTCAAGTCTATATGCCGGTTGTAGTCTACACTCACTAATGTACCCTATGAATCAGGGTTGACACCAATGAACTCTAAATCCCTGCAACCAACGCTCTGATACTATCTGTAGCGACCCAACAAAAACGTCATTGACGGCGCCGTCTGCTTAGGTCCCGTTACGTGGTCATAAGTCTAAAACAACATTTGACCAAAAATATGTCGCATTCATTTCAATTATAAAGATGTTTCAAAGTTTACAAAGTAGTTCGATGACCAAACATGTTACAACGTTTTAAGTACAATTGAAACCTATGCGACACAACTTAAGTTAAGTCAAAAGACGCTCCACGTATGCATGTATACTTGACATCCAAGCAAGTATCAAAAATAATGTGCGGAAGCATGTGATGTGCAAGCGAAGGTGTACGAAAATACTATTATTGTCTACTATGAAATACGAAGAAATTACACAAGTTTTATTTAATTTACGGATGGATATACCTAAACCTTGCTACAACACTTATAGGCAGTGTACCTAATCGTAGAGTAGTGTAGTTTTTAGTAAGTCCGGTTCGTTCCACAGGGAGCTAGTGATAACGTACTATATTTTTAACAACTATATTTATACAAATATATATAATTATATATAGGTAGTAATATTATAAAAGGGGGTTTTTACCGTTTAATGACCGGTTTGTCGATTTTATATTTTAAGCGTAAAGATAAATGACGATAATATAAATGACGGAATTTAAATTGCGATAAAGTAAATTGCAGTAATTAAAATGACAGTAAATAAAGGTACGATGAAATATGAAATAAAAGTATTATGCTTATTTAAACTTCCGTAATCATGATGTTTGACATTTTGATTTTAATTTATTTATCTGGGTTAATTGTTCTTTGTCCTGGATTTATTTGATACCTATCTGGTTTTTGTCCATAATAGTCCATCGGTCATAATTATAAAATGCTCGTCAAATTAACCTTATTCCCGAAGTCAAATATTCCAACTAATTAGGGATTCGAACTGTAACAAGGTTTTAATACTTTGTTTAATGATTACACCAGGTTATCGACTGCGTATAATCCAAGGTTTTAATACTTTGTTAACAATTACACCAATTATCCTTGTATGTAATCCACCCCTGTTTTAATAAGATATGAACATTAATTTACCCACTTGATCAGTTTGAATAATCAATTACCCAACCCGAATAATTAATTAAATGATTATTAAAGATGCCGTATAAACGTCACTAAATAGGACATTCATAATCATTTAATAATTATTAGATTAACTAATTTAAAGATAGGTTTGACAGATTCTAATGAGTTGTCATTCGATTAGACAATACCCCCATCTATTAATAGTCCATAGTCCAATGTCCACAAGTGTCGGTCTTTTGTCCAAACCCGAATTATGGTACAAAATCCAATAACCCCGTCTTTAATATTTAGTCTAACATCACGATTACTTCGGCTCAAATAAGCATAATAATAACTTAGTTACGAGACATTAATTTAAAAAGGAAGAACATAGCTTACAGTGATTATTAATAGAGTAGCATTACATGGACAGAACTCCGACTTTAAAAACCTTAAAACATTTCTTACAGTAACCCAATTATTATTAAACTTAAATTAAAATTAAAATTATAAATATAAATATATATATATCGATAGATTGAGAGAAAGGAAAAGAAAAAGGTGTGGAGGTTTTGTGCTTCATAGCTCCGCGAGTGCAGAGCTTTGGATTCCAGCTCACCATAGTGATTTAAACGTGGGCTGATTTAAATTATAATATATAATAATATATATAATTAATTATATATTATATTATATTCTTGTGCATAGTTGACTTGTAATTTTTGGTCCGTTGCGTCGCGCTCTGAAAGTTGGTTCATGTCTCGGTTCCGGATTTTCGAACGCTTTTTCGTATGCTTAGATATCTTGTACTTTGCATTTCGCGGCTTGTAGTTTTGTCATTTTTAGACATTATTCATCAATAAATTGAACCACATGGATTGTATCTTGTACATTTGAGCTTTTTGGTCATTTGCGTCTTCAAATCGTCGTTTTCTTCTTTTGTCTTCGCACTTATTTATTTAAACGAATATTACATAAAAATAGAATAATAGTAACTAAAAGTTTTACATATTGGAAGGATATTGTGCCTAAATATATGTTCATTTGGAACACTATCAAATATCCTCAAACTTGAACGTTGCTTGTCCTCAAGCAATACAGAACTTGAAATTAAATCACACTTCACTCGAATCACTTTTTTTTCTCACACTTTATACATCAGTGATTTTGATACGGTGGTATAAACAATGATAGTAACGATGTGGTTTACAGTCTCACATGACTATAAAAATTTAGATTCGTTAGGAAATTGGATCTTTATGAAAACATTTGATCTTTTGAAAATTCATTCTAGCTTTTACACTAGATAAGTTTTCCGGAATAACCCTTCACCGGTGTTTGCAAAATATTTTTGTGGGTTTTGTGGGTTTCAGATTTTAAAATTTTAGCTCAAAACTTGCGGTTTTGTGTCACCCACTTGCTAACCTTGTATTAGGAAAGCACACGTCCAGTTTACTTGCTCCGTATATTACCTTTTAGTAAACTACCGTCCAGTTGTAAAGGAAATCGTTGAACAAGCAACTGTTAAGACAATGTCTAATGACATGCAGATGTTCATGGCCCATAACATGTCGGATGCAATTACTATCTTTTGTAGGAGAAATAGTAAAGATCAACCTATAATTTTTCGGTCTGGCACAAGGTCCTGTCTTCGACCATGCTATGCAACCACCGTTCTTACGGTTGACACCCGATTTGGTTCAGGTGACCTAATGAATTCCAGGTGAATTCTTAGGATTTTAAGTTCAATGGTAATGAACGCATTGAAAATAGGTTTTCAGAAAACAAATCGGTTTTAATTTGATCAATATATTTTCTTGTTCAAGCTCGAGTTTAGATATCATTGAATTCCATGAGTTTGTAATTCTCAATCTTTAAAGTCAATCTCAAGGATTGAGTAATATCAGGCTTAAAAGCTGATTTTTAATCTTTAAGGAGATTATCCTTTCTGGGGGTCTGATTCATTAGTCTTATCAAGCTAATTTACACGGTGCCCTCCCTATTTTACGAGATAAATCCTTCTCATGGTTAGGATAAATCTGACCACATGGCGACCCTGTTTGATGCTGAGGTCCATGGATTTCCTGCTGATTTTAGAGATGACTTTTCTAGATTTTTCGTCAACCTACAGCTGATCTGGACGACAACTTCTTGACCTAAATCAAGAAGTGCGTGTCTTTTTCGGAAGACTTTACTTCCTTTTAATGATGGAATTGATTCATCGTGTAGATCCATCTTTCTTTTAAATATATTACAGTAAATCGGATAAAACTGATTAGTTTAGTCCAAAGCAAAAGTACCTGCAATAATCTTGTACAAAAATATATGATATATGTCTTTCTTTGCCTTTTTATTCTCTTCTATTCCATTTTAAATGAATTCAAGCATTTTGGGTTGTTTCTCAATTTATGTCCTTTCTGAGGTAACAATAATTTCGGTATTATCACCTAGTTTTATTGTTCATAAATATGTATAAGCATGATTTTGAATTCATTTAATTGAAAATGTTTCAAATTTTCACAAAATTTGGCAATTAAACTAAGTGTAAACCCGAGAGAATTTATAACCCTTCTCCACACTTGAGATCTTGCAATGCCCTCATTTGCAAGAAATCAGTAAAAATTTAAATTCATGAGGGTGATTAGTGTAGAAAAATGATTAAAAATACCGGGTTTGCAAACATATTATTTTATATCACATTTGATATTTTGCGTCTTGTCGTCAAAATTAGTAGCTTTTGCTGAAATTAATGCCAGTCTTTGAAAGTGCTCTGTTTTACCCTGTTTTGTACATAAGATAAACTACAAACATATAATATATATATATATATATATATATATATATATATATATATATATATATATATATATATATATATATATATATATATATATATATATATATATACATATATATACATATATATACATATACATATATATATATATATATATATATATATATATATATATATATATATATATATTTTATATAAAACCTTTATTTATTAAAACAATTTAAATGAATAATTTTTTAAAATTTTGTTTCCTTTTACTTTAGGTAGTTTCAGTACGTTTACCTAGTCCGTCCCTCGACAAAATTTAAAATTTGTCATTTTTAAAGCGATTGTTTTAAAAGCAAAGATTTTTGGGTTTTTTTATTTTTTTGGTATACTTTAGATCAATAAAATTAAAAATAATGATAACAAAATTTTTCGGCCCGCCCTCGGGTAAAGCAATTTCGGCTCCATGACCTAGTCTTTAACTTACGACGAATTTTAGAATTTATTTTTTAAACTTAATAAAATAAAGTAAATTTTGTTTTTAAATTCACACAAAACTTAAATTTAAAAATTCATATTAATTTAATAGAAAACCTATAAAAAAATTCAGAATTGGGGGAGAAAACTAGTTCTTTAGTGTCTGCTAGCGGGAAAGACCAATCGGATTCCATTCTCGGAACTACACGAGAACAGAACAACTAACTCTAGACATTATTTTCTTTTTTGAACATTAGAATCTCCCCACACTTAGGTAGCTGTGGTGTCGAAATTGTGATTAACTTCATCGTCAATTTCTCTTGGACCATAATCAACTTGCATATCTGTGACTTTTGCTTTAAGCCAATGGTCGGATTCCTGTGTAACATCCACAAATTCAACTAGTTTCGCCTTTTCTTTAGGCGATAGATTGGATACTAACTGGTTACATAACTTAAAGTTCCCCTTGGTTCTAGCTTCACGAATCCGTTTAATAAGTTTCTTCATTGAACTGTTAATAACGGGGTCATTTAATTTCGTATCAACAATGGGGTTCTTTGTTATCAGGTCATCATTAGGTTTTACTTCATCTTCCCCACACTTAGGCATTTTCTTATTGTTAAGCACTACCGTTGGAGTTGGTAAAACAATATGCTTCTCATCGATCATTTTTATTGGTTCAACGGTTTTGGTTAGTGGAGATTTAGACTTTCGACTCATAAAGGTGATCGATTTGTCACCATCACTAAGTGTCATTCTGCCCTCTCTTACAATAATGAACGCCTCGGTGGACGCTAAAAATAGTCGACCTAAAATTAGAGGAATGTTTGAGTCCTCTTCTATGTCAATGTCAATAAATTCGACTAGAAAGGTTAAATTACCTACTTGAACAGGTAAGTTGTCAGAAATTCCAACTGGGTGCTTAATGGTTTGATCAAAGAGTCTAACACTCATTTTTGTTGGACTTAACTCACCTACTCCTAATATCTTATATTCTGAAAGAGGCAGAACACTCACACTCGCACCTAAATCTGCTAGTGTATCATACATGACACAATCACTAAGTAGACAAGGAACAATAAATTCACCCAGATCACCCAACCTGGGTGGAACTTTTGGTGGAATTGTCTTTACCGGGTTTATTTTTACTATTTTTGTTTCTTGCACTTTCTTATTCTTCTTCTTCTTCTTTCCAGAGGTATCATAAACTTTATTACCTATCACTTGCTCATACTCAACTCCTTTTCTTGGAAATGGGATGGGTGGTCTGTATGGTGCCACCACTGGCTTTACATACTCGGGTGGTGATGGTGGTGTAACTTCTTCATTGTTACTCACATCTAAAACCTTCCCATCTTCTAGTGCTGGTTTTTCAGAATTTGTTGACACCATATTAACATTCTCATTCCGAGGATTTATTTCAGTATCACTCGGTAGCTTTCCTTGTTCCCTCTTACTCATTAAGCTAGCAAGAGTACCTACGTGTTTTTCTAGATTCAAAATGGAAGCTTGTTGAGTTCTTAATGACTGATCAAATCTCTCATTTGTTTGGGTTTGAGATGTAATGAATTGCGTTTGAGATCCCATTAGCTTTGCCATCATTTCTTCCAGATTTGGATTTTTCTCTTCAGTTTGTTGTGGTGGTTTATACAAGCCAGGTCTTTGTTGATTGAAAGTGTTGTTTTGAGTTGGTTGGTTATTCAGACCATGTTGGTTGTACGAGTTATTGTTGGGTCCATTTGGATTGTAAAGAATGTTTTGATTTCGATTGAAGTTTGGCCTTGGCGGTTGATAATTATTTTGAGAATTATTTTCCGGCCTTTGGTTCATGTAGGAAACATTCTCACGTTGTTCCATAGTTTGTTCAATGTGACAATCTTTTGTTAAGTGTGGTCCACCGCATTGCTCACAACTGATTCGTATTGCGTGAATATCTTTAGTCATCTTTTCCATTCGTCTCTCGAAAGCATCTATTTTTGTGGAAACGGAATCAAAGTCATGGTTAGAATCGGCTCTAGCCGCTTTAGATGATCGAAAAATATCTTTTTCCTGATGCCACTCATGTGAGTGGGATGCTGTGTTATCAATAATTTTGTGAGCTTCGGTTGCAGTTTTCTTCATAATGGAACCACCAGCTGCTGTGTCGATGTCTTTTCGTGTAGCAACGTCGACACCTTGGTAGAATATTTGTACTATTTGATAAGTGTCTAAACCGTGTTGAGGACATGCTCTCAACAACTTTCCGAATCTTGTCCACGCCTCATATAGAGTTTCATTTGGCTTTTGCGCGAACGTAACAATTTCTCCTTGAAGTCTCACGGCTTTGGATGCCGGAAAGAATCTTTTAAGAAATTTCTCAACTAAAACATCCCATGTGTCAATCGCTCCTTCAGGTAATGATTCTAACCAATCTTTGGCTTCTCCCTTTAAAGTCCAGGGAAACAACATGAGATAGAACTGTTCATTCTCAACTTCTCTGATTTTGAATAGAGTACAGATCCTATTAAAGGTTCAGAGATGTTCGTTTGGATCTTCTTTTGGCGTACCACTATATTGGCATTGATTAGTTACCATGTGTAGGATTTGTCCTTTGATTTCATAATCTGGCGCATTAATGTCTGGCTTAATAATGGCGTATCCTTGGCCAGTGCGTGTGGCTCTCATTCGATCTTCCATACTTAGAGGTTCCGTTATTTTCATATTTGAAATTGTTGAATCTGAATCACTAGAGGATTCTGACTTAATGGTTTCTTCCTCGACAATCTCTGGATGAGTAATCTGTGGTTCAGGAGGAATGATTAGTGGTTCAGGATCTCTGAATTGTCCCTGAATATCCTTCGGGTTCTCAATTGTGAGGTTGTGTTCAAAAAATGGATTATTGAAAATTTGAATTGGAGTACTTGGTCGACTTGATGACGATTCTAAAGAAAAATCAACGGCGACAATGTTGGCTAGATGTCTTGATCGAGTTACAGGTGGTGAACGTATGAAAGGTGGTGAACGTTTTGCTCGGTGCATTCACTGAATATCCTATTAGTTATAAAGATAAAAATTATATAAGTTATCAAATTAATAGACTTTTCTGATTTTGCCCACGTTTCGAATAGCCAATAGATGCAGTAGGTAGCCAGGACCCTTTAAATCGGAAGCCCACAACTCGCCACTAACAAATCCAACTATTACTACGAACCAGAAAATTTTGGATGTCTATCAATTTAACCACTTAAAATAATTTTCGTCAAAATTTAAAAAAAAAATTCTATGTCCTAAAAACTAGAGCGTCGAGAAATAAGAAAGAAAAAGTGCGTCGAAAAATAAGCGTCGAAAAATAAAAGTCGAAAAATAATAATAAGAAAGTAGCGCGTTCAAACTTAAGAGGTACTAAAATTTATAAACAGCGTCGCAAAATTCTAAAGCACCTAAATCTTAATCTAAAGAAAAAGTACTTAAGGGATTTTACGGCAAAGCCTAAAAATATAGAAATATAAAAAATAACTACGGCAAGATACTAATCTTAAACTAATTATGAACGATAAATATACAAATTACGATTAAACGAAATAAAAAGATACAAAATATAAAAATTAAAACTAAAAGTTATAAAAATACAATTTTTATAAAAATATTATTTTTATATTATTGTATAAAAGTATTAATTTTATAAATTTATAAAACTAATTAACACTTAAAACTTAAAATACAACTTTAATTAAACTATAACTAATTAATATTAAATATAAACCCTAATTAGGTTAATTAATAATAATAATAATTAAATTAAACCTTAATCTGTAATTAATGCGTACAAGGTTGCAGATGTCAGACGGCTCCGCGAGTGCGGATGTTTTCTGCCCAAAAACTCCGCGAGTGTGGAGGATGCAGATTCAAACGAGCTGCAGGTTCAAATTCGCAGGTTCAGATTTTAATATTTTTTTTTAGTTACAAAATATATGATAGAAAATATATATAAAATAAAAATAAACTTATATTTTAAAAACTAAAAATAAAAATACTTTATAATTTTACAAAATATTAAAAATACGTTTTTTTCCTTTTTTAAATTATATTTTTACAAATATAAATTAAAAATATAACTTTTCGTCGAGTCCCCGGCAGCGGCGCCAAAAACTTGATGTGCGAGCGGAGGAGTACGAAAATACTATTATTGTCTACTACGAAATATGACGAAATTACACAAGTTTTATTTAATTTACGGATGGATATACCTAAACCTTGCTACAAAACTTATAGGCAGTGTACCTAATTGTAGAGTAGTGTAGTTTTTAGTAAGTCTGGTTCGTTCCACAGGGAGCTAGTGATAACGTAATATATTTTTAACAACTATATTTATACAAATATATATAATTATATATAGGTAGTAATATTATAAAAGGGGGTTTTTACCGTTTAATGACCGGTTTGTCGATTTTATATTTTAAGCGTAAAGATAAATGACGATAATATAAATGACGAAATTTAAATTGCGATAAAGTAAATTGCTGTAATTAAAATGACAGTAAATAAAGGTACGATGAAATATGAAATAAAAGTATTATGCTTATTTAAACTTTCGTAATCATGATGTTTGACGTTTTGATTTTAATTTATTTATCTGGGTTAATTGTCCTTTGTCCTGGATTTATTTGATACCTATCTGGTTTTTGTCCATAATAGTACGTCGGTCATAATTATAAAATGCTCGACAAATTAACCTTATTCCCGAAGTCAAATATTCCAACTAATTAGGGATTCGAACTGTAACAAGTTTTTAATACTTTGTTTAATGATTACACCAGGTTATCGACTGCGTATAATCCAAGGTTTTAATACTTTGTTAACAATTACACCAATTATCCTTGTATGTAATCCACCCCTGTTTTAATAAGATATGAACATTAATTTACCCACTTAATCAGTTTGAATAATCAATTACCCAACCCGGATAATTAATTAAATGATTGTTAAAGATTCCATATAAACGTCACTAAATAGGACATTCATAATCATTTAATAATTATTAGATTAACTAATTTGAAGATAGGTTTGACAGATTCTAGTGAGTTGTCATTCGATTAGACAATACCCCCATCTATTAATAGTCCATAGTCCAATGTCCACAAGTGTCAGTCTTTTGTCCAAACCCGAATTATGGTACAAAATCCAATAACCCCGTCTTTAATATTTAGTCTAACATCACGATTACCTCGGCTCAAATAAGCATAATAATAACTTAGTTACGATACATTAATTTAAAAATGAAGAACATAGCTTACAGTGATTATTAATAGCGTAGCGTTACACGGACAGAACTCTGACTTTAAAAACCTTAAAACATTTCTTACAGTAACCCAATTATTATTAAACTTAAATTAAAATTAAAATTATAAATATAAATATATATATCGATAGATTGAAAGAAAGGAAAAGAAAAAGGTGTGTTGAAATCGATCAGAATGCGCGGCCTTTTATAGGCCCACTTTGAACTGTACATCTCCGCGAGTGCGGAGGTTTTGTGCTTCACAGCTTCGCGAGTGCGGAGCTTTAGATTCCAGCTCACCATAGTGATTTAAACGTGGGCTGCTTTAAATTATAATATATAATAATCTATATAATTAATTATATATTATATTATATTCTTGTGCATAGTTGATTTGTAATTTTTGGTCCGTTGCGTCGCGCTCTGAAAGTTGGTTCATGTCTCGGTTCTGGATTTTCGAACACTTTTTTGTATGCTTAGATATCTTGTACTTCGTGTTTCGCGACTTGTACTTTTGTCATTTTTAGACATTATTCATCAATAAATTGAACCACTTGGATTGTATCTTGTACATTTGAGCTTTTTGGTCATTTGAGTCTTCAAATCGTCGTTTTCTTCTTTTATTTTCGCACTTATTTATTTAAACGAATATTACATAAAAATAGAACAATAGTAACTAAAAGCTTTACATATTGGAAGGATATTGTGCCTAAATATATGTTCGTTTGGAGCACTATCAGTATGTATCACCTAGCGTTCAAGGACCTGAGAAAACATATAGAAAACTGTCAATGAAAAACGTTGGTGAAATCATAGGTGTATTAGTAACGTTGTTTTTGAACCACAAGATTTAATATAGTTGATTATCCAAATCGTTTGTATTCCAAAAGTATGTTCTCGAGCACCCAATTATCAAGACTTAACTGTTTTGTACCCTGTTACGTAGTGTTAGAACATACACTATACTCGAAAATATATTTCATCTGCTAACGGTAGCGAACCGTCCGAATGAGGGCTCGTCAAGCCCAATGTGATCACATAACATAAGTTCACGTTTACACCGTGCAAGTGTAACTAATGATTAATTAGCTGTGGAATGTTTGTTTTCGTACTTATGTTTAAAGCATAAAAGTATGATACGTATATGTTTCTCATCCCATAGTTTAAAAGTAAAAGTTGTTGAAAAGGTAGGACTATGATCTCACCTTGGTTGCATGAATAGTAAATTGTACTTCACAAAGTAACGTGTGCAAGAACGAATGCTAGTCTTGACCTAAACAAATAGGTTCGTATCAATATCGGTAAACATGGTTGGTCAAAGTGTTCAATTAGTCCTATGGCTCATTACGACTCGATTATAAAGCATGTGAATCAAGTTGTCAAGTTTCATGTAAGAATCAAGTATGCAAGAAGATTAGAATGGTTTAAACAAGTATTGGTTAAGTTTGGACAAAAGTCAACTTTGGTCAAGTCAAAGTCAACGAAAAAGTCAACACGTTCGGGTCGGGTCCCGAACTATTTTTCTGAGGTTTTTAATCATATATAAGCATGTTAGAATAAGTTACATGTGAATCGGAGGTGCGTAGTATAGCAAACATTTTTCGAAGTGTCATGGTGAACAGCCGCTGAACACGGCTTATGTCGCGCCGCGACATGGGATGGCCGCGCCGCGGCAATCAACTGGAGCTGGTGCCTGGCTCGTTTCAAAAGTCTAAGTCCCAAACCAAATTTCATTCAAACACATTTAACGAACCGTAAACATTCAAGGCACGTATCTTATATCGTTGGAAAGGTAATTTGACGAGGAATACAACTAAACACATCAATCAAAATTAACATTTGCAATAATCGAATTTCCAAATTGAATGATCAATTAATGCCCCTCATTAATGCTTCAAATTCATAAATGCACATTTATGATTCGGGAATTAAATGCAGACATATGATACGCCATTTTGTAGGTAATTATGCATACAATACAACTAAACACTTACAAACCACATTGCAAAGCATTCAATGCATCAAAAATCCATTTTACTTCTATCAAACTCTAATTCAAAATCATAAATTTTGCAATTATGTTTATGGAGTCTTTCTAAGTCAACCTACACATCAAATTGAAGCTAGTGATGCTAGTAACACATTTAATACATGCACTTTTAACATCTAACAACATTTAGGCAAACAAATCACAAGATCAAACAAACCAAATTTCAAATTCATGCTAGTTACTTAAAATAACAAGATCGAGCATATAAATCACATATTCATGTTAGACTTGAGCCATAGGCACTAATTAATACTTTTATAAGTTAAAAACATCAAGAACACAAAATCTAGTGTTTTTAGAAAGTTACCCAAATGTAATGAAGTTGGTATGGAATCGAAGAGGAAGTTGCAAGGATTCCAAATATGTAATTTGTTTTGATGAACACTTGCTAGATCAAAAATGGATGATGATTCTTTGAATTTGGTGTTGAGAGAAAAAGATGGAAGTATTAGAAAGTGGGAGGTGATGAATGAGTGGAGGAGGTGAAGTTGACCTTTTGACCTAGTCAAATCTTTAGACATTTGGCAAGTTTAGTCCCTCAAGTTTAGAAGCGGTGCGTGAATTACCTAAACGAGATATTTTAAAATGCGTATTAACGGAAGATATTATAAATATATAACAGACTTTAAAATAGTATAACGGAAGGTAAACGGAAAAAGGCGGGATGTTACAAAGAGAGCAGCTTGAGTAGCATGAATGTTTGAGTGATTTCCTGATCTGCAGTAGATGTTGTAGTCAATGACTTTGTTCCAAACTTCATACTCAGATGAAAGATGTCTTCCCAGTACTCCAGACATCTCGATCTCATCTTGAGGAGCACTTTCTTTGCATAGTGTATCTATCACTGCCGTTTTGTTGGAGATAAAATTTGGGAGATATGCCAGTCCATGATGTGAACTGAAGAATTCTTCACCATCCGTTGGAACTTGGAGAATGCGACCGAAATCTACAAGAGAGTAGCGATAATTTGTCCCTTGAAGACTAAAGCAGACTACATTATTCACGAAGTTGAAATTTGCATAAAATTCGCGAATGAGAGATGGATAAATGGGACCATCAAGAGTGAGAAATGCTTCCCATTGAAGAGTTTTGAATTGTCTCACAAGCTCTGGCATTTAATCGTAGGCAACTTTTCTTCCTTCAGTGATAGGACGTCTAGAGAGAAACCAAGCATTGTACTTAATTCTCTCTGTAGGATCTGATGGTGGGTCGTATGAGTCCTTTCTTCTTGGTTCGTTTGCTCTTGCCATTTTCTACACAATGACACTTCAGATTAGTTCAAGGTGTATAATTCAATTGTAGGCAACAAGTTTTGCAAACCTTAATTATCATCAATACTTAGGTGTTTTGATGTTAATATTCTTCACATTTTCACTCTTCATTAGTGTCAATGAGTTTGCAACTAGATTAAGATTTTCACAAAGTTCATATGTGTTCTAGACTTTTGAAATCATCAACACATGTTTTGATATTCAACATTATTACACTCATTTAGCAACAATGTCATTCATATCACATGAACAATGCTTCTATGAAAATCTAACCTAGATGTATAATGAACCCTAGAATTTTCCAAAGTTAAATCAATGCATAGATATACAACAATCATTACCATAATTGTTTCTAAATTGTTCTTCAAGAACAATTTCAATTGTTTGCATCAATTTAGGTTTTGATTTATTCTAGTTAGGGTTTCTTCATAACCCTAATTCATCATACAAACACAATTGAATGCTAGGAAAGCAAGGATTAATCATACCGAAAGTAGGAATTGAAATTAATGGAATGAGCGTTCTTCTCTGTGTGGTCGATCTCCTCAGCCGTGTGTAGGTGTGTGTGTTTTGATGTGGGTTGAAAAGAAATAAAAGTGAGGGTTTAGTTTAATTTAAAACAGAATCAGACCACGCACGGTCAAAGCACGGTCGACCGTGGTGTTAGCCGTGCAGATATTTTTAAACGTTCAGGACAGGAGTCTGCGGTCGTGTATACGGTCAGCCATGGTGCTGTCGTGGATCCTTCTGATCACTTATTTCTTTACTTCTTCTTTCTTTGAACGCGTTTTGACGATTCTTAGTTTCTATAGAATACTTGAGGACAAGTTTTCTTTTCCTAACATTGAATGATTACATCCTCCCGATGTTTAATCATTAATGACACGTAATATACTATATCTATATGTGTGTGTGTGTATATATATATATATATATATATATATATATATATATATATATATTCATATTTAATCATTCACATAGTATACACAAAACACATCAATCTAGTATTTAGCATGCAATACATATTTTCACATAAACACACAATCCTAAGACAAGTAAGCTTCCTACACTAATATTTTAAAATCACTTTTCAAAAACAATTTTACATTTGTAGGAAAAACCTTTCATTAATACAAAGTCTTTTTGAGAAGGTTATTCTCATTAGCATTTTGATCATTGATTTTGATTGATTTTAAGATTACCCAATCCTTGACTTATCCCTACCATGGAATTGCTAGCTTGGTCCATTTTTCCCATATTCTCAATTTTCCTAATAATAGACAATGGACTTTGATTACAAGATTTGTGTTTGCTAGAGTCGTGACATATATTCATTTCATGTTTATCTCTTGATGAATCACAAATAGTTATCCTTTCAAGTTTTCTTTTCAAGGTGCTATTTTCATCAATTAAAACTTTGTTAAGTTGTCTAACTTTGTGTAATTCTTTCTCCAAAAGTTTTACTTTGTCACGACTACTATCATACACAAATTTAATAGTCTTGTAATCATCTAACAATTCTTCATAATTAGAAGGATAGAATACATATACCTCATTACAATCCATGCTTGAGACATCATCTTCTTTGAATGGAGATTCAATCTCTTCTTTACTTTGACTATCTTGATCCAAATCATTCAAAGAACTCATGAGGCAAAAGTCTTCATTTCCATTCAACCCTTTTGCTTGAGAATCACTAACTTTTTCCAAATCCTTCCCAATTCCTTTACTCTTTAAACTCCTAGAGTTTAAATCTTCTTGAGAACATAGTGAATCCCAACATTCTTTAGCACTTTCACATTAAATTATCTTTAACCTTTCTTCACTAGGAAGAATTCCATGAAGTAGTGAAATTGCATCGAATTGTTTTAAAACATCATTGTTTTGAAATGTTGACTTCACTAGCCTTGAACTAGCTTGTGGTACAAAGTCTCCTACTTTGATTATTCTCCACAAGTAGTAATCCTTGGATTTGAGATAAGACTCAAACTTTAATTTTCACACATCAATATTCATCTTATCAAAGATTGGTGCTTCTTTCACCAATTCTTCCAAGTATCCCATAGTTTGAGTTGATTCGAGAATCGTTGACTCAAGTTTTTGCACAAAACGAATTTTGACGCTTTCGCGATCATTTACAGCGCAATTATTCGAGCAACCGCTCTGATACCAATTGTAAGTAACTAGAGGGGGGTGAATAGTTACTTAATACGTTTTTAACACTTTTTCGATTGATCAGCAAATTCGATTCAACTTTGATCAACCTACTCAACTCAAACTTGATGTGTGTAGTGTATATGTTCAAAATGATAAATGAAGTAATGTAAAGAACATAGACACAAGGATTTATAGTGGTTTGGGTGGATGTTAACTAATCCACCTTAATCCACTCCCCGATTACACTAATCGGGATTTGTTGCTTCACTAAGCACTTTTCTCCAAACCCAGTTGTGACAATCGCTCCAAATCCATATGGACGAACACGTCATTCATCGATTTCATTGCGAGGTATTTGACCTCTATATGATACGTTTTGTAAACATTGCATTCTTTTGAAAAGGCACACCATAAATGAATATTTAAATCAAAGGTTTTCGACATCTGATGATTTCTACATATAGACAATCATCGTAAATAATAGTTTACAATAATACTTCCGTTGACAATGCAGTCAAAATAAGATACATGGTGATGATTTCGTGAATGCAACGTTTCCTTGAAAAATATGTCATGTAAGACTCCATGCACATAGCTTGTCTAACATATAAGCAAACAGCAGAAGACTTCTAGGAAACCTGAGAATAAACATGCTAACAAGTGTCAACACAAAGGTTGGTGAGTTCATAGTTTTAGTGTTGCACATAATCTGTATATAAAGGTGGATCACAAGATTTCAGTTGTTTCATCCAGAAACATTTATCAAAATATTCTACAAGATTGAGCACCCTGGTAACTAAACTTTAACGTTTTAATAAGTACCCCTGTTTTAACATACATGCAACCAACATGTACAATACACGCAACTACCGTGTACTAACCTCAAATAGCATACGTATGTTTTATAGTTCAGGCTAATGTTTCTATACCTGGAACAGACGGGGATGTCAAGCCATATGGATCCATATACTACTACTCGCGCCCACCAGTTCTTATAACTGGCAGTTACTAGTTACCAAAGCTAAGGGATTTTCGGTTCAAACTCGGTGTAGAATTTAGTATGTACTTGTATCCATTGCGTTTAAAATAAAGTGCATGTATTCTCAGCCCAAAAATATAGATTGCAAAAGCAATTAAAAAGGGAGCAATGAAACTCACCTTAGCAGCATATAAAGTCATTCACCAAAATGTGACTGAAACTCGGATTACCAAATAACCGTAGATCTCAACCTAGAGAACATATGTTGATCAATAAATGTCTATCAAGCTAGGTCAGGTCATAGTGTATCACAATCCTAATGCTCGAGATCAACATACAAAAGTTTATCAAAAGTCATTTCAAAAAGTCAATCTGACTTAATACTATAGTTGAATGATCATGGCAATCGAAACATTTTAACATTTCACATAGTTTCCCAATTCTTGTAAAATTAGACTATAGTTTTTATAAGGCTTTAAAACATGATAAAACAGTCAATTTTGACAATTGTTCAACAAAACGAGACGTGCCTTATATAAGGATTCATTTACTCGGCTGGTAATATTCAAAAATCTAATTTATCAATCTTACAAACAAGTTGTTTAAATATCAATTGCAGATTCAAGAGCAATTTCAATTAATGTCAATCATAATTCAGTTGATCATATCTTTTAATTCGTTCACCAAAATTACGCGATTTCTAAATGAAAAGTTATTGATTTTTCGCCAGCTTTCCAAAAACATGCATATCATATACCTTTTATCAGTAATATATGTATTTAATTCGTGATTCATTATAAACTGTTTAACGACGAAATTTAGCATACAAGCATGCATAAACATATATACTCGAGCACTAGACATGTATACACTATTAATATATAAAAGATAAGATATGAATGCTCACGTATCAATATTGTGATTCAATATTGCAGGAAAGTACGTAGACGCAACAGAGATGATAAACACTAGGTTTAACTTGCGAACAATACCCATGAACATTACCCATAACCTCCAAAGCTATAACCCATAATTTTTCTTAGCTCTATCCCGCTCATAAGATCCGTTTTGAAAATCACTCGAGCATAACTCCGTCGTAGTATTTTATGTATACTATTAATACTTAATTTGAATATTGAACTAGAATTATTACGGAATAAAAATATATGAAATAAATATATATGTACATATATGTGTGTGTGTTTCTACAATCGATCGATCGATATATATAGTTAGAAAATAATATTATAATAATAAAAGGAATCAAACGTGTTTAATTATAATAATATAATAATATAATAAAGTAATAAAATAATAATATAATAATAAAAGAAATCGTACGTTTATAATTATAATAATATAATAATATAATAAAGTAATAATATAATAATATAATAAAGTAGAATATAATAATATAATAATAAAATTGAATCGATTAAGATTTTAAAAGTCGTATTTTTAAAATACTTCAGAGATATTTTATGTAACTTATAATTAATAATTTCAATCATGTCGCTTTCATGTGAATAGTAATTTAATTAATTTCATTTCATTTACTATTCATATGAATAGTAAATGAATTAATTTTGATTCAACTATTTTAGCTACACGTTGTTGTATGTTGTGCTTTACAAATTGTACATTTTTAATTTTACTTCGTTTCTTAAAATAAATTACAAAAATTATATCATAAAAATAAAACGACTTAATACGTAAAAATTTTAATTTGAAAAGCATCGTTTAATAGTAAATTTTTATCATTTCATATATAAATATTATTCGCATGATTCCGTATATATTGAAAACTCTTATGTTTATATAATACATGTTATGACGTTCGTGAATCGTTGGACAAATAGGGTAATTGAATAGTTCAAGAATTTTGAGATTCAGTTTTATAGACTTTGCTTATCGTGTCAGAAACGTTAAAGATTAAGTTTAAATTTGGTCAGAAATTTCCGGGTCATCACAGTACCTACCCGTTAAAGAAATTTCGTCCCGAAATTTGAGTGAGGTCGTCATGGCTAACAATAAAAATGTTTTCATGACGAATATGAGTTGATAAATAGAGTTTTATCACCGTTGAATAATATGAATAAAACAATCCAATTACTTGAAGCGTATGAGAGAAGTTATCGTAATATAGTGAAATGAAGAATAGAGATTCGTCTTAACTCTTGACGTAGTATCGATTGATTTTCGGAATTTAAGGAATAGAAAATCTTCATAATCTAAATAAAATTTGATTCTTTCGAAATTGCGAAAATTAGGATTTTCTTTGATTAAATGCGTAATCTGCCTCTATTGCTGTGTCCGATATTTCGCTATAAATTGACCACTTCCGTTTTATTATTTTCGTCACTCCTACATCTTCTTCCTCATTTCATACTTTCAAAGATTGTGAAATGCTTCATCCAGTTCTGATTCTTGATATACTCCTAACTTTTATATCTGTCATTCTTCTTTTTCATCTACCACCAGAGGATGTTATTTTCTTCTACCACTACCTTGGGGTTATAGTATTTTTCATTCTCCCGTGTCTTTATATTGCTATACGCATTGATATACACGGTTTGTAATATATGTGTTATTGTCAGGCTTTATATTTTCCCCTTATATTTAGAAGCTTCATGCTTTCGTTTTTCCTTCCCGACTTCAAGTCAAGCGAATAATGGTCCAGAATTCGTAGGTATGGAGTTTCGAATGATCATAATATACAAAGTAGAAAGGAAAGGTAATAGCATGATTTGATTTGTCAAATTACCAGAATATCTAGGAAAGACCGAATCATCAAGATAAATATTTTCTTGATATGTTTAGAGATTAAATAGAATGAAAGAGTTATGTAACATGGTTCATGATAAGGGTGGGATCTGTGAACCTTTATCACGTTCCATTAGAAACTCAGCATGACTTACTGTAATATAATCACGTTGATCAAGTGTCATTATATTATACTAAACCATGCTTCAATTCCTAACATTACTTCAAAACATCCATTTTTCGAATTTTTCAGATTTTAAAAACTAAAATAGTTTCTTTTATGGTGTAACACAGATAGTGCGAAGAGATAAATGATTTCAGATAAGAATAGTTATGAAAATATCTTCAGAAATATGGAGGATATTTATAATGGAAGATACGATGATATCTTAGAATATTTAAGATAAGATGATGATGAAGAATATTATCCGCAAAGGTTTTAGAGTAAGGAGCAAGGTATTTGCTAAGGATTTTAGCAGACACTGAATCATTTGGATTCTTTGAAGGCAGGCTTAGTCTTTGTGATTTGTCCACAGCCTTTGTCATAGTTTGCTCAATTCGTTTTCCAGTTCCAAACCTTCTCTTTTTCTGTGCTTTTCCAACACACTACTTTTTATCATCAAACTTTCGACTGTTAAAGTCGTTTACAGTTTTTGCTGCTTCATCAGCATTTTTCCAAAATTCGGAGAACTAGTTTCGCAGTTTGGGGTGTTTTTCAGAAACTTCACATTCGAAGTATGTAAGTCTAGAAGATAGACATTATATGTGTATATATATAACTGTTGGCATAGAATTACTGCGAAATTCGAAATACTGATTGCTAATTCCCGGTAGTTAGTATGGCAATTACCGTTACAAGATGTGGATGAGTACATGATAGGGTTTCTATGAGTATAAAGATTTCTCGGAAGGTCAAGGATAAATGAAGTTGTTGGTAAATTTACTGCTAATGTGGTGGGATATGAAAGGTTCCCCAGTAACAAGAACGTATATATCAAGGTTATAATAAGGCTAATCTGAAAAGTCGAAGTTGACTGGTTGGAAGTGTGGTAAAACTGGATACTTTGAAAAAAAATTGCAAAGTTATTTTCGGTAATAACAATGCTAAAGGGTCTTGCACAGTTTTGATGTCAAAGTATAGCTTTGAAAGATGTAAAGATCTAAGAATGTTGTCACCGATTCAGAGTTATGACTTGTGTTAGGTACCCGAGAAAGGAGTAATACGAGTTTCCCTAGCCTTATAGAGGATCCTTTATACGAGGCTATATAAAGGATCCAAGGCTCCCTAGATTAGCTAAGCTTAGCCACTGTTATGTAGAGATTTTCAAGAGAGCCGTGGAAAGTCAATCTTGACTGATTGACTTTCTCTCTCAATCTTAATGGCTATTCTTCACATTCATTGATATTCATGTATCAAGGGTCCTATCAATTGGTATCAGAACCTAACCTTCAATGAAACGAAGGAGATCCTATGAATATTGATGAATGTTTTCTCTCCACCTTCAAACCTTCAAACACCAAAACACATACATCTTCATATCTTCATCACAAAACCTTCAAACCTTCATCATCTTCATCATGAAGATATGAAGATCTTCGAATTTTTTTTTTTCGAAAAATTTTTGAAAAATTTTTCGATACCGAATCTCACCAAAACATACACAACTAAATGAGATTCATTAATTTCCGAATCTCATTTACCGAATTTCACATCTATCCAAATCACAAACAAACTACAACTGTCACTTATTCAAAATCCTTATCCAATACACAAAATCATAACAACAAAAATAATTCACTTTCATTTTTGCTACTGTACACAAGCTTATAGAATTTCCTATCTTATTTTGTTGCTACAGTATGAAACTCATTATTATCATCATGAACTCAATATTCAGAATCAACATTAGATGATCTTCAGCTTCGATTCAGTTTAAATTCGTGATCCGTTAACAACGACTAAGATTCATTCATCATCAATTCAACCTAACAACAACAAATTGAAGCAAAATTGATTCGTGTTCTTCACTGTTCACTGAAAACACACATCGATCAGTTGTGAGCAATTTCCTTTACCAAATTTTGATACGAAAGAAGTTTTGGAATACTCGTGACCTGTTCATACTTCGTGATATCTTCAATTAGATGGAGATTCATCCAATTATTCACAGCATCGAAGTCAAACTTCGTTCATTATTGGTCAATGATTTAATTTGAATGAATTTCTGAGTTTCAGGTGTTACTGATGATCCACGAGTCTTCACTTGATGATTTTCAACCTGTTTCGTGTAGAGTTTATCATCTGAAACGGCCTCATTCGAGAATTCATATTTTATGTTCATTTGAAGATAGCGACCTGCTCATCCTCTGATTTTATGATATATTGAAGATTTGATCAAAATTGCTTCAATATTAGTGGTAGTCACTGATATTTGAAGCTTTGGGAATCAAATTCGAGATTAAATTGCATCAATTCGTGATTCGTGATTTTTGTGTTCATATGAACAAGATAATGATGGCGGTTAATGTGTGTGTATATGAATCAGACTCGGTAATACACATGATTCGGTATGAGGTGGTGACAGGACTCGGTATTGTTGTTGCTTTCTAATTCGGTATTGATCTCTATTGATTCTTCATTCGGTATCTATATTTTGGTATATGAATATGTATCATGGCAGTTAAACCGAATCACATACTCGGTATAGCACTCAGTATCATACTCGGTACTCGCTCGGGTATAATGGCTGTTACAACAAAATTAATTGATACAGTAAGGACCTACCGAATCTATTTTTGGGCTTCAGTGATTTTCAAAAGCCCAATAATCAATTATTGAGATGTGTGGCTCAATACCAAAATTCAAATCATGTGTGGCCCAATACCAAATCTGACAGAGTACAACAACCAATTTCAGTCCAATTATCAAACTCTGATAAATATTGACAAGTTCAGTCCCTAAAAAGTTTGATACTTTTGCAAGATCAGTCCAAGTACCAAATCTGGCTCAATTTTAACAGTTTTGGCCCCCTTATCAGAATTTTCAGGAATGGTCCTTTACCGAATCTTGACCTCCAAAGTATATTTTTTCACTATTTTCGAGGCTCGAATTCACATGGATTTTCTCACACGCGCTGTTTAAGATATTTTGGGGATTTGCCGAGCATGTCAACCATTTTAAATAATGAAGCTCTTATTTCATATGATATTCATGCGAGCATCATTGTGGGGGAGATATGTATATGGTTGATGTGCGTGTGACTTCAATACACATACAGTATTGGACTCGGACTTCAAAGAGACAAATTCAAAGCATTACTTGTTTGACGAGTGAGCAAAGGAAAACGAAAAGGACTTCCACATCCTTGGGGGAGTATTGGAGACGTAAGGAACTTTGAAGGAGCCACGTCAAAGCCAACTATATTGATACCGGCAATATATGAATAATTGAGGCTATCAAAGATGTGATGAGTACACACTTGATTGGCCGTATGCCCCATACATTTCGGGGGAAGTTTCTCAAGTTTTTCGAGCTTACTAATCAAGTCAAGTGTTGGGGGGGAGCTAAGTAATTTCAAAGAAGATCTTTCTCCATTGGGGTTTAGTCAAAAGCAGGGACTTTAGCAATTTTCCGATAATCGTGCTAAGTTAGAAGATGCTTGTTTCAAGATCGTTCTTAGTTCACGTAGGAAAGCCCATGTACTTTGAAGGGGGAGATTCTAAGACTTCGAGGTATTCCTCATCAACATGAAGTGATGCAATGATAAATGTCTACCTTGCGCATTCCGCTGTGCAAACTCAAAGACCGTTGAAATAACAATGACATCAAGTTTTGAAGATTCAAGATCTTCATCAATGGCCGTACATCATTCGGGGGGGAGTTAGTTAGCAATAGTTGATTCTTTCCTTGTAATGTTGTATGTTTACTAGGGAGTTAGTTTTTGGAAACCCGTCTCACTCATGGGGGGGAGATTGTTAGGTACCCGAGAAAGGAGTAATACGAGTTTCCCTAGCCTTATAGAGGATCCTTTATACGAGGCTATATAAAGGATCCAAGGCTCCCTAGATTAGCTAAGCTTAGCCACTGTTATGTAGAGATTTTCAAGAGAGCCGTGGAAAGTCAATCTTGACTGATTGACTTTCTCTCTCAATCTTAATGGCTATTCTTCACATTCATTGATATTCATGTGTCAAGGGTCCTATCAACTTGAATTCTGATCCGTCAATATCAGAATATGTAATTGAATTGGTATGAAATGATTGTGTATCACTGTGAAGATAGTGAGTATAGTTAATGATTTTTGAATCAAAATTGAAGAATGTACAGTGTAACATATTAATTGTGAACTTAAATATTTTCCGGGTATTATCTACCCGTTAAAGATTTCACAAGTAATATTTTGTACAAAAGAATTTTCATTACAATCTTTATGAAAATATATGTATGTATATTTTCTTCAGATGTAATACAGATTTAATGAGTTAATATCATATTATGCTCATTTGGTTTTCGGCTTGACTTAGAAGTGATTAATCTCTAAAACATTAAAGATTACATAATCTTTGCGGAGTATTTCGCTAATGTAATCGATACTTCATTATTTATTCTTATTCCTCGATGAAGGATGTTGGTGCTCGTGGAATTCTTGTGAACCTTACAAGGCACAGATGGTGTTTTCTGAAAAGTTTCGAGTATATCGAAAATGAAAATGTAAAATCAATTATGTAATTGAATAATACACTTGGTTTATTATGAAATGGAATTCATTGAGTTGAAACAGAGATTGTAGTTAACGAAGGTTAAGTTGTTAACGAAGGATATACATCATAGCATATTAGTAATATGAATTTAACCGAGTAATATTTACCCTTTTTCAATTCATACATAATAACTTAGTACGAAAAGATTTATTATGGTTTAAAAATTTATATATATAAGATATATATATAAATTCTTTAGAGGGAATGAGTTAATATTTAATACTACGTAACTCGTTGATACAATATATACGTTATTGATTCGTAATGATGTCCACGGTGATTCTTGAACTGGCGGAGCTTGTGATGTTAGAGGTGCTGCTGATTCTGACGATGTTGAAAACACTGACTGTGCTAGTGAGGCTAAGGGTACTGTTGATGCTATTGGTAAAACAAGTCTAGCTTGTACCTTACGCACCATTCTTGTCAAGGTTTCTACTCTTCCTTCTATCATTTTGGTTCACTCATCTGATTTATGGTTAGGGCTAGAATAGATAATCTCTAAGATTATAGATTATATAATCGTCGTAGGATATTTCTCCGATGAAGTTATGAATCCATACTTCATCGTTTGTTGTTGTTGATACTCCTTGGTATCCATGGTGCGTATGATGTTGATATCCGAAGTAAAGATTACGATGTTGAGGCGTGTGATGCGGATGTGATTGTTGGTGGTGGTAATGATATTGTTGGTGTTGATGATGGTGGTACTGGTTATGCTACTGGTGCTGCTGCTGGTGTTCGTAACCCTTGCACCATATTCTCCAAAGCCACTACCCGAGCACGAAGCTCGTTGACTTCTTCTATTATACCGGGATAATCGGTGGTTCGAAAGATCGGATAAATAAGATTTATAATATGGGATAGTATATAATCGTGATGAGATACTCTGGAAATGAGAGAGAAAATAGTATTACGAATAGGTTCGCCGGTAAGTGCTTCAGGTTCTTCGCCAAGAGAGGAATGTGGTGGATGGAAAGGATCGCCTTCTTCATGTCTCCAATGATTAAGTAGGCTACGAACCCATCCCTAATTCATCCAGAATAGATGATGGCTAATCAGTTGATCCATTCCGGTTACGCTGCTTTCGGAGCTCGAGTGGAAATGCATATCGGAATAGCTTTCGGAATCTAAGGAATTTGAACTAGATACAGGATCCATTTCGTGTAATCAAGGAAAAGATTTTTGGAATGAAATAGATTATAGGACTAATTTGGTGCTCTTTAATTCATAGTTTACATATGTATTTATAATACCAGAATCCCATAAGTTACGGAGGATTTTACGAAAGATGTCAGGTAAAGTTTACTGTAATAGATATGCCAAGATATGAATTTTGTCTATACACTATCTATGCAATCAATGCAGTAAGACGCATTTAGACTAAGAATGATAAGCAGGCAATTTCCGATAAGAAGTGATAAGCAAAACTTTTGGCATGCAGACACAGTCGAAGTCCAGACTTACTAATGCATCCTAACAACTATCAGTTAGACACACTCATGCAAGACCTGGTTCGCTAAGACCAACGCTTTGATACCAACTGTGACGATCGCTCCAAATCCATATGGACAAATACGTCATTCATCGATTTCATTGTGAGGTATTTGACCTCTATATGATACGTTTTGTAAACATTGCATTCTTTTGAAAAGGCACACCATAAATGAATATTTAAATCAAAGGTTTTCGACATCTGATGATTTCTACATATAGACAATCATCGTAAATAATAGTTTACAATAATACTTCCGTTGACAATGCAGTCAAAATAAGATACATGGTGATGATTTCGTGAATGCAACGTTTCCTTGAAAAATATGTCATGTAAGACTCCATGCACATAGCTTGTCTAACATATAAGCAAACATCGGAAGACTTCTAGGAAACCTGAGAATAAACATGCTAACAAGTGTCAACACAAAGGTTGGTGAGTTCATAGTTTTAGTGTTGCACATAATTTTTATATAAAGGTGGATCACAAGATTTCAGTTGTTTCATCCAGAAACGTTTATCAAAATATTCTACAAGATTGAGCACCCTGGTAACTAAACTTTAACGTTTTAATAAGTACCCCTATTTTAACATACATGCAACTAACATGTACAATACACGCAACTAACGTGTACTAACCTTAAATAGCATACGTCTGTTTTATAGTTCAGGCTAGTGTTTCTATACCTGGAACAGACGGGGATGTCAAGCCCTATGGATCCATATACTACTACTCGCGCCCACCAGTTCTTATAACTGGCAGTTACTAGTTACCAAAGCTAAAGGATTTAAGTTCAAACTCGGTGTAGAATTTAGTATGTACTTGTATCCATTGCGTTTGAAATAAAGTGCATGTATTCTCAGCCCAAAAATATAGATTGCAAAAGCAATTAAAAAGGGAGCAATGAAACTCACCTTAGCAGCATATAAAGTCGTTCACCAAAATGTGACTGAAATTCGGATTACCAAATAACCGTAGATCTCAACCTAGAGAACATATGTTGATCAATAAATGTCTATCAAGCTAGGTCAGGTCATAGTGTATCACAATCCTAATGCTCGAGATCAACATACAAAAGTTTATCAAAAGTCATTTCAAAAAGTCAATCTGACTTAATACTATAGTTGAATGATCATGGCAATCGAAATATTTTAACATTTCACATAGTTTCCCAATTCTTGTAAAATTAGACTATAGTTTTTATAAGGCTTTAAAACAAGATAAAACAGTCAATTTTGACAATTGTTCAACAAAACGAGACGTGTCTTATATAAGAATTCATTTACTCGGCTGGTAATATTCAAAAATCTAACTTATCAATCTTACAAACAAGTTGTTTAAATATCAATTGCAGATTCAAGAGCAATTTCAATTAATGTCAATCATAATTCAGTTGATCATATCTTTTAATTCGTTCACCGAAATTACGCGATTTCTAAATGAAAAGTTATTGATTTTTCGCCAGCTTTCTAAAAACATGCATATCATATACCTGTTATCAGTAATATATGTATTTAATTCGTGATTCATTATAAACTGTTTAACGACGAAATTTAGCATACATGCATGCATAAACATATATACTCGAGCACTAGACATGTATACACTATTAATATATAAAAGATAAGATATGAATGTTCACGTATCAATATTGTGATTCAATATTGCAGGAAAGTACGTAGACGCAACAGAGATGATAAACACTAGGTTTGACTTGCGAACAATACCCATGAACATTACCCATAACCTCCAAAGCTATAACCCATAATTTTTCTTAGCTCTATCCCGCTCATAAAATCCGTTTTGAAAATCACCCGAGCATAACTCCGTCGTAGTATTTTATGTATACTACTAATACTTAATTTGAATATTGCACTAGAATTATTACGGAATAAAAATATATGAAATAAATATATATGTACATATATGTGTGTGTGTGTGTTTCTGCAATCTATCGATCGAACGATATATATAGTTAGAAAATAATATTATAATAATTAAAGGAATCAAACGTGTTTAATTATAATAATATAATAAAGTAATAAAATAATAAAATATTAATAAAAGGAATCGTACATTTATAATTATAATAATATAATAATGTAATAAAGTAATAATATAATAATAATATAATAATATAATAAAGTAGAATATAATAATATAATAATAAAATTGAATCGATTAAGATTTTAAAAGTCGTATTTTTAAAATACTTCAGAGATATTTTATGTAACTTATAATTAATAATTTCAATCATGTCGCTTTCATGTGAATAGTAATTTAATTAATTTCGTTTTATTTACTATTCATATGAATAGTAAATGAATTAATTTCGATTCAACTATTTAAGCTACACGTTGTTGTACGTTGTACTTTACAAATTGTACATTTTTAATTTTACTTCGTTTCTTAAAAAAAATTACAAAAATTATGTCATAAAAATAAAACGACTTAATACGTAAAAATTTTAATTTGAAAAGCATCGTTTAATAGTAAATTTTTATCATTTCATATATAAATATTATTCGCATGATTTCGTATATATTGAAAACTCTTATGTTTATATAATACATGTTATGACGTTCGTGAATCGTTGGACAAACAGGGTAATTGAATAGTTCAAGAATTTTGAGATTCAGTTTTATAGACTTTGCTTATCGTGTCAGAAACGTTAAAGATTAAGTTTAAATTTGGTCAGAAATTTCCGGGTCATCACACTGGTGGAGATCCGATTTACAAGTCTTCAACTTCTTTGGTAGACAACAAACCTAATCTTTCTATCTCTTTGAAAGATCAACTCTAAACTAGATCAACTTGTCTCCAAATAAGATTAATCAACTTCCTAAGTCCCTTTAAGGAAGTAGATCACTAAGCTAGCCTATGCTTATACTAATTGAAGTTACAAGACTTATACACTTTGCAATGATGATCCTAACACAATACTAGGACATACATTACATTAAGTAAACTCACAAGATAAATGATTTTGATTAGTAAGTTTACAACAACCCAATTCTATATCTATAAGATCATAGAATCTTCTCTTGCTTGATCACATTTGAGTAGTAATTGATGTACTTGTGATCACTGGAAATAAGCCTTTGAAATATGCAAGAGGGTCAGCTTCAAATGCTCTTAAATGTTTGCCTTTTATAGTGAGATTCAAAAAGTAGTTATTGACATCACGGTCGACCATGGTGCGACCGTGCGTGCTCCAGTCCAAATTTGGTATCCGTTGTATAGCCGTTTGACTCAAATTTGAACACCACATTTTGGCACCTTTACTCCTTCTAGCACCTGCAAAAGAAACCAAACATCCTATACAAGTACTATATGCATTAAGTGTGTGAGATTTGGTCTTAATGTATGAAAGTGACTAATCATTCCAAAAGTGGCAATCCCAACATTCTTGGAGAAGTGTCTTGATTGATATTTTGGGAAATCTCAGTTTGATCAAGACTTAGTTAGTTACTTTAATGCTCTTGGTTCAATTCTAAAGACTAGTCACTATGTCATTAACTTCCTAGTTTCAATTAATCACAAGTCATGTTCTTTTTAAGTTTAGTTAGAGATTAATTGAATAATGTCTCTATAAGATAATTTTTGAAGTATGTAGAGATATCAAAATTAAGTCATAAGCAATCACCCTTAGTTACTTAAACTAGGCCAAATAGATAATTGACTACACTTTCATTGTGAACCATTTGACACTTAATCTATTGGAGTAGGTTAGTCACTTGAATCCTAACTAATGAGTACATAGCAAACATATTAATCAAGTTGACAAGTTTATGAGTATTAACCATATTGAGAAGTAGCAAGTAATACTCACATAGTAAGAGATAGTTATTCTAGGATCAATCATACAGATGCTTGCACAATTTATAATTCAAGCACTTAATAAGTTTAATTTGCAATATAACATATTGCATGATTAATGTGTAAGTACACATTAATGTCCAACACATGCACAAGGGAAGAGCAATCTCTAGTTGGGACTTAGTGACCATCCTAAATGTATCTAAGTGTGTTTTAGGATTACAAATCATTACTAGTTAACCTTGAGAGCATTGTTGTAGTGACCCGAACTTTTCCATGTTTATATATATTAATTGAGATTGATGTTTACATGATTAAATGTTTCCAACATGTTAAGCAATCAAACTTGTTAAGACTTGATTAATTGAAATAGGTTTCATATAGACAATTGACCACCCAAGTTGACCGGTGATTCACGAACGTTAAAACTTGTAAAAAAAACTATATGATGACATATATATGGTTATATATATAGTTAACATGATATTATGATAAGTAAACATATCATTAATTATATTAACAATGAACTACATATGTAAAAACAAGACTACTAACTTAATGATTTTGAAACGAGACATATATGTAACGTTTATCGTTGTAACGACATTTAATGTATATATATCATATTAAGAGATATTCGTACATCATAATATCATGATAATATAATAATTTAAAATCTCTTTTGTTATTATAAACATTGGGTTAACAACATTTAACAAGATCGTTAACCTAAAGGTTTCAAAACAACACTTACATGTAACGACTAACGATGACTTAACGACTCAGTTAAAATGTATATACATGTAGTGTTTTAATATGTATTTATACACTTTTGAAAGACTTCAATACACTTATCAAAATACTTCTACTTAACAAAAATGCTTACAATTACATTCTCGTTCAGTTTCATCAACAATTCTACTCGTATGCACCCGTATTCGTACTCGTACAATACACAGCTTTTAGATGTATGTACTATTGGTATATACACTCCAATGATCAGCTCTTAGCAGCCCATGTGAGTCACCTAACACATGTGGGAACCATCATTTGGCAACTAGCATGAAATATCTCATAAGATTACAAAAATATGAGTAATCATTCATGACTTATTTACATGAAAACAAAATTACATATCCTTTATATCTAATCCATACACCAACGACCAAAAACACCTACAAACACTTTCATTCTTCAATTTTCTTCATCTAATTGAACTCTCTCAAGTTCTATCTTCAAGTTCTAAGTGTTCTTCATAAATTCCAAAAGTTCTAGTTTCATAAAATCAAGAATACTTTCAAGTTTGCTAGCTCACTTCCAATCTTGTAAGGTGATCATCCAACCTCAAGAAATCTTTGTTTCTTACAGTAGGTTATCATTCTAATACAAGGTAATAATCATATTGAAACTTTGGTTCAATTTCTATAACTATAACAATCTTATTTCAAGTGATGATCTTACTTGAACTTGTTTTCGTGTCATGATTTTGCTTCAAGAACTTTGAGCCATCCAAGGATCCATTGAAGCTAGATCCATTTTTCTCTTTTCCAGTGGGTTCATCCAAGGAACTTAAGGTAGTAATGATGTTCATAACATCATTCGATTCATACATATAAAGCTATCTTATTCGAAGGTTTAAACTTGTAATCACTAGAACATAGTTTAGTTAATTCTAAACTTGTTCG
Organism: Rutidosis leptorrhynchoides; assembly: GCF_046630445.1. Lineage (NCBI taxonomy): Eukaryota > Viridiplantae > Streptophyta > Magnoliopsida > Asterales > Asteraceae > Rutidosis > Rutidosis leptorrhynchoides. The sequence continues at coordinate 60,947,060 of NC_092340.1, read as the reverse complement.
CAAACAAAAGTTAATCCTTCTAACTTGACTTTTAAAATCAACTAAACACATGTTCTATACCTATATGATATGCTAACTTAATGATTTAAAACCTGGAAACACGAAAAACACCGTAAAACCGGATTTACGCCGTCGTAGTAACACCGCGGGCTGTTTTGGGTTAGTTAATTAAAAACTATGATAAAATTTGATTTAAAAGTTGTTATTCTGAGAAAATGATTTTTATTATGAACATGAAACTATATCCAAAAATTATGGTTAAACTCAAAGTGGAAGTATGTTTTCTAAAATGGTCATCTAGACGTCGTTCTTTCGACTGAAATGACTACCTTTACAAAAACGACTTGTAACTTATTTTTCCGACTAGAAACCTATACTTTTTTTGTGTAGATTCATAAAATAGAGTTCAATATGAAACCATAGCAATTTGATTCACTCAAAACGGATTTAAAATGAAGAAGTTATGGGTAAAACAAGATTGGATAATTTTTCTCATTTTAGCTACGTGAAAATTGGTAACAAATCTATTCCAACCATAACTTAATCAACTTGTATTATATATTATGTAATCTTGAGATACCATAGACACGTATACAATGTTTCGACCTATCATGTCGACACATCTATATATATTTCGGAACAACCATAGACACTCTATATGTGAATGTTGGAGTTAGCTATACAGGGTTGAGGTTGATTCCAAAATATATATAGTTTGAGTTGTGATCAATACTGAGATACGTATACACTGGGTCGTGGATTGATTCAAGATAATATTTATCGATTTATTTCTGTACATCTAACTATGGACAACTAGTTGTAGGTTACTAACGAGGACAGCTGACTTAATAAACTTAAAACATCAAAATATATTAAAAGTGTTGTAAATATATTTTGAACATACTTTGATATATATGTATATGTATATATTGTTATAGGTTCGTGAATCAACCAGTGGCCAAGTCTTACTTCCTGACGAAGTAAAAATCTGTGAAAGTGAGTTATAGTCCCACTTTTAAAATCTAATATTTTTGGGATGAGAATACATGCAGGTTTTATAAATGATTTACAAAATAGACACAAGTACGTGAAACTACATTCTATGGTTGAATTATCGAAATCGAATATGCCCCTTTTTATTAAGTCTGGTAATCTAAGAATTAGGGAACAGACACCCTAATTGACGCGAATCCTAAAGATAGATCTATTGGGCCTAACAAACCCCATCCAAAGTACCGGATGCTTTAGTACTTCGAAATTTATATCATATCCGAAGGGTGTCCCGGAATGATGGGGATATTCTTATATATGCATCTTGTTATTGTCGGTTACCAGGTGTTCACCATATGAATGATTTTTATCTCTATGTATGGGATGTGTATTGAAATATGAAATCTTGTGGTCTATTGTTACGATTTGATATATATAGGTTAAACCTATAACTCACCAACATTTTTGTTGACGTTTAAAGCATGTTTATTCTCAGGTGAATATTAAGAGCTTCCGCTGTTGCATACTAAAATAAGGACAAGATTTGGAGTCCATGTTTGTATGATATTGTGTAAAAACTGCATTCAAGAAACTGATTTCGATGTAACATATTTGTATTGTAAACCATTATGTAATGGTCGTGTGTAAACAGGATATTTTAGATTATCATTATTTGATAATCTACGTAAAGCTTTTTAAAACCTTTATCTATGAAATAAAGGTTATGGTTTGTTTTAAAAATGAATGCAGTCTTTGAAAAACGTCTCATATAGAGGTCAAAACCTCGCAACGAAATCAATTAATATGGAACGTTTTTAATCAATAAGAACGGGACATTTCAGTTGGTATCCGAGCGTTGGTCTTAGAGAACCAGAAAATTTGCATTAGTGTGTCTTATCGAGTTTGTTAGGATGCATTAGTGAGTCTGGACTTCGACCGTGTTTTCTTTAAAAATGATTGCTTAACATTTTTGTTGGAAACTATATATTTTTAACATATGAATATTATGTGATATATTAATCTCTTAACGTGTTTGATATTATGTGATAGATGTCTACCTCTAGAACAAGTCCCATTGACTCACCTAATAATAATGAAGAGTCAAATGTAAATTGGAATGATTTGTGGACTGATTCACAAGTTCCCGAAGAGGAACCGGAAGAAGAGTCGGAACCGGAAGAAGAATCGGAACCGGAAGAAGAATCGGAACCGGATGAAGAAATAGAACCGGTGGGGGAAATAATAAAACGGTTAAGTAAAAGAAAATCCTCAACCAACCGACCAAAGTTAATTATGGTCAATGGTGTTTCCGCCAAGGAAGCAAAATATTGGGAGGATTACCAATTCTCCGATGAATCGGATTCCGACGAGAATTCCGATGATGTTATAGAAATTACCCCAACTGAATTTAAAAAGGCAAAAGAAAATAATAAGGGAAAGGGCATAAAAATAGAGAAATCTAATTCCAACCCCGATGAACTTTATATGTATCGTCAACCCCCGAAGTCCTTAAGTTGTAACAATGACCCAGGAACCTCTAAACCACCAGGTTTTTCTAAACCAATGTGGATAACGACGGCTCATATTAGGGGAAAATCATATAACCCTAGAAACTTGGCAAAACGAACCAAAACCGAAGAAGAAGAAACAAGCGAGTCGGAATAAGATAGTTGTATTCATGTGGTGTAATATATGTAATATAGTGTGCTTATGCTTTATGATATATGTAAAAATTGCTTGTATTAATAAGTATTTTTTTTTTTATGAATCTAACTCTTGTCTATTTTACAGTATAAAAACGCAAAATGGATAGACAACCCAATATTTTAAGAGACCTACCCGGAGACATGATTGATGAAATCTTGTCTAGAGTCGGTCAGAATTCCTCGGCACAACTATTTAAGGCGAGAGCAGTTTGTAAGACATTCGAAGAACGTTCCAAGAATGTCTTGGTTTATAAGAGACTTTCGTTTGAAAGATGGGGGATATCACATTGGGAAACCCATAAGTTACGATGTGTTTACTTTGACGCATATATTGCGGGGAACCCAAATGCTATTTTACGCAACGGGTTAAGAAATTATTTTGACTCAATATATCCGAATATTGGACTTCGTGATTTAGAAAAAGCGGCTAACATGCAACATAAAGAAGCATGTTATGCTTACGGATTAGTAATGTTCGCTTCTCACCAAAGTGAGAACAAGAACATCGGGCTACAACTATTAAACAAAACGTTTCCACAAGTGACGGAGTCGGTAATTGGGGTAAGAAATGAGGTTTTTAGATTATTACGGGACTGTTGGACATTACGTAACCCTCGTCCCTTTGATGACGTTACAACACGCTGTCTTATCAACGGCCATAACGGTTATGTTGCACAAGACCAAGGATGGGAAGTAGTCCTAGTAAAACCAGAATGCATGACTTGTTTCTGGACGTATGAATTACGTGTCTTTATTGCCTTTGCTGAACGACTTGTGTACTAGCTAGAATTGTCTTCACAACTATCTTGTATCAAAGTTATTGTGTGCTATATTTCATGCTTTATGTAAAATAAGCGGTATTGTAAGTTTGTAAAATATTGTATAAAAGTTTGAACGCGAAATATTATTATAATCAGTTTTTCATATAGAATTGTAGTAGTTGAATTGTATATTAGCTACTAAGTATGAACTTAACGGGTAGGTACTACCCGAATTTAAACTTATAAAACGCTAATATGAAGAAAAAGCTTTTATAAATGAGTTCATATTATGCTACGAAATACTATTAACTACTCTTAATATTCTGTATGATTAACTTGTTCCATTTAACTATTTTGAAGGAAATGGCACCGACTACTCGACACACCGTGAATATGAATGAAGAGGAATTCCGTACTTTTCTAGCTTCAAACATAGCCGCAGTACAGGCTGCGCTACATACCAACAATAACCTTGGATCTAGCAGTACAGGAAATCGTGTATGATGCACCTACAAAGAATTCACTGCCTGCAAACCTTTGGAATTTGATGGAACCGAAGGACCGATCGGATTGAAACGGTGGACCGAGAAGGTTGAATCGGTGTTTGCCATAAGTAAGTGTACTGAAGAGGACAAAGTGAAGTACGCTACGCATACCTTCACAGGTTCTGCGTTAACATGGTGGAATACCTATCTAGAGCAAGTGGGACAAGATGATGCGTACGCACTACCGTGGTCAGCATTCAAGCACTTGATGAACGAGAAGTACCGTCCCAGAACTGAGGTCAATAAGCTCAAGACAGAACTTAGAGGGTTACGAACCCAAGGATTTGATATTACCACGTACGAAAGACGATTCACAGAATTGTGCCTATTGTGTCCGGGAGCATTCGAAGATGAGGAAGAGAAGATCGACGCGTTTGTGAAAGGATTACCGGAAAGAATCCAAGAAGATATAAGTTCACACGAGCCCGCCTCCATACAACAGGCATGTAGAATGGCTCACAAACTAGTGAACCAGATTGAAGAAAGAATTAAAGAACAGACTGCTGAAGAGGCCAATGTGAAGCAAGTCAAAAGAAAGTGGGAGGAAAACGGTGATAAGAATCACCAATACAACAACAACAGCAATTACAACAATAATCGCAACAATTATCCCAACAATCGCAACATCAATCGCAACTACAACAAACGGCCCAACAACAACAACAACAACAGCAACTACAACAATCATCCCAACAACAATAATAACCGCAACAACAACAACAATCAGAAGCAACTATGCCAAAGGTGTGAAAAGAATCACTCGGGGTTCTGCACCAAATTTTGCAACAAGTGTAAAAGAAATGGTCATAGCGCGGCGAAGTGTGAGGTCTACGGACCAGGGGTTAATAGAACGAAAGGAACAAATGGTGTCGGAATGAGTAATGGCGGAGCAAGTAGTGTCGGAGCAAGTTATGCCAATGTAGTTTGTTATAAATGTGGAAAACCAGGCCACATTATTAGAAATTGCCCGAACCAGGAGAACACGAATGGACAAGGCCGTGGGAGAGTTTTCAATATTAATGCGGTAGAGGCACAGGAAGACCCGGAGCTTGTTACGGGTACGTTTCTTATTGACAATAAATCTGCTTACGTTTTATTTGATTCGGGTGCGGATAGAAGCTATATGAGTAGAGATTTTTGTGCTAAATTAAGTTGTCCATTGACGCCTTTGGATAGTAAATTTTTACTCGAATTAGCAAATGGTAAATTAATTTCAGCAGATAATATATGTCGGAATCGAGAAATTAAACTGGTTAGCGAAACATTTAAGATTGATTTGATACCAGTAGAGTTAGGGAGTTTTGATGTGATAATCGGTATGGACTGGTTGAAAGAAGTGAAAGCGGAGATCGTTTGTTACAAAAATGCAATTCGCATTATACGAGAAAAAGGAAAACCCTTAATGGTGTACGGAGAAAAGGGCAACACGAAGCTACATCTTATTAGTAATTTGAAGGCACAAAAACTAATAAGAAAAGGTTGCTATGCTGTTCTAGCACACGTCGAGAAAGTACAAACTGAAGAAAAGAGCATCAATGATGTTCCCATTGCAAAAGAATTTCCCGATGTATTTCCGAAAGAATTACCGGGATTACCCCCACATCGATCCGTTGAATTTCAAATAGATCTTGTACCAGGAGCTGCACCAATAGCTCGTGCTCCTTACAGACTAGCACCCAGCGAGATGAAAGAACTGCAAAGCCAATTACAAGAACTTTTAGAGCGTGGTTTCATTCGACCAAGCACATCACCGTGGGGAGCTCCTGTTTTGTTTGTCAAGAAGAAAGATGGTACATTCAGGTTGTGTATCGACTACCGAGAGTTGAACAAACTTACCATCAAGAACCGCTACCCACTACCGAGAATCGACGACTTATTTGATCAACTACAAGGCTCGTCTGTTTATTCAAAGATTGACTTACGTTCCGGGTATCATCAAATGCGGGTGAAAGAAGATGATATTCCAAAGACTGCTTTCAGAACACGTTACGGTCATTACGAGTTTATGGTCATGCCGTTTGGTTTAACTAATGCACCAGCTGTGTTCATGGACCTTATGAACCGAGTGTGTGGACCATACCTTGACAAGTTTGTCATTGTTTTCATTGATGACATACTTATTTACTCAAAGAATGACCAAGAACACGGTGAACATTTGAGAAAGGTGTTAGAAGTATTGAGGAAGGAAGAATTGTACGCTAAGTTTTCAAAGTGTGCATTTTGGTTGGAAGAAGTTCAATTCCTCGGTCACATAGTGAACAAAGAAGGTATTAAGGTGGATCCGGCAAAGATAGAAACTGTTGAAAAGTGGGAAACCCCGAAAACTCCGAAACACATACGCCAGTTTTTAGGACTAGCTGGTTACTACAGAAGGTTCATCCAAGACTTTTCCAGAATAGCAAAACCCTTGACTGCATTAACGCATAAAGGGAAGAAATTTGAATGGAATGATGAACAAGAGAAAGCGTTTCAGTTATTGAAGAAAAAGCTAACTACGGCACCTATATTATCATTGCCTGAAGGGAATGATGATTTTGTGATTTATTGTGACGCATCAAAGCAAGGTCTCGGTTGTGTATTAATGCAACGAACGAAGGTGATTGCTTATGCGTCTAGACAATTGAAGATTCACGAACAAAATTATACGACGCATGATTTGGAATTAGGCGCGGTTGTTTTTGCATTAAAGACTTGGAGGCACTACTTATATGGGGTCAAAAGTATTATATATACCGACCACAAAAGTCTTCAACACATATTTAATCAGAAACAACTGAATATGAGGCAGCGTAGGTGGATTGAATTATTGAATGATTACGATTTTGAGATTCGTTACCACCCGGGGAAGGCAAATGTGGTAGCCGATGCCTTGAGCAGGAAGGATAGAGAACCCATTCGAGTAAAATCTATGAATATAATGATTCATAATAACATTACTACTCAAATAAAGGAGGCGCAACAAGGAGTTTTAAAAGAGGGAAATTTAAAGGATGAAATACCCAAAGGATCGGAGAAGCATCTTAATATTCGGGAAGACGGAACCCGGTATAGGGCTGAAAGGATTTGGGTACCAAAATTTGGAGATATGAGAGAAATGGTACTTAGAGAAGCTCATAAAACCAGATACTCAATACATCCTGGAACGGGGAAGATGTACAAGGATCTCAAGAAACATTTTTGGTGGCCGGGTATGAAAGCCGATGTTGCTAAATACGTAGGAGAATGTTTGACGTGTTCTAAGGTCAAAGCTGAGCATCAGAAACCATCAGGTCTACTTCAACAACCCGAAATCCCGGAATGGAAATGGGAAAACATTACCATGGATTTCATCACTAAATTGCCAAGGACTGCAAGTGGTTTTGATACTATTTGGGTAATAGTTGATCGTCTCACCAAATCAGCACACTTCCTACCAATAAGAGAAGATGACAAGATGGAGAAGTTAGCACGACTGTATTTGAAGGAAGTCGTCTCCAGACATGGAATACCAATCTCTATTATCTCTGATAGGGATGGCAGATTTATTTCAAGATTCTGGCAGACATTACAGCAAGCATTAGGAACTCGTCTAGACATGAGTACTGCCTATCATCCACAAACTGATGGGCAGAGTGAAAGGACGATACAAACGCTTGAAGACATGCTACGAGCATGTGTTATTGATTTCGGAAACAGTTGGGATCGACATCTACCGTTAGCAGAATTTTCCTACAACAACAGCTACCATTCAAGCATTGAGATGGCGCCGTTTGAAGCACTTTATGGTAGAAAGTGCAGGTCTCCGATTTGTTGGAGTGAAGTGGGGGATAGACAGATTACGGGTCCGGAGATTATACAAGAAACTACCGAGAAGATCATCCAAATTCAACAACGGTTGAAAACCGCCCAAAGTCGACAAAAGAGCTACGCTGACATTAAAAGAAAAGATATAGAATTTGAAATTGGAGAGATGGTCATGCTTAAAGTTGCACCTTGGAAAGGCGTTGTTCGATTTGGTAAACGAGGGAAATTAAATCCAAGGTATATTGGACCATTCAAGATTATTGATCGTGTCGGACCAGTAGCTTACCGACTTGAGTTACCTCAACAACTCGCGGCAGTACATAACACTTTCCACGTCTCGAATTTGAAGAAATGTTTTGCTAAAGAAGATCTCACTATTCCGTTAGATGAAATCCAAATCAACGAAAAACTCCAATTCATCGAAGAACCCGTCGAAATAATGGATCGTGAGGTTAAAAGACTTAAGCAAAACAAGATACCAATTGTTAAGGTTCGATGGAATGCTCGTAGAGGACCCGAGTTCACCTGGGAGCGTGAAGATCAGATGAAGAAGAAATACCCGCATCTATTTCCAGAAGATTCGTCAACACCTTCAACAGCTTAAAATTTCGGGACGAAATTTATTTAACGGGTAGGTACTGTAGTGACCCGAACTTTTCCATGTTTATATATATTAATTGAGATTGATGTTTACATGATTAAATGTTTCCAACATGTTAAGCAATCAAACTTGTTAAGACTTGATTAATTGAAATAGGTTTCATATAGACAATTGACCACCCAAGTTGACCGGTGATTCACGAACGTTAAAACTTGTAAAAAAAACTATATGATGACATATATATGGTTATATATATAGTTAACATGATATTATGATAAGTAAACATATCATTAATTATATTAACAATGAACTACATATGTAAAAACAAGACTACTAACTTAATGATTTTGAAACGAGACATATATGTAACGTTTATCGTTGTAACGACATTTAATGTATATATATCATATTAAGAGATATTCGTACATCATAATATCATGATAATATAATAATTTAAAATCTCTTTTGTTATTATAAACATTGGGTTAACAACATTTAACAAGATCGTTAACCTAAAGGTTTCAAAACAACACTTACATGTAACGACTAACGATGACTTAACGACTCAGTTAAAATGTATATACATGTAGTGTTTTAATATGTATTTATACACTTTTGAAAGACTTCAATACACTTATCAAAATACTTCTACTTAACAAAAATGCTTACAATTACATTCTCGTTCAGTTTCATCAACAATTCTACTCGTATGCACCCGTATTCGTACTCGTACAATACACAGCTTTTAGATGTATGTACTATTGGTATATACACTCCAATGATCAGCTCTTAGCAGCCCATGTGAGTCACCTAACACATGTGGGAACCATCATTTGGCAACTAGCATGAAATATCTCATAAGATTACAAAAATATGAGTAATCATTCATGACTTATTTACATGAAAACAAAATTACATATCCTTTATATCTAATCCATACACCAACGACCAAAAACACCTACAAACACTTTCATTCTTCAATTTTCTTCATCTAATTGAACTCTCTCAAGTTCTATCTTCAAGTTCTAAGTGTTCTTCATAAATTCCAAAAGTTCTAGTTTCATAAAATCAAGAATACTTTCAAGTTTGCTAGCTCACTTCCAATCTTGTAAGGTGATCATCCAACCTCAAGAAATCTTTGTTTCTTACAGTAGGTTATCATTCTAATACAAGGTAATAATCATATTCAAACTTTGGTTCAATTTCTATAACTATAACAATCTTATTTCAAGTGATGATCTTACTTGAACTTGTTTTCGTGTCATGATTTTGCTTCAAGAACTTTGAGCCATCCAAGGATCCATTGAAGCTAGATCCATTTTTCTCTTTTCCAGTAGGTTCATCCAAGGAACTTAAGGTAGTAATGATGTTCATAACATCATTCGATTCATACATATAAAGCTATCTTATTCGAAGGTTTAAACTTGTAATCACTAGAACATAGTTTAGTTAATTCTAAACTTGTTCGCAAACAAAAGTTAATCCTTCTAACTTAACTTTTAAAATCAACTAAACACATGTTCTATACCTATATGATATGCTAACTTAATGATTTAAAACCTGGAAACACGAAAAACACCGTAAAACCGGATTTACGCCGTCGTAGTAACACCGCGGGCTGTTTTGGGTTAGTTAATTAAAAACTATGATAAACTTTGATTTAAAAGTTGTTATTCTGAGAAAATGATTTTTATTATGAACATGAAACTATATCCAAAAATTATGGTTAAACTCAAAGTGGAAGTATGTTTTCTAAAATGGTCATCTAGACGTCGTTCTTTCGACTGAAATGACTACCTTTACAAAAACGACTTGTAACTTATTTTTCCGACTAGAAACCTATACTTTTTTTGTGTAGATTCATAAAATAGAGTTCAATATGAAACCATAGCAATTTGATTCACTCAAAACGGATTTAAAATGAAGAAGTTATGGGTAAAACAAGATTGGATAATTTTTCTCATTTTAGCTACGTGAAAATTGGTAACAAATCTATTCCAACCATAACTTAATCAACTTGTATTATATATTATGTAATCTTGAGATACCATAGACACGTATACAATGTTTCGACCTATCATGTCGACACATCTATATATATTTCGGAACAACCATAGACACTCTATATGTGAATGTTGGAGTTAGCTATACAGGGTTGAGGTTGATTCCAAAATATATATAGTTTGAGTTGTGATCAATACTGAGATACGTATACACTGGGTCGTGGATTGATTCAAGATAATATTTATCGATTTATTTCTGTACATCTAACTATGGACAACTAGTTGTAGGTTACTAACGAGGACAGCTGACTTAATAAACTTAAAACATCAAAATATATTAAAAGTGTTGTAAATATATTTTGAACATACTTTGATATATATGTATATGTATATATTGTTATAGGTTCGTGAATCAACCAGTGGCCAAGTCTTACTTCCTGACGAAGTAAAAATCTGTGAAAGTGAGTTATAGTCCCACTTTTAAAATCTAATATTTTTGGGATGAGAATACATGCAGGTTTTATAAATGATTTACAAAATAGACACAAGTACGTGAAACTACATTCTATGGTTGAATTATCGAAATCGAATATGCCCCTTTTTATTAAGTCTGGTAATCTAAGAATTAGGGAACAGACACCCTAATTGACGCGAATCCTAAAGATAGATCTATTGGGCCTAACAAACCCCATCCAAAGTACCGGATGCTTTAGTACTTCGAAATTTATATCATATCCGAAGGGTGTCCCGGAATGATGGGGATATTCTTATATATGCATCTTGTTATTGTCGGTTACCAGGTGTTCACCATATGAATGATTTTTATCTCTATGTATGGGATGTGTATTGAAATATGAAATCTTGTGGTCTATTGTTACGATTTGATATATATAGGTTAAACCTATAACTCACCAACATTTTTGTTGACGTTTAAAGCATGTTTATTCTCAGGTGAATATTAAGAGCTTCCGCTGTTGCATACTAAAATAAGGACAAGATTTGGAGTCCATGTTTGTATGATATTGTGTAAAAACTGCATTCAAGAAACTGATTTCGATGTAACATATTTGTATTGTAAACCATTATGTAATGGTCGTGTGTAAACAGGATATTTTAGATTATCATTATTTGATAATCTACGTAAAGCTTTTTAAAACCTTTATCTATGAAATAAAGGTTATGGTTTGTTTTAAAAATGAATGCAGTCTTTGAAAAACGTCTCATATAGAGGTCAAAACCTCGCAACGAAATCAATTAATATGGAACGTTTTTAATCAATAAGAACGGGACATTTCAATTGTCCCTCATTTAGCCTTAATTAATCACTAAGTCATTTCTAATAGCAATCATTGTTCTAGTGACATTGGCTTAAGTGTGTTGGTACTTGATGATCATACTAAGGATATCTAGATAAGAATTAAGATCACAAGTTATTATTTAACACTTATGTGTTAAGCCTAATCTGGGTTAATTTGTCATTAAGATGTCATTAGGCGTAATTAATCACAATTAGTGTTTTTATGACCAAAACTCATTTGAGTATGGAGAAGGCATCTATTCTAAACATGTTAAGAAAGGTTTCATGAATTATAGATGTTGGGAACTAGTCAAACTTTATTTGGTTGAAAATGGTAACAGAGAAAACTGCGGTCGCTCTGCGGTTGACCGTGGTGGCGACCGTGCAACTTGTTTTCACAAAACTGCGTTGCAATTCAGTTTGTGGTTTCACGGTTGACTATGCGGTCGACCGTACCTCGACCGTGTGTTTAGCTGAAATTTTAATTCCATTCTTTAACCTATGTTTGACTTGGTCGTTTGCAAGATAAAGTATGGATTAGTGACCTTGCAGGTTTTATGTTAAGATGTCAGTCATCACTTATGCATATGTATGTGTCATAAACAAAACATATTCTTTGGTTAATCATACTTAAGTTTATCGTTTAGTGCATTAACCCACATTCAACCAACATTCTCCCCCTTTTTGATGATGACAAACATACAAGTGATAATTACATAACTAAATGTTTCCAACATACAAGTTTATCGTTTGCCTGTAGTGACCCGAACTATTCCATGTTTACATTTATTAAATGAAATTGATAATTACATGATTAAATGTTTCCAACATGTTAAGCAATCAAACTTGTTAAGACTTGATTATTTGAAATAGGTTTCATGAAGACAATTGACCACCCAAGTTGACCGGTGATTCACGAACATTAAAAACTTGTAAAAACTATATGATATATATATATATATATATTGTCATAACCCGACCTTAACCATAAGGACGAATACAATAACATATGATTTCATCGCGAGGTATTGACCTCTATATGCGACGTTTTTCAAAAACTGCATTCGTTTTTACAATACAAACCATAACTTTTATTACAATACAAGGTTTAAACAAGATAATAATGATTATCGTTTAGCAATAATCTTAGACTTACAAACTTTACATGTGATAATAACAATACGACTTCCAACATATTTTACATTACAAATCCTCCGATATGGAGTTTTATTTTTGACACAAATATGCATACTCAAGATCTTGCTTAAATTCAACATGTTGCAGCGGAAGCTTTTAGTTATCACCTGAGAATAAACATGCTTAAAACATCAACATAAAGTTGGTGAGATATAGGTTTAATGCCGGCAGTGTTATGAATATAGACCACAAGATTTCATATATAAACGTTTTAATAAAAATATTCTAAGTTGTTGAGCACTTGATAACCATACTTAACATTTAATCAACGTCGCATATTCCCTTTATTATGAAATCTTACTACACCGTACCAAGTGTAGTCACTGAAATGAAGTACTGTGCAACCGTTGAATACTGGTCGTCCAGTCCGGTTGGGGTTGTCAGGCCCGATAGATCTATCAACAGGATTCGCGTTTACAATACCGCATGTAAATAGTAGTTACCAAGTTACAGGGAGATATGCCAGTGGTACAACTCAACGTAGAATATATAATTTTAATCACTTGTGTCCATAACGTAAATCATAAAATGCATGTATTCTCATCCCGAAATATTTAGAGTTTAAAAGTGGGACTATATACTCACCTTTTCCTTGAAGGTATTTAACTCGACTTGGTCTCCGATAGATATCACGAACCTAACCATATATATAATATATCAACATATTTTCTTTTCAAGTAATCCTTACATATATATATATACTTATAATACTTTTAATATTTTCTTAGTCCGTAGTTAGCAGTCTGTTGTTAATGGTCCACAATTAGTTGCTCAATAAAATAAATAAAGACCCCATCATATTCGTATTGATCAGAATTAATCTCGACCCATGGTACCATGTTGTCAAATGACGTGTTGCGTACATAAAGTACCGTGTTGTCAGATGATGTGTTGTGTACAATCATGAGGTCTTATGATTAATCTTCTCGTGTTGTTTACGGGTGGTCCTGAAATATATAAAATCAAATCATAAGTAAATATATATTAAATATTATGTTAATTAGCCAAGATATGATTAATCCGATTTTGTCATAATATGATATATTACAGGTTTTGAAGTGTTTTAAAAATCAAATTAGAAGGATCTATTTAGTTTGCGAACAGGTTTGAAATCATTCAAACTATGTTCTTGTTGTTAAAAATTTTATAACACAAAATAAGATAGCTATATAAATATGAATCGAATAAGATTATGAATAAGGTTACTACCTCAAGTTACTTGGATAAAGCTACTGGAAAAGATAGAAAATAATCTTGATCAAACTTTCTTATGATGATTATAGGTTGTTCATGAAGCTAGTTCTTCATGAGTATTTGCTGAGATTGTGAAGAACACTTAGAGTTCCTAAAAGTGTGTTTTTGGTTAGAGAAAGATGGTTGTAAGAATGAAATGAAAAACCAAGGTGATGGTGATACTTATAGGACAGTCTGGTTGTTGAGGGAACAAGGACAAATTATTGTGTTGAATTTTTGAGTAATAATGTATGCTAGCTTACAAATAAGATTCCCTCTTATCTAGGGCAGATCTAAGGCTGATAAGGATATTGATTTGATGTGTATTTACCAATAGTAAATACGTATAGATGATGGGTATGATACGGTAAAAGAAGCTCAAAATCGGGCTTTTATTTTGGGTCCAACCGGGCCAAAAATAAAATTTTAACACATTTTTAATAAAGCAATGTTAGCCCAAAAAAAATTTCCAAGCTCGACCCCAGCCAGGGGCTCTGCCCCTTGGAACCCGCTTATCGGGAGCGCTGCCCCCGAACCTCCGTCATAATCAAGATAAGTTCAAACAAGTGTGCACTCCACACTTCCCCAAACTTGTTCGATATTTATCAAGATTATTTTGGTTACAAATTAATCCCATTACACTTAAATCATATTGGTCACATAAATCACAACACATTATAGATTGTAAGTATATATGTCAAAGAACGTTACATATAGTTATCGTTTTGAAAACTTAAGTCAGTGGTCTCAAAGTATACTTATAACTCATTGTTGTTAGTTCACAATGAAATGTTAAACCATCCTTAAATCATGTTAAATATGTATAGATATGTACATATACATAATCGTATAATTATCGTGTGTTATATAGTTCGTGATATCATCGGTCAAATTGGACGGTCAAACGTTGTGTAAAACTCTTTTCAAAAATATAAGTCTCAACAGTTTGGATTGCTTATCATGTTGGTAAGGTTTAATTTATGTAAATATTAATCTCATAAGTATAGAACGATCGGAAAATTCCGGGTCGTTACAGTACCTACCCGTTAAATAAATTTCGTCCCGAAATTTTAAAATTGTACCTATTTTGCGTTCTCGGGAAACAAATGTGGGTACTTTTGTTTCATCTGATCCTCTCGTTCCCAAGTAAACTCGGGACCCCTTCGAGCATTTCAACGAACCTTAACGATTGGTATGTTGCTCTGCATGAGTTGTTTAACTTCACGGTCCATGATTTCGACTGGTTCTTCTATGAATTGTAGTTTCTCGTCGACTTGGATTTCTTCAAGAGGAATGGTAAGGTCTTCCTTTGCAAGACACTTCTTAAGGTTTGAAACGTGAAATCTATTATGTACTCCGGCGAGTTGTTGTGGTAATTCAAGTCGATAAGCTACCGGTCCAATGCGTTCGATGATCTTGAACGGGCCTACATACCTTGGGTTCAGTTTACCTTTTTTCCAAAACGTATTACACCTTTCCAAGGTGACACCTTTAACATAACCATGTCACCGATCTGAAACTCTAATGGTTTCCTTCGGACATCGGCGTAGCTCTTTTGGCGACTACGGGTTGTTTTCAATCTCTCCTTGATTTGCACTATCTTCTCAGTAGTTTCATGGATGATCTCGGGTCCAGTTAATTGTCGATCTCCTACTTCGTTCCAACAGATAGGGGATCTACACTTCCTTCCATACAGTGCTTCGAATGGTGCAGCTTTAATGCTTGCATGGTAACTATTATTATACGAGAATTCTGCTAATGGTAGATATTTATCCCATCCGTTTCCAAAATCGATCACACATGCCCTAAGCATGTCTTCAAGAGTCTGAATTGTTCTTTCACTCTGCCCGTCAGTTTGTGGATGATATGCGGTACTCATATCCAAACGAGTTCCTAGGACCTCCTGTAGTGATTGCCAGAACTTTGATGTAAATCTAATATCACGATCGGATATAATGAAAATAGGTATTCCATGCCTTGAAACAATTTCCTTTATGTACAGTCGTAATAGTTTCTCCATTCTATCCGTTTCCTTTATAGGTAAGAAATGTGCAGATTTGGTGAGTCGATCAACTATTACCCAAATGGTGTCATAACCCCAGGCAGTCTTAGGTAACTTTGTGATGAAATCCATGGTAATACCATCCCATTTCCATTCTGGGATTTCTGGTTGTTGAAGTAACCCTGACGGCTTCTGGTGTTTTGCTTTAACTTTAGAACAAGTTAAACATTCCCCAACATATGTTGCAATGTCTATCTTTAAATTAGGCTACCAATAATGCGTCTTAAGATCTTGGTACATCTTTCCAACTCCAGGATGTATCGAGTATCTTGTCTTGTGCGCCTCATTCAATATCAACTTCCTTAATCCACCCAACTTCGGTACCCAAATACGGTTTGCAAAATATCGAATTCTGTCTTCCCGTATAACGAGTTGCTTCGCATACTTCTTCATTATTTCATTTCCTATGTTTTCTTTAGTAAGAGCTTCTCGTTGAGCCTCTTTGATTTGTGAGTTGAGATTCATGCGAATTTTTATGTTCATCGCTCGTACTCGAATTGGTTCTCATTCCTTTCTGCTTAAAGCGTCGGCCACTACATTTGCTTTCCCGGGATGATAGCAAATCTCACAATCGTAGTCGTTTATCAGCTCGACCCACCTACATTGCCTCATGTTCAGCTGTTTCTGATCGAAAATATGTTGAAGGCTTTTATGATCAGTAAACACAGTGCATTTAACTCCATATAAATAGTGTCTCCATATCTTCAATGCAAACACTACTGCCCCCAATTCTAGATCATGCGTCGTATAATTCCGCTCGTGAATCTTCAATTGTCGGGATGCGTATGCAATAACTTTCTTTCGTTGCATAAGGACGCAACCAAAACCTTGTCACGAAGCGTCACAATATATCTCAAAATCATCGTTCCCTTCAGGTAACGATAAAATAGGTGTCGTGGTCAACTTCTTCTTGAGTAATTGAAATGCACTCTCCTGCTCAAAGGTCCATTCGTACTTCTTCCCTTTTTGTGTTAACGCTGTCAATGGTTTAGCTATTCGGGAAAAATCTTGAATAAACCTTCTATAATAACCGGCTAAACCCAAAAATTGGCGTATCTGCGTTGGTGTCTTAGGAGTCTCCCATTTTTCAATGGCCTCAATTTTAGCTGGGTCAACCTGAATTCCTTTGCTACTAAAAACATGACCAAGAAATTGCACTTCTTTTAACCAAAACGCACACTTAGAAAATTTGGCGTATAATTGTTCTTTTCTTAACAATTCTAATACCAATCTTAAATGCTATTCATGCTCTTGCTCACTCTTGGAATAGATAAGAATATCGTCAATGAAAACGATAACAAACTTATCTAAATACGGACTACAAACTCGATTCATGAGGTCCATGAATACAGATGGCGCATTCGTTAATCCAAACGGCATGACCAAAAATTCATAATGACCGTAGCATGTCCGAAAAGCAGTTTTCGGAATATCTTCTTCTTTGACGCGTAGTTGATGATAGCCCAACCTTAGGTTGATTTTCGAGTAAACACATGATCCTTGCAATTGATCAAATAAATCATCAATTCTCGATAGTGGATACCGATTCTTGATAGTTAACTTATTTAATTCATGATTAATCTATACACATTCGGAAAGATCCATCTTTCTTCTTGACGAATAAAATCGGAGCTCCCCACGGTGAAGTGCTCGGTCGAATGAAACCACGGTCCAGTAATTCTTGTAACTGGCTTTGTAACTCTTTCATCTCAGATGGTGCAAGTCTATATGGAGCACGAGCCACTGGTGCAGCTCCTGGTACTAGATCTATTTGAAATTCTACAGATCTAAATGGAGGTAATCCCGGCAACTCTTCTG
Organism: Rutidosis leptorrhynchoides; assembly: GCF_046630445.1. Classification (NCBI taxonomy): domain Eukaryota; kingdom Viridiplantae; phylum Streptophyta; class Magnoliopsida; order Asterales; family Asteraceae; genus Rutidosis; species Rutidosis leptorrhynchoides. Next base: position 60,929,064 of record NC_092340.1, on the reverse strand, counting down.
GAAAGACTTCAGGAAAATCTCTTGCCACAGGCACGTCATTGATGCTCTTCACTTTCTCCTTCGTTTCGACTTTATTAACATGTGCTAAGATAGCATAGCACCCTTTCTTCAAGCACTTTTGAGCTTTCAAACAACTAATGAGTTTTAGCTTTGAGTTACCCTTCTCTCCATAAATCATTACTGGCGTTTTATCCTTACGAGGAATGCGAATTTCCTTATTGGCACATACAACTTCAGCTCCTATTTTGGACATCCAGTCCATGCCGACTATTACATCAAAACTTCCTAATTCTATGGGTATCAAATCAATCTTAAATGTTTCTCCGGCTAAATTTATTTTACAATCACGGCAAATTTTATCGGCTTTAATTAGTTTACCATTAGCTAACTCAATCATGTACTTAGCATCTAGAGGTAATGATGAACAATTCAATTTAGCGTAAAAGTCTCTACACACGTAACTTCTATCGGCACCAGTATCAAATATAATAGATGCGGATAAGTTATTAATGGTAAACGTACCCGTAACAAGCTCCGGGTCTTCACAAGCCTCTCTAGCATTAATAACAAATGCTCTTCCACGTGCAGATCCATTATTCTTCTCTGGATTCGGACACTGGCTCTTATAATGACCTTGTTTCCCACACCCATAACAAGTAACAGTGGCCAAGGCAGTTCTATATGCATTGGTGGCAGGAGTCTTGGTACCGTTTGTATTTGTAGCGGGAACCCTACAATCTTCAGCAAGATGACCTTTTCGATTACAATTGTTGCACACCACATTAAAATAACCAGAGTGATGTTTGTGGCATCTGTTACATAAAGGATTTCGTCCTTTGTAACCTGAGTTTGAACCGCTACCCGCACCTTGCGTGGTTTCTTGTTTCTTGTTGGATTGTTGACGATTACCTTCCCACTTTCTTTTGTTTCCCAATGTCTTGACATCGGTGTTCTTATCCAGAATAATCTGGTCCATCAATTCGTTCGCCATGGTGATAGCTTCATGAATAGTCTTGGGTTTGGATGATGTAACATTTGCCTTGACCTTTTTAGGCAAACCGTCTTTGTACAGTTCAATCTTCTGTTCTTCGGTTGGTACCAATTCGGGGCATAGTAAAGCTAATTTCATGAATCGCTGATTGTAGTTGGTGAGTTCAGTACCAACAGCTTTCAGGCTTCGTAATTCAGCTTCCAACTTCCTAACCTCGTTCCTTGGACAATATTCGTTGATTAGCATTGTTTTGAATTCTTCCCAAGGAGTATCATAAGCTACATCTCCTCCTACGGCCTTCACATAGTTTTTCCACCACGTGAGTGCACTATCTTGTAGGGTGCACGATGCATACTTGGCCATGTCCTTCTCAATACAACCACTGATTTTAAACACAGACTCAATCTTTTCGATCCACCAGGTTAAACCGACCGGTCCTTCTATTCCACTGAATGATGAGGGCTTGCAACCTTGAAAAGTTTTGTAAGTGTACCCCACACGAGGATTTGGGTTAACTGCACCACCTCTTGCAGCCTCGACCCATAACATTCTGTCGTTCACTCGCTGATTGATGAGTTCCTGGATTTCTTGTTCCGTCATTCGGTTCAATCACTCCATAATCTTCAATAAGAATGAAAAAATAATTATTCATATGGAATATTATAGATGTAGTATGTATTTACAGTACATCGTAGCTTATTAATAATATGAACTAGTTATTATTATAAAAGCCTTTTCTTCTTATTAGCGTTTTATAATTATATCTAGGGTAGTACCTACCCGTTAAAGTTCATACTTAATAGCTTAGTACGAAAATCAATTACTACCACCCAAATAATACTTAACCATGGAAAATTATTGCATTTCACACTTCACTATTTTACATATGCTTATCTTACATCAAACATTAAGCAAACCACACTAGTAATATTATACAAAACATTAGATGATCCCATGGTTTAAAACAACAGCGCATCATTTAACCCAAAGCGTTTGTGTTCAAAGAAATCGCTTAAAGGTTATCCTGGTTGTCTCCCTGCGTTTTGGCGGAGGAACCGAAGAACTGGATGTCAGGATAGAACTAATAGGAATAGCGGGAATAGGTGTGGAAGTATCTGGTGGGGTTGGTGCCACAACATACCTCTCTAGACTCGGGATTTAGATTTTCCATTTCAGTAGCCTGTCGTTTCTTTCCTCGTTCGAACTTGTCTTTCGTAATTTCCTGTATTTCTTCCTCCTCAGGATCACTTTCCGGTTCCTCTTCAATTGATTCATCCGGAACTTGTGAGTCTTCCCCAAAGTTGTCGTTTTCATCATCGGATAGATTAATGACTGGAACACCATCTGAAGAGTCTGGTTCGGAGTCGCTGAATGTGATAATAAGTTCTAAGCCAGAAATCTATCACATAACAACTAGCACGTTAATACCACATAATATTTACATATTAATTTTTAACCAACAAGGATAAGCAATAGTTTTCGAAATCAAACACGGTCAAAGTCCAGACTCACTAATGCATCCTAACAAACTCGATAAGACACACTAATGCAAATTCTCTGGTTCTCTAAGACCAACGCTCTGATACCACATGTCATAACCCGACCTTAACCATAAGGAAGAATACAATAACATATGATTTCATCGCGAGGTATTGACCTCTATATGCGACGTTTTTCAAAAACTGCATTCGTTTTTACAATACAAACCATAACTTTTATTACAATACAAGGTTTAAACAAGATAATAATGATTATCGTTTAGCAATAATCTTAGACTTACAAAATTTACATGTGATAATAACAATACGACTTCCAACATATTTTACATTACAAATCCTCCGATATGCAGTTTTATTTTTGACACAAATATGCATACTCAAGATCTTGCTTAAATTCAACATGTTGCAGCGGAAGCTTTTAGTTATCACCTGAGAATAAACATGCTTAAAACATCAACATAAAGTTGGTGAGATATAGGTTTAATGCCGGCAGCGTTATGAATATAGACCACAAGATTTCATATATAAACGTTTTAATAAAAATATTCTAAGTTGTTGAGCACTTGATAACCATACTTAACATTTAATCAACGTCGCATATTCCCTTTATTATGAAATCTTACTACACCGTACCAAGTGTAGTCACCGAAACGAAGTACTGTGCAACCGTTGAATACTGGTCGTCCAGTCCGGTTGGGGTTGTCAGGCCCGATGTAAGACCCGAATAATTGAAGTGTACACATGTGTATATAAGTGTATTGTGCGGTACTCGAATCGGGGTTTGGTTGTATATATTTAAAAAGGCAAAAGGAGCTGGACTGGGAGAGTTGCGCGCCGCGCGGCCTGGTGGCGCGCCGCGCCATCTGTCTGTGACAGATTCTCTCTTTCTTTTAAATTAGATATTTTGAGGGTATTTTGGTAAAATCACTTGGAGGCCAGATTTAATGCCTTAGATCAGTTTTGGGGAGTTCATTTTGAGGGTTCTCTCTAGCTTCGTTGTGATAGTTGTGGTATGCTCTAATCTTAATTTCTTTGTTTAATTTGATTTAGGGCTAGGGTTTGGGGTGAAGATGAACATAAAACCCATTTTGTTAGTGTTTTGGGTGTTCTAGGGTAATTTGAGTCATGTAGACTCAATATTGGGTTAACTAGGGTTTGGAAGAGTTAATTGTTGTTAGAGAACCCTAATTAGCTAGTAAAATTGCTAGAACACCATGATTTATGTAAATGGGTTAGTGGTTGACCCAAAATGGGTAGGTTGACTTTGAAAGTGTCAAATGGGTCAAAATGAACCTAAGCTAATTAATATGTGTGGTTGAAGCCTAAAACTAGTGTTAAAATGTGTAATGAACCTACTTTGGTTAATGATAGGGTTTTGTGATGAGTTAACCCGATTTTAGGGTTAAGGGTGCAAATGGGTCGGATTTGCACCATGGGTCAAATTAACACTAGGAGTGAGCTTTAGAGTGTTGACCAACTCGAGTTGTGATTTTGATATTGTGATAAATGTAATAGGTGCGTTACATTGAAGTGTTCAAGCTCGGTTATCTTTCACCAAGAGATTTTGAGGTGAGTGGAATAATTATGCATTCGTGTATATGGCGTGTTTATTTGTGGGTGTTATGGTATGAACCATCGAGCCGGTAGTACCATAGCATGTGTGTAAATTGATGTGAACCACGAGCCGGTAGCATCGAGTGTGAACCACGAGCCGGTAGCACTATAAAATAATTGATGTGAACCACGAGCCGGTAGCATCGAGTGTGAACCACGAGCCGGTAGCACTATAAACAAAGTGTGAACCACGAGCCGGTAGCACTATAAACGAGTGAGACTCAATGCGTATGGTGTGAACCACGAGCCGGTAGCACCATAGCGTCATGGTTAACCATATTAAGATTTGTTGATATTTAGCATGCTAAATTATTTATGGTTGTGTTGAGTATATGCTAACTCGGTTATGTTATTGTATGACTTGTTAAGTGTTTGAGGTTGATGACATGCTTTTGTGTTACACGTTTCGTACGAGGTATCTTGTGTTGTGATTGCAAATAGATGGGCGATATATATGTATGTGTAATTATTGCATTCACTAAGCTTTGCTTACCCTCTCGTTGTTTACCACTTTTATAGGTTCGGTGTTGGACAAGGGTAAGGGCATCGTTTTGGACTAGGGATCCCGCTTGTTGCTAAGGGACGCTTTTGGTTTTAGTAGCTCTCGGAGTTTGACTGATAGTTGGGTAGTTTAATCCCAAACGCCATGCTCATTGTGTAGTTTGGAACTTAAACTTTTTGGTGGTCGAAACTCCTAAATTGTACTAAACTTGTAATTTGGGTCGTGTGGGCCCTGCTTGTAAAACTTTAATTTTATGTTTGAAACATGTTACTTTTACATATTTGGTTGTATGGTAAAAAGCGTTTTGTCTAAAAGTGCCGGGAACTAGTCAATCTTTTCGCGGTTAAAAGTCCCGGGGACAGCCAGATATGGCGCGGCGCGCGGACCATATGGCGCGGCGCGCCGATGGTCTGCAACAGAAATTTTTTTTTTTATTTCGTATTTTCACAAGGTTTTGTCGGGTGTTGGTTTGGGTTGTTACAAGTGGTATCAGAGCATGGTCTAAGGGATTTAGGTGACTTGAGATAGGCGCCTAGACTTAGACTTTTGTGTGCGTGATTATGCGGGACTTGTAGGACTTTGGGTCGGATCGGAAGGATTAGTGCATAGGTTTATGTGAACTAATCATGCGCTATTTGTTTGTGTTGTGTTTAGCAATCATCAAGCGAGATGGACGTTGTACTAGCGAGTTAGCGCAACGTGCTCGCGTAGTAATGACTAGCTACCATTACTACGGGTGCAAATCGGGTCAAACAAGCAATGTACGACGATTGTTGAGCGAGATGGGGTAGTGAGGCGTATATGTATGTAATTGTGTATATTTGCCCTTTCGTTTCGTGGTTTAACCTAATTCGTTTTATAGAATGAAGACGAGAAACGGTCCCGATCACGATAACGGAAGTACAAGTGAAGACGCCGAGTTCTCGACCAAGGTCGAGGCCGTCTTTAAGAAGTTGAAATCGGATTTTCTTGCGGACGTTCGAAAGGTCTTCCAAGAGTCGGTCGATGGGCAAGTGACCGAAATGATAAACGAACGAATGAAGGCCACTATTGAAGAGGCCCTTGATGCTAGAAACGTTTATCCTCGAGGTGAAGGGGGTGATGGAAAGAGAGACTTCCACTACAAAAATTTTAAGGATACTCAACCTCCGATGTTTAATGGGGTGAGGGATCCGTTGAAAAGTACTTGTTGGATTTCGGACATCGAGGGGGCCTTCCGTACCGCGGAGTGTCCTCCCGAGAAGAAGACGAGGTTTGGGTCTAGCATGTTACGTGAAGAGGGCAAGTTGTGGTGGGATGATAAAATCAATTTGTATGGCGAAGAGCAATGCATGGACTTGACATGGGAGGAGTTCAAGAAAGAGTTTTTCAAGGAATACCGAACTTCATCCGATCTTGATCTAATCCGGGACGAGTTGCATCATTTGCAACAAGGTTCCATGGATTTAGTTACCCTCAAGTCTACATTCTTGGCAAAGACTCGTTTTTGCCCGGAGTATGTGGGTGATGATCATAAGCTTATGAAAGATTTTTATCGTACCTTGAATGCCGACTACAAGAGCAAGATTAGCCGGGGTATGGCTAAGACTTTTGATGAATTGTTTGAGTTGGCTCGGGGTTTTGAGCCGGAGGTGCCTAGGAAGAGTGTACTTTTTCGAAAAGGAAGTTTGAAGGATCGAGCCATTCGAATTTTTCAAACAAGAAGTCCAAAAGAGGCGCCGAGAGCGTTAATAGTGCGAAGAAGGGTGGTTCCAGGAGTTTTGGACCTACTTGCTTTAATTGTAATCAAAGAGGGCACATGGCTCGCGAATGTCCTAAGGCGTCGACCAAGGTTACTTGCTTTAATTGCGGCAAAGAGGGGCATAAGAAGCCGGAGTGTCCCGACTTGCGAAATGATAATGTGAAAAGGTTGGAGAGGGCGGCGGGTACGGCTAGGGGTCACAACTATTTGATGACTAATGATGAAGCCAAACAATCGAACGAAGTTGTCTCAGGTACTTTTATGGTTAATTCTAATCCGGCGAGAATTCTTTTTGATAGCGGTGCAAATTTGTCGTTTGTTTCTCCTAAATTTGTGCCTAAACTTGATAGACCATTAGCTAAGTTAAGTCGTCCGGTAGAAGTCGAAATAGCGGACGGCAAGACGGTGCTAGTGGTTGATGTGTGTAGGAATTGTGATGTTGTTTTTGGTGCCGAAACTTTTAAAATTAATCTCATTCCAATGACCTTGGGCGATTTTGATATTGTCGTTGGTTTGGATTGGCTCGATCATTACAGAGCCGATATTGCATGCCATGACAAGTTTATTCGTGTTAAGGCCCCAAGTGGGGGAGAAATGATTATTCATGGTGATAAGAGAAGAAGAACGGTGCCGATATGCACTTTTGCACGGGCGCGTCGTTCCGTTGTTACCGGTGGCATGGCTTTCCTTGCTCATGTTGTTGATACTCGTAATGAGCCACCACCTATTCGTGAAATTCCGGTAGTTAATGAGTTTGAAGACGTTTTTCCGGATGAGTTACCGGGTGTTCCGGCGGAAAGACAAGTCGAGTTTCGCATTGAGTTGGTTCCGGGGGCTACCCCCATCGCTAAAACTCCTTATCGTTTAGCACCAACGGAAATGCAAGAGTTGTTGAATCAAATTCAAGAGTTGCTTGAGAAAGGTTTTATCCGACCGAGTGCTTCGCCGTGGGGCGCTCCGGTCTTATTCGTGAAGAAGAAAGATGGTAGTATGCATATGTGCATCGATTACCGTGAGTTAAATAAAGTGACGATCAAGAATCGTTATCCGTTACCTAGGATTGACGATTTGTTTGATCAACTTCAAGGCGCGACGTATTTCTCTAAGATCGACCTACGGTCCGGCTATCATCAAATGCGGGTCCGTGAGGAAGACATTGAGAAAACGGCTTTCCGAACGCGTTATGGGCATTATGAGTTTGTGGTTATGCCTTTTGGCCTTACGAATGCACCGGCGGCATTCATGGATCTTATGAACCGGGTGTGCCAACCTATGTTGGACAAGTCGGTCATTGTGTTCATTGACGACATACTAGTCTACTCGAAAAGTATGCACGAACATGAACGTCACTTGCGTGAAGTTTTGAAGACATTAAGAAAGGAGAAGTTGTATGCAAAATTCTCTAAATGTGAATTTTGGCTAAGAGAGGTCCAATTTCTTGGCCATATTGTGAACGAAGGCGGTATCCAAGTGGATCCGGGGAAGATTGAGACGGTGAAGAGTTGGGGACGACCGACTACGCCTACGGAAATCCGGAGTTTTCTCGGGTTGGCCGGTTATTATCGTCGGTTTATCCAAGATTTTTCTAAGATCGCTTCTTCGTTGACGAAATTGACAAGGAAGAATGCGAAGTTTGTTTGGGAGAACGAGCAAGAAATTGCTTTTCAATTGTTAAAAGAGAAGTTATGTCAGGCTCCGGTGTTAGTGTTACCGGAAGGTGTCGAAGATATGGTAGTTTATTGTGATGCTTCCTTAAATGGGCTCTGGTGTGTTCTTATGCAAAGGGGTAAAGTCATTGCTTATGCCTCTCGACAATTAAAGGAGCACGAGACGAGGTACCAGACTCACGATTTAGAGATGGCGGCGGTTGTGCATGCGTTGAAAATTTGGCGCCATTACTTGTATGGTGTCAAGTGTACGATATATTCGGATCATAAAAATTTGAAACATCTTTTCACTCAAAGAGATTTGAATTATCGTCAACGTAGGTGGATGGATGTGGTGAAGGACTATGATTGTGAGATACTTTATCATCCGGGTAAGGTGAATGTGGTCGCGGATGCGTGAAGTCGAAAGACTCAACATCCGGCGATACGTGTAGCATCGTTACGTTTGGTTATCACTAACGACTTTCTTGAAAAGATGGGTGAAGATCAAATAGAGGCTTATGTTCACAATAAGCATGCGGAGCGAATTGTGGGCCAATCGGAATTCATTACTATGGGCCCGCGGGGTTTATTGTCGTTTCAAGGAAGGGTGTGGGTGCCTAAGATGGGTGATTACCGACGGGTGCTACTTGACGAGTCACATAAGTCAAAATATTCTATTCATCCGGGCGCGACAAAAATGTATCACGACTTGAAGAAAGACTATTGGTGGCCGGGCATGAAACGCGATGTTGTGAAATATGTTGAACGATGTGTTACTTGCTTGCAAGTTAAAGCCGAGCACCAAAAGCCGTATGGTAAGTTGCAACCGTTAGAGATCCCGAAGTGGAAATGGGAGCACATTACCATGGATTTCATCACTAAGTTACCTAAGACGGCGAGGACTCAATATGATTCGATTTGGGTTATAGTTGATCGGTTGACGAAAAGCGCTTTGTTTCTTCCCATTAAAGAAGCAATATCGTCGGAGACCTTGGCTAAGTTGTTTATCAAGGAAGTGGTCGCTCGTCATGGGGTTCCTATATCTATTATCTCGGATCGAGATACCCGTTTTACATCTCGATTTTGGGAAAAGTTTCATGAAGATATGGGTACGCAATTGAAGTTGAGCACGGCATATCATCCTCAAACGGACGGTCAAACCGAACGTACGAACCAAACTCTAGAAGATATGTTACGGGCGTGCATTATTGATTTTGGTGGTAGTTGGGACGAGCATTTGCCTTTGGTGGAATTCTCGTACAATAATAGTTATCATACTAGTATCGGGATGCCACCGTATGAGATGCTCTATGGGCGTAGATGTCGAACTCCCGTTTGTTGAGGAGAAGTGGGTCAACGAGAGATCGGGAGTACCGATTTGGTTTTGGAGACGAACAACAAGATTGATATTATTCGGGAACATTTGAAGAAGGCTCAAGATAGGCAAAAGTCGTATGCCGACAAACGTAGGCGAACGATCGAATTTCAAGAAGGCGACATGGTTATGCTTAAAGTTTCGCCATGGAAGGGTATTATTCGATTTCAAAAACGGGGAAAGTTAGCTCCTCGGTTTATTGGGCCATTCAAGGTTTTAGCTCGTGTTGGCGAAGTTGCATATCGATTGGAACTACCCGAAGAGCTTGCGGGAACCCATAATACATTCCATGTTTCCCACCTCCGTAAGTGTCTTGCGGATGATTCCTTATGGATGCCTTTAAACGAGATCGAGCTAAACAACAAGTTGGAATATGTCGAAGAACCGGTCGCCATACTCGATGAGAAAGTTAAGAGGTTGAGACATAAAGAAGTGAGGACTTTTAAAGTCCAATGGCGGCGTAGCAAGGGTTCCGAGTTCACTTGGGAACCCGAAGAGTTCGTGTTAGTGTATCTTCCCTCTTGTCATGCGGCTTGGATTGCGAGGGCGCAATCCGAATAAGTGGGGGAGAGTTGTAAGACCCGAATAATTGAAGTGTACACATGTGTATATAAGTGTATTGTGCGGTACTCGAATCGGAGTTTGGTTGTATATATTTAAAAAGGCAAAAGGAGCTGGACTGGGAGAGTTGCGCGCCGCGCGGCCTGGTGGCGCGCCGCGCCATCTGTCTGTGACAGATTCTCTCTTTCTTTTAAATTAGATATTTTGAGGGTATTTTGGTAAAATCACTTGGAGGCCGGATTTAATGCCTTAGATCAGTTTTGGGGAGTTCATTTACTCCTTCCACAACTACCAACACTTATCCAAATCAATTCTAGAGAGAGTGTGGCTTTTAGTGAGGGAAACCCCATTTTGGAGAAGAAGAAGAAGGTTTCTTGCTTAAGTCCAAGCATTAAAGTTGTTCGCCTTCCCTCTAGCTTCGTTGTGATAGTTGTGGTATGCTCTAATCTTAATTTCTTTGTTTAATTTGATTTAGGGCTAGGGTTTGGGGTGAAGATGAACATAAAACCCATTTTGTTAGTGTTTTGGGTGTTCTAGGGTAATTTGAGTCATGTAGACTCAATATTGGGTTAACTAGGGTTTGGAAGAGTTAATTATTGTTAGAGAACCCTAATTAGCTAGTAAAATTGCTAGAACACCATGATTTATGTAAATGGGTTAGTGGTTGACCCAAAATGGGTAGGTTGACTTTGAAAGTGTCAAATGGGTCAAAATGAACCTAAGCTAATTAATATGTGTGGTTGAAGCCTAAAACTAGTGTTAAAATGTGTAATGAACCTACTTTGGTTAATGATAGGGTTTTGTGATGAGTTAACCCGATTTTAGGGTTAAGGGTGCAAATGGGTCGGATTTGCACCATGGGTCAAATTAACACTAGGAGTGAGCTTTAGAGTGTTGACCAACTCGAGTTGTGATTTTGATATTGTGATAAATGTAATAGGTGCGTTACATTGAAGTGTTCAAGCTCGGTTATCTTTCACCAAGAGATTTTGAGGTGAGTGGAATAATTATGCATTCGTGTATATGGCGTGTTTATTTGTGGGTGTTATGGTATGAACCATCGAGCCGGTAGTACCATAGCATGTGTGTAAATTGATGTGAACCACGAGCCGGTAGCATCGAGTGTGAACCACGAGCCGGTAGCACTATAAAATAATTGATGTGAACCACGAGCCGGTAGCATCGAGTGTGAACCACGAGCCGGTAGCACTATAAACAAAGTGTGAACCACGAGCCGGTAGCACTATAAACGAGTGAGACTCAATGCGTATGGTGTGAACCACGAGCCGGTAGCACCATAGCATCATGGTTAACCATATTAAGATTTGTTGATATTTAGCATGCTAAATTATTTATGGTTGTGTTGAGTATATGCTAACTCGGTTATGTTATTGTATGACTTGTTAAGTGTTTGAGGTTGATGACATGCTTTTGTGTTACACGTTTCGTACGAGGTATCTTGTGTTGTGATTGCAAATAGATGGGCGATATATATGTATGTGTAATTATTGCATTCACTAAGCTTTGCTTACCCTCTCGTTGTTTACCACTTTTATAGGTTCGGTGTTGGACAAGGGTAAGGGCATCGTTTTGGACTAGGGATCCCGCTTGTTGCTAAGGGACGCTTTTGGTTTTAGTAGCTCTCGGAGTTTGACCGATAGTTGGGTAGTTTAATCCCAAACGCCATGCTCATTGTGTAGTTTGGAAATTAAACTTTTTGGTGGTCGAAACTCCTAAATTGTACTAAACTTGTAATTTGGGTCGTGTGGGCCCCGCTTGTAAAGCTTTAATTTTATGTTTGAAACATGTTAGTTTTACATATTTGGTTGTATGGTAAAAAGCGTTTTGTCTAAAAGTGCCGGGAACTAGTCAATCTTTTCGCGGTTAAAAGTCCCGGGGACAGCCAGATATGGCGCGGCGCGCGGGCCATATGGCGCTGCGCGCCGATGGTCTGCAACAGAAATTTTTTTTTTATTTCGTATTTTCACAAGGTTTTGTCGGGTGTTGGTTTGGGTTGTTACACCCGATAGATCTATCAACAGGATTCGCGTTTACAATACCGCATGTAAATAATAGTTACCAAGTTACAGGGAGATATGCCAGTGGTACAACTCAACGTAGAATATATAATTTTAATCACTTGTGTCCATAACGTAAATCATAAAATGCATGTATTCTCATCCCGAAATATTTAGAGTTTAAAAGTGAGACTATATACTCACCTTTTCCTTGAAGGTATTTAACTCGACTTGGTCTCCGATAGATATCACGAACCTAACCATATATATAATATATCAACATATTTTCTTTTCAAGTAATCGTTACATATATATATATATACTTATAATACTTTTAATATTTTCTTAGTCCGTAGTTAGCAGTCTGTTGTTAATGGTCCACAATTAGTTGCTCAATAAAATAAATAAAGACCCCATCGTATTCGTATTGATCAGAATTAATCTCGACCCATGGTACCATGTTGTCAAATGACGTGTTGCGTACGTAAAGTACCGTGTTGTCAGATGACGTGTTGCGTACAATCATGAGGTCTTATGATTAATCTTCTCGTGTTGTTTACGGGTGGTCCTGAAATATATAAAATCAAATCATAAGTAAATATATATTAAATATTATGTTAATTAGCCAAGATATGATTAATCCGATTTTGTCATAATATGATATATTACAGGTTTTGAAGTGTTTTAAAAATCAAATTAGAAGGATCTATTTAGTTTGCGAACAGGTTTGAAATCATTCAAACTATGTTCTTGTTGTTAAAAATTTTATAACACAAAATAAGATAGCTATATAAATATGAATCGAATAAGATTATGAATAAGGTTACTACCTCAAGTTACTTGGATAAAGCTACTGGAAAAGATAGAAAATAATCTTGATCAAACTTTCTTATGATGATTATAGGTTGTTCATGAAGCTAGTTCTTCATGAGTATTTGCTGAGATTGTGAAGAACACTTAGAGTTCCTAAAAGTGTGTTTTTGGTTAGAGAAAGATGGTTGTAAGAATGAAATGAAAAACCAAGGTGATGGTGATACTTATAGGACAGTCTGGTTGTTGAGGGAACAAGGACAAATTATTGTGTTGAATTTTTGAGTAATAATGTATGCTAGCTTACAAATAAGAGTCCCTCTTATCTAGGGCAGATCTAAGGCTGATAAGGATATTGATTTGATGTGTATTTACCAATAGTAAATACGTATAGATGATGGGTATGATACGGTAAAAGAAGCTCAAAATCGGGCTTTTATTTTGGGTCCAACCGGGCCAAAAATAAAATTTTAAGACATTTTTAATAAAGCAATGTTAGGCCAAAAAAAAAATTCCAAGCTCGACCCCAGCCAGGGGCTCTGCCCCTTGGACCCCGCCAAGGGTTGCCACCCCTTGGACCCCGCTTATCGGGGGCGCTGCCCCCGAACCCCCGTCATAATCAAGATAAGTTCAAACAAGTGTGCACTCCACACTTCCCCAAACTTGTTCGATATTTATCAAGATTATTTTGGTTATAAATTAATCCCATTACACTTAAATCATATTGGTGACATAAATCACAACACATTATAGATTGTAAGTATATATGTCAAAGAACGTTACATATAGTTATCGTTTTGAAAACTTAAGTTAGTGGTCTCAAAGTATACTTATAACTCATTGTTGTTAGTTCACAATGAAATGTTAAACCATCCTTAAATCATGTTAAATATGTATAGATATGTACATATACATAATCGTATAATTATCATGTGTTATATAGTTCGTGATATCATCGGTCAAATTGGACGGTCAAACGTTGTGTAAAACTCTTTTCAAAAATATAAGTCTCAACAGTTTGGATTGCTTATCATGTTGGTAAGGTTTAATTTATGTAAATATTAATCTCATAAGTATAGAACGATCGGAAAATTCTGGGTCGTTACATATATATATAGTTAACATGATATTAGGATAAGTAAGTATCTCACTAGGTATATTAACAATGGGTTATATACATAAAAATGAGATTACTAAGTCAAGAAATTCGAAACGATATATATAACGATTATCGTTATAACAATGTCTTACTAAATACATATGTATCATATTAAGATATTATTACACTATATTTAACACTATAAAATGATAATTATATATATCATTAAGTATGATAACAATGAACTACATATGTAAAAACAAGACTACTAACTTAAGAATTGCTAAACAAGACATATATGTAACGATTATCGTCGTAACGATATTTTAATGTATATATATCATATTAAGATATATTCATACATCATAATATCATGATAATGTAATAATTTAACATCTCATTAGATATAATAAACAATGGGTTAATAACATTAAATGAGATTGTTAACTTAAAGGTTTCAAAACAACACTTACATGTAACGGCTAACGATGACTTAACGACTCAGTTACAATGTATATACATGTAGTATATTAAGATGTATCAGTACACTTTTTAAAGACTTCAAGACATATATCAAAGTACTTCTACTTAACAAAAATGCCTACAATTTCATTCTCATTCATTTTCATCAACAATTCTACTCGTATGCACCCGTATTCGTACTCGTACAATACAAAGATCCTAGATGTACATACTATTGGTATATACACTTCAATGATCAGCTCTTAGTAGCCCTTGTGAGTCACCAAGACATGTAGGAACCATCATTGGGCAACTAGCATGAAATATCTCACAAAAATACAAAGTAATGGAGGCTATATGACAAGCCATGGTTCACGAAATTCTTCACCAACCATATCACTTTCATATTCCAATATTTATGCATCAAATTGATCTCTCTCAAACTCTCTCTTTATGTTCTAAGTGTTCTTCATCATCTTCATCAAAATCTACATCAATCTAGCTCTTAAATCCATACATAAACCAACTTACAAAACAAATACTCAAGAACACTTCAAGAACACTTTCAAGTTTACAAGTCTACTTCCAAGCTTTCTAATCCATTCCAAGTAATCATCTAAGATCAAGAAACCTCTTATATTTACAGTATGTTATCATTCTAATTCAAGGTATAATTCATATTCAAACTTTGATTCGATTTCTATAACTATAAACTATCTTAATTCGAGTAAAAATCTTACTTGAACTTGTTTTCGTGTCATGATTCTACTTCAAGAACTTTCAAGCCATCAAAGATCCTTTGAAGCTAGATCATTTCTAGTCACTTCCAGTAGGTTTACCTACTAAACTTTAGGTAGTAATGATGTTCATAACATCATTCGATTCATATATATATAACTATCTTATTCGAAGATTTAAACTTGTAATAACTAGAACATAGTTTAGTTAATTCTAAAATTATTCGCAAACAAAGTTAATCCTTCTAACTTGACTTTTAAAATCAACTAAACACATGTTCTATATCTATATGATATGCTAACTTAATGATTTAAAACCTGGAAACACGAAGAACACCGTAAAACCGGACATACGCCGTCATAGTAAAACCGGGGGCTGTTTTGGGTTAGATAATTAAAAACTATGATAAACTTTGATTTAAAAGTTGTTCTTCTTTAAAAATGATTTTTCTTATGACCATGAAACTATATCCAAAAATCATGGTTAAACTCAAAGTGGAAATATGTTTTTCAAAATGGTCATCAAGACGTCATTTTTTTCGACTGAAAAGACTACCTCTACAAAAATGACTTGTAACCTGTATTTCTGACTATAAACCTATACTTTTTCTGTTTATTTTCATAAAATACAGTTCAATATGAAACCATAGCAAGTTAATTCACTCAAAACGGATTTGAAACGAAGAAGTTATGGGTAAAACAAAATTGGGTAAAGTATATATATTATTTGACACGTATACTATGTTTTGACATATCATAACGACGTCATCTATATATATTATTTGGAACAACCATAGACACTCTATATGCGGTAATGTTCGAGTTAGCTATACAGTGTTGAGGTTGATTCCAAAATAATATATATATACTTTGAGTTGTGATCGAGTCTGAGACTTGTATACACTGGGTCGTGGATTGATTCGAGATAATTGATATTGATTTATTTCTGTACTACTAACTGTGGACAACTAACTGTGGACTACGAACGTTGGACTGTTAACTTAACAAAACTTAAATCGTTAAAACATAATAAAACATATTGTGAATATATTTCAATCATACTTTGATATATATGTATATATTTGTTATAGGCTCGTGAATCGACCCGTGGCCAAGTCTTATTTCCGACAAAGGAAAAATCTGTGAAAGTGAGTTATAGTCCCACTTTTAAAATCTAATATTTTTGGGATGAGAATACATGCAGTTTTATAAATGTTTTACAAAATAGACACAAGTACTTGAAACTATATTCTATGATTGAATCATTATACCGGATATCACCCTTTCAGCTTGGTAGCCTAAGAATTTGGGAACATACCCCCAAATTGACGCGAATCCTGAAGATAGATCTATGGGCCTAACGAACCCCATCCATGTTATGGATGCTTTAGTACTTCGATTTTATATACAGATGAGTGTACCTGTATATTGGGGATATTCTAGATGCATTTGTTAATGTCGGTTACCAGGTATTCATCATATGAATAATTTTTATGCAGATTGCATGTTGTTTATGAGAAATGGAAATATGAAATCTTGTGGTCTATTATTACGATTTGATAAATATATAGGTTAAACCTATAACTCACCAACATTTTTGTTGACGTTTTAAGCATGTTTATTCTCAGGTGATTATTAAGAGCTTCCGCTGTTGCATGCTAAATGAAGACAAGATTGGAGTCGGCATGCTTGTATAATGTTGTTTAAAAACTGCATTCGAAGACTTAAGTTGATGTGTAATATTATTGTAAACCATTATGTAATGGTCGTGTGATAACGCTATATTTTAGATTATCATTATTTGATAATCGTCGTAATGTTTTTAAAACCTTTATCGATAAAATAAAGGTTATGGTTGTTTTAAAAATCGAATGCAGTCTTTGAAAAACGTCCCATATAGAGGTCAAAACCTCGCAACGAAATCAATTAATATGAAACGTTTATAATCATTATGAACGGGACATTTCAGTTGGTATCCGAGCATTGGTCTTAGAAAACCAGAAATTTGCATTAGTGTATTTAACCGAGTTTATTAGGATGCATTAGTGAGTCTGGACTTCGACCGTGTTTACTTGAAAAACGATTGCTTAACACTTTTTGTTGGAAACTATATATTGTAAACATGTAAATATTATGTGATATATTAATCTCTTAACGTGTTTGATATTGTGTGATAGATGTCTACCTCTAGTACAAATCTCATCGACCTAATGAAGAGTCGAATTTATTTTGGAAAGATTCACAAATTCCCGAAGAGGAACCGGAAGAAGAGGAACCGGAAGAAGAGGTTTCGGAGGAGGAAATATTAGAAACCACAGAAAAACAGATAAATAAAAGAAAATCCTCAACCAATGGACCAAAGTTAAAAATGGTCAATGGTGTTTCCGCCGAGGAAGCAAAATATTGGGAAAATTACCAATTTTCTGATGAATCGGATCCCGATGAGGATTCCGATGATGTTATAGAAATTACCTCGACCCAATTTGAAAAAGCAAAAGAAAACAATAAGGGAAAAGGTATCAAAATAGAGAAATCTAATTCCAACACCGATGAACTTTATGTTAACATGAAATACCCCGATGGGAAATACCGTCAACACCCGTATTTCTTAAGTTTTAACTATAACCCGGGGACATCTAAGCCACCGAGTTTTTCTAAACCATTTGTGAAAACAACGGCTCGTATTAGAGGAACATCATATATCCCTAGGAAATTAGCAAAACGAACCAAGTTCGAAGAGGAAGAAACAAGTGAGTCGGAATGAAGAGGAGTAATCATGTTGTGTAATATACGTATTGTAGTGTGCTTGTACTTTGATGATATATGTAAAAAATTACTTGTATTATTTGTTAACTATCTTTTATAAATCTAATCCTTGTCTATTTTACAGTATAAAACACACAATGGATGTTAAGGATAGACAACCAAAAATTTTAGAAGACCTACCAGGGGATATGATTGATGAAATCTTATCTAGAGTCGGTCAGAATTCATTGGCACAATTATTTACAGCAAAATTAGTTTGTCGAACATTTGAAAGACGTTCCAAGCATGCCTTAGTTTATAAAAGGCTTTCTTTTGAAAGATGGGGTATATCACATTGGGGAGACTTTAAGTTACGCTGTGTTTTCTTTAAGACATTAAATGCGGGAAACCCATATGCAATTTTACGCTACGGGTTGAGAACCTATTTTGACTCCACATATCCCAACATAGGACTTTGTTCTTTAGAAAGAGCTTCAAACATACTACATAAAGAAGCATGTTATATTTACGGGTTAGTGATGTTCGCTTCTCACCAAATTGAGAAAAAGAACATCAGATTGCAACTGTTAAATAAAACATTCCCACAAGTGACGGATTCAGTAGTTGGGGTGAGAAATAAGGTTTTTAGATTGTTACGGGGCTGTTGGGCATTACGTAACCCTCGTCCTTTTGACGACGTTACAACATGCTGTCTTGCCAACGACCACAACGGTTATTTTCCACAAGACCAAGGATGGGAAATAATACTAGTAAAACCCAAATGCATGACTTGTTTCTGGAATTATGAATTACGTGTCTTTATTGCTTTTACTGAACGACTTGCGTATTAACTAGAATTGTCTTCACAATTGCCTTGTATCAAAGTTATTGTGTGCTATATTTTATGCTGTATGTAAAATAGCGGTATTGTAAGTTTGTAAAATATTGTATAAAAGTTTGAATGCGAAATATTATTGTAATCAGTTTTTCATATAGAATTGTAGTAGTTGAATTGTATATTAGCTACTAAGTATGAACTTAACGGGTAGGTACTACCCGAATGGAAAATTATAAAACGCTAATATGAAGAAAAAGCTTTTATAAATAAGTTCATATTATGCTACAAAATACTATTGACTACTCTTAATATTCTATATGATTAACTTAATTCTTTTGGCTATTTTTGAAGGAAATAGCACCGACTACTCGTCAGAACTTGAACATGAGCGAGGAAGACTTCCATGTTTTCCTTGCTGCGAACATAGCTGCAGTACAGGCTGCAATGCAAAATAACAACAATAACTCTGGTTCTAGCAGTGAAACTAATTCCACAAGAAATCGTGTAGGATGCTCCTACAAAGAATTCACTGCATGTAAACCTTTGGAATTCGATGGAACCGAGGGTCCAATCGGATTAAAATGGTGGACTGAAAAGGTTGAATCGGTGTTTGCCATAAGTAAATGTACTGAAGAAGACAAAGTAAAGTACGCTACGCATACCTTCAGAGGTACTGCGTTAACATAGTGGAAAACCTATCTCGAGCAGGTGGGACAAGATGCTGCTTATGCATTACCGTGGTCAACATTCAAGCACTTGATGAACGAACAGTACCGTCCCAGAAACAAGATCAATAAGCTCAAGGTAGAGCTTAGAGGATTACGAACGCAAGGTTTCGACATTACCACGTACGAACAACGATTCACAGAGTTGTGCCTATTGTGTCCAGGAGCGTTCGAAGATGAAGAATAGAAAGTCGACGCATTTGTAAAAGGGTTACCAGAAAGGATTCAAGAAGATGTGAGTTCACATGAGCCCGCCTCTATACAAAAGGCAAGTCGAATGGCTCACAAACTCATAAATCAGATTGAGGGAAGGAATAAAGAACAGGCGGCCGAAGAAGCCAACACGAAACAAGTCAAGAGAAAGTGGGAGGAAAACAATGAAAAGGGTCACCAATACAACAACAACAATTACAACCACAATCACAACAACTATCCTAACAACCGCAACATCAATCGCAACAACAACCGTCC
Organism: Rutidosis leptorrhynchoides; assembly: GCF_046630445.1. Taxonomy (NCBI): domain Eukaryota; kingdom Viridiplantae; phylum Streptophyta; class Magnoliopsida; order Asterales; family Asteraceae; genus Rutidosis; species Rutidosis leptorrhynchoides. Next base: position 60,909,227 of record NC_092340.1, on the reverse strand, counting down.
CAACCATCTAAACAACAACAACAATCGTCCCAACAACAAAAATAATGACAACATGAGGCAGAAAACCAGGTGCTTAAGGTGTGAGAAATACCATCAGGATAATTATTGTAGGGAGTTATGCACAAAATGCAAAAGAACGGGTCATAGTGCTGCAAAGTGTGGAATCTATGGACATTAGATTAACAGGAGTAAAGGAATAAATAATGTCGGAAGATTTAATGCCGCCATTACTTGTTTTGGGTGCGGAAAGACAGGCCATTAAAAACTACATGCCCGGATGAAGTAAATAATAATGGCCAAAACCGTGGAAGAGTCTTCAACATTAATGCGGTTGAAGCGCAGGAAGACCCGGAGCTTGTTACGGGTACGTTTCTTATTGACGATAAACCTGCTTATGTTTTATTTGATTGGGTGCGGATAGAAGCTATATGAGTAGAGATTTTTGTGCTAAATTAAGTTGCCCATTAACGCCATTGGAGAATAAGTTTTTACTCGAATTAGCAAACGGTAAATTAATTACAGCAGATAAAATATGTCAGAATCGAGAAATTAAACTGGTTAACGAAATATTTAAGATTGATTTGATACCAGTAGAGTTAGGAGTTTTGATGTGATAATCGGCATGGACTGGTTGAAAGAGGTGAAAGCAGAGATCGTCTGTTACAAAAATGCAATTCACATTGTACGAGAAAAAGGGAAACTCTTAATGGTGTACGGAGAAAAGAGCAACGCGAAGCTAAATCTTATTAGTATTTTGAAGGCGCAAAAACTAATAAGAAAAGGTTGCTATGCCGTTCTAGCACATGTTGAGGAGGTACAAACTGAAGAAAAGAACATCAATGATGTTCCCATTGCAAAAGAATTTCCCGATGTATTTCTGAAAGAATTACTGGGACTACCTCCACACCGATCTATTGAATTTCAAATAGATCTTGTACCAGGAGCTGCACCAATAGCTCATGCTCCATACAGGCTCGCACTCAGTGAAATGAAGGAACTCCAAAGTCAATTACAAGAACTTTTAGAGCATGGTTTCATACGACCAAGCACATCACCGTGGGGAGCTCCTATTTTGTTTGTCAAAAAAAAAGATGGTACATTCAGGTTATGTATCGACTACCGAGAGCTGAACAAACTTACCATCAAGAACCGTTATCCACTGCCAAGAATCGATGACTTGTTTGATCAACTCCAAGGTTCGTCAGTTAATTCGAAGATTGATTTAAGTTCTGGATATCATCAAATGCGGGTGAAGGAGGATGATATTCCGAAGACTGCTTTTAGGAAGCGTTACGATCATTACGAATTTATGGTTATGAGTTTTGGTTTGACTAATGCACCAGCTGTGTTCATGGACCTCATGAACTGAGTGTGTGGACCATACCTTCACAAGTTTGTCATTGTTTTCATCGATGACATACTTATTTACTCAAAGAATGATCAAGAGCACGAAGAGCATTTGAGAAAAGTGCTAGAGTTGTTGAGGAAAGAAAAACTGTATGCTAAGTTTTCAAAGTGTGCATTTTGGTTGGAAGAAGTTTAATTCCTCGGTCACATAGTGAACAAAGAAGGTATTCAGGTGGATCCGTCAAAGATTGTAACCGTTGAAAAGTGGGAAACCCCAAAAACTCCGAAGCATATACGCCAATTTTTAGGATTGGCTGGTTACTACAGAAGATTCATCCAAGATTTTTCCAAAATAGCAAAACCCTTGACTGCATTAACGCATAAAGGGACGAAATTTGAATGGAAGGATGAGCAAAAGAAAGCATTTCAATTGTTGAAGAAAAAGTTAACTACGGCACCTATATTATCATTGCCTGAAGGGAATGATGATTTTGTGATTTATTGTTACGCTTCAAAGCAAGGTCTCGGTTGTGTATTAATGCAACGAATGAAGGTAATTGCTTATGCGTCCAGACAATTGAAGATTCACGAACAAAATTATACGACTCACGATTTGGAATTGGGCGCTATTGTTTTTGCATTAAAGACTTGGAGGCACTATTTATATGGGGTCAAAAGTATTATATATACCGACCACAAAAGTCTCCAACATATATTTAATCAAAAACAACTGAACATGAGGCAGCATAGGTGGATTGAGTTGTTGAATGATTACGAATTTGAAATTCGTTACCACTCGGGGAAGGCTAATGTGGTAGCCGACGCTTTGAGTAGAAAGGACAGAGAACCTATACGGGTAAAATCAATGAATATAATTATTCGTACTAACCTTACTACTCAAATAAAAGAGGCGCAACAGGGAGTCTTAAAAGAGGGAAATTTGAAGGATGAAATACCCAAAGGTTCGGAGAAACATCTTAATATTAGGGAAGACGGAACCCGGTATAGGGTTGAAAGAATTTGGATACCAAAGTTTGGAGATGTGAGAGAAATGGTACTTAAGGAAGCACATAAAACCAGATACTCAATACATCCTGGAGCGGAAAAGATATACAAAGATCTCAAGAAACACTTTTGGTGGCCGGGTATGGAAGCCGATATTGCTAAATACGTAGGAGAATGTTTGACGTGTTCTAAGGTCAAATTTGAACATCAGAAACCATCAGGTCTACTTCAACAACCTGAAATCCCGGAATGGAAATGGGAAAACATTACCATGGATTTCATTACTAAATTGCCAAGGACTGCAAGTGGTTATGACACTATTTGGGTAATAGTTGATCGTCTCACCAAATCAGCGCAGTTTCTGCCAATGAGAGAAGACGATAAAATGGAGAAGTTGGCACGACTATACTTGAAAGAAGTAGTCTCCAGACATGGAGTACCAGTCTCTATTATCTCTGATAGGGATGGTAGATTTGTTTCAAGATTTTGGCAAACGTTACAACAAGCATTGGGAACTTGTCTAGACATGAGTACTGCTTATCACCCACAAACTGATGGGTAGAGCGAAAGGACGATACAAACACTTAAAGACATGCTACAAGCATGTGTTATTGATTTTGGAAAAAGTTGGGAGCGACATCTACCGTTAGCAGAGTTTTCCTCTAACAACAGTTACCACTCGAGTATTGAGATGGCACCGTTTGAGGCACTTTATGGTAGAAAGTGCAGGTCTCCGATTTGTTGGAGTGAAGTTGGGGATAGACAAATTACGGGTCCAGAGATAATCCAAGAAACTACCGAGAAAATCATTCAAATTCAAGAACGATTGAAAGCCGCCCAGAGTCGACAAAAGAGTTACGCGGACCTTAAAAGAAAAGATATAGAATTTGAAATTGGAGAGATGGTCATGCTTAAGGTTTCACCTTGGAAGGGTGTTGTTCGATTTCGTAAACGGGGGAAACTAAATTCAAGGTACATTGGGCCATTCAAGATTATAGATCGTGTCGGACCAGTAGCTTACCTACTTGAATTACCTCAACAACTCGCCGGCGTACATAATACTTTTCATGTCTCGAATCTGAAGAAATGTTTTGCTAAAGAAGATCTCACTATTCCATTAGACGAAATCCAAATCAATGAAAAACTTCAATTCATCGAAGAACCCGTCGAAATAATGAATAGTGAGGTTAAAAGACTTAAGCAAAATAAAATACCAATTGTTAAGGTTCGATGGAATGCTTGTAGAGGACCCGAGTTCACCTGGGAACGTGAAGATCAGATGAAGAAGAAATACCCGCACCTATTTCCAGAAGGTACGTCAACACCTCCAACTGCTTAAAATTTCGGGACGAAATTTATTTAACGGGTAGGTACTGTAGTGACCCGAACTTATCCATGTTTACATTTATTAAATGAAATTGATAATTACATGATAAAATGTTTCCAACATGTTAAGCAATCAAACTTGTTAAGACTTGATTATTTAAAATAAGTTTCATGAAGACAATTGACCACCCAAGTTGACCGGTGATTCACGAACGTTAAAAACTTGTAAAAACTATATGATATATATATATATATATATATATATATATATATATATATATATATATATATATATATATATATATATATATATATATATATATATATATATATAACATGATATTAGGATAATTAGTATCTCACTAGGTATATTAACAATGGGTTATATACATAAAAATGAGATTACTAAGTCAAGAAATTCAAAACGATATATATAACGATTATCGTTATAACGTCTTACTAAATACATATGTATCATATAAAGATATTGTTACACTATATTTAACATTATAAAATGATAATTATATATATCATTAAGTATGATAACAATGAACTACATGTAAAAACAAGACTACTAACTTAAGAATTGCGAAACAAGACATATATGTAATGATTATCGTCGTAATGATATTTTAATGTATATATATCATATTAAGATATATTCATACATCATAATATCATGATAATGTAATAATTTAACATCTCATTAGATATAATAAACAATGGGTTAATAACATTAAATGAGATCGTTAACTTAAAGGTTTCAAAATAACACTTACATGTAACGACTAACGATGACTTAACGACTCAGTTAAAATGTATATACATGTAGTATATTAAGATGTATTAGTACACTTTTGAAAGACTTCAAGACATATATTAAAGTACTTCTACTTAACAAAAATGCCTACAATTGCATTCTCATTCATTTTCATCAACAATTCTACTCGTATGCACCCGTATTCGTATTCGTACAATACACAGCTCCTAGATGTACATACTATTGGTATATACACTTCAATGATCAGCTCTTAGCAGCCCTTGTGAGTCACCAAGACATGTGGGAACCATCATTTGGCAACTACCATAAAATATCTCACAAAAATACAAAGTAATGGAGGCTATATGACAAGCCATGGTTCACGAAATTCTTCACCAACCATATCACTTTCATTTTCCAAATTTTATGCATTAAATTGATCTCTCTCAAACTCTCTCTTTATGTTCTAAGTGTTCTTCATCATCTTCATCAAAATCTACATCAATCTAGCTCTTAAATCCATACATAAACCAACTTACAAAACAACTACTCAAGAACACTTCAAGAACACTTTCAAGTTTACAAGTCTACTTCCAAGCTTTCTAATCCATTCCAAGTAATCATCTAAGATCAAGAAACCTCTGATATTTATAGTAATTTATCATTCTAATTCAAGGTATAATTCATATTCAAACTTTGTTTTGATTTCTATAACTATAAACTATCTTAATTCGAGTAAAAATCTTACTTGAACTTGTTTTCGTGTCATGATTCTACTTCAAGAACTTTCAAGCCATCCAAGATCCTTTGAAGCTAGATCATTTCTTGTCACTTCCAGTAGGTTTACCTACTAAACTTGAGGTAGTAATGATGTTCATAACATCATTCGATATATATATATATATATATATATATATATATATATATATATATATATATATATATATATATATATATATATATATATATATGTAACTATCTTATTCGAAGATTTAAACTTGTAATAACTAGAACATAGTTTAGTTAATTCTAAACTTGTTTGTAAATAAAGTTAATCCTTCTAAATTGACTTTTAAAATCAACTAAACACATGTTTTATATCTATATGATATGCTAACTTAATGATTTAAAACCTGGAAACACGAAGAACACTGTAAAACCGGACATACGTCGTCATAGTAAAACCGGGGGCTGTTTTGGGTTAGATAATTAAAAACTATGATAAACTTTGATTTAAAAGTTGTTCTTCTGAGAAAATGATTTTTCTTATGAACACGAAACTATATCCAAAAATCATGGTTAAACTCAAAGTGGAAATATGTTTATCAAAATGGTCATCAAGACGTCGTTTTTTCGACTGAAATGACTACCTCTACAAAAATGACTTGTAACCTGTATTTCTGAATATAAACCTATACTTTTTCTATTTAGTTTCATAAAATACAGTTCAATATGAAACCATATCAAGTTGATTCACTCAAAACGGATTTAAAACGAAGAAGTTATGGGTAAAACAAAATTGGTTAAAAATGGTTAATTTGAATACGGGATGAATTGACAAAAATCTATACTAACCATATCCTAACTAACTTATATTGTATTATACATGTATTCTAACATATATTATGTAATCTTGATAGACCATAGACACGTATACTATGTTTTGACATATCATATCGACGTCATCTATATATATATTATTTGGAACAACCATATACACTCTATATGCGGTAATGTTCGAGTTAGCTATACAGTGTTGAGGTTGATTCCAAAATAATATATATACTTTGAGTTGTGATCGAGTCTGAGACTTGTATACACTGGGTCGTGGATTGATTCGAGATAATTGATATTGATTTATTTCTGTACTACTAACTGTGGACAACTAACTGTGGACTACGAACGTTGGACTGTTAACTTAACAAAACTTAAATTGTTAAAACATAATAAAACATATTGTGAATATATTTCAATCATACTTTGATATATATGTATATATTTGTTATAGGCTCGTGAATCGACCCGTGGCCAAGTCTTATTTCCGACAAAGGAAAAATCTGTGAAAGTGAGTTATAGTCCCACTTTTAAAATCTAATATTTTTGGGATGAGAATACATGCAGTTTTATAAATGTTTTACAAAATAGACACAAGTACTTGAAACTATATTCTATGATTGAATCATTATACCGGATATCACCCTTTCAGCTTGGTAGCCTAAGAATTTGGGAAAAGACCCCCAAATTGACGCGAATCCTGAAGATAGATCTATGGGCCTAACGTGAAATGTCCCGTTCTTATTGATTAAAAACGTTCCATATTAATTGATTTCGTTGCGAGGTTTTGACCTCTATATGAGACGTTTTTCAAGGACTGCATTCATTTTTAAAACAAACCATAACCTTTATTTCATAAATAAAGGTTTAAAAAGCTTTACGTAGATTATCAAATAATGATAATCTAAAATATCCTGTTTACACACGACCATTACATAATGGTTTACAATACAAATATGTTACATCGAAATCAGTTTCTTGAATGCAGTTTTTACACAATATCATACAAACATGGACTCCAAATCTTGTCCTTATTTTAGTATGCAACAGCGGAAGCTCTTAATATTCACCTGAGAATAAACATGCTTTAAACGTCAACAAAAATGTTGGTGAGTGATAGGTTTAACCTATATATATCAAATCGTAACAATAGACCACAAGATTTCATATTTCAATACACATCCCATACATAGAGATAAAAATCATTCATATGGTGAACACCTGGTAACCGACATTAACAAGATGCATATATAAGAATATCCCCATCATTCCGGGACACCCTTCGGATATGATATAAATTTCGAAGTACTAAAGCATCCGGTACTTTGGATGGGGTTTGTTAGGCCCAATAGATCTATCTTTAGGATTCGCGTCAATTAGGGTGTCTGTTCCCTAATTCTTAGATTACCAGACTTAATAAGAAGGGGCATATTCGATTTCGATAATTCAACCATAGAATGTAGTTTCACGTACTTGTTTCTATTTTGTAAATCATTTATAAAACCTGCATGTATTCTCATCCCAAAAATATTAGATTTTAAAAGTGGGACTATAACTCACTTTCACAGATTTTTACTTCGTCGGGAAGTAAGACTTGGCCACTGGTTGATTCACGAACCTATAACAATATATACATATATATCAAAGTATGTTCAAAATATATTTACAACACTTTTAATATATTTTGATGTTTTAAGTTTATTAAGTCAGCTGTCCTCGTTAGTAACCTACAACTAGTTGTCCACAGTTAGATGTACAGAAATAAATCGATAAATATTATCTTGAATCAATCCACGACCCAGTGTATACGTATCTCAGTATTGATCACAACTCAAACTATATATATTTTGGAATCAACCTCAACCCTGTATAGCTAACTCCAACATTCACATATAGAGTGTCTATGGTTGTTCCGAAATATATATAGATGTGTCGACATGATAGGTCGAAACATTGTATACGTGTCTATGGTATCTCAAGATTACATAATATATAATACAAGTTGATTAAGTTATGGTTGGAATAGATTTGTTACCAATTTTCACGTAGCTAAAATGAGAAAAATTATCCAATCTTGTTTTACCCATAACTTCTTCATTTTAAATCCGTTTTGAGTGAATCAAATTGCTATGGTTTCATATTGAACTCTATTTTATGAATCTAAACAAAAAAAGTATAGGTTTCTAGTCAGAAAAATAAGTTACAAGTCGTTTTTGTAAAGGTAGTCATTTCAGTCGAAAGAACGACGTCTAGATGACCATTTTAGAAAACATACTTCCACTTTGAGTTTAACCATAATTTTTGGATATAGTTTCATGTTCATAATAAAAATCATTTTTCTCATAATAAAAACTTTTAAATCAAAGTTTATCATAGTTTTTAATTAACTAACCCAAAACAGCCCGCGGTGTTACTACGACGGCGTAAATCCGGTTTTACGGTGTTTTTCGTGTTTCCAGGTTTTAAATCATTAAGTTAGCATATCATATAGATATAGAACATGTGTTTAGTTTATTTTAAAAGTCAAGTTAGAAGGATTAACTTTTGTTTGCGAACAAGTTTAGAATTAACTAAACTATGTTCTAGTGATTACAAGTTTAAACCTTCGAATAAGATAGCTTTATATGTATGAATCGAATGATGTTAAGAACATCATTACTACCTTAAGTTCCTTGGATGAACCTACTGGAAAAGAGAAAAATGGATCTAGCTTCAATGGATCCTTGGATGGCTCGAAGTTCTTGAAGCAGAATCATGACACGAAAACAAGTTCAAGTAAGATCATCACTTGAAATAAGATTGTTATAGTTATAGAAATTGAACCAAAGTTTGAATATGATTATTACCTTGTATTAGAATGATAACCTACTGTAAGAAACAAAGATTTCTTGAGGTTGGATGATCACCTTACAAGATTGGAAGTGAGCTAGCAAACTTGAAAGTATTCTTGATTTTATGAAACTAGAACTTTTGGAATTTATGAAGAACACTTAGAACTTGAAGATAGAACTTGAGAGAGATCAATTAGATGAAGAAAATTGAAGAATGAAAGTGTTTGTAGGTGTTTTTGATCGTTGGTGTATGGATTAGATATAAAGGATATGTAATTTTGTTTTCATGTAAATAAGTCATGAATGATTACTCATATTTTTGTAATTTTATGAGATATTTCATGCTAGTTGCCAAATGATGGTTCCCACATGTGTTAGGTGACTCACATGGGCTGCTAAGAGCTGATCATTGGAGTGTATATACCAATAGTACATACATCTAAAAGCTGTGTATTGTACGAGTACGAATACGGGTGCATACGAGTAGAATTGTTGATGAAACTGAACGAGGATGTAATTGTAAGCATTTTTGTTAAGTAGAAGTATTTTGATAAGTGTCTTGAAGTCTTTCAAAAGTGTATGAATACATATTAAAACACTACATGTATATACATTTTAACTGAGTCGTTAAGTCATCGTTAGTCGTTACATGTAAATGTTGTTTTGAAACCTTTAGGTTAACGATCTTGTTAAATGTTGTTAACCCAATGTTTATAATATCAAAAGAGATTTTAAATTATTATATTATCATGATATTATGATGTACGAATATCTCTTAATATGATATATATACATTAAATGTCGTTACAACGATAATCGTTACATATATGTCTCGTTTCAAAATCATTAAGTTAGTAGTCTTGTTTTTACATATGTAGTTCATTGTTAATATACTTAATGATATGTTTACTTATCATAATATCATGTTAACTATATATATAACCATATATATGTCATCATATAGTTTTTACAAGTTTTAACGTTCGTGAATCACCGGTCAACTTGGTTGGTCAATTGTCTATATGAAACCTATTTCAATTAATCAAGTCTTAACAAGTTTGATTGCTTAACATGTTGGAAACATTTAATCATGTAAATATCAATCTCAATTAATATATATAAACATGGAAAAGTTCGGGTCACTACAGTACCTACCCGTTAAATAAATTTCGTCCCGAAATTTTAAGCTGTTGAAGGTGTTGACGAATCTTCTGGAAATAGATGCGGGTATTTTTTCTTCATCTGATCTTCACGCTCCCAGGTGAACTCGGGTCCTCTACGAGCATTCCATCGAACCTTAACAATTGGTATCTTATTTTGCTTAAGTCTTTTAACCTCACGATCCATTATTTCGACGGGTTTTTCGATGAATTGAAGTTTTTCGTTGATTTGGATTTCATCTAACGGAATAGTGAGATCTTCTTTAGCAAAACATTTCTTCAAATTCGAGACGTGGAAAGTGTTATGTACAGCCGCGAGTTGTTGAGGTAACTCAAGTCGGTAAGCTACTGGTCCGACACGATCAATAATCTTGAATGGTCCAATATACCTTGGATTTAATTTCCCTTGTTTACCAAATCGAACAACGCCTTTCCAAGGTGCAACTTTAAGCATGACCATCTCTCCAATTTCAAATTCTATATCTTTTCTTTTAATGTCAGCGTAGCTCTTTTGTCGACTTTGGGCGGTTTTCAACCGTTGTTGAATTTGGATGATCTTCTCGGTAGTTTCTTGTATAATCTCTGGACCCGTAATCTGTCTATCCCCCACTTCACTCCAACAAATCGGAGACCTGCACTTTCTACCATAAAGTGCTTCAAACGGCGCCATCTCAATGCTTGAATGGTAGCTGTTGTTGTAGGAAAATTCTGCTAATGGTAGATGTCGATCCCAACTGTTTCCGAAATCAATAACACATGCTCGTAGCATGTCTTCAAGCGTTTGTATCGTCCTTTCGCTCTGCCCATCAGTTTGTGGATGATAGGCAGTACTCATGTCTAGACGAGTTCCTAATGCTTGCTGTAATGTCTGCCAGAATCTTGAAATAAATCTGCCATCCCTATCAGAGATAATAGAGATTGGTATTCCATGTCTGGAGATGACTTCCTTCAAATACAGTCGTGCTAACTTCTCCATCTTGTCATCTTCTCTTATTGGCAAGAAGTGTGCTGATTTGGTGAGACGGTCAACTATTACCCAAATAGTATCAAAACCACTTGCAGTCCTTGGCAATTTAGTGATGAAATCCATGGTAATGTTTTCCCATTTCCATTCCGGGATTTCGGGTTGTTGAAGTAGACCTGATGGTTTCTGATGCTCAGCTTTGACCTTAGAACACGTCAAACATTCTCCTACGTATTTAGCAACATCGGCTTTCATACCCGGCCACCAAAAATGTTTCTTGAGATCCTTGTACATCTTCCCCGTTCTAGGATGTATTGAGTATCTGGTTTTATGAGCTTCTCTAAGTACCATTTCTCTCATATCTCCAAATTTTGGTACCCAAATCCTTTCAGCCCTATACCGGGTTCCGTCTTCCCGAATATTAAGATGCTTCTCCGATCCTTTGGGTATTTCATCCTTTAAATTTCCCTCTTTTAAAACTCCTTGTTGTGCCTCCTTTATTTGAGTAGTAATGTTATTATGAATCATTATATTCATAGATTTTACTCGAATGGGTTCTCTGTCCTTCCTGCTCAAGGCATCGGCTACCACATTTGCCTTCCCCGGGTGGTAACGAATCTCAAAATCGTAATCATTCAATAATTCAATCCACCTACGCTGCCTCATATTCAGTTGTTTCTGATTAAATATGTGTTGAAGACTTTTGTGGTCGGTATATATAATACTTTTGACCCCATATAAGTAGTGCCTCCAAGTCTTTAATGCAAAAACAACCGCGCCTAATTCCAAATCATGCGTCGTATAATTTTGTTCGTGAATCTTCAATTGTCTAGACGCATAAGCAATCACCTTCGTTCGTTGCATTAATACACAACCGAGACCTTGCTTTGATGCGTCACAATAAATCACAAAATCATCATTCCCTTCAGGCAATGACAATATAGGTGCCGTAGTTAGCTTTTTCTTCAATAACTGAAACGCTTTCTCTTGTTCATCATTCCATTCAAATTTCTTCCCTTTATGCGTTAATGCAGTCAAGGGTTTTGCTATTCTGGAAAAGTCTTGGATGAACCTTCTGTAGTAACCAGCTAGTCCTAAAAACTGGCGTACGTGTTTCGGAGTTTTCGGGGTTTCCCACTTTTCAACAGTTTCTATCTTTGCTGGATCCACCTTAATACCTTCTTTGTTCACTATGTGACCGAGGAATTGAACTTCTTCCAACCAAAATGCACACTTTGAAAACTTAGCGTACAATTCTTCCTTCCTCAATACTTCTAACACCTTTCTCAAATGTTCACCGTGTTCTTGGTCATTCTTTGAGTAAATAAGTATGTCATCAATGAAAACAATGACAAACTTGTCAAGGTATGGTCCACACACTCGGTTCATAAGGTCCATGAACACAGCTGGTGCATTAGTTAAACCAAATGGCATGACCATAAACTCGTAATGACCGTAACGTGTTCTGAAAGCAGTCTTTGGAATATCATCTTCTTTCACCCGCATTTGATGATACCCGGAACGTAAGTCAATCTTTGAATAAACAGACGAGCCTTGTAGTTGATCAAATAAGTCGTCAATTCTCGGTAGTGGGTAGCGGTTCTTGATGGTAAGTTTGTTCAACTCTCGGTAGTCGATACACAACCTGAATGTACCATCTTTCTTCTTGACAAACAAAACAGGAGCTCCCCACGGTGATGTGCTTGGTCGAATGAAACCACGCTCTAAAAGTTCTTGTAATTGGCTTTGTAGTTCTTTCATCTCACCGGGTGCGAGTCTGTAAGGAGCACGAGCTATTGGTGCAGCTCCTGGTATAAGATCTATTTGAAATTCAACGGATCGATGTGGGGGTAATCCCGGTAATTCTTTCGGAAATACATCAGGAAATTCTTTTACGACGGAAACATCATTGATGCTCTTTTCTTCAGTTTGTACTTTCTCGACGTGTGCTAGAACAGCATAGCAACCTTTTCTTATTAGTTTTTGTGCCTTCAAATTACTAATAAGATGTAGCTTCGTGTTGCCCTTTTCTCCGTACACCATTAAGGGTTTTCCTTTTTCTCGTATAATGCGGATTGCATTTTTGTAACAAACGATCTCCGCTTTCACTTCTTTCAACCAGTCCATACCGATTATCACATCAAAACTCCCTAACTCTACTGGTATCAAATCAATCTTAAATGTTTCGCTAACCAGTTTAATTTCTCGATTCCGACATATATTATTTGCTGAAATTAATTTACCATTTGCTAATTCGAGTAAAAATTTACTATCCAAAGGCGTCAATGGACAACTTAATTTAGCACAAAAATCTCTACTCATATAGCTTCTATCCGCACCCGAATCAAATAAAACGTAAGCAGATTTATTGTCAATAAGAAACGTACCCGTAACAAGCTCCGGGTCTTCCTGTGCCTCTGCCGCATTAATATTGAAAACTCTTCCACGGCCTTGTCCATTCGTGTTCTCCTGGTTCGGGCAATTTCTAATAATGTGGCCCGGTTTTCCACATTTATAACAAACTACATTGGCATAACTTGCTCCGACACTACTTGCTCCGCCATTACTCGTTCCGACACTATTTGTTCCTTTCGTTCTATTAACCCCTGGTCCGTAGACCTCACACTTCGTCGCGCTATGACCATTTCTTTTACACTTGTTGCAAAATTTGGTGCAGAACCCCGGGTGATTCTTTTCACACCTTTGGCATAGCTGCTTCTGATTGTTGTTGTTGTTGCGGTTATTATTGTTGTTGGGATGATTGTTGTAGTTGCTGTTGTTGTTGTTGTTGGGCCGTTTGTTGTAGTTGCGATTGATGTTGCGATTGTTGGGATAATTGTTGCGATTATTGTTGTAATTGCTGTTGTTGTTGTATTGGTGATTCTTATCACCGTTTTCCTCCCACTTTCTTTTGACTTGCTTCACATTGGCCTCTTCAGCAGTCTGTTCTTTAATTCTTTCTTCAATTTGGTTCACGAGTTTGTGAGCCATTCTACATGCCTGTTGTATGGAGGCGGGCTCGTGTGAACTTATATCTTCTTGGATTCTTTCCGGTAATCCTTTCACAAACGCGTCGATCTTCTCTTCCTCATCTTCGAATGCTCCCGGACACAATAGGCACAATTCTGTGAATCGTCTTTCGTACGTGGTAATATCAAATCCTTGGGTTCGTAACCCTCTAAGTTCTGTCTTGAGCTTATTGACCTCGGTTCTGGGACGGTACTTCTCGTTCATCAAGTGCTTGAATGCTGACCACGGTAGTGCGTACGCATCGTCTTGTCCCACTTGCTCTAGATAGGTATTCCACCATGTTAACGCAGAACCTGTGAAGGTATGCGTAGCGTACTTTACTTTGTCCTCTTCAGTACACTTACTTATGGCAAACACCGATTCGACCTTCTCGGTCCACCGTTTCAATCCGATCGGTCCTTCGGTTCCATCAAATTCCAAAGGTTTGCAGGCAGTGAATTCTTTGTAGGTGCATCCTACACGATTTCCTGTACTGCTAGATCCAAGGTTATTGTTGGTATGTAGCGCAGCCTGTACTGCGGCTATGTTTGAAGCTAGAAAAGTACGGAATTCCTCTTCATTCATATTCACGGTGTGTCGAGTAGTCGGTGCCATTTCCTTCAAAATAGTTAAATGGAACAAGTTAATCATACAGAATATTAAGAGTAGTTAATAGTATTTCGTAGCATAATATGAACTCATTTATAAAAGCTTTTTCTTCATATTAGCGTTTTATAAGTTTAAATTCGGGTAGTACCTACCCGTTAAGTTCATACTTAGTAGCTAATATACAATTCAACTACTACAATTCTATATGAAAAACTGATTGTAATAATATTTCGCGTTCAAACTTTTATACAATATTTTACAAACTTACAATACCGCTTATTTTACATAAAGCATGAAATATAGCACACAATAACTTTGATACAAGATAGTTGTGAAGATAATTCTAGCTAGTACACAAGTCGTTCAGCAAAGGCAATAAAGACACGTAATTCATACGTCCAGAAACAAGTCATGCATTCTGGTTTTACTAGGACTACTTCCCATCCTTGGTCTTATGCAACATAACCGTTATGGCCGTTGATAAGACAGCGTGTTGTAACGTCGTCAAAGGGACGAGGGTTACGTAATGTCCAACAGTCCCGTAATAATCTAAAAACCTCATTTCTTACCCCAATTACCGACTCCGTCACTTGTGGAAACGTTTTGTTTAATAATTGTAGCCCGATGTTCTTGTTCTCACTTTGGTGAGAAGCGAACATTACTAATCCGTAAGCATAACATGCTTCTTTATGTTGCATGTTAGCCGCTTTTTCTAAATCACGAAGTCCAATATTCGGATATATTGAGTCAAAATAATTTCTTAACCCGTTGCGTAAAATAGCATTTGGATTCCCCGCAATATATGCGTCAAAGTAAACACATCGTAACTTATGGATTTCCCAATGTGATATCCCCCATCTTTCAAACGAAAGTCTCTTATAAACCAAGACATTCTTGGAACGTTCTTCGAATGTCTTACAAACTGATCTCGCCTTAAATAGTTGTGCCGAAGAATTCTGGCCGACTCTAGACAAGATTTCATCAATCATGTCTCCGGGTAGGTCTCTTAAAATATTGGGTTGTCTATCCATTTTGTGTTTTTAAACTGTAAAATAGACAAGAGTTAGTTTCATAAAAAAAATACTTATTAATACAAGCAATTTTTACATATATCATAAAGCATAAGAACACTATATTACATATATTACACCACACGAATACAACTATCTTATTCCGACTCGCTCGTTTCTTCTTCTTCGGTTTTGGTTCGTTTTGCCAAGTTTCTAGGGATATATGATGTTCCCCTAATACGAGCCGTCGTTGTCCACATTGGTTTAGAAAAACCTGGTGGTTTAGAGGTTCCCGGGTCATTGTTACAACTTAAGGACTTCGGGGGTTGACGATACATATAAAGTTCATCGGGGTTGGAATTAGATTTCTCTATTTTTATGCCCTTTCCCTTATTATTTTCTTTTGCATTTTTAAATTCAGTTGGGGTAATTTCTATAACATCATCGGAATTCTCGTCGGAATCCGATTCATCGGAGAATTGGTAATCCTCCCAATATTTTGCTTCCTTGGCGGAAACACCATTGACCATAATTAACCTTGGTCGGTTGGTTGAGGATTTTCTTTTACTTAACCGTTTTATTATTTCCCCCACCGGTTCTATTTCTTCATCCGGTTCCGATTCTTCTTCCGGTTCCGATTCTTCTTCTGGTTCCGACTCTTCTTCCGGTTCCTCTTCGGGAACTTGTGAATCAGTCCACAAATCATTCCAATTTACATTTGACTCTTCATTATTATTAGGTGAGTCAATGGGACTTGTTCTAGAGGTAGACATCTATCACATAATATCAAACACGTTAAGAGATTAATATATCACATAATATTCATATGTTAAAAATATATAGTTTCCAACAAAAATGTTAAGCAATCATTTTTAAAGAAAACACGGTCGAAGTCCAGACTCACTAATGCATCCTAACAAACTCGATAAGACACACTAATGCAAATTTTCTGGTTCTCTAAGACCAACGCTCGGATACCAACTGAAATGTCCCGTTCTTATTGATTAAAAACGTTCCATATTAATTGATTTCGTTGCGAGGTTTTGACCTCTATATGAGACGTTTTTCAAGGACTGCATTCATTTTTAAAACAAACCATAACCTTTATTTCATAAATAAAGGTTTAAAAAGCTTTACGTAGATTATCAAATAATGATAATCTAAAATATCCTGTTTACACACGACCATTACATAATGGTTTACAATACAAATATGTTACATCGAAATCAGTTTCTTGAATGCAGTTTTTACACAATATCATACAAACATGGACTCCAAATCTTGTCCTTATTTTAGTATGCAATAGCGGAAGCTCTTAATATTCACCTGAGAATAAACATGCTTTAAACGTCAACAAAAATGTTGGTGAGTGATAGGTTTAACCTATATATATCAAATCGTAACAATAGACCACAAGATTTCATATTTCAATACACATCCCATACATAGAGATAAAAATCATTCATATGGTGAACACCTGGTAACCGACATTAACAAGATGCATATATAAGAATATCCCCATCATTCCGGGACACCCTTCGGATATGATATAAATTTCGAAGTACTAAAGCATCCAGTACTTTGGATGGGGTTTGTTAGGCCCAATAGATCTATCTTTAGGATTCGCGTCAATTAGGGTGTCTGTTCCCTAATTCTTAGATTACCAGACTTAATAAGAAGGGGCATATTCGATTTCGATAATTCAACCATAGAATGTAGTTTCACGTACTTGTTTCTATTTTGTAAATCATTTATAAAACCTGCATGTATTCTCATCCCAAAAATATTAGATTTTAAAAGTGGGACTATAACTCACTTTCACAGATTTTTACTTCGTCGGGAAGTAAGACTTGGCCACTGGTTGATTCACGAACCTATAACAATATATACATATATATCAAAGTATGTTCAAAATATATTTACAACACTTTTAATATATTTTGATGTTTTAAGTTTATTAAGTCAGCTGTCCTCGTTAGTAACCTACAACTAGTTGTCCACAGTTAGATGTACAGAAATAAATCGATAAATATTATCTTGAATCAATCCACGACCCAGTGTATACGTATCTCAGTATTGATCACAACTCAAACTATATATATTTTGGAATCAACCTCAACCCTGTATAGCTAACTCCAACATTCACATATAGAGTGTCTATGGTTGTTCCGAAATATATATAGATGTGTCGACATGATAGGTCGAAACATTGTATACGTGTCTATGGTATCTCAAGATTACATAATATATAATACAAGTTGATTAAGTTATGGTTGGAATAGATTTGTTACCAATTTTCACGTAGCTAAAATGAGAAAAATTATCCAATCTTGTTTTACCCATAACTTCTTCATTTTAAATCCGTTTTGAGTGAATCAAATTGCTATGGTTTCATATTGAACTCTATTTTATGAATCTAAACAAAAAAAGTATAGGTTTCTAGTCAAAAAAATAAGTTACAAGTCGTTTTTGTAAAGGTAGTCATTTCAGTCGAAAGAACGACGTCTAGATGACCATTTTAGAAAACATACTTCCACTTTGAGTTTAACCATAATTTTTGGATATAGTTTCATGTTCATAATAAAAATCATTTTTCTCATAATAAAAACTTTTAAATCAAAGTTTATCATAGTTTTTAATTAACTAACCCAAAACAGCCCGCGGTGTTACTACGACGGCGTAAATCCGGTTTTACGGTGTTTTTCGTGTTTCCAGGTTTTAAATCATTAAGTTAGCATATCATATAGATATAGAACATGTGTTTAGTTTATTTTAAAAGTCAAGTTAGAAGGATTAACTTTTGTTTGCGAACAAGTTTAGAATTAACTAAACTATGTTCTAGTGATTACAAGTTTAAACCTTCGAATAAGATAGCTTTATATGTATAAATCGAATGATGTTAAGAACATCATTACTACCTTAAGTTCCTTGGATGAACCTACTGGAAAAGAGAAAAATGGATCTAGCTTCAATGGATCCTTGGATGGCTCGAAGTTCTTGAAGCAGAATCATGACACGAAAACAAGTTCAAGTAAGATCATCACTTGAAATAAGATTGTTATAGTTATAGAAATTGAACCAAAGTTTGAATATGATTATTACCTTGTATTAGAATGATAACCTACTGTAAGAAACAAAGATTTCTTGAGGTTGGATGATCACCTTACAAGATTGGAAGTGAGCTAGCAAACTTGAAAGTATTCTTGATTTTATGAAACTAGAACTTTTGGAATTTATGAAGAACACTTAGAACTTGAAGATAGAACTTGAGAGAGATCAATTAGATGAAGAAAATTGAAGAATGAAAGTGTTTGTAGGTGTTTTTGATCGTTGGTGTATGGATTAGATATAAAGGATATGTAATTTTGTTTTCATGTAAATAAGTCATGAATGATTACTCATATTTTTGTAATTTTATGAGATATTTCATGCTAGTTGCCAAATGATGGTTCCCACATGTGTTAGGTGACTCACATGGGCTGCTAAGAGCTGATCATTGGAGTGTATATACCAATAGTACATACATCTAAAAGCTGTGTATTGTACGAGTACGAATACGGGTGCATACGAGTAGAATTGTTGATGAAACTGAACGAGGATGTAATTGTAAGCATTTTTGTTAAGTAGAAGTATTTTGATAAGTGTCTTGAAGTCTTTCAAAAGTGTATGAATACATATTAAAACACTACATGTATATACATTTTAACTGAGTCGTTAAGTCATCGTTAGTCGTTACATGTAAATGTTGTTTTGAAACCTTTAGGTTAACGATCTTGTTAAATGTTGTTAACCCAATGTTTATAATATCAAAAGAGATTTTAAATTATTATATTATCATGATATTATGATGTACGAATATCTCTTAATATGATATATATACATTAAATGTCGTTACAACGATAATCGTTACATATATGTCTCGTTTCAAAATCATTAAGTTAGTAGTCTTGTTTTTACATATGTAGTTCATTGTTAATATACTTAATGATATGTTTACTTATCATAATATCATGTTAACTATATATATAACCATATATATGTCATCATATAGTTTTTACAAGTTTTAACGTTCGTGAATCACCGGTCAACTTGGTTGGTCAATTGTCTATATGAAACCTATTTCAATTAATCAAGTCTTAACAAGTTTGATTGCTTAACATGTTGGAAACATTTAATCATGTAAATATCAATCTCAATTAATATATATAAACATGGAAAAGTTCGGGTCACTACATAACGAACCCCATCCATGTTATGGATGCTTTAGTACTTCGATTTTATATACAGATGAGTGTACCTGTATATTGGGGATATTCTAGATGCATTTATTAATGTCGGTTACCAGGTGTTCATCATATTAATAATTTTTATGCAGATTGCATGTTGTTTATGAGAAATGGAAATATGAAATCTTGTGGTCTATTATTACGATTTGATAAATATATAGGTTAAACTTATAACTCACCAACATTTTTGTTGACATTTTAAGCATGTTTATTCTCAGGTGATTATTAAGAGCTTCCGTTGTTGCATGCTAAATGAAGACAAGATTGGAGTCGGCATGCTTGTATAATGTTGTTTAAAAACTGCATTCGAAGACTTAAGTTGATGTGTAATATTATTGTAAACCATTATGTAATGGTCGTGTGATAACGCTATATTTTAGATTATCATTATTTGATAATCGTCGTAATGTTTTTAAAACCTTTATCGATAAAATAAAGGTTATGGTTGTTTTAAAAATCGAATGCAGTCTTTGAAAAACGTCTCATATAGAGGTCAAAACCTCGCAACGAAATCAATTAATATGAAGCATTTATAATCATTATGAACGGGACATTTCATTGCCTATCCAACAACTCCCACTCGCCTTGAGTTATCTCTTCCGGTTTAACACCCTTCAACGGTTGGTATAGCTTCTTTTGATAGAGCACATCTTCAATTTGCATCATCCAAAAGCTAAAATCATTCCCATCAAAATTATCAATCTTCACATCACTCTTTTCCGCCATTATTCCCGTGAAACCGAACCGAAGCTCTGATACCACTTGTTAGGAATGAAGCACGTGAGCCCTAACAAGACTAGATAACCCTAGGTTATCAAACTCACTTACAATAAACCAAAATAATTGATGTTTTTGAAGAAACTAGCAAAAACGATAAAGACAATAGAATTTAACGAGGTTATATGTAATCACGAATGATTACTTTAATCCTCGACCACCAAAGAGAGTTCTTTTATTGATAAATTTCGTGGATACATGTATGGGTTACAATAAGACGCTTAAATAGGCAAAACTAAACAAAGAAATAGCTTTGGGAACAAGAAAACTCGATTTTGGAAACTTCCTCGCAGACGAAGCCGCGTCGCGCCAGGGATAGCCTCGCCGCGCCTCCAAGGCAAAATCCAAAACAGAATTTTTCCTTCAGCTCGACCCCTATTCACACTCTAGGCCGCGTCGCGCCTAGGAGAGGCTGCGGCGCTCCTC
Source organism: Rutidosis leptorrhynchoides (assembly GCF_046630445.1). Taxonomy (NCBI): domain Eukaryota; kingdom Viridiplantae; phylum Streptophyta; class Magnoliopsida; order Asterales; family Asteraceae; genus Rutidosis; species Rutidosis leptorrhynchoides. Next base: position 60,888,163 of record NC_092340.1, on the reverse strand, counting down.
CACCGGTGAACCAAATTCTTCCTTTTTTCGAATCCTTGTTTAACTCGCTTTGTACTCCAACACCATGGGTGGAACTTCATTGCAGGGATGAAATTGTGGGTTAATTTATAGTCAACTGTGGTCGAACTCCTGACCTCCCCTAAAGTAGTCTGGCCACCAACCGGTGGACCACATCACAAGTTCAATATATACCTTTTTATATGAAACGGAGTGAGTTTCATTTTATAGTAACAGTAGACTTGTTAAGATTATACCCACATTCTGGTCTCTGAATTTGTTTGAAATCAAACTCCATCCACTCAATCGATCATAACATAACCATCATGTTGTATTTTGACTATTTTTTATTTGATGAAGAATTTTTTTTCTATTTGATTCTATTTGTAGTTTTTCGTATTCTTGAATTAGTAGTAAAGGAAAAAGTGATGTAAGTTACAACGTTTAAATTGCAAAACCTTTATAATTGTTGGTTTGAACCCCATCTAATTGTTTGTTAGAGGGGTGATTATTTAATAAAATTTTAATTGTTAAAAAAATATCTTAACCATCATAATTTTAAGAAAAATTGACTATCATAAATCAAGCTATGATTTTCACTGTCTTTGTTGCTTTTTGGGCTTCATCTTTTGATTGAAGTATTCCTAATTCCTGATATGTTATAAACTTTTAAGTCTTTCCCAAAAAAAAGTTATTTAGAATAAAAAACACCTTTTGCATTTTATTTCTTAAATTTAAGCATTGTAGGAGGACAAATAAAAAGGAAATTATATCATTGGGGTAATGTTTTTGTAAGTAACTATAGAGGGTGAATAGTTACTTAAAGTCATTTTTCTAAAACTTATTCGATTTAGAACTTTAGATTACTATAGTTTGATTTGATTAGTTTGTTCACAAGTAATGTAAAAGCAAAGATAAAGGATAAGAGAACAAACACAGAGATTTATAGTGGTTCGGGAAGATGTTAACTAATCTTCCTTAATCCACTCCTCAATTCTAACGAATTGAAAGTTAGTTTCACTATAATGCTCCAAACTCCGTGGAGTGTCCGGATACAACACTAGCCCCTCGATAAGCCGCAACTTATTAACCCTTATGTCCCTTTGAAGAATTCACAATCATCAAATGCTCTTACCACAAGACCCTAATGCTTCTTCTAAGCGAAACCTCACATATCTTCTAGATCCCTTTAAGAAGATAGTTTACAAGTAAACTTACAACTAAGTTTACAATCACTCTTGCTTGAATCACTCTAAATAGATTACAATAATATTTTGAATGCTACCAGTAAATATATGGAAATGTAAGTGCACGAGGTGAGTCTTTAAGTGCTCCAAGGTTTGGCTTTTATAGGCAAGAGAAATTCAAACCTGGCTGTCTGCGGCTCACTTTACGGTCGACCGTGGATCGACCGTGTTGGTCTCTGACCTTTGAATTTGTAGTCATTTGAGATCTGTAACTTTGTCATTTTCTCTTATTGGATGGCTGCAATTAGATGCCAAAAACATCTGAAAAGACCTGCATTACCCCTTTTATCTTGTATGTATTCTTTGAGGTTGACCTTGACTTAAAAGAGGAAAGTCTCATTGTACTAGAGGTGTGTCATTGATTTCTCTTTAAGGCAAATGCAGAATTTTGATCCCATAACAACCACAAGCTTCCAAACTTCAAGTCACAAGTTTTCAACCCTTTTGTCAACATTAGTTTTGTAAGTATATGCATTCATTGGATACTTGCAACCTTCCAAATTAGACCAACTTGTTTTTACATGAAGACTTTTGAGAGTTTACACTAAACTCCTATTAAGCATGTAAGTAATGCTTAATGGTTAATTAAGTCGAGAGCATATCTTTAATTGGGAGTTTAATGACCATCTTAAAAATTTCATTACTTTTAATTTGGATTTAAAAAAGATGACTTTTGAAAAAGAACTTTTAGCCATACTTGTGTGTTTAACATTAATCGTAAGTTAAAAGTGTTATTAAGTCGTCATTAAGTGTGATTAACCAAGATTAGTGTTTTAGTGACCAAAACTCATTTGAATATGAACGGAGGCAACTATTCTAAGCATGTTTAAATGAGTTTTGTAAATTATAGATGCCCCGAAGTAGTCAAACATTTTTGATCAAAAATTCGGATAGAAGAAACTGCGGTTGACCAACGGTTGACCGTGGAGTCGACCGTGCACCTTGTTTCAAAGAACCAAGGTATAGAGCATCCCACGGTCTGACATGCGGTCGACCGTAGACGCTGCCATGCTCCTCCAGTGTTTTTTGATTGACTCTTTTGACTTAACTATTTTGTGTATTGGTCGTTTGCTAGAGATTGTGTAGGCTTGTTAACTTGTGTTGTTCTATACGTTGTTTAAGCACATAAAACTTGGTGTCATCATCAAAACAAAGTGGTTAACATTTTAATATTATCATTGGATCACTAATTAACAGTTTTCAAAGCAGTAATAATAGATAGATGAGAAACTTAATAATTAATACACCGTACAAAACAAGCATTTAACGATAAATATTTTTATCATAATATAAGTGCAAAATTAAGTGTATTTGAACAAACAAAGATACATGAACGTATATCGTAATGTATTTAATTGAATACACAATCTCATCGCGAAGGTGCCTCGATTGTTTCATTGGAACCATGCATGTTTCGCCTTCAATTTGCTCTGCGCTTTTATCTGATAAAGTTCTTGGTTCTTGTTGTGAGAAGACGTGGGTAGTTGGCCTTTCATTGGGTTATTCTGTTTACTTGTTAGTTTAGTTTCAGCGTGATCTTCTCAATAGATGTTACAAATAGTTCGTAGTTTCATTTAGTTGTCGCAAATATGTTTGTGGAATCAGATCGTAGGATCTATTCTGTACATGTTAAGTATGTGTAACTCAATTTATTTTTAGATTGTATTAATTTAAATTATGTTTTCTTTTTTTCAAAAAAATAAATAAATCATACTCGTAATTATTATGTGCAACATCTTCTATAATACTGTTATGTTAGTGGTTTTTTTAAAAAGCTAATTTTATTAAACAACAACAGGCCCAATGGGCTTACAAAAAGTGCTGCTACCAAAGAACTATATATATTGAGCATCATATAACCTAAACCGAAAGCAAACCAAAACTAAAAAGACGAAACTAAGCATATATACACCACAATACAAACCAAAACTAGAAAGACGAAACTAAAAATACAATTACAATTCAATTATAACTCCACAATTCAATTATGTGATAGTTAATTTTTAAGAACTACTCCGAAATAGTAACTTACTACAACTATTTGACAAATTTTTTTTAATCCAAATCTGAAACAACCCAAACCCGTATTCCATACGATAATTTTTTTTTTATAATACACATTTATGCGCCAATTAAATATGTAAGTCATTCCACAAGTTCCATTTAAACGTACACCAATTTAAATGTTTACAAAAGGCACGAATGCCATTAATTAAGTTTGATACAAGTTGGACCCACTACAACGATAGTTTATAATCCAAACGACACCCGAGCATGGTTTGGGGCTAAACTACCCAAAACGTCAGGCCAACTTCCAAAAGCTAACACCAAAAGCACCCCCTGTCAACATAAGCGAGAGACAACTAATCCAACCGTATGCCCTTACCCTTGTCCAAGCCGGAACCTATAAAATGGTAAACAACGAGAGGGTAAGCAATGCTTAGTGAGTGCAAAAATTATACATACATATATATAACCCATCTATTTGCAATCACAATTACCAAATACCTCGTACGAACATGTAACTCACATAGCAAGTCAATCATACCTGAAATACCAACAAGTCGTACATTGACACAAAATCTCCTTAGCATATACTCAACACCATATATATATATAATGCTAAACGATCACAACACAATATGGTTAACCATAACGCTATGGTGCTACCGGCACGTGGTTCACACCATACGCATTTGAGTCTCACTCTTTTATAGTGCTACCGGCACATGGTTCACACTTTGACGCTACCGGCACGTGGTTCACGCCTCATTTTATAGTGCTACCGGCACATGGTTTACACTCGATGCTACTGGCACATGGTTCACATCCTATATCCGTCCCATACATGTTATGGCACTACCGGCACATGGTTCATACCATAACATTCACAAATAAACATGCCATATACATGAACGTATAATTATTCCACTCACCTTGTCACAAGGATGATGATTTAGCACTTCCGAGCTTCAATGCAATGTACCTAAATCATTAAGTGCACATTCAATTTCACAACTAGTGGGATTAACCACAATATTCCCACTTGAGCATTTAATGACCCAATTAGCATTAAATGAATCAACTACTCACTACCGCCCATAAATGGCCAAGACTCGACTTTAATCACTAAGACTAGTGAAGTAAAGTCTATTAACTTCAATTAACACAAAATTTAGGGTAATCCATACCCATTTCATCTAATTAGGTCAACTAGTACATTTTGACCCGTTTTATATCACTTAAACCCACAATCATGTCAAACTAACCCATTAACACTTCTTTCATAATTCTTAAAGTGCATTAGTGACTAACAACACCAATTTACACTTACAACCTCAAATCACAGGGCCAAAACCATAAATAGTGACTATTAGGGTTTCATTACAACAACATAACCCAACTCACCCATTTTACCCTCAAATGGGTCATACAAATCTCTAGTAACCCAAACCCTAGCCATTAACCAATTAAAACTTAAAACACAGGTTAGAACTTACCAAGACTATCTTCTTGTAGCTAGTAACAAGGAGAACAACTTTAAATCTCGCTCCTAGGTTTGATTCACAAATCTCCAACTCCAAATTTCAAGATTAAACTAAGTGGGTTTTGTGTTTTGGGAGAGAAATTGGAAAGAAAATGGAAAAGGAAATGAAATAAATGGATGTGTGGTGGAGAGTTAATGCTCCCATCAGATTTACATGTCAAATTACCATTTTGTCCCTTAAAGTCATTTAATTTAAGCTAAAACCAGAATCAGAACTGCAGAACTGTCGCGGTGCGGCCATAATCGTCGCGGCGCGACACATAAAGGGAAAATGGACCCTTCTTAACCCAATCTCTGATCCAGGTTTGCTTTGTTTGTCGCGTCACGGCCCAATTCGTCGCGGCAAAGCATTAGCCTGATCCTGGTCACTTCGACCATTTAACACAAACCAAGGTTCCAACAACTAGCCCACCTCATTTGCTCTTCCTATTCATGACTAAGTTTCAACCCTAAGTCTCACACGACTCAACGCCATCGCGACACATCAATATACACGCTCACGCACGCATTCTCAAATATATATACATATACATATATATATACACACACATACATGCACTAACTCATAAACTAACACTTTGGCTCATTTAATCACATAAACGAACAAGTTATAAACGTGCTAATAATTAAGTTTGTACCTTTAATTAAGCACGGGAAAACGGGATGTTACAAATCTCCCCCACTTGAATCGGAGCGCGTCCTCGCGATCCAAGCCGCATGACACGAAGGAAGATAAACCAACACAAACTCTTCGGGCTCCCAAGTAAACTCGGAACCCTTACTACGCCGCCATTGAACTTTAAAAGTCCTAACCTCCTTATGTCTCAACCTTTTGACCTTCTCATCAAGTATGGAAATCGGTTCCTCAATATACTCTAACCTATTATTTAGCTCAATCTCGTCTAATGGCACCCAAGATGAATCATCCGCAAGACACTGACAGAGATGGGAAACATGAAATGTATTATGGATCCGCGCAAGCTCTTCGGGTAATTCCAAACGATACGCGACTTCACCAACACGGGCTAAAACCTTAAACGGTCCAATAAACCGAGGAGCTAACTTTCCTCGTTTCCGGAATCGAATAATACCTTTCCATGGTGAAACCTTAAGCATCACCATGTCACCTTCTTGAAATTCGATCGTTCGTCTACGTTTGTCGGCATACGACTTTTGCCTATCTTGAGCCTTTTTCAAATGCTCTCGAATCACATCTATCTTGTTATTCGTCTCTAAAACCAAATCGGTACTCTCGATTTCCTTTTGTCCCACTTCACCCCAACAAATCGGGGTTCGACATCTACGCCCATAAAGCATCTCATAAGGTGGCATCCCAATACTAGTATGATAACTATTATTGTACGAGAATTCCACCAAAGGCAAATGCTCATCCCAACTACCACCGAAATCAATAATGCACGCTCGCAACATATCTTCCAAAGTTTGATTCGTACGTTCGGTTTGACCGTCCGTTTGAGAATGATATGCCGTGCTCAACTTCAATTGCGTACCCATATCCTCATGAAACTTTTCCCAAAACCGAGATGTAAAACGAGTACCTCAATCCGAAATAATAGATATAGGAACTCTGTGTCGAGAGATAACTTCCTTGATAAACAACTTAGCCAAGGTCTCCGAAGATATCGCTTCCCTAATGGAAAGAAACAAAGCGCTTTTCGTCAATCGATCAACAATAACCCAAATCGAATCAAATTGGGTCCTCGCCGTTTTAGGTAACTTTGTGATGAAATCCATGGTAATGTGCTCCCATTTCCATTTCGGGATTTCTAACGGTTGTAACTTACCATACGGCTTTTGGTGCTCGGCCTTAACTTGCAAACACGTGAAGTATTGTTCAACATACTTCACAACATCACGTTTCATGCCCGGCCACCAATAATCTTTCCTTAAATCAAGATACATTTTTGTTGCGCCCGGATGAATGGAATACTTTGACTTATGTGCTTCATCAAGTAGCACTTGTCGATAATCTCCCATCTTAGGCACCCACACACTTCCTTGAAAAGACAACAAACCCCGCGAGCCCATAGTAATGAACTCCGATTGTCCCACAATTCGCTCCGCATGCTTGTTGTGAACGTAAGCCTCTAATTGAATCACGCCGAGTTTTTCAAGAAAATCGTTGGTAATAATCATACGTAACAATCCGAATCGTAACGCCAGGTGATGACTCTTTCGATTTAACGCATCCGTGATCACATTCGCCTTGCCCGGATGGTAAAGTATCTCACAATCATAGTCTTTTACCACATCCATCCACCTACGTTGACGATAATTCAAATCTCGTTGATTAAAGAGATGTTTCAAACTCTTATGTTCCGAATAAATTGTACACTTGACACCATACAAGTAATGGCGCCAAATTTTCAACGCATGCACAATCGCCGCCAACTCAAGATCATGAGTCGGATATCTCGTCTCGTGTTCCTTTAACTGTCGAGAGGCATAAGCGATGACTTTACCTCTTTGTATTAGAACACACCCGAGTCCATTTAACGAGGCATCACAATAAACCGTCATGTCTTCCACCCCTTCCGGCAAAACTAACACCGGAGCTTGACATAACTTCTCCTTTAACAATTGAAAAGCAATTTCTTGCTCGTTCTCCCAAACAAACCTCACGTTCTTCCTCGTTAATTTCGTCAATGAAGAAGCGATCTTAGAAAAGTCTTGGATAAACCGACGATAATAACCGGCCAATCCGAGAAAACTTCGGACCTCCGTAGGCGTAGTCGGTTGTCCCCAACTCTTCACCGTCTCTATCTTCCCCGGATCTACTTGAATACCGTCTTTATTCACAATGTGGCCAAGGAGTTGAACCTCCCTTAGCCAAAATTCACATTTGGAGAACTTGGCATACAACTTCTCCCTTCGTAACGTCTTCAAAACCTCGCGCAAATGGCGTTCATGTTCGTTCATACTCTTCGAGTAGACTAGTATGTCGTCAATGAACACAATCACCGACTTGTCCAACATAGGTTGGCACACTCAGTTCATAAGATCCATGAATGCCGCCGGTGTATTCGTAAGACCAAAAGGCATAACTACAAACTCGAAATGCCCATAACGCGTTCGAAAAGCCGTTTTCTCAATATCTTCCTCACGGACCCGCATTTGGTGATAGCCGGACCGTAGGTCGATCTTAGAGAAATATGTCGCACCTTGGAGTTGGTCAAACAAATCGTCAATCCGAGGTAATGGATAACGATTCTTGATCGTCACTTTATTTAACTCCCGATAATCGATGCACATCCGCATACTACCATCCTTCTTTTTCACGAATAAAACCGGAGCGCCCCATGGCGAAGCACTCTGTCGAATAAAACCCTTCTCAAGCAACTCTTGGGTTTGATTTAACAACTCTTGCATTTCCGTTGGTGCTAAACGATAAGGAGTTTTAGCAATGGGAGTAGCTCCCGGAACCAACTCAATACGAAATTCAACTTGTCTTTTCGCCGGAACACCCGGTAACTCATCCAAAAAAACGTCTTCGAATTCACTAACCACCGGAATTTTACGAATAGGTGGTGGCTCATCACGAGTATCAACAACGTGGGCAAGAAAATCCATGCCACCACTAACAAGAAAATGACGTGCCCGTGCAAAAGAACATATCGGCACAAGTCTTCTTCGTTTATCGCCGTGAATAATCAACTCTCCCCCACTTGGGGTCTTCACGCGGATGAATTTCTCATGGCAATCATGAGAAATTCATCAACCACTAGCACCGTCTTGCCGTCCGCTATTTCGACTTCTACCAGATGACTTAACTTAGCTAACGGTCTATCAAGTTTAGGCATAAATTTTGGAGATACAAACGACAAATTTGCACCGCTATCAAATAAAATCCTTGCCGGATTAGAGTTAACCATAAAAGTACCTGAGACAACATCGTGGGATTGCTTGGCTTCGTCGTTCGTCATCAAATAGTTTCGTCCTCGAGCCGTACCCGCCGTCTTCTTTAGCCTTTTAACATTATCGTTGTTCAAATCGGGACACTCTAACTTTCGGTGTCCTTCCTTACCACAATTATAGCAAGTGAATTTGTTCGGGCCATTGGTACAATCACGGGCCATGTGTCCCCTTTGTTTACAATTAAAACACGTAGGCCCGAAACCCCCGGAAGCACCCTTCTTCACACTATTTACGCTTTCGGAGCCTTTCTTATTCTTTTTAATTGAAAAGTTCGAATGACTCGAACCTTCAAACTTTCTCTTTGAAAAAGTGAAATCACTCTTCCTCGGAACCTCCGGTTCAAAACCCCGAGCCAACTCGAATAGCTCTTCAAAAGTCTTAGCCATTCCCCGACTAATCTTACCCTTTAACTCATCGTTCAAGGTACGGTAGAAATCTTTCATTAGCTTGTGATCGTCACCAACATATTCCGGGCAAAAACGAGTCTTTGCCAAAAAGGTAGACTTGAGAGTAACCAAGTCCATTGAACCTTGTTGCAAATGATGCAACTCGTCCTGGATTCTATCAAGGTCGGAAGAAGTTCGGTATTCTTGGAAGAATTCCTTCTTAAACTCCTCCCATGTCAAGCTCATACATTGCTCTTCACCATATAAATTGATTTTATCGTCCCACCACAACTTGCCTTCTTCACGTAACATGCTAGACCCATATCTCGTCTTCTTCTCGGGAGGACACTCCGCGGCACGGAACGCTCCCTCGATATCGGAAATCCACAAGTGCTTTTCAATGAATCCCTCACCCCATTAAACATCGGAGGTTGAGTATCCTTGAAATTTTTGTAGTGGAAGTCCCGCCTTCCACCCCCACCATTACCTTCACCCCCTTCGCCTCGAGGATAAATGTTTCTAGCCTCTAAAGCCTGCTCTATTGCGGCTTTCATTCGATCGTTGATCAATTCGGTCACTTGTCCATCGACCGACTCTTGGAAGACCTTTCAGACATCGTCAAGAAAATCCTTCTTTAGCCTTTTAAAGATGGCCTCAACTTGGGCCGTGAGTTCAATATCCTCACTCGTACTTCCGTTATCATGATCGGGACCGTTTCTCGTCTTCATTCTATAAAACGGAATAGGTTAAACCATGTAACGAAAAGACATAACACGTAAGTATATACATGTACACCACACTACTCCATCCTACTTGACAATCGTCGTACATTACTCGTTCGACACGATTTGCACCCGTAACAACGGTAGCTAATCATTGTTACGCGAGCACGTCGCATTAACTCGCTAGTACAACGTCCGTCTCGCTTGATGATTGCTAAACACACTACAAAAACAATTAGCACCAGGTTAGTTCACATAAACCCAAGCACTAACAATTCCCGATTAGACCCAAAGTCCTACAAGCCCCGCATAAAGCGCACACACAATAAAGTCTAAGTCTAGGCACCTATCTCAAGTCGCCTAAATCTCTTAGACCACGCTCTGATACCACTTGAAACAACCCAAACCCGTATTCCATACGATAATTTTTTTTTATAATACACATTTATGCGCCAATTAAATATGTAAACCATTCCACAAGTTCCATTTAAACGTACACCAATTTAAATGTTTACAAAAGGCACGAAGGCCATTAATTAAGTTTGATACAAGTTGGACCCACTACAACGATAGTTTATAATCCAAACGACACCCGAGCATGGTTTGGGGCTAAACTACCCAAAACGTCAGGCCAACTTCCAAAAGCTAACACCAAAAGCACCCCCTGTCAACATAAGCGGGAGACAACTAATCCAACCGTATGCCCTTACCCTTGTCCAAGCCGGAACCTATAAAATGGTAAACAACGAGAGGGTAAGCAATGCTTAGTGAGTGCAACAATTATACATACATATATATAACCCATCTATTTGCAATCACAATTACCAAATACCTCGTACGAACATGTAACTCACATAGCAAGTCAATCATACCCGAAATACCAACAAGTCGTACATTGACACAAAATCTCCTTAGCATATACTCAACACCATATATATATATAATGCTAAATGATCACAACACAATATGGTTAACAATAACGCTATGGTGCTACCGGCACGTGGTTCACACCATACGCATTTGAGTCTCACTCTTTTATAGTGCTACCGGCACATAGTTCACACTTTGACGCTACCGGCACGTGGTTCACGCCTCATTTTATAGTGCTACCGGCACATGGTTCACACTCGATGCTATTGGCACATGGTTCACATCCTATATCCGTCCCATACATGTTATGGCACTACCGGCACATGGTTCATACCATAACATTCACAAATAAACACGCCATATACATGAACGTATAATTATTCCACTCACCTTGTCACAAGGATGATGATTTAGCACTTCCGAGCTTCAATGCAATGTACCTAAATCATTAAGTGCACATTCAATTTCACAACTAGTGGGATTAACCACAATATTCCCACTTGAGCATTTAATGACCCAATTTGCATTAAATGACTCAACTACTCACTACCGCCCATAAATGGCCAAGACTCGACTTTAATCACTAAGACTAGTGAAGTAAAGTCTATTAACTTCAATTAACACAAAACTTAGGGTAATCCATACTCATTTCATCTAATTAGGTCAACTAGTACATTTTGACCCGTTTTATATCACTTAAACCCACAATCATGTCAAACTTACCCATTAACACTTCTTTCATAATTCTTAAAATGCATTAGTGACTAACAACACCAATTTACACTTACAACCTCAAATCACAAGGCCAAAACCATAAATAGTTGCTATTAGGGTTTCATTACAACAACATAACCCAACTCACCCATTTTACCCTCAAATGGGTCATACAAATCTCTAGTAACCCAAACCCTAGCCATTAACCAATTAAAACTTAAAACACAAGGTTAGAACTTACCAAGACTATCTTCTTGTAGCTAGTAACAAGGAGAACAACTTTAAATCTCGCTCTAGGTTTGATTCACAAATCTCCAACTCCAAATTTCAAGATTAAACTAAGTGGGTTTTGTGTTTTGGGAGAGAAATTGGAAAGAAAATGGAAAAGGAAATGAAATAAATGGATGTGTGGTGGAGAGTTAATGCTCCCATCAGATTTACATGTCAAATTACCATTTTGTCCCTTAAAGTCATTTAATTTAAGCTAAAACCGGAATCAGAACTGCAGAACTGTCGCGGCGCGGCCATAATCGTCGCGGCGCGACACATAAAGGGAAAATGGACCCTTCTTAACCCAATCTCTGATCCAGGTTTGCTTTGTTTGTCGCGTCGCGGCCCAATTCGTCGCGGCGCGGCATTAGCCTGATCCTGGTCACTTCGACCATTTAACACAAACCAAGGTTCCAACAACTAGCCCACCTCATTTGCTCTTCCTATTCATGACTAAGTTTCAACCCTAAGTCTCACACGACTCAACGCCATCGCGACACATCAATATACACGCTCACGCACGCATTCTCAAATATATATACATATACATATACATATATATATACACACACATACATGCACTAACTCATAAACTAACACTTTGGCTCATTTAATCACATAAACGAACAAGTTATAAACGTGCTAATAATTAAGTTTGTACCTTTAAGTAAGTACGGGAAAACGGGATGTTACAAAATCCAAATCCAAATCCAGTACATCGCATTATTGCAATTAGAACTCCATTTGCAAAAACTAGTCAACATTTTACAAAAAGAAAAAAAGAAAATCACTTGGGACTATTGACGAAGTGACGAGTCGTCGACTATCAATTCTTTTTTTTTTTTGGGTAATGGGTTTTACCCGGTAAATATTATTTCAAAAAATAACAAATACAAATAAGAACAACGACCACAAGCGCGCCTTGCGGCCCCTCAAACAACCACAAAACAAGCTAGAACCTACACAACAGGACTAGCAAAACACAATAAAAACCTACGACACACCTAGAACGAGACATGGACCACTGAAGACTTCCAACTACAACCAACCCGATTTCATCGGGGCCGTAGGCTTAGATGTATTTTTCTCAGCCATAAACGTGGCCGTTTCCTCTTCGTCAGTTTCTATATCGCTCAGCTCATCCACTAGGTTATTATTAAACGGCCCAAATGAATTCTGAACCTTCACTTGCTTGCCATCAATAGCATCATCTTTCTTTGTACCACTTGGGCCTGCCTTATTAGTTTGTTGTTTCAAACCCGGTTTTAAAACCGGCCTGTAAACCAACTTTGGTTTTTGTTTGGCCATCGTAAACCCTTCGCCTTTATCCTTGTTATTACCCGCATTTACCCCTTTTTTCTTACGTTTATAGACTTGCTGGAACCCATCTTCTAGAACAGCAATAGTTTCTGGTTCCTTGGGAACAACATTCTTCGGGCATTGTGTGTCAATATGCCCAAACAACTTACAGCCATCACAACGTGGAGGCCTCCATTCATATTCCACCTTGACCATATCACATGTCTTCACAAGACCATTCTCATCAGGTGTAGCAACCTTAATATTTTCTTTCAAAGCCGAATTTGCAGACACCTCAATAAGAGCTCTAGCATAATTAGGACGCCCCCACGCCTCAGAACACATAGTGCACGTGTAACTATCCAACATCATAGGACGTCCTATCGTTGAAGCAATCCTACTCAATCCATCTTCTGTGAACCCTGTTAAAGGCACATCATAAAGCTTGACCCAAATCGGGACCTTATTCAATTCCTCTTTCGTTAATGAGACATCAGGAGTCCACTTGTTAAGAATTATGGGAATAGTTCTAATGGTCCATGGACCACTTTCTAGCACATCAATCATCCCTTTTTTTGTCATAAACTTGAAAAAATAGAATCCCTTAGAATTCATCATTATGCGTTCGATTCCAAATTTCTTCCAAGCATTTAACACATAATTTTGGACAACAGGAAAAGCAACTCGTTTACCCAAAAAGTAACCATATAGAGTATTCTCATACCTTTTAACAGCCTCTTGTACAGAAGACAATGGTAGTATCACATCGACATCACCATCACTTACTACAGGTTCTATGTAACGAAAATTTACTTTTCGTTTTGCCTCTTCTCCATAAGCCATGTCTAAGTATGATGAAGGAACATTTGTTGTCACAGATGGTACCCCTTGCTCCTCCACCTTAGTATCATCATTCCCATTAGCCATGTCCAAATGTGATGGAGGAACATTTGTAGTAACTGCTGGCACCCCTCGCTCATCACAATCTACGTGCACATCACCCTTATGCAGGTTCTTTGTCCCTTCCTGTACGGGAGTGACATCCTTTACTTCATCATCAACCTTAAGCTCCGTCTCCCCTTCAGATGATTCGGTTGCAGCATGGACACTATTATGGTCCTCCTTATCTTGCATACGATCATTAGTGTCCTTGCCCTCATGAACAGAATCGACCTCCTGTGTTTCAATGGTATCCTCCTGTGACCAGGAGTCTGAACCCTCTCCCTCCTTAGATTCACCTACCTTTGGATCCCTTTCCTTCGAAAGCTCATCAAGAGCTTCCCTAATTTTCCGATTGCGCAAAACCCTACCCGGCGTCGTCGCCGGAATTTTCTTCTTGTTCTTGCCACCCATCACGCCGTTTGCCGGATCAAGACAGAAGAAAACATAAAATCGGCGAGACAGGGGTTAATCAAGACCACCGGCTAGATGCCGGTGGCCGGAGGAAAGGAGAGAGGAGCTACTTTCAATATAATAATTCAATAATACCTGTAGTGAAGAAACCCTTAATTTTCGCACACAACAACGAGAGTACTTCCCGCCTGTCAAAACCCTTAATTTTGACCGGTCAACAAAATTTCTCCGATGGACGGCGACAGCAGTGAAGAAAGTCCGGTACAAACTAAAAAAGGAAAATCAAAAACACCTCGAAAACCTAAAGCTAGTGCTCTCAAGCAAAGTTAGCATCTCAATCTCTATATTTCAACTTTTTATATAGTAACATCAAAATTGCATTCATCTTAATTGATTATCCTTACCTTTTAATTGCAGAATCACCGGCCGAATTCTTCGCCGAGAATAAAAACATTGCTGGATTCGACAATGTAAGTTTTATTCTGTAATAATTCTGTATATGTATCTGTTTGAGATTCTACAAATTTGCAGATGTGTGTATGTATATGTGTATGTAATGATTTTGCACCTGGATTAGGTTTAATGTGATTATTGTGTTTCATAAGCTGTATGTAAATTGAATTTAAGTGGTGTTTTTGTGTATGAATATTAGCCTGGGAAATCACTTTACACAACTGTGCGAGAACTTGTTGAAAATGCGCTGGATTCTGCGGAGTCCATTGCCGAGCTTCCGTTTGTTGAAGTTACAATGTAAGTGAATGTACTTAATATGTTTATGCACATTGTTTATGGGATGAACATATGATTATGGATTTTAGTTCTGTTTATTGTATCGTGTTGGTGTAATTGTAGTGAGGAGATTAATAAAAGCAAGTTTAATTCTATGATTGGTCTTATTGATCGCGAGCGAATTGATGAGGCACTATATGGTGATTTTGAGACTGTCAAGGCTCGTGAGGTTTGTACCTAAGTAATTTTAGCTTTCTATCGTTTATTGGTTGATGGCTTATCTGTGTTCTCTTTCTGTTGCATTTTGTTCTGCTATTAGAAAAGGATTGCCAAAGAAGCTCGTTTTCAAGAGATTCAGGCCAAAAATGCCGCACTTGGTAAGAAAGTAAAAGAACCGACTTCTGCAAAGGGTATCAAGGGTCGAGGTGACGCCTCGTTTTACCGGGTGACTTGTAAGGTCTGACATATTTTTGTTTCAAACCTAATTATATCACTTTTTTTTCAATTTGGGATCAATTGCATTTTATGCTTGTAAATTTGTTGTGTGACGACCTACGTTATGAAATTGTGTAGGATAATGGAAGAGGAATGCCCCATGATGATATTCCAAATATGTTTGGACGAGGTTTAATTATATACTTTCATGCTTGCTGATATGTTAAATATATAGTGCATTAGTGCTTTTCAACATATGTGTCTAGACATGACATACTGAGATAATGAGATTTATGTATCTGAGTTCTATATAACTGTCCTGCTACTTTTTTCTAAGATATAAAGCTCTCGCAGTTTTATCTGGGACAAAGTATGGATTGAAACAAACACGTGGAAAGTTCGGACTTGGTGCAAAAATGGTATGTTGACACTAGGCATGTATAACTGTATCCGTGACTGAAAATGCATGCTTTTGTATTTTGAAATAGTGATCTTATTTTATTGGCTGCTGATATCATAGTTAAGTGTGTACAAATATAGAATACTTAAAGCTGTTCAGGGAACTCTTCTACACTAAACTTTCCTTCCTGTTTCTGATTATATTGAGAAATATATAGTGTGATGAATTTCATACATGTTAGATCTATTTTTACTTGTTTCAGGCTTTAATTTGGTCAAAGATGAGTACAGGACTACCTATAGAGATATCTTCATCAATGAAGGGTCAAAGTTACACTACATTTTGCAGGCTGGATATAGATATTCATAAGTATAGTTCTATCCTATTGAGCATTTACTTAAATAAGGCTCTGATCAGAAGTGTTCAACCGTGATCTAATATCTATAATAACCTTCCATGATCAGAAACATTCCCCACATACATTTACATGAGAAGAAATATGACAAGGAACCATGGCATGGAGCTGAGATTCAAGTTGTAATTGAGGGAAATTGGACAACATATCGCGTATGTCTCACTTTCTGGATTGATTCTTGTCTTAACTGTACTATGGTTCATAATTAAAATCAGATAATGTATCTGATGCCCATACCTGTGACGGGTCATATTGGGACAGTTTGGGTAAAGGGTCAGAAGGGTTTTGGGTCAAATGGGTTAAATTATAAACGGGTCCAAATGGGTCAGGTTGGTAACGGGTTGAAACAGGTCATGTGTCAAACGGGTCATATTTTTTAGACGGGTCAAGTGGGTCTGGTTGAGACCGGTTATTCAAAATTGATGCCTAACATTCAACGAGCTCAGCATGGCATTCTTCGTAACTGATACTTTCTTTGATATTTGCAGTCCAAGATATTGCATTATATGCGTCAAATGGCTGTTATAACTCCATATGCACGATTCATGTTTCGATTTGTATCGGACACATCAGAGTATCTCTTCTTTCTTAAAAAATATAGTACTTTAACATTGTGTTTATCATACAATATCATTTACATACATATCATTTATCATGTCAATTAATGCTATTTTCTCTCTAAACTTTTGTAGTAAAAATGTGAGCATAAGTTTTGCTAGAAGGACAGATGTAATGCCTGCAGTTCCTCTTGAAACAAAGTACCATCCGTCAGCTGTCGATTTGCTTCTCATCAAACGCCTAATTGGTGAAACTTCAAAACCGTTCCTTTTGCAATTTCTTCAACATGAATTTGTTAACATTGGGAAGTCTCATGCTGAACGATTAATCGGTATATTTCTACCACACCCTTCTACTATGTTAACGCGGTTTAAACAACCTTGAACCTCGTTATACAAGCTTCTATTGTTCCTGTAAATTGATTATATTAATATTATGGTTATGTTTGTCGTGTTACAGGTGAAATGGGTCCAGATTTCACCCCTAAAACACCAGTCAAGTCACTCACTCCACAACAAATTGTCCGAATCCATCAGCTATTTCGGCAGGCCAAATTTGATGATCCTAGTGGTGATGTAAGACCCTTGCTCGACAACTCAAAGTTAATAAACATAGAATTCTATAGTTTTGTTATTATTTATTTTTTTATTTTGAATAATTTTGGTTTTCATAAGGAAAAAGTTTGTAAATAACATCATTTCCATCTAGTGTCTTAGTCCTGCTGGAGAGTACAACCTCCGTTTGGGTATCATAAAGGAACTTCACCCGGACATGGTTGCAACTTATACTGCAAGGTAATATTCATGATTGAAATGCCTAAATCTTCACCCCACTTCATATCATATATCATATATAAATTTATAAATAAAACACTATAATAGCATGAAACTAAACACAGTCTGAATTTAATCTTAATTTAGTGCTCAAGTATTCGAAGGACACCCGTTCGTTGTAGAAGCTGGAGTTAGCGTGGGTGGAAAAGATGTCAAGCAAGTAAGTTTGTTTCTTTCGTTGTTGAGTTCTCTTTTGCATCATAACTCTACGTCTCTACCTCAACCTTTGCATTATGTTTTTTATATCCGTTTCTTCAATCATCTGTTGCTTTTTATGGCGATCAAAATTGTAGGGTTTAAATATCTTTCGGTTTGCAAATCGGATTCCACTGCTATTTGAGCAAGGTGCTGATGTTGTCACTAGAACTGCAATGAAGAGGATTAAGTAAGACTGATATAAGTTTTAATTTTTTCGGTAGTCCCTTTTTTTGTAGGTCTCCTGATATGTTATGATTTTTCAGTTGGAGCATTTACAAAATTAATCAGACACAGGATAAAATTGGCGTTTTTGTTAGCATTGTAAGCACCAAAATTCCTTTTAAGGGGACCGGAAAGGAATATATTGGAGATGACATTAGTGAGATTGTTAATGCTGTGAAGGTTGGTTTGCCTTCACATTAATTTTAGAGTAAATTGTACCATTAGTTCTTGTAGTTTACATGAAATTATTCCAACCTTCCTTATCTTTTGAATATTAAAGTGGTCATCCATGTGGTTTTTATCCAATTACATCAATCATCCTTATCTTTTAGAAAATACACCGATCATCCCTGACTTATATAAAAGTGTACGTTGATAATACCTTATTTAAAATGTGCATTAATAGGAGGGACCATCAACGTATACCTTTAGTGTAATTTGCAAAAGATAGTGACGATTGATGTAATTTCATGAAAAACAGAGGGACTATCGCTGTAATTTTCAATAGATAAGGACGACTTGTGTGATTTTATGTAAACCACAAGGTCTAATGGAAATTATGGAAGTTTTTTAATTTTACAACCCATGCCTGCAGACTTGCATTAAACAGTGTTGCACCCAGCTAAAGTCAAAAATAGTGAAGAAAATTCAGGCTCGTGAGCAACAAGAGAGGAAAAGAAACTTAATCAAGTAAGTTCAAACCTTTGTGTCACACCATATGTATATAAATATTGACCTTTGCTGTTGATCTAGAACCGTTAATCAAATGCTATTCGTATTGGTTGTAGATACTTAGATGATGCTTCGGGTGCTATATATACTGTATTGAAAGAGGCATCACAGTTACATGCAAAAAAGAAGCAACGCACCGAGATTAAGGACGAGGATGCAGAATTACTTCAAAAAGTCACTAATCGTTCGGTAACAAAAGAGACCCTATCTGAAAAACTTGCACAGCATGTGGAACAGGCAAGTAATTTATATGAGATTTTGCTTAGAACTTAATTATGAAATTGAATCGGAATTTTCTAGAATGTGGAGACATTTGAGAATTCTGTTAATGATTTTGTTGATTGATACTTACAGGTGGATTACGAAATGGCAATGGAATACGCAACACAAAGTGGAGTGAGGGAAGAACCAAAAGAAAACATATATTTACAAGCATTGGAGCCTCAAACCAACTTTATAGATTTTCGTTCTCCTATCTTTGTCTTCAGGCTTTATAAGTAGGTAGGTAATTAAATCTTTTTTTAGCATTTTACCGCATTGTTGAATTGTACTCCTTAAACTAGAATCCTCTAAAGTTTAAATATATTTATATTTATATGCTGATGGAATCAGGTATATCTTGGTCAGTTTGAGCATATACTTTCGGTTAACTTGCTTAACAAAACTGGGCTTAACTGCGCTGTCCATATGCTTGTCCTGTAACCCATTGGGGCTAATTTTTTAGTTTTTTTTAGATAAGGGCTAGTTTTATAGTTTTTGATCATCATCTAGTTATTGATGATGACCCTAATTTCCATTTTAATATTACTTTGATTATTATTATTAATTATTAATATACTATATTTTCTGTGTGAAAAATGCAATAAAAATCAACGAAGTAGCCATCTATCATATAATCCAATCCAATCAAACACGCTTATAATGTATGGATATACTTAATAGACACAACGCTACTGAGAGAGACCGTTTAGTGAAAAACACCACAGTTGACCCAGTTGTGTCTAGCAGGTGTAATAAGCTTGACGAGTTTAAAATTCAATGAGTTTAAAAGCTTGAGATCAACTCATTTTGAGCTCAATATATAAAGCTCTAGTTTATAGCTTAGTTCGTTAAATATATTAGAAGGCTCACTTGATAATTATATACTACTCGTATTATTATTAATATTGTTTACTTTATTTATTATTTATAACATTTATTTATTTTTGTGTAATGTTCTACTATGTTAATACTTCACTTAATGTTAATATTAAGTTAAAAAATGATATATTTAATAGTTGTCATGTACTTATATACTCCGTATCATATTGCTCCCTGGAATAAAATTTGAATGCTTCAGAGTTGAGTTCTAATAACTCCCCCAAGGAAAGTAGAGTAAAGATCTTGTATGCATGTTTTTCTTTAAATGACCCTACATTTAACCAACTATGTGGTTTGTTATTGATCCAAATCCTTTTCTCTCACCGACTTTGCAATGGAAGAATAATGTATCAAAGACTTGTATTATTTCTTTGACCTGCTCAAACTTAACCATGATATAAATTCCTTAATGAAAATTGGAGTATTATTTAACGAAATCACACATATTATCATATTCATTCATCTAAAAATGATGCATTTTCAAGTTTTCCATTTGCTAATTATCTTAGTTTTATCAAAAACATCATCAATAAAAGCTCTTGATTTTGCAAAGCCAGGATGCAATGATACTTGTGGACAAGTGATGATTCCTTACCCTTTTGGTATAGGAGAAAAATGTTCTTTCGACAAATGGTACGTTGTTGATTGCAACTCATCGATACCGTATTTGTCTGCACTCAACAACCATGAGTTGTTATCTATAGATTTGGAACAACAAACTGTCACAGTTAAAGTCCCACAAATTTCTCGATGTTCAAATTCAGTTTCAAATAGTTATGGTCACATCCAAAGTATTGACCTTAGTCTTATTCCATTCTGGTTTTCAGAATTGCATAATGTATTAGTCGTTAAAGGGTGTGGTAACGCTGTTATCTTGGCCCAGTTGTCCGATGAAAATTATGTGGTTGGCGGGTGTTCAACGACTTGCACCAATGTCACAACTAATGAAAGCAATATTTGTTTTGGCATACGTTGTTGCCAAACAAACAACGGTTTCTTATAATTTACGGTCGTACACGATAGATCTTACTCACTTGAAAGTAGATGGAGACGTGTCTTGTGTGTCTGCCTTTTTAGTGAGTAAGGATTCGTATGAACCTTGGAATGACCCATATCCTATGAGTGATAAATTTTTTATCCCGATATCACTTGGGTGGAAATCAACAAAAATGATACCAACATGTTGGGAAAACGAACTTGAGAGGTGCTTTTGCGTTTTATGGCATGAAGGGAACCCGTATTTGCACTACCAATGTGAAGGTATGTTATGCAATCTTGTGTTCTTTCTACCTTGTGTTTTACAGGAAACTAAGATAGCCTAGTGGTTGAGGTCTCGATATCTTTGTAAGAGGTATCAGGTTCAAACCTCACTAGCAGCATATATTGGCTAGGAAAAAGAGTTGGAAACGGTCACGGGATAACCAGATTTAACCGCGTACGTGTGAGTAAAAATACTTCCCTTTCCAGGTAGCCTGAACAGGGAAAAACCTTATCCGTTTTCGTTTAACTTGTTCTATTGTGTGGTTTTTAGAGTCTAAAGAATGCAGAATGTGTCGGGATACTGGAGGAGTCTGTCACTATAACGAAACAGAACCTTATTCCAATTTCTTTTGTGAACCTACGATCTATTATAGCACGCAAGTACTCAGAAGGAGCGAATCACCGTTAGGAATTATTCTAGGTACGTAACTCTTTATTCTTGGTATAGTCTGCAATCCGTATCTAATTTGACAGTTTCATATTCATTTAAATGGGATTTATTTACATCTACTATTTAGCATTAGTTTTTCAAAATTGTTTTTGCCTCTCTTCAGGTGTTAGCATAAGCATGGGGATGCTTTTCCTAGCAAAGTTCATTTTTGAATTGCACAAATTCATTAAGAGAGCCATATTCATTTTTGAATTGCACAAATTCATTAAGAGAGCCATAGCTAAGAGGCAAAAAGAGAAGTTTTTTAAACGTAACGGTGGTTTACTTCTTAAACAACAAGAAGCAACTGATACAAATTTAGTTGATAAAACCATACATTTTACCTCTAAAGAGTTGGAGACAGCAACAGACCATTTTAACGAGAACATAATTCTAGGTCGAGGAGGACAAGGTACGGTGTATAAAGGAATGCTAGCTGACGGAATAATTGTAGCAGTCAAAAAGTCAAAGAAAGTTAACCATGGTCAACTAGAGCAGTTCATCAATGAAGTTGTCATTCTTTCACAAGTCAATCATAGGAACGTGGTAAAATTGTTGGGATGTTGCCTAGAAACCGAGGTTCCTCTGTTGGTTTCCGAATTCATCCCGAATGGCACGTTATATGATTTAATTCAAAATGTTAATATTGAATTACCATTTTCGTTAAACATGAGATTACAAATCGCTACAGAGGTCGCAGGAGCACTTTCTTACTTACATTCGGCCACTTCAATTCCAATATACCATAGTGACATCAAAACCACAAACATACTTTTGGATGAAAAGTATAGAGCTAAAATTTCAGATTTCGGAACTTCGAGATTTGTAGCGACTGATAAAACTCACTTAACTACCTTGGTTAAAGGTACATTTGGCTACTTTGATCCGGAGTATTTTCAATCTAGTCAGTTTACAGAAAAAAGTGACGTTTATAGCTTTGGAGTTGTTTTGCTTGAACTTCTGACGAGGGAAAAGCCAATTTTGAGCAAATTTGATGAGCATAGAAGCTTAACTTCACATTTTATGCTAGCAATCGAAGAAGATTGTGTGATGTCTATATTTGACGCAGTGATTGTAAACGAGGGGTCAAATGGCGTGTTGTTGGAAATATCTAACTTGGCGATGAGGTGTTTAAATTCGAATGGGAAAAGTAGGCCAACTATGAAGGAAGTAGCCTTAGATTTAGAAGGCATGAGAAGGTCACATGTACCTTCTACAATTGATGAGTATCGTCAACATATGAACAAAAGTGAAGATCTATCTATGTTAGCATATGATCAGAAGTCAACATCAACAACAATTAGTTTCCATGATAGCATTAGTGATTGATCCACAAGTGTTATGTAGGATACATGATTTGATCAAGTCTTAACATTATGTTGAAGACTTAGGACTGGTTTGTTTTTTCTTCTTATTATGTCATGTCTGCATTTATATAACATGTATGTATGTGGGGAATAAGTGATACATATAATTATTTTTTGTTTTATGAGCTGAATAATGTCCGAGTAATTGAAGTAACCATATTAACCTCTATATGTGATAGTTATAGATGTAGTTACCGGTGAATTTTAAAAAGTTTCGACGAAATTGTAATTTCACACTTATTTGAGTTTTTTTGTATTAAACGCGTAAGTTAAAAACAAACACCCATTTATTACTCTTCATTTTAAGTTTCACTCTATTAAACTCGTTTTTAACTCTCGTATTATAACAGAACATATTAGATTGTTACAAGATCAATAGATCACTATTATGTTGTAACAAAATTTCATTTTATATTCAATGAAAATGAATATGAAAATTAAACAATATATAATATATAAAAATAGTTCATTTCGCATGCAGAAAAACTGGTATATAAGTGTTGGAGGTGCGAAGGATATCAAAACAACAAGAAAAGTGCGTTTTAGTGTTAAGGCGAGTCGTGGCTCATTAAGGCGCGTCTGTGACGACCCGAAAATTTCCGACCAAATTTAAACTTAATCTTTATATGATTTTTACACGATAAGCAAAGTTTGTTAAGTTGAACCTCAAGAATTTGGAACTATATTCATGTAATCGATTACCTTTGACCATGCTCGGCGATTCACGAACAATTGTTTATAAATAAATATGTATATATATAAATGTAAGTATATATTATAATTTGAAATTATAAAATATAATTTAAATATTTAAAAATTAATAAAAAAAAAGATATAAAGTAATTAAGTTACATTTAAAATAAATTTATATGATTCCTATAGGTACATATTATAATATGTATATTGTAATATTTACATGAAAGTTTATTACTCAATAAAAGTCACCATATGTATATAATTATTAAATATTACATAATGAATAAATTGTATATATTAAATGTAAATACAAGTTA
Organism: Rutidosis leptorrhynchoides; assembly: GCF_046630445.1. Classification (NCBI taxonomy): domain Eukaryota; kingdom Viridiplantae; phylum Streptophyta; class Magnoliopsida; order Asterales; family Asteraceae; genus Rutidosis; species Rutidosis leptorrhynchoides. The sequence goes on along the minus strand of NC_092340.1, from coordinate 60,864,090 downwards.
AGGATATAATTGTTATAATAACCTTATTATTACATTCATTATTAATATTAATATCAATATTAGTTTTATGTACATGTTATAATTGAAATTAAAATATTATCAGCTATTATTGTTGTTATTATTAAGTATTAATATTATAAATATTGTTAGTATAATTATTCTTAAGAATTATAAATATTATGTTTATTATTATGATTACCATTATTGTTACTTTTATCTTTATTATTATTAGTATTATTAGTATTATTGTTACATATTAATATTACCATTATCATTAAGAATTAAGAATTGTTATTATTATAAAGTATTATTCTTATCATTATTAAAATTACTATCATCATATTTATTAATGATAGGTATTATTATTATTATTATTATTATTATTATTATTATTATTATTATTATTATTATTATTATTATTTTCATTTTCATTACTATTATTATTTTTATTATTAATTTTAATATTAATAGTGTTATAATTATTAAATAATAGCATTATTTATATAAGATACGTATAGATGAATTAGAGGGTATTGAATCTGTTTCGTGTTGCTTTTCTACTATTTTGCTTTCCAAAATTCCTACCAATTATGATATAATCAAATGAATAAACAACAAGAGATATCACCTTTTTATTTTTATATCTATTTTCTTGTACGATCGAATATAATCTGTCGACTACTTGGATTATTAATCAATCACATTGTTATGTAAATTTAGTTAACTCACTCAATTATTTCATCACCATAAACACCCATCAATAACCATCTCCAACGAAAAACCCATCACCTATCCACCACCATCGATCATATTCATTGAAAACCCTACCACCATGAATCATCACCACCCGCCACCCTAACCTACCTGCTATCTTCTGTTTAAAACGCAAGCTCAAACCGGAATCCAAGCCACTGTTGTTCCAAACCATAGCCATCGTTAGCTTCCATTTTCTGTTCGAAAGACCAAGAACAAAACCATCAAAATCCAATCGTTATGCTACTACTACAGATTATGTTTAACTGTTTCTATTATATTCGGATACAACCCAACAAGAACACCAACCGAGTTTTGTTCCTGCTCAACCCAAAACTGAACACCTCAGGTTTGCTACTCGTTTATTTTGTTTCTGGGACGAAATAAAACACCATCAACCACCATGACCTTCGAATACCATCGAAACTCATTTTTATTTTTCTATTGATCGCCACCATAACAACTACACCTTCGGTTTTCTTGATCAACCATGACTTCCATCACCTTCTAATCACCACTACCGACGGCCATTACAACCGTAACACCACCACACCCATTTAACCACCTTCCATAAGTCTCCATTTTTTTCTTTTTTCTTTCTGTCGTATATATAAAGAAATGAAGTGGTATAGGTAGTACAATTTAAAAACTAATCCAACTTGGATATATGATAGCATTAAATAACGATTTAATAATAAACAAGTGGGACAAACCTCCACTCATGGCCGACATCTTGGGAGCTTTCATATATGGCGTATCATTTTTTTTATAATGTAATTAGGATGATGAGTGAGTAATGCATATGATTAGGATATGGGGCCAATATAATACAAAGACTTGCGGATATAATTTTTATTGAAATGGTGGGTCATGAGGATTAGGATAGTTCATGATGCTGAATTATTGATGAGTGTATTTTTTTTCCTGCCGTTTGAGATTCTCGATTACCAGAAGTTGAGCCGAAATTTATGGTTGTTATTGGATTATATTTAGTGAGGGTGGGGTTTAGAGCAATGAGCTGGATAGAATTGTCTTTATTATCGATTAAACTGCAACCATGTCAACGACTTCAAATTTATATTGGGTCGATTACCTTTATCAACTTTGTACGTGGGTTTATAGATCCACAAGCATGATACTAATGGTTGGGCCGGGATCTTTTTGTATGTGGGCCGATTTATACATGAGCTATTAGGACTTGCACTTAGGCCTCATCATATTTTCCTTTTGTCATTAGAAGATGATGATATGTGAATAAGATGATTAATGAACGAATTAATAGGTGATGCGTGATAATTCCGAATGAAGATGATAATAATTAGTTAGGAAGGATGATGATATAGAATTAGGATGATGATCTTGAAGTGATGTTAATGATAAGTGTTTGATGAAGACGAACTAATTAATCATGCGGGTTAATACCAAAACAAATCATTGGTTCGTTGGTTTAAAGGTTTTAACGGGTTAGCGGGAGGTCGCGGGTTCAAACCCGAACTTGGTCATTTCTTTTAGGACTACTCCTTTGAGGTAGCTATTTAATTTATTCCCTTATCATTATTATTAGTTTTAACATTATTATCATTATAGTTATTAAAATAAATATTAGTATTATTATTATTAGTAAAATCATTATTTTTATAGTTATTATTATTAGTAGTATTATTATCATTATCATTATCATTAATATTTTTTTTATTTTTTTTTATTTTTTATAATTGTTATTATTATTATTAATAGTATTATTATGATTACTACTTTTATATTAACGATATTATTATAACAAGTAAATATTTCTCTATATTTTCTATATAAGAGTATATATATTACAATTACCATAATATTACATATAACTATATATATTAAGATTACTTATATAAATATTTACATATAACAAATTATTGATTTTTAAATATAATATTAAACTATATAAATATCAACTATTTTAAATATATACAAACTAGATATATAAGATATATAATTTAAGATATAATATATGAATATATTCGATTACAATTATATGTGTTAATATAAATATGAATAATATAGGTTCGTGAATCCGAGGCCAACCATGCGTCGTTCAATATCGTCATATGTATTTTTACTACAAAATACATTAGGTGAGTTCATTTGCTCCCTTTTACTCTTTACATTTTTGGGACTGAGAATACATGCGCTGTTTCTACAACTGCTTTATTAAATGCCTTTGAAATATATTTTGAACTGCGAATACATGAAATACTTTTATAAATGTTTGACGAGATAGACACAAGCAAAACATTCCTCAAATGAATTATTATGCAGACAGAAGTTCTGCGGATTATTATTGAATTATGTGGACATGATAATTGCCACCATTGAATTATGTGGACATGATAATTTCCACCATTGAATTATGTGGACATGATAATTGCCACCATTGAATTATGTGGACATGATAATTGCCACCATTGAATTATGTGGACATGATAATTGCCACCAATTGAAGTGAATGTTATGTATCGAGAGAATGATTTTATACACAGGTTATGTGTATGTTATTTTTGTGCACAAGATATGTGTACGGTTACTATAATTTATGAAAATGGTTTCATACACGAGAAAGATGTACTGTATTTAAAAGATATAGCATATACATTACAGGTGGGTATAGGATTCGGGCCCATTTGTACCATGCAGCATTTAAATCTTGTGGTATATCAAAATGATGAATTTTATTGTTTTATGATAAACCTATGAACTCACCAATCTTTTGGTTGACACTTGAAAGCATGTTTATTCTCAGGTATGAAAGAAACCTTTCCGCTGTGCATTTGCTCATTTTAAGGACATTACTTGGAGTCGATCATCGGTCTGGGATCAAATGTTGATGACTTCGTCCAGATAGATTAGGACGGGGCATTTCAGTTGGTATCAGAGCGGTGGTCTTAGCGAACCAGGTCTGCATTAGTGTGTCTACTTGATAAGTCGTTAGGATGCATTAGTGAGTCTGGACTTCGACCGTGTCTGCATGTCAAAAGTTTTGCTTATCATTTATAGTCAGAAATCATCTACTTATCATCTGTAGGAAATTACCTACTTATCATTCTTAGTCTAGACACATCTTACTGCATTGATTGCATGAATAGGGTATAGACAAAATTCATATCTTAGCGTATCTGTTATTGTTATCTTTGCTTGACAGTTTCTGTAGATTCCTCCGTAACTTATGGAATTTTAGTATTATATATGCATATGTAAATTATGTATTGCAGGTTACTAATCTACATCCTATAATCTATTTCTTATCGAAAAATCGTTCATCTGATCGTACGAGATGAATCCCTCAACCAGTTCGAATTCCTCGGATTCCGACAGCCATTCCGATATGGATGTTCACCTAAGCTCCGAAAGCAGCGTCACCAGAATGAATTAATCAATCAGCCATCCTCAATTCATCTGATGGGTTTGTAATCGACTTAATCAATAGAGATGAGAAGAGGGCGATCCTTTTCACCCACCAACCAGCACTCTTGATAAAGAACCTGAAGCACTTACCGGTGAACCCATTCGAAACACCATTTTCGCACTCATTTCCAGATTATCTCTCCACAATTACATTCTATCTAAAAATTCTAAACCTTATTCACCCGTTCGTTCCGACCGACTATCATCACGGAATAATAGAAGAAGTCAATGAATGTTACGCTCGAGTAAATCAATTTGGAGATTATGGTGCAAAATTTACCAGCTTCAGCAACATCACCGGCACCAATAGTACCATCAATAACCCAAGTTTCAACATCACACACCTCAACATCTCATTATATACCTCGAGCATAATCATCAATCAGTGAATCGTTCTACATCAATTATCCTCGTTTGACATAGCGATTATGTAATCTCTAATGTTTTAGAGATTATATATTCTTGTTCTAACGACAAATCAAATGAGTTTAATATCATATTGACTCATTAAATCTATGATTACATCTGAAGAAAATATATATGTATATATATTTTCATAAAGATTGTAATTAAAAATTCTTTCGTACAAACTGTTAATGGTGAAAATATTTTAACGGGTAGGTAATACCCGAGGAATATACATATTTCACATTAATAAGTTACACTGTACATTCGTCGAAGCTGATTCAACAGTCATTTACTATCCTACTTACATCTACCGATATACGTATCCGTTCAACGCAGAATAACCCTTTTCATTCAAACTCATAATTGGATTTTGACCTATCAGAATCTAACAAGTGGCATAATAAAGAAAACATTTGACGAAATAAAAATTTGATAGAAACAAAAAAATTAACTACGAAAAATTTTGTTAAGAATCCACGCTAACTGTTCCAGCTAACTGTTCCTAGCTAACTGATTACATTTTATTTATCGCAGTTTATTTATCGCAATTTTATTTATCGTCATTTAATTTCTGTTATTTATTTTACGCATTTAATTTATCGTCATTTAATTTCTGTTATTTATTTTACGTACTTTAAATATCGGGACACGTATACAAGGTTTTGACATATCATATCGACGCATCTATATATATTATTTGGAATCACCATAGACACTCTATATGCAGTAATGATCGAGTTCTCTATACAGGGTTGAGGTTGATTCTCAAATAATATACATACTTTGAGTTGTGATCGAGTCTATGACATGTACACGGGTCACGATATATATTAATTAATTAATTCGAATATTACATATTAAACTATATATGAATTATTGAATTGTTAACTGTGGACTATCAATTGAGGACTACCAACATTGGACAATTAAAATATTGATTATAATATATGAAACTAAACAATTCTTCAAGTTTGTCACTTGATTTCATCTTAAACCTCATTTGTATCTTGACGATTACAATCTGCGATTCAAACCCTTCATAATTCTTGAAAACACTTCAATCGATAGGATGAACCAACCACACTTCATCTACGGAAGGAAAGATTTATGCATATAGTTATGCACCTGAAAAACTCTCGGAACCTGAGTAAACGTTTAACCCGTATCTGTGCTAATTCCTTTAGTGTTATTATTACCCAAAATAACATTTCCATTCTTTTTCAAATTAGCCAAATTTGTCACAGCTCCAGCAAATCAACTTCGACTTTTCGTTCGAAACAACCTTGTTATCACCATGATTTATATGTATGCTCTTTTATTGTTACCGGGGAACCTTTTATATTCCACCATATTACCATCAGCGTTTAATCATCTAAAAACACAATTCTCCTGAAACCACCTCGGATTGATAACCAACGATTCAGATATGGCTGCATTAAATGCAGAGGAAACAGTAAAATTGTAGATAACCTAAATGACCAAGAGTTTGATGATAAAGAATGGAGTGTTGGGAACGCTTGATAGAGAAATTGGTACTGAAAAATGAATTGAGCTAACCATGAAGGAGACCAAGGACAAATACAAGGACCAAACCCTATATTCAAAGAATCCAGGTAATTCTGGATCCGATGAAATCTTTAGAGAATATCTTGCTCCGAAGTCATGTTAAAATCTTGCGAAAAATTTTTCTTCATCAACCTTCGAACTTAGAAATTCCAAAATATCATCATAAATATCTTCGATATTTCTGAGGATATTTTCATAAATATTCTTGTCCGAAATTATCTACCTCTTCGTGTTTGCTGTATTCCATTATATTGGAAACTTCTGAAAAATCTAAGTATAAATTATGAATGAATTGTGGAGAAGTGTTGGGAATTGAAGCATGAATTAGTATAATATAATGGCGCTTGGCCAACGTGATTATATTACAGTAAGTCATGCTGAGTTTCTAATGAAACGTGATGATGGTTCACAGTAGATCATACCATTATCATGTGTCATGTTACATAACTCTTTCATTCTGCTTAACTTCTAAACATATCAAGAAAATATATTCTTGATAGTTCTATCCTCAGTGATTCTGGTAATTTGACAAATCAAATCGTGTTATTACGTTCTTTCTTGTGTAGAACATCAAGTTCATTCGAAACTCCATACTTACGAATTCTGGACCATTACTCGCTTTACTAGAGGTCGAGAAGAGATTAAAAAGACAAAGAGCTCTGAAACATAAGGGAAGATATAAAACTCGACAACAACACAGGAATCACAAACCTTGTACATTGATACGAATAACGATATAAAGACACGAAAGTATGATAAACACAATAACACCAAGAGCGAAGTAGAAGTAAACAGATTCCTCCGGTGGTAGATGAAAAAGGAGAATGATCAATGTGAAAGTTAGGAATATATCCAAAATTAAAACTGGATGAAGCATAATGATTGATGATTTGGAAAAATGAATTAAACTATAGAAAATGGGAGTGGTGGGAAATAATGGAACGGAAGAAGTTCATTTATAGTGGAGATACCAGACAAAGAAATCGAGACAGATGATCGCATTTAATTAAAGAGATCTTAATTTTCATAAATCCCGAAGAATCAGATCTTATAGATTTTCAAGAATTTCTTTTAAATTTCTTGAATTTCGGAAATCAAATATGATTACGTCAAAAGTTAAGTTAAATCTTTGCCTTTCTCATTTCACTATTATGTGATAGCTTCACTCGTACGCTTCGAGTAATCGAATCGTTTTATCCAAATTATTCAATGGTGATGAAACCCTACTTATCAACTCATATTTGTCACAAAAACATTTTGATTGTTAGCCATGACCACCTCACTCAAATTTCGGGACGAAATTTCTTTAACGGGTAGGTACTGTGACGACCCGGAAATTTCTGACCAAATTTAAACTTAATCTTTATATGATTTTTACACGATAAGCAAAGTTTGTTAAGTTGAACCTCAAGAATTTAGAACTATATTCATGTAATCGATTACCTTTAACCATGCTCGGCGATTCACGAACAATTGTTTATAAATAAATATGTATATATATAAATGTAAGTATATATTATAATTTGAAATTATAAAATATAATTTAAATATTTAAAAATTAATAAAAAAAAAGATATAAAGTAATTAAGTTACATTTAAAATAAATTTATATGATTCCTATAGGTACATATTATAATATGTATATTGTAATATTTACATAAAAGTTTATTACTCAATAAAAGTCACCATATGTATATAATTATTAAATATTACATAATGAATAAATTGTATATATTAAATGTAAATACAAGTTAAGGATATAATTGTTATAATAACCTTATTATTACATTCATTATTAATATTAATATCAATATTAGTTTTATGTACATGTTATAATTGAAATTAAAATATTATCAGCTATTATTGTTGTTATTATTAAGTATTAATATTATAAATATTGTTAGTATAATTATTCTTAAGAATTATAAATATTATGTTTATTATTATGATTACCATTATTGTTACTTTTATCTTTATTATTATTACTATTATTAGTATTATTGTTACATATTAATATTACCATTATCATTAAGAATTAAGAATTGTTATTATTATAAAGTATGATTCTTATCATTATTAAAATTACTATCATCATATTTATTAACGATAGGTATTATTATTATTATTATTATTATTATTATTATTATTATTATTATTATTATTTTCATTTTCATTACTATTATTATTTTTATTATTAATTTTAATATTAATAGTGTTATAATTATTAAATAATATCATTATTTATATAAGATACGTATAGATGAATTAGAGGGTATTGAATCTGTTTCGTGCTGCTTTTCTACTATTTTGCTTTCCAAAATTCCTACCAAATATGATCTAATCAAATGAATAAACAACAAGAGATATCACCTTTTTATTTTTATATCTATTTTCTTGTACGATCGACTACTTGGATTATTAATCAATCACATTGTTATGTAAATTTAGTTAACTTACTCAATTATTTCATCACCATAAACACCCATCAATAACCATCTCCAACGAAAAACCCATCACCTATCCACCACCATCGATCATATTCATTGAAAACCCAACCACCATGAATCATCACCACCCGCCACCCTAACCTACCTGCTATCTTCTGTTTAAAACGCAAGCTCAAACCGGAATCCAAGCCACTGTTGTTCCAAACCATAGCCATCGTTAGCTTCCATTTTCTGTTCGAAAGACCAAGAACAAAACCATCAAAATCCAATCGTTATGCTACTACTACAGATTATGTTTAACTGTTTCTATTATATTCGGATACAACCTAACAAGAACACCAACCGAGTTTTGTTCCTGCTCAACCCAAAACTGAACACCTCAGGTTTGCTACTCGTTTATTTTGTTTCTGGGACGAAATAAAACACCATCAACCACCATGACCTTCGAATACCATCGAAACTCATTTTTATTTTTCTATTGATCGCCACCATAACAACTACACCTTCGGTTTTCTTGATCAACCATGACTTCCATCACCTTCTAATCACCATTACCGGCGGCCATTACAACCGTAACACCACCACACCCATTTAACCACCTTCCATAAGTCTCCATTTTTTTTCTTTTTTCTTTCTGTCGTATATATAAAGAAATGAAGTGGTATAGGTAGTACAATTTAAAAACTAATCCAACTTGGATATATGATAGCATTAAATAACGATTTAATAATAAACAAGTGGGACAAACCTCCACTCATGGCCGACATCTTGGGAGCTTTCATATATGGCGTATCATTTTTTTTATAATGTAATTAGGATGATGAGCGAGTAATGCATATGATTAGGATATGGGGCCAATATAATACAAAGACTTGCGGATATAATTTTTATTGAAATGGTGGGTCATGAGGATTAGGATAGTTCATGATGCTGAATTATTGATGAGTGTATTTTTTTTTTCCTGCCGTTTTAGATTCTCGATTACCAGAAGTTGAGCCGAAATTTATGGTTGTTATTGGATTATATTTAGTGAGGGTGGGGTTTAGAGCAATGAGCTGGATAGAATTGTCTTTATTATAGATTAAACTGCAACCATGTCAACGACTTCAAATTTATATTGGGTCGATTACCTTTATCAACTTTGTACGTGGGTTTATAGATCCACCAAGCATGATACTAATGGTTGGGCCGGGATCTTTTTGTATGTGGGCCGATTTATACATGAGCTATTAGGACTTGCACTTAGGCCTCATCATATTTTCCTTTTGTCATTAGAAGATGATGATATGTGAATAAGATGATTAATGAACGAATTAATAGGTGATGCGTGATAATTTCAAATGAAGATGATAATAATTAGTTAGGAAGGATGATGATATAGAATTAGGATGATGATCTTGAAGTGATGTTAATGATAAGTGTTTGATGAAGACGAACTAATTAATCATGCGGGTTAATACCAAAACAAATCTTTGGTTCGTTGGTTTAAAGGTTTTAACGGGTTAGCGGGAGGTCGCAGGTTCAAACCCGGACTTGGTCATTTCTTTTAGGACTACTCCTTTGAGGTAGCTATTTAATTTATTCCCTTATCATTATTATTAGTTTTAACATTATTATCATTATAGTTATTAAAATAAATATTAGTATTATTATTATTATTAGTAAAATCATTATTTTTATAGTTATTATTATTAGTAGTATTATTATCATTATCATTATCATTAATATTTTTTTTATTTTTTTTATTTTTTATAATTATTATTATTATTATTATTATTAATAGTATTATTATGATTACTACTTTTATATTAACGATATTATTATAACAAATAAATATTTCTCTATATTTTCTATATAAGAGTATATATATTACAATTACCATAATATTACATATAACTATATATATTAAGATTACTTATATAAATATTTACATATAACAAATTATTGATTTTTAAATATAATATTAAACTATATAAATATTAACTATTTTAAATATATACAAACTAGATATATAAGATATATAATTTAAGATATAATATATGAATATATTCGATTACAATTATATGTGTTAATATAAATATGAATAATATAGGTTCGTGAATCCGAGGCCAACCATGCGTCGTTCAATATAGTCATATGTATTTTTACTACAAAATACATTAGGTGAGTTCATTTGCTCCCTTTTACTCTTTACATTTTTGGGACTGAGAATACATGCGCTGTTTCTACAACTGCTTTATTAAATGCCTTTGAAATATATTTTGAACTGCGAATACATGAAATACTTTTATAAATGTTTGACGAGATAGACACAATTAAAACATTCCCCGAATGAATTATTATGCAGACAGAAGTTCTGCAGATTATTATTGAATTATGTGGACATGATAATTGCCACCATTGAATTATGTGGACATGGTAATTGCCACCATTGAATTATGTGGACATGATAATTACCACCATTGAATTATGTGGACATGATAATTGCCACCATTGAATTATGTGGACATGATAATTGCCACCAATTGAAGTGAATGTTATGTATCGAGAGAATGATTTTATACACAGGTTATGTGTATGTTATTTTTGTGCACAAGATATGTGTATGGTTACTATGATTTATGAAAATGGTTTCATACACGAAAAAGATGTACTGTATTTAAAAGATATAGCATGTACATTACAGGTGGGTATAGGATTCGGGCCCATTTGTACCATGCAGCATTTAAATCTTGTGGTCTATCAAAATGATGAATTTTATTGTTTTATGATAAACCTATGAACTCACCAACCTTTTGGTTGACACTTGAAAGCATGTTTATTCTCAGGTATGAAAGAAACCTTTCCGCTGTGCATTTGCTCATTTTAAGGACATTACTTGGAGTCGATCATCGCTCTGGGATCAAATGTTGATGACTTCGTCCAGATAGATTTGGACGGGGCATTTCAGCGTCATGGCTCAACACTTGGATTGAGGTTCGAAGGTTGCAATGATGTCAGTTTTGAAATCATGCTTTAAGCCACAGCGCGGCTCCTCCAGCTGCGGCGCGGATTAAGCCTATCCGGGATCCTGACGAGGAAAAACGCGTTTTCTCGCTCTTTAAGTTGTTTCCTTGTTTAGATTTGCCTATATAAACACCATATTGTAACCCTAACATATTGATGTTAAAGCGAAGGGGTATAAAATACTATTAATTTTTACTACAAAATACTATTAAATACGATACAATTTTACACAAGTTATTTATTTATTTATAGAGTGGATATACCTAAACCTTGCTACAACACTTATAGGCAGTGTACCTAATCGTACAGTAGTGTAGTTTTTAGTAAGTCCGGTTCGTTCCACAGGGATCTTAGCCAAGTTTAACGCTATATTTTTAAAAACTATATTTGTAAAAATATAAATATATATATAAGTAGTATTATTATTATAAAAGGGGGTTTTTACCGTTTAATGACCGGTTTGTCGATTTTAAAACTTAAGTCGCAGTTAAAACCTAATTTAAAATATTAAAAATAAATATAACTTAATTTTAAGCGTAAAGTAAATAACGATAATGAAATTGCGATAAATAAAAACGCGATAAATAAAATGACGATAAATAAAATGACGATAAATAAAATTGCGATAATTAAAAAGTACGATAATTAAAAGTGCATTTAAATAAAATGACAGTAAATAAAAGTGCAATAATTAAAAGTGCAATTAAATATGAAATAAAGGAATTATGCTTATTTAAACTTTCGTAATCATGATGTTTGACGTGTTAATTTTAGTTTATTACCATGGGTTAATTGTCCTTTGTCCTGGATTATTCAATATGTCCGTCTAATTTTTGTCCATAACAGTCCATCAGTCATAAATATAAAGTGCGAGTGTCCTCGTCAAATTATCCTTATATCCGAAGTCAAATATTCCAACTAATTGGGGACTTAAACTATAATTACACCAATTTTCTTTGTATATAATTCACCCCTGTTTTAATAAGTCCATAGACTATTAATCCATTCCCGTGTCCGGTTAAATGAACGATTATTAGTACTTATAAATATCCCGCCCATCGTGTCCGATCGAGTGTATATGGTTATTTATAGGTACGTCCAATTGTAAATCTTTATATTAAATTAATAAACTATCATTTAATTAAACAAATATAAAGCCCATTAATAACCCATAGTCTAATTTTCACAAGTGTCGTTCTTTTGTCCAAACCCCAATTATGGTACAAAGCCCAATTACCCTGTCTTTAATATTTAGCCCAACATCACGATTACTTCGGCATAAATAAGCATAATAATAACTTAGCTACGAGACATTAATTTAAAAAGGTTGAACATAACTTTCAATGATTAATAATAGCGTAGCGTTACACGGACAGAATTTCGACTTACACTCTTACAACATTCGCTAACATACCCTTATTATTAAAATTAAAATTAAAATTAATATATATATATATATATATATATATATATATATATATATATATATATATATATATATATATATATATATATACGTTTGAGAGATGGAGAAAGAAAAAGATGTGTTTTTGTTCGACCAAAACTGCGAAATTTATAGATGTGGCCAGCATATTGGGGCCATGCGATCGCATGGATTTTCTTCTTCCTGGCCATGCGATCGCATGGCCTGGGATTCCAGCTCACATATTGTTGTTTGCTTCTTGCCGACGGTTTTATTAAATATATATAATATATAAATAATTTTAAGAATTATTTATATATTATATTATATTTATATGCATAGTTGACTTCTAATTTTCGCTCCGTTGCGTCACGCGTTGAAAGTTGACTTTGGTCCCGGTTCCGGATTTTCGAACGTCCTTGCGTACAATTTAATATCTTGTATTTTGCGTTTCGCGTCTTATACTATTGTAATTTTGAGACGTTTCTCATCAATAATTTGAACCACTTTGATTGTACTTTGTACTTTTGAGCCTTTTGGTCGTTTGCGTCTTCAATTCGTCAAATCTGTCTTTTGTCTTCACCTTTTATTATTTAAACGAATATTACTTGTAAATAGAACAATTGCAACCAAAAGCTTGTCTTTCTTGATGGATAATGCTATGAAATATATGTTCATTTTTAGCATTATCACATATGTGCACGGAATTAATAAAAATCTCTGGTTTGCGCCCGTGGAGTAAACCCTTCTCCATGTTTTGGAGTTAGGATATAACCACGTTAAATCCCGTGTCTTTTATTTATCGTTTTGCTTTAATTATTCGTTTGTCGTTCATGGGTTAGTGATTAGTATAAATCACTTGTCTTGTTTGGGTCCTAAATCCTAACAAGTGGTATCAGAGCTCAAGGTTCGAGTATGGGTACGATAACGATTTGAAAAGCAAGGTGTTCGATATGGTTGATGACTCGGTTTTTCATCAAGGTTAGATCAAACGATGGGGATTGTGTGTCTTGCAACTTGTGTCGAGATCTAGAGACTTAGTTGATTGCAGTGAGCTTAGGGTATGTCTATGTATCCATGAAAGTTGATCACACCAGGGTTGGTCTGATCCTGGCGGGTTATGATGTAACGGTGCGCGTGGTTTCATTATGATGGTGATTTACTCGCGAAGGGTTACAGAGTCTAAGGGGTCGGTCCAATAGGGTTTTGTTGCAGAAGATACACGGAGGGATTTTTTTGAAAGATCTGGGTGACGGGTCGAGTTCTTGTTCCCGTAGGAAGGAACGATTGAGCAAAATTAGGATATTCATGCGCAGTTGCAGAAGAAAATTCATAGAGGGTTTGTTAACCATTGGATCGCCTTAAAATTTTTATTGTCAGTAAAAGTCGTACAGATCTAGTTGCTGTAAAATTTTGAGGCTGGCCGAACTGTTGGATTTTGAGATACGAGTTTTCGAATCTAGGAAATTTTCAGGATGAATTTTTCGGGTTTGAAGACGCAAGTGCGAGACGGTTTTGTCTCATGAAAATTCAAAGCGATACAAGCTATGTTTTCAGAGATGTGGGTTTGTTATGGAAGCTTAGGAGGTTGATTTTTTTTCTCGGTTTAGAGTGGTTGTTGTAACAAACAAGATGCATCGGGGTTGAAAGTCGATAGTGAGAGTTATCGGGGAAGTTTGGTGCTTGCGGGGTTTGGAAACGGGGTGACCAATGGTGTTTGGTCAATATTCCAGGGTTTATGGAGTATGCGGGCTGATTTGAGCTTCTTGTCACTAAGGGTAATTGGTTGTCGAAGGGTGTCGGATATAACACGTTCGACGGTTTCTCGTTCTTGGTTGATGTTTCAACAAAGGGAGCGGTTCTTCTTCGAGGGTGATCAATTAGGATTCTTTAGGTGATGGAAGAGGGGCAGACAATCTTGTAAGTCCCGGAACTTGAGCTTTCTAGGATTGTTGAGGATGTCGGGAACTTGGTGTGAGTTTGGTAACCGGCGGAAGTTAACGAGCTAGTGGGAGTTAGTCGACTAGTGGAGTTGTGGAGATGATTATGCGACATTGTCTCCAATATTAGTGTGATGATTCTGGGTAACACTAGGGCTTCGAGTACTTGTTTTACTCTCTGATGGCAAAGAAATTTGTGACTGACTGGTGGTACGAAGCAAGTTTCTTCTCGAGTAGCCGCGGTTTTATTTCTTACTCTTACAGTGGGAGCGTGCTTGGGATGAGAAGATGAGTTTGTGAAATTCATAGCTATGAGGAGGTCAGTGTACCAGCGAGAAAGCGGAAAGTTGAAAAGTTAGTAGATTTCGAGGTTGTGACTGCGTTCTCACTGGAGCCTTGATGAAGAGTCTACGAGGGCGTCTGTTGGATTTTCTGATTGCTGGGAAGGAAAATCATAGATAGACAGTGAAATTCTGTATGAGGGTGATCATTGACATGTATGTTCGGGATTGGACATGTCTAGAGTGATCGGTGAGGCGGTGTAGTCTCATGAAGAATCCTATAATTGAAGAGTCGCATACTTCAATTGATCTTCTGGTGTATGAAGATAATCTTCGTATTAGAAGATGCTGGCGTTAGAAACCGAGATGGCCCAAGCTAGTAACTATGAGATTGGATTATCACTCAGCGGCGTTTTTGGTGTCGAAAGACTTCACTTTCCCAGGGGTTAACGAGTGAAGTGCGGCGTGATTCGGGTAGCTTACTCGGCGGTATCAAAAGGAGTTGATAATCGGCTAATCTGGAGTTATTGTGGGTGTTTTGAAAGAACATAGTTGATGATAAAATGGGTTATGTTTAGATCATCCTTCAAGTGGGAGATTGTTGGATGTGTGAAGAATATCAAAACAACAAGAAAAGTGCGTTTTAGTGTTAAGGCGCGCCGTGGCTCATTAAGGCGCGCCATGGCTCAACACTTGGATTGAGATTCGAAGGTTGCAATGATGTCAGTTTCAAAATCATGCTTTAAGCCACGACTGACGTAAGCCTATCCGGGAGCCTGACGAGAAAAAACACGTTTTCTTGCTCTTTAAGTTGTTTCCTTGTTTAGATTTGCCTATATAAACACCCTATTGTAATCCTAACATATGTGCACGAAATTAATAAAGAAAAATCTCTGGTTTGCGCCCGTGGAGTAAGCCCTTCTCCGTATTTTGGAGTTGGGATATAACCACGTTAAATCCGTGTCGTTTATTTATCTTTTTGCTTTAATTATTCGTTTGTCGTTCGTGAGTTGGTGATTAGTATAACTCGCTTGTCTTGTTTGGGTCCTAAATCCTAACAATAAGTTTATTTTATCATTCAAACCAAACAAAGTTTGAAAGTGAACGATTTAAACAGGTTTGTTCAAAGATCTCTTAGAGTTTGATTCCTTTTATTTGAAAGCTTATTATTATGTACATCAGCAAACACAATACAGGGTGCGGCCCAAATTACTTTTAGAATAAAACTAGGCCTTGGTTTTGGGCCTATTTTCCGAGCCATATGAAAATTACACGAGTTCAACTTCAACACAGTCAGTCAGTCTCACTAATCCTCCACGATTGAAGTCTTCCCAAATCGAACCCTAATTTTAGTCTGGCTCTGTCCTCGCGTATTTCTGACGTTTGCACACATCACGGACTCAGTATGTATCTCGATTTCATTCTTCATTTCTGATTTATTGTAAAAGTGATAATTAATAGGTGAAAGTGTTTTAAATCATACTATAAACTTAATCTTAAATGTTTGTTTTACTATAAATGTCTTCTTTTATCTGTGTATTTCAAACAGACCGTTGATTTTTTACATTAGGGTTTATTGACTTTTTACTTTTGTTGAGATAATTTGCATCGTTTTGTTGTGTTATGAATATTAAGTTATCTTAATCTCAACTAGTTATTAGGGCTTATTGAATTAGCTAAATCATTGTTAAACTGATTGATTTAATTTTATTTTTATTTGTCCCGAAAATTAGTTCCTGGAACGCTGCTGTGAATTGTTATGGCTTCTCATCTTAGAAATATTGTGCTAAAAAGTTGTACGGGTAATGTGATTATCCGGAATGAAATGAGGAGAGCAAAATCCGATACCACGACGAAAATGCAGATAATGATTAAATCATTCGAATCAATCGACAAAAACCTTCACTGGGAGCTTCCACCAGAAACGCGTAAGATTGGATTGCCTTCAACGAGATCGTTATTCACTGTGAACAAATCGCCTCATGTTCATAAGAAAGCAAGAGATCAATTTCAATTGAAAATCAACAAGGAGATGTTGGTTATGGAAACAAAAAGGCACGAATTGAGCAAGAAGTTATTTTGGTTAAAACGTCAACGAATCTTTGGATCTCAATTTGAAATTATGTTTTCTTTCAAGACTCGGTTGGATAAAGACGAGCTTCAGCAGATTCTTCATCAGTCTTCTGAACCGAAGGATGTTGCTAAAGATGATAAAGTTGAAGAATAAGTTGCAGTTATCGGTTTTGCAAGAAATAAAATTCGTCAAAAAGGCACGTGAGTGGATCAAATACGCCTTAAGGCAAGTAGTTGTATGCTCACTGTAATAGCCCTTTTGGATCATCACTTAAATTACCTTTCTTTTTAAATTATTTATCTATATCTGTGCAATGTTCTGTTGATTGAAGTTAACTTCATTAGCTATTATCTATTTATCTTACTTTGTTAGTTGTTGGAATTGATTATTCGTTGATATATTAACATCCTCGTTTCGATCTTTATGTAAGTTAATCGTGTCTGTTTTTGGTTCATTGAAATAGATACGGGGTGTTTGGATTCTGTTTTTCTGTATCGGGTTATTAATACCAGTTTGATGTGCTAAGTACTAATGCTTATAGGGTTTTAAATTTTTTAGTAGGATGGTGAGATTAGGTGTTATAAATTAGCAGTTTCAGATTTCTCATGTGACCGATGAATTACAACTCAACTCCCTAAAAACTGTTCAAACTTATCTCTGCAAATTGAAGAACGTTTGTAGCAGGAAACTATGCATGTTCCAACAGAAGTAATATAGCTTCATCATATGTGGCATGCATTATTTCGTGTCTTTGCGATCCTATTGAAGTGTGTGCTCTATTTTTGTGATTCTTTTTCGGAATATGTTTCCCGTCTGATTCTTAATCCTAACAATACAAAAAACTCATAACTTATCTGACGAAATAACATTGACGCTTTTTATTAATCCAAAATAAGAAGAAAAAAAGACGTACATCCATCATTTCAATTAGGACTCCTAGTCAATATTTTACAAAAGAAAAGAAACATCTGGGACGAGTCGGCCACCATCAATTTTTTTTCGCACACAGCAACTAGTATACTTCCCGCCTGTCAAAACCCTTAATTTCGACCGGTCAACAAAATATCTCCGATGGACGGCGACAGCAGTGAAGAAAGTCCGGTACAAACTAAAAAAGGAAAATCAAAAACACCTCGAAAACCTAAAGCCAGTGCTCTTAAGCAAAGTTAACATCTCAATCTCTATATTTCAACTTTTATACAGTAACATCAAATCGCATTCATCTTAATTGATTATCCTCACCTTTTAATTGTAGAATCACCGGCCGAATTCTTCGCCGAGAATAAAAACATTGCTGGATTCGACAATGTAAGTTTTATTCTGTAATAATTCTGTATATGTATCTGTTTGAGATTCTACTAATTTGCAGATGTGTGTATGTATATGTGTGTGTAATGATTTTGCACATGGATTAGGTTTAATGTGATTATTGTGTTTCATAAGCTGTATGAAAATTGAATTTAAGTGGTGGTGTTGTGTATGAATATTAGCCTGGGAAATCACTTTACACAACTGTGCGAGAACTTGTTGAAAATGCGCCGGATTCTGCGGAGTCGATTGCTGAGCTTCCGTTTGTTGAAGTAACAATGTAAGTGAATATGCTTAATATGTTTATGTACCTCGCTTAATGATATTAACGTATAATTACCGACTTATAGTTCTGTTTTTTGTATCGTGTTGGTGTTATTATAGTGAGGAGATTAATAAAAGCAAGTTTAATTCTATGATTGGTCTTATTGACCGCGAGCGAATTGATGAGGCGTTATATGGTGATTTTGAGACTGTCAAGGCTCGTGAGGTTTGTATATAAGTAATCTTAGTTTTTTATCGTTTTTTGGTTGATGGCTTATTTGTGTTCTCTTTCTATTGCTTCTTGTTCTACTATTAGAAAAGGATTGCCAAAGAAGCTCGTTTTCAAGAGATTCAGGCCAAAAATGCCGCTCTGGGGAAGAAAGTAAAAGAACCGACTTCTGCAAAGGGTATCAAGGGTTGAGGTGACGCCTCGTTCTACCGGGTGACTTGTAAGGTCTGACATATTTTTGTTTCAAACCTAATTATATCTTGATTCTTCAATTCGGGATCAATTTCATTTTATGTTTGTAAATTTGTTGTGTGACGACCTACATTCTGAAATTGTGTAGGATAATGGAAGAGGAATGCCCCATGATGATATTCCAAATATGTTTGGACGAGGTTTAATTATATAGTTTCATGTTTATTGATATGTTGAACATATAGTACATTAGTGCTTTTCAAGATATGTGGCATACTTAGATAATGAGATTTATGTATCTGAGTTCTATACAACTGTCATGTTACTTTTCTCTAAGATATAAAGATTTTGCAGTTTTATCTTGGACAAAATATGGGTTGAAGCAAACACGTGGAAAGTTTGGACTTGGTGCAAAAATGGTATGTTGACACGAGGCAAGCTTTTGTATTTTGAAATAGTGATCTTATTTTATTGGCTGCTGATATCATAGTTAGGTGTTTACAAATATAAAATGTTTAAACCTGTTCAGGGTATTGTTCTACATTAAACTTTCCTTCCTTTTTTGGCTATAGTGAGAAAATATACCGTGATAATGAGATCTATTTTGGTTTTGTTTCAGGCTTTAATTTGGTCAAAGATGAGTACAGGACTACCTATAGAGATATCTTCATCAATGAAGGGTCAAAGTTACACTACATTTTGCAGGCTGGATATAGATATTCATAAGTATACTTCTATGCTATTGAGTATTTACTTATATAAGGCTGATCAGATGCGTTCAACCGTGATCTAATATCTATTATATCCTTCCATGATCAGAAACATTCCCCACATACATTTACATGAGAAGAAATATGACAAGGAACCTTGGCATGGAGCTGAGATTCAAGTTGTAATTGAGGGAAACTGGACAACATATCGTGTATGTTTCACTTTCTGTATCTACTCAATTTGTAACTATACTGTGGTTCATAATTAAAATTAGATAAATGTATATTGGCAAACGGGTCAGGTTGGATCAGTTTGGGTAACGGGTCAGAAGGGTTTTGGCTCAAATGGGTCAGATTTAAACGGGTCCATATGGGTCAGGTTGTTAACGGGTCAAAATAGGTCATGGGTCAACCGGGTCAGATCTTCTAGACGGGTCAAATCGGTCGGGTTGAGACCGGTTATTCAAAGTTAATGCCTAACATTCAACGAGCCACAGCATGGGATTCTTCTTAACTAATACTTTCTTTGATATTCGCAGTCCAAGATATTGCATTATATGCGTCAAATGGCTGTTATTACTCCATATGCACGATTCATGTTTCGATTTGTATCAGACACATCAGAGTATCCCCTCTTTCTTAAAAAATATAGTAGTTTAACGTTGTGTTTACTGTCTTACAATTTCATTTACATACTTACATATCATTTCAGTTAATACTATTTTTTTCTCTAAACTTTTGTAGTAAAAATGTCAGCATAAGTTTTGCTAGAAGGACAGATGTAATGCCTGCAGTTCCTCTTGAAACAAAGTACCATCCGTCAGCTGTTGATTTGCTTCTCATCAAACTCTTAATTGGTGAAACTTCAAAACCGTTCCTTTTGCAATTTCTTCAACATGAATTTGTTAACATCGGGAAATCCCATGCTGAACGATTAATCGGTATATTTCTACCACACTCATATACTATGTTAATGCGGTTTACACAACCTAGAACCTCGTCATACAAGCTTCTGTTCCAGTAAATTGATGACATTATGGTTATGTTTATCATGTTACAGGGGAAATGGGTCCAGATTTCGCCCCTAAAACACCAGTTAAGTCACTCACACCACAACAAATTGTTCGAATCCATCAGCTGTTTAGGCAGGCCAAGTTTGATGATCCTAGTGGTGATGTAAGACCCTTGCTCGACAACTTATGTTAATAACCATAGAATTATATAGTTTCGTTAATATTTTTAACTTGTGGATGTATATGGTTTTCCTAAGAAGAAAGTTTGTAAATAACATCATTTCCATCTAGTGTGTTAGTCCTGCAGGAGAGTACAACCTTCGTTTGGGTATCATAAAGGAACTTCATCCCGACATGGTTGCAACTTATACTGCAAGGTAATATTCATGATTGAAATGCCTAAAGCTTCACTCAACTTCATATTATATAAACATATAAAACACTACAATAGCATGAAAATAAATACAGTCTGAATTTAATCTTAATTCCAGTGCTCAAGTATTCGAAGGACACCCGTTCATTGTAGAAGCTGGAGTTAGCGTGGGCGGAAAAGATGTCAAGCAATGAAGCAAGTAAGTTTGTTTCTTTCGTCTTTGAATTCCCTCTTTTTTGCATCAAAGCTGTACCTCAACCAATGCATTTATGTATTATATATTTGTTGCTTTTTGTGGCTATGAAAATTCTAGGGTTTAAATATCTTTCGGTTTGCAAATCGGATACCACTGCTATTTGAGCAAGGTGCTGATGTTGTCACCAGAACTGCAATGAAGAGGATCAAGTAAGACTGATATAAGTTTTAATTTTTTCGGTAGTCCCTTTTTTGTAGGTCTCCTGATATGTTATAATTTCTTTCAGTTGGAGCATTTACAAAATTAATCAGACACAGGATAAAATTGGTGTTTTTGTTAGCATTGTAAGCACCAAAATTCCTTTTAAGGGGACCGGAAAGGAATATATTGATGACATTAGTGAGATTGTTAATACTGTTAAGGTTGGTTTGCCTTCATATTAATTTTAGAGTAAATTGTACCATTAGTCCTTGTAGTTTACATGAAATTATTCTAACCTTCCTTGTCTTTTGAATATTAAAGCGGCCGTCCATGTGGTTTTTATCCAATTATACCGATCGTCCATGACTGATATAAAAGTGTACGTTGATGGTCCCTTATTCAAAATGTGCATTAATAGGAGGGACCATCAACGTACACCTTCAGTGTAATTTGCAAAAGATAAGGATGATTGATGTAATTTCATGAAAGACAGAGGGACTATCGCTGTAATTTTCAGTAGATAAGGGTGATTTGTGTAATTTCATGTAAACCACAAGGACTATTGGCAATTGTGGGAAAAAAAATTAAAATTTACAACCCATTCCTGCAGACTTGCATTAAACAGTGTTGCTTCCAGCTAAAGTAAAAAATAGTGAAGAAAATTCAGGCTCGTGAGCAACAAGAGAGGAAAAGAAACTTAATCAAGTAAGTTCAAACCTTTGTGTCACACCATATGTATATAAAAATTGACCTTTGCTGTTGAGCTAGAATCGTTAGTCAAATGCTCTTCGTATTGGTTGTAGGTACTTGGACAGGGGCGGAACTTAGTTATATCCGGAGGGGGTGCCCGCCCCCTCCGGATTTGAAAAAAAAAAAAAATTTACACCAAAAAATTTTTTTTTCACTAACAAATAAGGTTTTTTTTAGTGTTTACCCTCCTGGCATTGAAACTTTTATTAAATTTTTACATTCGCCCCACCTGTGTCCGGGTTCAAGTTCCGCCACTGTACTTGGATGATGCATCGGGTGCTATATATACTGTATTGAAAGAGGCATCACAATTACATGCAAAAAAGAAGCATCGCACCGAGATTAAGGATGAGGATGCAGAATTACTTCAAAAAGTCACTAATCGTTCGGTAACAAAAGAGACCCTATCTGAAAAACTTGCACAACATGTGGAACAGGTAAGTAATTTATATGAGATTTTGCTTAGAACTTAATTATGAAATTGAATAGGAATTTTCTAGAATGTGGAGACATTTGAGAATTCTGTTAATGATTTTGTTGATTGATACTTACAGGTGGATTACGAAATGGCAATGGAATACGCAACACAAAGTGGAGTGAGGGAAGAACCAAAAGAAAACATATATCTACAAGCATTGGAGCCTCAAACCAAGTTTATAGATTTTCGTTCTCCTATCTTTGTCTTCTGGCTTTTTAAGTTGGTAGGTAACTATAACTTTTTTTAGCATTTTACCGCATTGTTGAATTGTACTCCTTAAACTAGAATCCTCGAAAGTTTAAATATATTTATATTTATATGCTGATGGAATCAGGTATATTTTGTTCAGTTGTTTGAGCATATACTGTTAACTTGCTTAACAAAAGTGGGCTTAACTGCGCTGTCCATATAGTTGTCCTGTAGCTCATTGGGCTATTTTTTTTTAGTTAAGGGCTAGTTTTACAGTTCTTGATCATCTAGTTATTGATGATGACCCTAATATCCATTTTAATATTATTTTATTATTATTATACTATATTTTCTGTGTGAAATATGCAATAAAAATCAACACAGTAGTCATCTATCATATAATCCAATCCCATCAAACACGCTTATAATGTACGGATAGACTTAATAGACACAACGCGACTTAATAGACACAACGCTACTAAGACCGTTTAGTGAAAAACACCACAGTTGACCCAGTTGTGTCTAGCAGGGGTAATAAGCTTGACGAGTTTAAAATTCAATGAGTTTAAAAGCTTGAGATCAACTCATTTTGAACTCAACATATAAAGCTCTAGTTTATAGTTGTTGGATGGTTGTCCAATATGATGGCTCACATTTAGTAGACAAATTGAAATTGTCTTTTGCATGGTGAAGACATCAAAATGAAATTGTCTTTCTCCATGTGTGAAGCTATAGTAGAAAAGTTTGATTTGCCTTGCTCAATAGTCAAGATACAATGTATACATGTGGTGTTCAGCAATAGTTGTCAAATTGAAGTTTG
The DNA here is from genome assembly GCF_046630445.1 of Rutidosis leptorrhynchoides. Classification (NCBI taxonomy): domain Eukaryota; kingdom Viridiplantae; phylum Streptophyta; class Magnoliopsida; order Asterales; family Asteraceae; genus Rutidosis; species Rutidosis leptorrhynchoides. The sequence continues at coordinate 60,840,025 of NC_092340.1, read as the reverse complement.
CAAGGTATACACGGCTCTCGATGTTTCAAGTCAAAGAAGACGGCATGTCATTAATGGTATCACATGTAGCTATGTTTTCACATGTATATGTGCATCTATAAATAGAAGGACTTGAAAATGATAGAAGGCATCCAGAGAGGATCAAAGTATCACAAAAAGGAAAAACATAGTTGAGCGATAATATCAACGGAGTGTGTTTTTTGTGAGGTCGAGAGCTTATTCTTGTAAGGGGTGTAAAAGAGTGTACGGAAAACTTAGATTTTATCCTAAAATCTAAGGGGCTTTGGTTAGGGTTAACTTATAGTGTACTTTTTTCTTGTACCGGGATCTTTTATATTATAAGAATAAAGGGAACTCTTGGGGGTGGACGTAGGCAAGGTTTTGCCGAACCACGTTAAATCGTCGTGTTATTAGTTACTTTATTTTGCTAATTATTATTTCTCGCAAGTTTGTCTCAAACAATTATATCCTCGCTTCCGCTGATGTGGGTGCGTTGGGCAAGTTGTCATAACAAATGGTATCAGAGCATCTAAGTGTTTCGAATAGTTTTTTGCTTGGAGATGGCGGGAAATAGCAGTATGCAGAGTTTAAGGTGGAGCCATTTGATGGATCCGGGAATCTCGCTTTGTGGCAATCAAGGTTGAAGGATGTCCCGGTTTAGTAGGGCTTGGCAAAGCCGTTAAAGGGTAAAAAGGACGGCATGCCTGAAAAGATGACGGATGACGATTGTAATCGTTGAACACTTGAACGTGTTTAATGGTCTAGTGTATCAACTTGCAAAAGTTGAGGTTTATGTTGAGGAAGAAGATAAGACCCTTATTCTTCTTGCCTCTCTTCCCAGTTCGTATGATATTTTGGTCACTACTATTATTTATGGAAAAGCTACTGTAAAGATGGAGGAGGTAGTACCGGCACTCTTATCTCAGGATAAGAGACGAAGATCCGATGACCGTTTTGAGCATGAATTTGCTATGGTTGGTCATGGAAAGAGAAAGTTTTCCGGAAAAAGATCTGGTGATAGAAGTAGGTCCAGATCAAGAGACAGAATGAAGGGTATCCAGTGCTTCAAATGTCAGGAGTGGGGTCACTTCAAGAAGTACTCTCTACTTTGGAAGAATGGTGAAGATAAATCTGGGGGTTCGTCGGTTGCAGTTGCATTGCAGTTAATGAATCGGTTAATTTGGGAGATGTTCTCACAATCTTCAAAAGTTCTACTTCTGTTCAAGATGAATGGATTTTAGATTCGGGTTGTACAATGCATGTGTGTTCCATGGAAGCTTATTTTGATAAGCTAATGTTAAAGAAAGCGGGGTGCTTACTTTAGGTGATGGTTCAACATGTGATGTTGAGGTTGTTTGCATGGTGAAAAAAATTTTGTTTCACGGAGCTGCATACGCTCTTGGTGGTGTGGCGTACACACCAAGGATGTGCAAGAATATAATTTTCTTATGCGTGTTGGATTCTCAAGGACACGACTATTAGGCCGTAGGTGGAGTTATGAAAATCACACGTGGCGTAAAGGTCCTGATGAAGCGAGAGAAGTATGAGAGTTTATATCGTCTGGTGGCGAGTACAAAATATACTCGTGTCTCGGAGGTTTAGAAAGCGTGCACGCGGGAAACAAGTCGGGAACATGTTAGGACATGTTTGACCGAGGCAGACGATGGTGAGAAGGAAAATTCTACTGTGGTGGGAGAGGTGATTCGAGATTCCTCTCCGGTGTTAACTAGGTAAGTTGACAGGGTTAGCTGCACATGATTATTGGCCAGTTTATTTGAATCAGGGTTCAAGATCGAGGTGATTCAAGGTGTGTGCAGCGGTGATACGGAGGCCAATGGTAAAAGTACCATGCGTTAGTATTTTCGGTGACGGAGAAGATGGAATGTTCGCCAAGGTGGAGATTGTTGGATGGTTGTCCAATATGATGGCTCACATTTAGTAGACAAATTGAAATTGTCTTTTGCATGGTGAAGACATCAAAATGAAATTGTCTTCTCCATGTGTGAAACTATTGTAGAAAAGTTTGATTTGCCTTGCTCAAAAGTCAAGATACAATGTATACATGTGGTGTTTAACAATAGTTGTCAAATTGAAGTTTGCAAGGTATACACGGCTCTCGATGTTTCAAGTCAAAGAATACGACATGTCATTAATGGTATCACATGTAGCTATCTTTTCACATGTATATGTGCATCTATAAATAGATGGACTTGAAAATGATAGAAGACATCCATAGAGGATCAAAGTATCACAAAAAGGAAAAACATAGTTGAGCGATAATATCAACGGAGTGTGTTTTTTGTGAGGTCGAGAGCTTATTCTTGTAAGGAGTGTAAAAGAGTGTACGGGAATCTTAGATTTTATCCTAAAATCTAAGGGGCTTGGGTTAGGGTTAACTTACAGTGTACTTTTTTCTTGTACCGAGATCTTTTATATTATAAGAATAAAGGGAACTCTTGGGGGTGGACGTAGGCAGAGTTTTGCCGAACCACGTTAAATCGTCGTGTTATCAGTTACTTTATTTTGCTAATTATTATTTCTCGCAAGTTTGTCTCAAACAATTATATCCTCACTTCCGCTGGTGTGGGTGCGTTGGCCAAATTGTCATAAGTTTAGTTCGTTAAATATATTAGAAGGCTCACTTGATAATTATATACTACTCGTATTATTATTATTATTATTATTATTATTATTATTATTATTATTATTATTATTATTATTGTTTATTTATTATTTATAACATTTATTTATTTTTGTGTAATGTTCTACTATGTTAATACTTCACTTAATATTAATATTAATAAGTTAAAAAAACGATATATTTAATAGTTGTCATGTACTTATATACTCCGTATCATATTGCTCTCTGGAATAAAATTTGAATGCTTCAGAGTTGAGTTCTAACAACTCCCCCAAGGAAAGTAGAGTAAAGATCTTGTATGCATGTTTTTCTTTAAATGACCCTACATTTGACCAACGATGTGGTTTGTTATTGATCCAAATCCTTTTCTCTCACCGACTTTGCAATGGAAGAATAATGTATCAAAGACTTGTATTATTTCTTTGACTTGCTCAAACTTAACCATGATATAAATTCCTTAATTAAAAATTGGAGTATTATTTAACGAAATCACACATATTATCATATTCATTCATCTAAAAATGATGCATTTTCAAGTTTTCCATTTGCTAATTATCTTAATTTTATCAAAAACATCATCAATAAAAGCTCTTGATTTTGCAAAGCCAGGATGCAATGATACTTGTGGACAGGTGATAATTCCTTACCCTTTTGGTATAGGAGAAAAATGTTCTTTCGACAAATGGTACGTTATTGATTGCAACTCATCGATACCGTATTTGTCTGCACTCAACAACCATGAGTTGTTATCTATAGATTTGGAACAACAAACTGTCACTGTTAACGTCCCACAAATTTCTCGATGTTCAAATTCAGTTTCAAATAGTTATGGTCACATCCAAAGTATTGACCTTAGTCTTGGTCCATTCTGGTTTTCAGAATTGCATAATGTATTCGTCGTTAAAGGATGTGGTAATGCTGTTGTGACAACCCGGAAATTTTTGACCAAATTTAAACTTAATCTTTGTATGATTAACATTTTCGACACGATAAACAAAGTCTGTAAAACTGAATCTCAAATTTTTTGAACTATTTTCATATAATCAAATAACTTTCGGTTGTTCTCGACGATTCGCGAACAATTATATGTATATAGATACGTATATATATATATATACTATAACTTGAAAACGTAACAATGTATTAAATTTTTTTGATACTGTACATTAAACTTATTGGTTTAAATATTTATTTGAATATATATGACAAGTTGGAATATTAATTGTATGAATAACTTATGACGTATATTTAAAACGTGTTTATGAATGTTGAAAATATATATTAACTTGGTCATAAAACGATTTGTTATTATATATATATATATATATATATATATATATATATATATATATATATATATATATATATATATATATATATATATATATATATATTAACAAATAGCGAGACAATGATTTATAGAAGTAAATGACCAAAACACTCGAAAGTTTAAGATACACTTTGAATGATATAGTTTATTGATAATTTAAGACTATATTTTGACAAAAGTAAGAGTCACAAAACGTAAATTACGAGTTTTCTAAGTGTACAAAAATGCGTTCGAGAAACCGAAACCGGGACATAAGTCGAGTGACAACGTACGAGTCATCGGAACGAAAATTACAAGTCAACTATGCACATGAATTTAATATAATATATAATTAATTATTTAAATTATATATATTATATTTAATTATGTAGACAAACAAGAAAATAAAAAAATATGTGAGCTAGATCAGACGGCCATGCAATCGCATGAGAAATAGGCATAAAACCCATGCGATCGCATGGGCATCAGAATCAGGAATTATGGCTATAAATACCAGGTTTCTTGCGCATATTTTTTTACACATATTACTCCGTAAGTATTTATTTATTTATTTATTTATTTATTTTTTATTATTATTATTATTATTATTATTATTATTATTATTATTATTATTATTATTATTATTATTATTATTATTATTATTATTAAGATTATTATTATTATTAATCTTAATATTTTTAGTAATATTATACATAAAATATTACGACGAGGTCATGAGCGTGTCATTTTCAAAACAAGCTTCAAACGGGATAGAACTAAGAAAATTATGGGTTATAGCTATGGAGGTTATGGGTAATGTTCATAGGTATTGTTCGCAAGTCAAACCTAGTAATTATCATCTCTGTTGCGTCTACGTACTTTCCTGCAATATTGAATCTCAATATTGATACGTGAGCATTCATATCTTATCTTTTACATATTAATAGTGTATACATGTCTAGTGCACGAGTATATATTTATACATGCTTGTATGCTAAATTTCGTCGTTAAACAGTTTATAATGAATCACGAATTAAATACATATATTACTGATAAAAGGTATATGATATGCATGTGTGACGATCGCTGCAAATCCATATGGACAATACGTCATTCATTGATTTCATTGCGAGGTATTTGACCTCTATATGATATGTTTTGTAAACATTGCATTCTTTTGAAAAGGCACACCATAAATGAATATTTAAATCAAAGCTTTTCGACATCTGATGATTTCTACATATAGACAATCACCGTAAATAATAGTTTACAATAGTACTTCCGTTGACAATGCAGTCAAAATAAGATACATAGTGATGATTTGGTGAATGCAACGTTTCCTTGAAAAATATGTCATGTAAGACTCCATGCACATAGCTTGTCTAGCATATAAGCAAACAGCGGAAGACTTCTAGGGAACCTGAGAATAAACATGCTAACAAGTGTCAACACAAAGGTTGGTGAGTTCATAGTTTTAGTGTTTCGCATAATCTGTATATAAAAGTGGATCACAAGATTTCAGTTGTTTCATCCAGAAATGTTTATCAATAGATTCTACATAACAGAGCACCCTGGTAACTAAACTTTAACGTTATAATGATAAATACCCCATTCGTTTTAATACACGCAAACCAACGTGTCATAAACTCAAATAACACACGCCCGTTAAAAGGCTAGCACTCTAGCTCGGACGGGGATGTCAAGCCCTATGGATCCATATACTGTTATTTGCGCCCACCAGTCCACATCTTATGTACTGGCAGTTACTAGTTACCAAAGCTAAGGGATTTTCGGTTTAAACTCAGTGTAGAATTAAGTATGTACTTGTATCCATTGCGTTTAAAATAAATTGCATGTATTCTCAGCCCAAAAATATATTGAGTAAAAGGGATCATATGAAACTCACCTCAGCAGCATATAAAGTCGTTCACCAAAATGTGACTGAAACTCGGAATATCAAATAATCGTAAATCTCAACCTAGAGAACATATGTTGGTCAATAAATGTCTACCAAGCTAGGTCAGGTCATAGTGTATCATAATCCTAATGCTCGATATCGACATACAAAAGTTATCCAAAGTTGTTTCAAAAAGTCAATTTTGACAATAGTTCAACAAACGAGACGTACCTTATATAAGGATTCATTTACTCGGCTGGTAATATTTAAAAATCCATTTTATCAATCTTGTAAACAAGTTGTTTAAATCTTAATTGCAGATTCAAAAGCAATTTCAATTATCATCAATCATAATTCAGTTGATCATATCTTTTAATCCGTTCATCGAAACTATTCGATATCTAAATGAAAAGTCATTGATTTTTCGCCAGCTTTCCAAAAACATGTATATCATATACCTTTTACCAGTAATATATGTATTTAATTCGTGATTCATTATAAACTGTTTAGCGACGAAATTTAGCATACAAGCATGTATAAATATATATACTCGAGCACTAGACATGGATACACAATTAATATATAAAAGATAAATTATGAGTGCTTACGTATTAGTATTGAGATTCAATATTGTAGGAAAGTACGTAGACGTAACGGTGATGATAAACACTAGGTTTGATTCACAAATATACCCCCGAACATTACCCATAACCTCCTTGACAATAACCCATAATTTCCTTAGCTCTATCCCGCTTGAAAACCATTTTGAAAGTGACACGCTCATAATCTCGTCGTAGTATTTTATGTATAATACTAATTAATATTAATAATACTAATAATAATAAGATTAATAATAATATTAATCTTAATAATAATAATAATAATAATAATAATAATAATAATAATAATAATAATAATAATAATAATAATAATAATAATATAAATAAGCTATACGGAGTGTAAGATGAAAGAAATATATATCACAAAAACTGAATTTGATCGCTTTATAAAGACTTGGCCTGAAAAAGTACCCCATGCGATCGCATGGTATTTGTGCTTCAAGGCCATGCGATCGCATGACCCTCTGATCCAGCTCACAAACTTTTGTTTTCTTGTTTGTCGACATATTTATTTATTAATATATAATATATATAATTTATATTAATTAATTATATATTATATTATATTCTCGTGCATAGTTGACTTGAAATTTTTGTTCCGATAAGTCGTACGTCGTCACTCGACTTATGTCCCGGTTCCGGTTTTTCGAGTGTCCCTTCGTACGCTGAAAAAACTTGTAATTTATATTTTGGGACACGTACCTTTGTCAAAATATAGCCTTAAATTATCCCTAAATTATATCACTCAAAGTGTATCTTAAACTTTCGAGTGTTTTGGTCATTTACTTCTATAAATCATTGTCTCGCTATTTATTAAAATACATTTTAAAATCATTTGAAATTGTTATATCGCATATTGTTTATACATTTAAACTTAAATTCATGTAATTCATTTATGTGTCATCGTTTATTTCTCAAACGTTCTAATTAACATAACTAAATATCAATTGAATCAATAACTGAATGTTATTATTGTTTTCAAATAACCTGAAGCTATATATTCATAAATATATATTCAATATACTTAAACACGTTCTAAATATACGTTGCAAGTTGTTCATAGATTCAATTCTAACAGTTAATATTCCTTATTATTGTATGTGTCCAAATTACGTTATTTAAACAAACACTTTACCATTAATTCCGAATACCGTTAAACATGAATGATTTCCCAAATCAACGTGGACCTTACAACAGAGACCCGTAATAATATCATAATCCTTAAGGGACTCAGTAAATATCTTTTAATTCAATCGTTTAGCATAATCTTTTAACTTCATAGTTAAATATATCAATCAGATAATCAAACCAATATGTTTAATGCACATTATCGTTTACTTAACACTTTGTTACGTTTTCAAGTTATAGTATATGTATCTATTTACATATAATTGTTCGCGAATCGTTGAGAACAATCGAGGGGTAATTGAATAGTTCAAGATTTTGAGATTCAACTTCATAGACTTTGCTTATCGTGTCGGAAACGTTAAAGATTAAGTTTAAATTTGATCAGAAATTTCCGGGTCATCACAGTACCTCCCCGTTAAAGAAATTTCGTTCCGAAATTTGAGTGAGGTCATCATGGCTAACAATAAAAATGTTTTCATGACGAATATGAGTTGATAAATAGAATTTTTATCACCGTTGAATAATATGGATAAAACAATCTAATTACTCGAAGCGTATGAGGGAAGTTATCGTAATGGAGAATAGAGATGCGTCTTATCTCTTGACGTAGTAACGATTGATTTCCGAAATTTAAGGAATAGAAAATCTTCATAATCTAAATAAGATTTGATTCTTCGAAATTTAAGGAAATTAAGATTTCCTTTGATTAAATGCGTAATCTGCCTCGATTGTTATGTCTGATATTTCGCTATAAATTGACCTCTTCCGTTTCATTTATTTTCACCACTCCTATAATCTTCTTCCTTATTTAATACTTCCAAAAGATTGTGAAAATGCTTCATCCAGTTCTAATTATTGATATACTCCTAACTTTCATATCTATCATTCTTCTTTTTCATCTGTCGCCGGAGGAATCTATTCACTTTTACTATACTCTTGGCTTTATAGTATTTTTAGTTCTCCTGTGTCTTTACGTTGCAATACTTATTGATATACATGGTTTGTGATTTATGTGTTTTTATCGGGCTTTATATTCTCCGTTATATTTCAAAGCTCCATGCTTTCAATTTCTCTTTCCGATTTCAAGTCAAGCGAATAATGGTCCAGAATTCATAGGTATGGATTTTGAAATGAACATAGTTCATGTTCTAAGAAGGGAATTGTAATGGCACGATCTTGATTTATCAAATTACCAGAACATTTGGAAAAGACCGAATCATCAAGAAATATATTTTCTTGATATATTTATAAATTATATAGAATGAAAGAGTTATGTAACATGGTTCATGTTGAGGGTGTGATTTGTGAACCTTTATCACGTTTCATTAGAAACTCAGCATGACTTACTGTAATATAATCACGTTGATCAAGTGTCATTATATTATACTAATTCATGCTTTAGTTCCCAACACTACTTCAAAACATTCATATTTTAAACTTGAAGGTTTCAGAATTTAGAAAATAAAATAGTTTCTTTTATATTATAGCGCAGATATTGCGAAGAGGTAATGATTTCAGATAAAAATGGTTTCGAAAAATATCTTCAGAAATATGGAGGATATTTATAATGGGAGATATGATGATATCTTAGCATATTTAAGATAAGATGATGATGAAGAATATTGTCCGTAAAGGTTTTAGAGTAAGGAACAAGGTATTCTCTAATGACTTCAGCAGACACTGAATCATTTGGATTCTTTGAATATAGAGTTTGGTCCTTGTATTTGTCCTTTGTCTCCTTCATGATCTGTTAAATCCGTTTTCCAGTTTCAAACCTTCTCTTTTTCTCAGCTTTACCACCATACCATTCTTTATCATCAAACTTTTGACTGTTAACGTCGTTTACAGTTTTTGCTGCTTCATCAGTATTTTTCCAAAATTCGGAGGACTAGTTTCACAGTTTGGGGTGTTTTTCAGAAACTTCACATTCGAAGTAAGTAAGTCTAGAAGATAAATGTTATCTATATATAACTGTTGTCGTAGAAAATGCTGCGAGATTCAAAATACTGATTGCTAATTCCCGGTAGTTGGTATGACAATTACCGTTACAAGATGTAACGACCCGTCCTTATCCACCTGGACGAAGTCATCAACATTTGGTCCCATTGCGATGATCGACTCCAAGTAATGTCCTTAAAATGAGCTAATGCACAGCGGAAGACTTAATTCGTACCTGAGAATAAACATGCTTAAAAGTGTCAACCAAAAGGTTGGTGAGTTCATAGGTTTATCATAACAATCATTTCAATATTTTAATAGACCACAAGATTTCATAATCATAAACATAATACACTCGCAAGTGTATGTAAAGCATTCTAAGTGGTTGAGCACTTGATAACCATACTTAACATTTAATCAACGTCGCATATTCCCTTTATTATGAAATCTCACTACACTGTACCAAGTGTAGTCACCGAAACGAAGTACTGTGCAACCGTTGAATACTGGTCGTCCAGTCCGGTTGGGGTTGTCAGGCCCGATAGATCTATCAACAGGATTCGCGTTTACAATACCCATGTAAATAGTAGTTACCAAGCTACAGGGAAGTATGCCAGTGGTACAACTCAACGTAGAATATATTTTTAAGTACTTGTGTCTATTTTGTAAACATTTATAAAAGCAGCGCATGCATTCTCAGCCCAAAATATATATATTGCAAAAGCAATTAAAAAGGGAGCAAATGAAACTCACCTACTGTATTTTGTAGTAAAAATACATATGACTTCATTTAACAAGTGTAGGGTTTGTCTTGGATTTACGAACCTATATTCAATTATATATATATTAACACGTGTAATGATAGTAAAATAGAATTTATATATTATTAATATTAGTGTTATAATTATTATACTTCTAAATGTTAGGAAATAATAACAATTATTATAATAATAACACTAATTAGTAATAATAATAATAATAATAATAATAATAATAATAATAATTATTATCATTATTATTATTATAATTATAATAATAATAATAATAATAATAATAATAATAATAATAATAATAATATTAATAATAATAATAATAATAATTCTAATAATAGTGGTAATAGTATTATACCATAACATCAAGGATTCATTATCATCATCATGCTTTGGCATCATATGATCATATCATAACGTCATCATCATCATAAGCATAAAGTCATCATTATCATAATCCATGTATCACTATCTTTATTTATCCTAATCTTAATCTTCGACTTATCGTTTTATCGCTTATATCCTAATCACTCTTATTAACATCTATCTGTCATCATCATTATCAGGAGGTTATCATCATTGTCATCACTTAATAACCATCATCGAGTTCCATTTTACCGACTCATCATCTCACACCCATACTCTTTGATCATAAACATCATCTTCATAACATCATCATCATATATGAAAACATCATTATCATGTAGCATTTTTCTCTTGCACATCACCTTCCATGATCATCATGTTATTTTCGCTAAACAAAAACGAAAACAGGATCAATCACATAACTTGGATGTTGTTGGGCTCGTGATCTTGTTGGTGGGCTTGTGTTCTTGTTTGTGGGCTTGTGTTGGCCCACGTTTTAATTAGTGGCCCTTGAATAGCCCGATTAATGTACACAGGCATATTACATTTATCAAATGACTTGCAAGTTTAATTACGTATGTCGACAGAATGGGTGGGGTCTTCATCACCACTTGTATCCATTATCTTCTTTAATCAGTATCACCATTTTTCCATATAATATCCAACATCACTAGCCATCACTTGTAAAAAAAAAAAAAATTAAAATTTGGAGATAGTTACATGAAACTGCAGTAGCAGTACAACGACTAGGTGATGGTGGTTCGGTTTTGTGAACAACGAACAGAATATAAATAGCAGTAGCAGCGGTTATCAAGAGTACAAGGGAGATGGTGGTTGATCAAGCAAATGAGCAGTAGAATAACAAACGAATATAAGCGGGTTTCGAGTGGTATGGGGGTTCGGTGGTGTTCATAGGTAGCAGTAACCAAACAATAATGACGGGTGGTGGTGTCTTCGTTGGTGATGAGGTGATTAATTGGATGGTGTTTGAATGGTATTGGGTTGTAGTTTTCGGGCATCAAAACAAGTGGGTTTTGTGTTGTGGGTTGGATTTACAATTTCAACGGAGAAGAAGAAAAAAAAAATAATAAAACGGGAAGGTGATGTAGCTTGAAGTGTTAGTTAAAGGTGGTATAAGGTGGCGATTGTGGGTGGAGGTCAAGGTGGTTCTCGGTGAGAAAGGTGGTAGTAGGGTGGTGATAGCGGGTGTTTCATGGAGAAGGTGGTCGTGGGTGTGATGGTGTGTGTAGTCCATGACTGAAAACAGGAAACCAAACTTGCAAGAGCTCGATGTTCATGGTAGCGGTTTGGTTTTGTACCGAAATGAAAGATAAAAAAAAAATTTGGTTGTGTTGATTGTTGAAACAGAAAGAGCTAGATAATAGATGGTGAGGTGGTGGTTTTACTCAACATAAGATATAGAGTATAATATATATATATACTAGTGAAGTAGTGGGAGACCAACATAGTAATCATGAGGAAAAATATTAGGAATCAATTTCTTGGGTTGAATTCGATAGATCAAAACAAAATAAATGAGTAGGAATCCAATATCAAACTAGTGGTTAATAAAAATAGCATATAATAGTTTAAAACATGTGAAAAATAATAGCAGCCTCTATTTTAGACTCTTTATTGTCGACATAATATCTAAGGTGGTATTATTTTGTGTCCATTGCTATATAGTTAATACATAGATGTGTTCCTAAAAATCCCAAATTTTGAGTTTAAGTATATTTAATTATTTCACTCATTAACTGTTTGGAACCTGATCAAAAAGGTTCGATAATTGTTTATTTTCTGTTCTAATTTATATGTACGGAGTACTTAATATTTAATCTTAAAAATGTAAAAATATTTTTAACAAATCTAAAATCTTCGTAATCGATTTACACTTCAACTTTTATTTTAATCTTTCATAAACTCATGTTAAATCTATATTAACGCTAATGAAATGTCAACCGAGTAATACAAACTTTTGACAAATTAAGCTCGAAATCATTTATATTTAATATACTTTCTCTATATATATATAAACAGTTTTTAATAGCAAGTTTTACTATATTATTTATTTTTTTAAACAAATAAATTTAATATTATTTTATATATTTCCATGTAGTATTTATATACATATTTATATACTCTCATATATATATATATATATATATATATATATATATATATATATATATATATATATATATATATATATATATATATATATATATATATATATATATATATATATATTTGTATCTGTTTACAAATAGTTGTTCGTGAATCGTCGAGAACAGTCGAAGGTCAATTAAATATATGAAACAGTTCAAGATTTTTGAGACTCAACCTAACAGACTTTGCTTATCGTGTTGACAATACAACATCGTATCGAGAGTTTGGTTCAAAATTAGTCGGAATTTTCCGGGTCGTGACACAAGATGTGGATGAGTACATGATAGGGTTTTAATGAGTATAAGGATTTTTCAGAAGGTCAAGGATAAATGAAATTGTTGGTAAATTTACTGCTAATGTGGTGGAACATAAAAGGTTCCTCGGTAACAAAAACGTATGTGTCAAGGTTACAATAAGGTTAATCTGAAAAGTCGAAATTGACTGGTTGGAAGTGGGATAAAACTGAAAACTTTGAAGAAGAAAAAAATTGCAAGGTTATTTTCGGTAAAAACAACGCTAAAGGATCTTGCACAGTTTTGAAGTCAAAGTATAGCTTTGAAAGATGTAGAGATCTAAGAATGATTTCACCGGTTCAGAGTTATGACTTTGATTCTGGTCCGTCAATATCAGAATATGTAATTGAATTTGTATGAAATAATTGTGTATCACTGTGAAGATAGTGAGTATAGTTAATGATTTTTGAATCAAAGTTGAAGAATGTACAGTATAACATATTAATTGTGAACTTATATATTTCCCGGGTATTACCTACCCGTTAAAGATTTCACAATTAATATTTTGTACAAAAGAATTTTTATTACCGTCTTTATGAAAATATATGTATGTATATTTTCTTCAGATGTAATACAGATTTAATGAGTTAATATCATATTAAGCTCATTTGATTTTCGGCTTGACTTAGAAGTGATTAATCTTTAAAATATTAAAGATTACATAATCTTTGTGGAGTATTTCGCTAATGAAATCAATACTTCATTTTTTTTTCTTATTGATATTCCTTGGTGAAGGATGTTGTTGCTCGTGGAATTCTTGTGAACCTTACAAGGCACAGATGATGTTTTCTAGAAATTTTCAAGTATATCGAAAATGAAAATGTAAAATCAATTATGTAATTGAATAATACACTTGGTTTATTAGGAAATGGAATTCATTGAGTTGAAACAGAGATTGTATTTAATGAAGGTTAAGTTGTTAACGAAGGATGTACATCATAGCATATTAGTAATATGAATTAACCGAGTAATATTTACCCTTTTTCAATTCATACATAATAGCTTAGTACGAAAAGATTTATGATGGTTTTAAAATTTATATATATAAGATATACATATAAATTCTTAGAGGAATTGAGTTAATACTTCATAACTCATTGATACAATATACTCGTTGTTGACTCGTATTGATGTCCACGGTGCTTTCTTGAACTGACGGAGCTTGTGATGTAGCAGATGCTGCTGGTGCTGACGGTGCTGACGGTGCTAATGATGCTGACGGTACTGTTGATGTTGTGATATAACAAGTCTAGTTTGTAAATCATACACCATTCCGATCATGGTTTCTACTCTATCTGATTTATGGTTAAGGCTAGAATAGATCATCTCTAAACTTTAGAAATTACATAATCGCCGTAGAATGTTTCTCCGATGAAGTTAAGAATCAATACTTCATCGTTTGTTGTTGTTGATACTCCTTGGTATCTATGGTGCGTATGATGTTGATATCCGAGGTACATATTGTGATATTGAGGCGTGTGATGCAGATGTGATTGTTGGTGGTGGTAATGATACTATTGGTGTTGATGATGGTGGTACTAGTTATGCTGCTGGTGCTGCTGATGGTGTTTGTAACCTTCGCACCATATTCTCCAAAGCCATTATCCGAGCGCGAAGCTCGTTGACTTCTTCTATTATACTGGGATGATCGGTGGTTCGGACGATCGGATAAATAAGATTTATAATATGGGATAGTATATAATCGTGATGAGATACTCTGGAAATGAGAGAGAAAATAGTATTACGAATAGGTTCGCTGGTGAGTGCTTCAGGTTCTTCGCCAAGAGGTGAATGTGGTGGATGGAAGGGATCACCTTCTTCTTGTCTCCAATGATTAAGTAGATTACGAACCTATCCCCAATTCATCCAGAATAGATGATGGCTAATTGGTTGATCCATTCCGGTCACACTGCTTTCGGAGCTCGAATGGAAATCCATATCAGAATAGCTGTCGGAATCTGAGGAATTCGAACTAGATGCGGAATTCATCTTACACGGTTTGGATAAAAGATTTTTGATATGAAATGATTTTTGGATATCGGATGATATTCTAATTACATAGAATACCTATATATAGCACAAGGGATTCCGCTAATTACTGAAGAATTTTCGAAAGCTGTCAGGCAAAGTTTATAGTAACATATACGCTAAGATATGAATTAGCAGATACGCTAAGATACGAATTTTGTCTATACACTATTCATGCAATCAATGCAGTAACACGTGTCTAGACTAAGAATGATAAGCAGGTAATTTCTGACAAGAAATGATAAGCAAAACTTTTGACATGCAGACACAGTCGAAGTCCAGACTTACGAATGTATCCTAACAACTATCAGTTAGACACACTAATGCAAGACCTAGTTCACTAGGACCAACGCTCTGATACCAACTGTGATGATCGCTCCAAATCCATATGGACAATACGTCATTCATTGATTTCATTGCGAGGTATTTGACCTCTATATGATACGTTTTGTAAACATTGCATTCTTTTGAAAAGGCACACCATAAATGAATATTTAAATCAAAGGTTTTCGACATCTGATGATTTCTACATATAGACAATCACCGTAGATAATAGTTTACAATAGTACTTCCGTTGACAATGCAGTCAAAATAAGATACATAGTGATGATTTGGTGACGTTTCCTTGAAAAATATGTCATGTAAGACTCCATGCACATAGCTTGTCTAGCATATAAGTAAACAGCGGAAGACTTCTAGGGAACCTGAGAATAAACATGCTAACAAGTGTCAACACAAAGGTTGGTGAGTTCATAGTTTTAGTGTTTCGCATAATCTGTATATAAAAGTGGATCACAAGATTTCAGTTGTTTCATCCAGAATCGTTTATCAATAGATTCTACATAACAGAGCACCCTGGTAACTAAACTTTAACGTTATAATGATAAATACCCCATTCGTTTTAATACACGCAAACCAACGTGTCCTAAACTCAAATAGCACACGTCCGTTAAAAGGCTAGCGCTCTAGCTCGGACGGAATGTCAAGCCCTGTGGTTCCATATACTGTTATTTGCACCCACCAGTCCACATCCTATGTACTGGCAGTTACTAGTTACCAAAGCTAAGGGATTTTCGGTTTAAACTCAGTGTAGAATTAAGTATGTACTTGTATCCATTGCGTTTAAAATAAATTGCATATATTCTCAGCCCAAAAATATATTGAATAAAAGGGATCATATGAAACTCACCTCAGCAGCATATAAAGTCGTTCACCAAGATGTGACTGAAACTCGGAATATCAAATAATCGTAGATCTCAACCTAGAGAACATATGTTGGTCAATAAATGTCTATCAAGCTAGGTCAGGTCATAGTGTATCATAATCCTAATGCTCGATATCGACATACAAAAGTTATCCAAAGTTATTTCAAAAAGTCAATTTTGACAATAGTTCAACAAACGAGACGTACCTTATATAAGGATTCATTTACTCGGCTGGTAATATTTAAAAATCCATTTTATCAATCTTGTAAACAAGTTGTTTAAATTTTAATTGCAGATTCAAAAGCAATTTCAATTATCATCAATCATAATTCAGTTGATCATATCTTTTAATCCGTTCAACGAAACTATTCGATATCTAAATGAAAAGTCATTGATTTTTCGCTAGCTTTCCAAAAACATGTATATCATATACCTTTTATCAGTAATATATGTATTTAATTCGTGATTCATTATAAACTGTTTAGCGACGAAATTTAGCATACAAGCATGTATAAATATATATACTCGAGCACTAGACATGGATACACAATTAATATATAAAAGATAAATTATGAGTGCTCACGTATCACTATTGAGATTCAATATTGTAGGAAAGTACGTAGACGTAATGGAGATGATAAACACTAGGTTTGATTCACAAATATACCCCCTAACATTACCCATAACCTCCTTGGCAATAACCCATAATTTCCTTAGCTGTATCCCGCTTGAAAACCATTTTGAAAGTGACACGCTCATAATCTCGTCGTAGTATTTTATGTATAATACTAATTAATATTAATAATACTAATAATAATAAGATTAATAATAATATTAATCTTAATAATAATAATAATAATAATAATAATAATAATAATAATAATAATAATATAAATAAGTTATACGGAGTGTAAGATGAAAGAAATATATATCACAAAAACTGAATTTGATCGCTTTATAAAGACTTGGCCTGAAAAAGTACCCCATGCGATCGCATGGTATTTGTGCTTCAAGGCCATGCGATCGCATGGCCCTCTGATCCAGCTCACAAACTTTTGTTTTCTTGTTTGTCGACATATTAATTTATTAATATATAATATATATAATTTATATTAATTAATTATATATTATATTATATTCTCGTGCATAGTTGACTTGAAATTTTTGTTCCGATAAGTCGTACGTCGTCACTCGACTTATGTCCCGGTTCCGGTTTTTCGAGTGTCCCTTTGTACGCTGAGAAAACTTGTAATTTATATTTTGGGACACGTACCTTTGTCAAAATATAGCCTTAAATTATCCCTAAATTATATCACTCAAAGTGTATCTTAAACTTTAGAGTGTTTTGGTCATTTACTTCTTTAAATTATTGTCTCGCTATTTATTAAAATACATTTTAAAATCATTTGAAATTGTTATATCGCATATTGTTTATACATTTAAACTTAAATTCATGTAATTCATTTATGTGTCATCGTTTATTTCTCAAACGTTCTAATTAACATAACTAAATATCAATTGAATTAATAACCGAATGTTATTATTGTTTTCAAATAACCTGAAGCTATATATTCATAAATATATATTCAATATACTTAAACACGTTCTAAATATACGTTGCAAGTTGTTCATAGATTCAATTCTAACAGTTAATATTCCTTATTATTGTATGTGTCCAAATTACGTTATTTAAACAAACACTTTACCATTAATTCCGAATACCGTTAAACATGAATGATTTCCCAAATCAACGTGGACCTTACAACAGAGACCCGTAATAATATCATAATCCTTAAGGGACTCAGTAAATATCTTTTAATTCAATCGTTTAGCATAATCTTTTAACTTCATAGTTAAATATATCAATCAGATAATCAAACCAATATGTTTAATGCACAGTATCGTTTACTTAACACTTTGTTACGTTTTCAAGTTATAGTATATGTATCTATTTACATATAATTGTTCGCGAATCGTTGAGAACAATCGAGGGGTAATTGAATAGTTCAAGATTTTGAGATTCAACTTCATAGACTTTGCTTATCGTGTCGGAAACGTTAAAGATTAAGTTTAAATTTGATCAGAAATTTTCGGGTCATCATAGCATGTTTTTGGAAAGCTGGCGAAAAATCAATAACTTTTCATTTAGAAATCGCGTAATTTTGATGAACGAATCAAAAGATATGGTCAACTGAATTATGATTGACGTTAATTGGAATTGCTTTTGAATCTGCAATTAATATTTAAACAACTTGTTTGTAAGATTGATAAATTGGATTTTTGAATATTACCAACCAAGTAAATGAATCCTTATATAAGGTACGTCTCGTTTTGTTGAACTATTGTCAAAATTGACCTTTTGAGATGACTTTGGATAACTTTTGTATGTCGATCTCGAGCATTAGGATTGTGATACACTATGTCCAGACCTAGCTTGTTAAACATTTATTGACCAACATATGTTCTCTAGGTTGAGATCTACGGTTATTTGGGTATTTCGAGTTTCGGTCACATTTCGGTGAACAACTTTATGTGCTGCTAAGGTGAGTTTCATTTGCTCCCTTTTTAAATGCTTTTGCAATATATATTTTTTGGCTGAGAATACATGCACTTTATTTTAAACAATGGACACAAGTACATACTAAATTCTATACTAAGTTTGAACCGAAAATTCCTTAGCTTTGGTAACTAGTAACTGCCGGTTATAAGAACTGGTGGGCGCGAGTAGTAGTATATGGATCCATAGGGCTTGATATTCCCGTTCGAGCTAGAGCACTAGCCTTTTAACGGACGTATGCTATTTGAGAAGCATACACGTTGGTTTGCGTGTATTATTAAGATGATTATACAAAGGGTACAAATTATATATACATTAAGTTTAGTTACCAGTGTGCTCAATTTCGTAGAATATTTTGATAAACATTTCGGATGAAACAACTGAAATCTTGTGATCCACCTTTATATACAGATTATGCGAAACACTAAAACTATGAACTCACAAACCTTTGTGTTGACACTTGTTAGCATGTTTATTCTCAGGTTCCCTAGAAGTCTTCCGCTGTTTGCTTATATGTTAGACAAGCTATGTGCATGGAGTCTTACATGGCATATTTATCAAGGAAACGTTGCATTCACCAAATCATCACCATGTATCTTATTTTAACTGCATTGTCAACGGAATTACTATTGTAAACTATTATTTACGGTGACTGTCTATATGTAGAAATCATCAGATGTCGAAAATCTTTGATTTAAATATTCATTTATGGTGTGCCTTTTCAAAAGAATGCAATGTTTACAAAACGTATCATATAGATGTCAAATACCTCGCAATGAAATCGATGAATGACGTGTTCGTCCATATGGATTTGGAGCGATCGTCACAGTTGGTATCAGAGCATTAGTCCTAGTGAACCAGGTCTTGCATAAGTGTGTCTAACTGATAGTTGTTAGGATGCATTAGTAAGTCTGGACTTCGACTGTGTCTGCATGTCAAAAGTTTTGCTTATCATTTCTTGTCAGAAATTACATGTCTATCATCTTCAGTCTAAACGCGTCTTATTGCATTGATTGCATAGATAGTGTATAGACAAAATTCATATCTTGGCATATCTATTACAGTAAACTTTGACTGCCATCTTCCGAAAATTTCTCTGTAATTTACGGGATTTTGGTATTATATATACATATGTAAATTATGTATTGAAGAGTACCAATCAAATTCTATAATCTATTTCATATCAAAAACCATCTCTCTAATTATACAAGATGGATCCCGTATCTAGTTCAAATTCCTTAAATTCCGACAGCTATTCCGATATGGATATTCACCTGAACTCTGAAGAAAGTGTAACCGGAATGGATCAACCAATCAGCCATCACCTATTCTGGATGAATTAGGGATGGGTTCATAGCCTACTTAATCATTGGAGACAAGAAGAAGGTGATCCCTTCCATCCACCACATTCACCTCTTGGCGAAGAACCTGAAGCACTTACCGGCGAACCTATTCGTAATACTATTTTCTCTCTCATTTCCAGAGTATCTCATCATGATTATATACTATCCCATATTATAAATCTTATTTATCCGATCGTTCGAACCACCGATCATCCTGGTATAATAGAAGAAGTCAACGAGCTTCGTGCTCGGGTAGTGGCTTTGGAGAATATGGTGCAAGGGTTACGAACACAAGCAGCAGCACCCGCAGCATAACCGGTACCACCATCATCCACACCAACAGGATCATTACCACCACCAACAACCACATCTGCATCACACGCCTCAACATCACAATTTGTACCTCGGATATCAACATCATACGCACCATAGGTACCAAGAAGTACCAGCAATGACAAACGATGAAGTATGGATTCATAACTTCATCGGAGAAACATTCTACGGCGATTATGTAATTTCTAAAGTTTAGAGATTATCTATTCTAGCCTTAACCCTAAATCAAACAGAGTAGAAACCCTTATCCGAATGGTGTAAGATACAAGCTAGACTTGTTTTACCAACAGCATCAACAGTACCCTTAGCCTCACCAGCACAGTCAGTGCTGTCAACATCGTCAGAATCAGCAGCACCTCTAACATCATAAGCTCCGTCAGTTCAAGAAAGCACCGTGAACATCATTACGAGTCAACAACGAGTATATTGTATCAATGAGTTATGAAGTAATAACTCAATTCATCTAAAGAATTTATATGTATATCTTATATATATATAAATTTTAAAACCATCATGAATCTTTTCGTACTAAGTTATTACGTGTGAATTTTAAGGGGTAGATACTACTCGGTTAATTCATATTACTAATATGCTATGATGTACATCCTTCGTTAATAACTTAACCATCGTTAACTACAAATATCTGTTTCAACTCAGTGAATTCCATTTCATAATGAACTTAGTGTATTAATCAATTACTTGTTTGATTTTACACTTTTATCTTCGATGTACTCGAAACTTTCTAGAAAACATCATTTATATCTTATGAAGTTCATAAGAATTCCACGAGCATCAACATCCTTCACCGAGGAATAAGAATAAATAATGAAATATTGATTTCATTAGTGAAATACTCCGCGAAGATTATGTAATCCTTAATGTTTTAGAGATTATTCATTCAATTCAAAAATCAAATGAGCTTAACATGATATTAACTCATCAAATCTGTATTACATCTGAAGAAAATATACATACATATATTTTCATAAAGACGGCAATAAAAAAATTCTTTTGTACAAAGTATTAATTGTGAAATCTTTAACGTGTAGGTAATACTCTGGAAATATATAAGTTCACAATTAATATGTTATACTGTACATTCTTCAACTTTGATTCAAAAATTATTAACTATGCTCACAGCGATATATGAGACGACCCGACCCAATCCATAGGGACGAATACAATAACATATGAATACATCGCGAGGTACTTGACCTCTAAATGATACATTTTACAAACATTGCATTCGTTTTTAAAAGGCAAACTTTCGTTACATCGACAGTTGACAGGCATGTAAAGCATTTCATAATATATCCAAATATAATTGACTTAATAATAATCTTGATGAACTCAACGACTCGAATGCAACATCTTTTGAAATATGTCATGAATGACTCCAAGTAATATCTCTAATATGAGCAAATGCACAGCGGAAGATTTCTTTCGTACCTGAGAATGAACATGCTTTAAAGTGTCAACCAAAAGGTTGGTGAGTTCATTAGTTTATCATAAAGAATCATTTCATAATTTTAATAGACCACAAGATTTCATACATCCATTTCTCATAATCATACGTCCCATGCATAGAGACAAAAATATCATTCATATGGATTGAACACCTGGTAACCGACATTCACAATATACATATAAGAATATCCCCATCATTCCGGGATCCTCCTTCGGACATGATATAAATTTCGAAATACTAAAGCATCCGGTACTTTGGATGGGGCTTGTTGGGCCCGATAGATCTATCTTTAGAGTTCGCGTCAATTAGGGTGTCTGTTCCCTAATTCTTAGATTACCAGACTTAATAAAAAGGGGCATATTCGATTTCGATAATTCAACCATATAATGTAATTTCGATTACTTGTGTCTATTTCGTAAAACAGTTATAAAAGTTGCGCATGTATTCTCAGCCCAAAAATATAAAGGGTAAAAAGGCAAATGAAACTCACCATACTGTATTTTGTAGTAAAAATACATATAACATCATTGAACAAGTGTAGGGTTGGCCTCGGATTCACGAACCTATATTAATTATATATATTTATATGACGGTCAATATTTGTCTAACAATTTAGGCCAAGTCATAGTGTACCACAATCCTAATGCTCGAGTCTGACTCAACAGTATAGTAACATGTTATATTACCCATGCTCAGTTAGGTCAAAACTCAAAGGTTAAAGTAAAAACGAGGTCGCATGCACAAGTACAATAACTTATACAAAAATGATTTTTCGGTCAAACATGACTAAACGGCCTTTAGAAAAATTATCGGAGCTCTGATTGATAAACGGCCAAAGATAAAAGTTACACATTACCAAAAAGATTAAGCATAAATTTTACAGAAGTAAACTAAACCTAGACAACTCGTAGTTGCCAACGCGGTTTCGGCGTTTCAAAGTTAATTTTTCAGCTTTAATAAATTTACAAAAGTGACCGAGTAGCCTACTTTGGAGATTTTTAGAAAATTCCTCGAAACTCGGATTGACAAACGGTCAAAGCCTGCAAATTCTAGTTACCACAAAGATATAACATGATTTTTAGCAAAAGTAAACACACATCAGGCCGACCATGACAACTGATACAAAACTGACATTTTTAATAAAAAGTTTCAGTTCTTTTCAGAATTTTAAAATGTGACCAAACAGTCAACTTTGACGATTTTTAGAAAAATCGTCGAGACTCAAATTGACAAACGGCCAGAGTCGTTTGCTAGACCTTACAGTAAAGAATTTAGTGGTTTTTTTGTTTTAATCTGAAACAACGCAGATCAACGAGAATTTCAGTTTCCGTATCGACGTTTCATCAAAATTTACAAAACTTCTTTTATCCATAACTTGACAACCGTTCAACGAAACGAGACGTGCTTTATATGAAAATTCATCTACTCGACGAGTAGAATCCAAATAACCACTTTTTATTACCCAGAAAATTAGTTCACTAATTATCATTAGCAATCTTAATTACGAAATTAATTGTTTAATTCATAACTTTCTAACCGTTCATCGAATCCATTCGATATCTAAATGAAAAGTTCTTAATTTTTCGCTAGCTTTCCAATGACATGCATATCTTATACCTTAATTCATCCCTAGTATAACAACCTTTAAGATTCAACATAACCTATCTAAGGGCAATATCAAATGTACAAGCATGCATAATCTTATTTTCTCGAGCACTAGTCAGGGATACACTATTGGTATATAAAAATAAAATTATGAGTACTCACGTATCAATATTGAGATTCAATATTGCAGGAACGGTACGTAAACGCAACGGAGATGATAAACACTAGATTGACCTCACGAGCATACCCTCGAACATTACCCATCACCTCCATAGCTATAACCCATAATTTCCTTAGCTCTATCCCACTCATAAAACCCGTTTTGAAAACACTTAGACAGCACTCCGTCGTAATATTTTATGTATACTACTAATAATAATAACTCCTAATAATAATATGATTAATAATAATAATAATAATAATAATAATAATAATAATAATAATAATAATATAAATAATAATAAAATAGATGGAGTACTCGTGTATGTGTGTGTTAGTGTTTGATGAAAAAAAATATATTAGACAACAGATTACGTTGGCTTTATAGCCATTTTCTGATTTTGACTATTCTGCGACTCGTTCTCTGAACACATTATAATCTTCGTAACTCGCGAGGATTAAATAAATCCAGCTGTCCCATTATTTAAGGCTGCCGACAGCCAATTCTCTTCATTACGTATGACATATTGAAGTTTATTTATAATTTATTTAATATATATTATATTTAATCTTTAGGATTAATTAAATATTATATTATATTTACGTTCATGGTAAAAATATAATTTTTACAAAAATGACACGGTCGTGGTCTCGCGACTCATGTACCACTTTCGGTTTTTCGGACGCACTTTCGTACGTTTAGAAAACTAGCCTTTTACGTTACGCGACGTATACCTTTATCAAAAATTTGACTTACTCATCAATAAATTACCTTATAAAAAATGTAACTTATAAAATTGAGCGTTGTGGTCATTTACTTTTATAAATCAGTGACTCGTTGTTTATCAAAATATTTTATTTTAAATTAAACGTTTTGTGACATGTACCTTTATTATTAACTAGACTTAAATTAATTAAAAACTAACCCACTCAAAGTGTAACTTAATCTTTTGAGTGTTTTGGTCATTTCCTTTTATAAATCGACGTCTCGTTATATAACAAAATATATATTTAATCTTATTAGTTTGAATCAAAACGTTTTATGACTAAAATAAAATATATGTACATTTAAAATTTATAAATTTATACATAATACCTATGTTTGAAATATTTATCTAATAATATAATATTTCACTTTTCAAAATTAATTATATTTCAAAGACCAATATATATATAACATTAAAGTCGTGTGAATACTAGATATTGTTATATCACCTAACGCTTATGCTCAAAAACTTAATCTGATATAACTTATTTATGCGCCAACATTTACTTTAATTTCTCAAACACTCTAGTTAATATATCTAATTATAAATCGAATCAATGAACAAGGGTTACTATCTTTTACCTAACTAATATATCTAATATACATAAACACGTTCTATATACGTTGCAAGTTATCAACCAAGTGTTATGAAATTCAATCCTCCACTAACTTTTGTCTAACTCCCAATAAGTGACACTTTGTTCTTACTTGTAAATCACTTTACCATTTATTCCGAATACCGTTAAAAGTAAGGGTTTCCTAATTCAAAGTGGACCTCATAACAGAGACTCATAATCATAGTTCAATGTATCCGATAATTCAATCATTTGATATTATCTTTTAATCTCGTCGATAAACTTACATCGAACAAATACGTTCATGTAAATTATTATCTATTCAATACCTTGATAGCATTTCCAAGTTCATAAAATAGATCTCATAGCTTATGTTCATATCAACTAATCCGTTCAATGTTTTATAATATATATCAATCTAATAAGCACACATGTATATATACATATATATTTATTTACACGTAATTGTTCGTGAATCGCTTGGCATGGTCAAAGGGTATTTAATTAAATGAATATAATTTCAAAACTTTCGAGACTTAATCATTACAGATTTGCTTATCGTGTCGGATATGTATAAAGGTTAAAGTTTAAATTTGTTCGGAAATCTCCGGGTCATCACAGTACCTACCCGTTAAAAGAAATTTCGTCCCGAAATTTGATAGAGGTCGTCATAGCTAACAGTAAGAGTGTTTTCATGACGTATATGAACTGATAATTAGGATTTTATCATCATTGATTAATATAGATAAAATGATTTGTTTTGTGAAGAGCACGAATGAAGCTATCACTTAAGAGTGAAAATGAATAAAAGTGAGTTTGACTTAACCGGTGTCGTAGTCAAGATTGATTTCCGGAATTTAAGGAATTTAGAAGAAATCTTCATATTAAGAT
The DNA here is from genome assembly GCF_046630445.1 of Rutidosis leptorrhynchoides. Classification (NCBI taxonomy): domain Eukaryota; kingdom Viridiplantae; phylum Streptophyta; class Magnoliopsida; order Asterales; family Asteraceae; genus Rutidosis; species Rutidosis leptorrhynchoides. The sequence continues at coordinate 60,813,964 of NC_092340.1, read as the reverse complement.
TTGATTCTTCGGTAATTAAGGAGATTCAGATCTTCTTTGATTAAAAGCGATAATCTGCTTCGATTGCTCTGTCAAAAATTTTTCCTATAAATCCACCCTCTCCATTTCCTTACAACTCACACCTTCTGTTCTTTCTTCCTCAATTCCTACTTTAAAGTATTCGTTAATATGCTCCATCCCATCCTGATCCTTGATATCCTCTTAACTTGCATATCTGTCATTCTTCTTTTTAATCTGCCACCAGAAGAATCTATTTACTTCTACTATACTCTTGGGTTTATAGTGTTTCTAGTTCTCCCGTGTCTTTATATTGCTATATGCATTGACATCTACGGTTTATAATTTGCGGGTGGTTATTGGGTTTTATATCTTCCCTTATACTTCGATGTCCTTGTTTCTGTCTTCTATAATCATTGTCATCCATAATTAATGTTCCCTTCTATTTGCTGCGGTTTATACCCCAATTTCTATGTCGGAGCTTTGTCCTTTCGTTTCTTCTTCTTACGTTTATATAACTCTTGTAATGGTCCAGAATTCGTTGGTATGGATTTTAGAATAAACATAGTAATTGTTCTAAGAAGGAATTTGAAAGGGCACTATCTTGATTTGTCAAATTACCAGAATACCCTGAAAAAGACCGAATCATCAAGAAATATTTTCTTGATATGTTTAGAGATTAGATAGAATGTCAGAGTCGTGTAAATGACACATGATGACGGTATGTTTTGTGAATCATCACATCCCATTAGAAACTCAACATGAATTACTGTAATATAATGACGTTGATCAAGTGTCATTATATTATACTAACCCATGTATCAGTTCCCAACACTACTTCAAAACATTCATATTTGAATTTTTCAGAATTTAGAAACTAACACAGTTTCTTTTATGTTGCAGATATTACGGAGAGATAAATGATCTCAGATAAAAATAGTTGTGATAATATCTCCAGAAATATGGAGAGTATATATAGTGGAAGATACAAAGGTATCTTTTAATATTTAAGATAAGATGATGATGAAGAATATCTGTCTGTGAAGGTTTAGAATAAGAAGTAAGGTGTTTGCTAACGAGTTCAGCAGGCACTGAATCATTTGGATCCTTTGAAGGCAGATTCAGTCTCTGTGATTTGTCCACGGCTTCCTTCATACTTTGCTCAATCCGTTTTTCAGTACCAAATCCTTTCTTTTTCTGAGCTTCACCAACTCACTATCTTTTATCATCAAACTTTTGACCGTTTAAACCATCTACCATTTTTATGTTTCCTCTGCATTTAATGCTATAATATCCGAATCTCTAGTTATCAATCCGAGGTGGGTTCAGAAGAATCGTGTTTTAGATGATTAAATGCTGGTGGTAATATGGTGAAATATGAAAGGTTCCCCAGTAATGATGACGAAAGGGCAACGTATCTATCGGGGTTATAATAAGACTGGTCTGACTGAAAAATCGAAGTTGACTTGCTGGAGCTGTGACAAATTTGGCTACTTTGAAAAGAAATCGAAATGTTGTTTTTGCTAATAAATGATAAAGAATTCGACGCAGGTACATGTTAGATTATAACTTTGGTTTCGAGAGTTTTTCAGGTACAAAACTTTGGGTAACGTGTGGTTGGATCATCATCTCGATTGTTCATTATTTGAAATGTCTTCCGGAATTTAGAAGGGTTTTAAATGCAGATTGTCATAGTCAGTATCCAGATGGTGAAATCTTCCTGAATCTCGAATGATTTTCATATTCCTCTGAGTGTTATGATTAAAAGTGATGTTCTATCACAGTTTTGAAGTCAAAGTATAGTTTTGAAAAGAAAAAAAATATAAGGATCTAAGAGTGATGATTTCGGTTGTATCTCGAGTTGAATTCTGAAATTCCCAAAATCAGAATATGTAATTAAATTCGAATGAATATGATTGTTTTGATTTCTATAGAAGAATGTATATTGGTATAGTTGATGATTGTCGAATCAGAATTGAAGAACGTAACATATTAATTGTGATTTTATATATCTCTCGGGTATTACCTACCCGTTAAAAAAAATTTCACAAATAATATTTTGAACAAGAATTTTTTTTTTATTACAATCTTTAGGAAAATATATGTGGGTATATTTTCTTCAAATGTAATACAGATTCAATGAGTTAATATCATACTAAGCTCATTTAATTTTCAGCTTGAATTAAAAATGAATTTTCTATACAACATTAGAGATTACATAATCTTTGCGGAGTATTTCACTAATGAAATCAATACTTCAATATTTATATGTATTTCCTTAGTGAATCATGCTGATGCTCATAGAACTCTTGCTAACTTCGCAAGATACGAATGTTGTCTTCCAGTAAGTTTCGAGTACATCGATGATGAAATTGTAGAATCAAACATGTTATTGAATGATACACTTGGTTTATTATGAAGTTGAATTCATTGATTTGAAACGGAGATTGTAATTAACGATGGTTAAGTTGTTAACGAAGGATGTGCATCATAGCATATTAGTAATATGAATTAACCGGATAGTTAAGTTCCATACATAATAGCTTAGTACAGAAAGATGTATTATGGTTTCAGATTTCATATACATTGAATATATATAAATCCTCCGGACAGAATGAGTTAATACTTCATAGCTCGTTGATACAATATACTCGTTGTTGATTCGTAATGATTTCCACAGTGATTTCTTGAACTGGCGGAGCTTGTGATGTTAGAGATGCTGACGATTCTAACGATATTGACATCACTGACTGGGTTGGTGAAGCTAAGGGTACTGCTGATGCTATTGGTAAAACAAGTCTAGCTTGTAAACCGCGCACCATTCTTGTCAAGGTTTCGATTCTTTCCTCTATCATCTCTGTTCACTCAACTGGTTTATGGTTAAGGTTGAGATAAATAATCTCTTAAGATTTTAGAGATTACATAATCACCGCAGGATGTTTCTCCGATGAAGTTATGAATCAATACTTCATCGTTTGTTGTTGTTGGTACTCCTTGGTATCTTTGGTGCGTGTAACGTTGATATCCGATATACAGGTTGGAATAATGAGGTGTGTGGTGCAGATGTGATTGTTGGCGGTGGTAATGATTCTGTTGATGTTAGTAATGGTGGTTGCTGTTGATGCCGGTGATGCTGCTGGTGCTTTTAGTACTGAGGCTTGCGATGTGGATGTTACTGGCGGTACTGGTTATGCGGCTGGTGCTGCTGATGGTGTTTGTAATCCTCGCACCGTATTCTCCAAAGCCACCACCCGAGCACGAAGCTCGTTGACTTCTTCTATCACACCGGGATGGTCAGCAGTTCGGACGAGCGGATAGATATAATCTAGAATTTGGTGTAGTATATAATCGTGACGAGATACTCTGGAAATGAGAGAGAAAATAGTTTCTCGAACAGGTTCGCCGGTAAGTGCTTCAGGTTCATCGCCAAGAGGGCAATGGGGTGGATGGAAAGGATCACCTTCTTCTTGTCTCCAATAATTGAGGAGGCTACGAACCCATCCCCATTTCATCCAGAATAGATGGTGACTGATTGGTTGATCCATTCCGGTCACACTGTTTTCGGAGCTCGAATGGAAATCCATATCGACATAGCTGTCGAAATCTGAGGAGTTCGAACTGGTTGAGGGATCCATCTCGTATGATTAGGGAAAGAATTTTGTTATGAAATAGATTGTAGGATTTAGATTTGGTACTCTTCAATTACATAATTTGCATATGTATATATGATACCAAAATCCCATGAATTACGGAAGAATCTTTGAAAAATGTCAGTCAAAGTTCACAGTAACAGATATGCTAGGATAAGATTTCGTCTATACACTATTATGCAATAAATGCAAGAAAACGCGTCTAGACTTAAGAATGATAAGCAGGTAGTTTCTTACAGATGATAAGTAGATGATTTTCGACATAAAATGATAAGCAAAACTTTTGACATGCAGACACGGTCGAAGTCCAGACTCACTAATGCATCCTAACGACTTATCAGTTAGACACACTAATGCAGACCTGGTTCGCTAAGACCACCGCTCTGATACCACATGAGACGACCCGACCCAATCCATAGGGACGAATACAATAACATATGAATACATCGCGAGGTACTTGACCTCTAAATGATACATTTTACAAACATTGCATTCGTTTTTAAAAGGCAAACTTTCGTTACATCGACAGTTGACAGGCATGTAAAGCATTTCATAATATATCCAAATATAATTGACTTAATAATAATCTTGATGAACTCAACGACTCGAATGCAACATCTTTTGAAATATGTCATGAATGACTCCAAGTAATATCTCTAATATGAGCAAATGCACAGCGGAAGATTTCTTTCGTACCTGAGAATGAACATGCTTTAAAGTGTCAACCAAAAGGTTGGTGAGTTCATTAGTTTATCATAAAGAATCATTTCATAATTTTAATAGACCACAAGATTTCATACATCCATTTCTCATAATCATACGTCCCATGCATAGAGACAAAAATATCATTCATATGGATTGAACACCTGGTAACCGACATTCACAATATACATATAAGAATATCCCCATCATTCCGGGATCCTCCTTCGGACATGATATAAATTTCGAAATACTAAAGCATCCGGTACTTTGGATGGGGCTTGTTGGGCCCGATAGATCTATCTTTAGAGTTCGCGTCAATTAGGGTGTCTGTTCCCTAATTCTTAGATTACCAGACTTAATAAAAAGGGGCATATTCGATTTCGATAATTCAACCATATAATGTAATTTCGATTACTTGTGTCTATTTCGTAAAACAGTTATAAAAGTTGCGCATGTATTCTCAGCCCAAAAATATAAAGGGTAAAAAGGCAAATGAAACTCACCATACTGTATTTTGTAGTAAAAATACATATAACATCATTGAACAAGTGTAGGGTTGGCCTCGGATTCACGAACCTATATTAATTATATATATTTATATGACGGTCAATATTTGTCTAACAATTTAGGCCAAGTCATAGTGTACCACAATCCTAATGCTCGAGTCTGACTCAACAGTATAGTAACATGTTATATTACCCATGCTCAGTTAGGTCAAAACTCAAAGGTTAAAGTAAAAACGAGGTCGCATGCACAAGTACAATAACTTATACAAAAATGATTTTTCGGTCAAACATGACTAAACGGCCTTTAGAAAAATTATCGGAGCTCTGATTGATAAACGGCCAAAGATAAAAGTTACACATTACCAAAAAGATTAAGCATAAATTTTACAGAAGTAAACTAAACCTAGACAACTCGTAGTTGCCAACGCGGTTTCGGCGTTTCAAAGTTAATTTTTCAGCTTTAATAAATTTACAAAAGTGACCGAGTAGCCTACTTTGGAGATTTTTAGAAAATTCCTCGAAACTCGGATTGACAAACGGTCAAAGCCTGCAAATTCTAGTTACCACAAAGATATAACATGATTTTTAGCAAAAGTAAACACACATCAGGCCGACCATGACAACTGATACAAAACTGACATTTTTAATAAAAAGTTTCAGTTCTTTTCAGAATTTTAAAATGTGACCAAACAGTCAACTTTGACGATTTTTAGAAAAATCGTCGAGACTCAAATTGACAAACGGCCAGAGTCGTTTGCTAGACCTTACAGTAAAGAATTTAGTGGTTTTTTTGTTTTAATCTGAAACAACGCAGATCAACGAGAATTTCAGTTTCCGTATCGACGTTTCATCAAAATTTACAAAACTTCTTTTATCCATAACTTGACAACCGTTCAACGAAACGAGACGTGCTTTATATGAAAATTCATCTACTCGACGAGTAGAATCCAAATAACCACTTTTTATTACCCAGAAAATTAGTTCACTAATTATCATTAGCAATCTTAATTACGAAATTAATTGTTTAATTCATAACTTTCTAACCGTTCATCGAATCCATTCGATATCTAAATGAAAAGTTCTTAATTTTTCGCTAGCTTTCCAATGACATGCATATCTTATACCTTAATTCATCCCTAGTATAACAACCTTTAAGATTCAACATAACCTATCTAAGGGCAATATCAAATGTACAAGCATGCATAATCTTATTTTCTCGAGCACTAGTCAGGGATACACTATTGGTATATAAAAATAAAATTATGAGTACTCACGTATCAATATTGAGATTCAATATTGCAGGAACGGTACGTAAACGCAACGGAGATGATAAACACTAGATTGACCTCACGAGCATACCCTCGAACATTACCCATCACCTCCATAGCTATAACCCATAATTTCCTTAGCTCTATCCCACTCATAAAACCCGTTTTGAAAACACTTAGACAGCACTCCGTCGTAATATTTTATGTATACTACTAATAATAATAACTCCTAATAATAATATGATTAATAATAATAATAATAATAATAATAATAATAATAATAATAATAATAATAATAATATAAATAATAATAAAATAGATGGAGTACTCGTGTATGTGTGTGTTAGTGTTTGATGAAAAAAAATATATTAGACAACAGATTACGTTGGCTTTATAGCCATTTTCTGATTTTGACTATTCTGCGACTCGTTCTCTGAACACATTATAATCTTCGTAACTCGCGAGGATTAAATAAATCCAGCTGTCCCATTATTTAAGGCTGCCGACAGCCAATTCTCTTCATTACGTATGACATATTGAAGTTTATTTATAATTTATTTAATATATATTATATTTAATCTTTAGGATTAATTAAATATTATATTATATTTACGTTCATGGTAAAAATATAATTTTTACAAAAATGACACGGTCGTGGTCTCGCGACTCATGTACCACTTTCGGTTTTTCGGACGCACTTTCGTACGTTTAGAAAACTAGCCTTTTACGTTACGCGACGTATACCTTTATCAAAAATTTGACTTACTCATCAATAAATTACCTTATAAAAAATGTAACTTATAAAATTGAGCGTTGTGGTCATTTACTTTTATAAATCAGTGACTCGTTGTTTATCAAAATATTTTATTTTAAATTAAACGTTTTGTGACATGTACCTTTATTATTAACTAGACTTAAATTAATTAAAAACTAACCCACTCAAAGTGTAACTTAATCTTTTGAGTGTTTTGGTCATTTCCTTTTATAAATCGACGTCTCGTTATATAACAAAATATATATTTAATCTTATTAGTTTGAATCAAAACGTTTTATGACTAAAATAAAATATATGTACATTTAAAATTTATAAATTTATACATAATACCTATGTTTGAAATATTTATCTAATAATATAATATTTCACTTTTCAAAATTAATTATATTTCAAAGACCAATATATATATAACATTAAAGTCGTGTGAATACTAGATATTGTTATATCACCTAACGCTTATGCTCAAAAACTTAATCTGATATAACTTATTTATGCGCCAACATTTACTTTAATTTCTCAAACACTCTAGTTAATATATCTAATTATAAATCGAATCAATGAACAAGGGTTACTATCTTTTACCTAACTAATATATCTAATATACATAAACACGTTCTATATACGTTGCAAGTTATCAACCAAGTGTTATGAAATTCAATCCTCCACTAACTTTTGTCTAACTCCCAATAAGTGACACTTTGTTCTTACTTGTAAATCACTTTACCATTTATTCCGAATACCGTTAAAAGTAAGGGTTTCCTAATTCAAAGTGGACCTCATAACAGAGACTCATAATCATAGTTCAATGTATCCGATAATTCAATCATTTGATATTATCTTTTAATCTCGTCGATAAACTTACATCGAACAAATACGTTCATGTAAATTATTATCTATTCAATACCTTGATAGCATTTCCAAGTTCATAAAATAGATCTCATAGCTTATGTTCATATCAACTAATCCGTTCAATGTTTTATAATATATATCAATCTAATAAGCACACATGTATATATACATATATATTTATTTACACGTAATTGTTCGTGAATCGCTTGGCATGGTCAAAGGGTATTTAATTAAATGAATATAATTTCAAAACTTTCGAGACTTAATCATTACAGATTTGCTTATCGTGTCGGATATGTATAAAGGTTAAAGTTTAAATTTGTTCGGAAATCTCCGGGTCATCACAATATACAATCGTTTTCATACAAATTCAATTATATATTCTGACAGAACAGAATCCAAGTCAAGATTTAACAAGTGACATCATTCTTAGATCTCTACATCTTTCAAAGCTATACTTTGACTTCAAAACTGTGCAAGATCCTTTAGCATTGTTATTACCAAAAATAATCTTGCAATCCCTTTTCAAAGTATCCAGTTTTATCACACTTCCAACCAGTCAACTTCGACTTTTCAGATTAGCCTTACATAAATATACGTTCTTGTTACCGGGGAACCTTTCATGTTCCACCACATTAGCATTAAACTTACCAGCAACTTCATTACTTATTGGTTTAAGTCTCTCCGAAAAATCATTATAATTATTCATTGAAACCCTATCATGTACTCATCCACATCTTGTAACAATAATTGCCATACCAACTACCGGGAATTAGCAATCAGTATTTCGAATTTCGCAGCAATTCTACGACAACAGTTATATATATACATATAATGTCTATCTCCTAGACTTACTTACTTCGAATGTGAAGTTTCTGAAAAACACCCCAAACTGCGAAACTAGTTCTCCGAATTTTGGAAAAATGCTGATGAAGCAGCAAAAATTGTAAACGACTTTAACAGTCGAAAGTTTGATAATAAAGAGTAGTGTGTTGGAAAAGCACAGAAACAGAGAAAATTTGGTACTGAAAAACGGTTAAACAAACCATGAAGGAGGCTGTGGACAAACTACAAAGACGAAATCTACCTTCAAAGAATCCAAATGATTCAGTGTCTGCTGAAATCGTTAGCGAACACCTTACTCCTTATTCTAAACCTTCACAGACAAATTTTCTGCATCATCCTTTGATTCCAGATATTTTAAAAATTCTAAAACATCATCGAATCTTTCATTATAAATATCCTCGATATTTCTGAAGATATTTTCGTAACTATTATTATCCGAAATTATTTATCTCTTCACGCTATCTGTCTTACATCATAAAAGAAGCTGTTTTAGTTTCTAAATTCTAAAAATTTCAAAAAAAAAAAAAATGGATGTTTTTGAAGTAGTGTTGGGAATTGAAGCATGCGTTAGTATAATATAATGACACTTGATCAACATGATTATATTACAGTAAGTCATGCTGAGTTTCTAATGGAACGTGATAAAGGTTCACAGATCACACCCTCATCATAAACCATGTTACATAACTCTTTCATTCTATCTAATCTCTAAACATATCAATAAAATATTTTTCTTGATGATTCGGTCTTTTTCAGATATTCTGGTGTTGACAAATCAAGATCGTGCCATTACAATTTCTTTCTTAGAACACTAGCTATGTTCATTCCGAAATGTATAGCTACGAATTCTGGACCATTATTCTGTAGTGACCCGAACTTTTCCATGTTTATATATATTAATTGAGATTGATATTTACATGATTAAATGTTTCCAACATGTTAAGCAATCAAACTTGTTAAGACTTGATTAATTGAAATATGTTTCATATAGACAATTGACCACCCAAGTTGATCGGTGATTCACGAACGTTAAAACTTGTAAAAACTATATGATGACATATATATGGATATATATATATAGTTAACATGATACTATGATAAGAAAACATATCATAAAGTATATTAACAATGAACTACATATGTAAAAACAAGACTACTAACTTAATGATTTTTAAACGAGACATATATGTAACGATTATCGTTGTAAAGACATTTAATGTATATATATCATATTAAGAGATATTCATACATGATAATATCATGATAATATAATAATTTAAAATCTCATTTGATATTATAAACATTGGGTTAACAACATTTAACAAGATCGTTAACCTAAAGGTTTCAAAACAACACTTACATGTAACGAATAACGATGACTTAACGACTCAGTTAAAATGTATATACATGTAGTGTTTTAATATGTATTTATACACTTTTGAAAGACTTCAATACACTTATCAAAATACTTCTACTTAATAAAAATGCTTACAATTACATCCTCGTTCAGTTTCATCAACAATTCTACTCGTATGCACCCGTATTCGTACTCGTACAATACACAACTTTTAGATGTATGTACTATTGGTATATACACTCCAATGATCAGCTCTTAGCAGCCCATGTGAGTCACCTAACACATGTGGGAACCATCATTTGGCAACTAGCATGAAATATCTCATAAAATTACAAAAATATGAGTAATCATTCATGACTTATTTACATGAAAACAAAATTACATATCCTTTATATCTAATCCATACACCAACGACCAAAAACACCTACAAACACTTTCATTCTTAAATTTTCTTCATCTAATTGATCTCTCTCAAGTTCTATCTTCAAGTTCTAAGTGTTCTTCATAAATTCCAAAAGTTCTAGTTTCATAAAATCAAGAATACTTTCAAGTTTGCTAGCTCACTTCCAATCTTGTAAGGTGATCATCCAACATCAAGAAATCTTTGTTTCTTACAGTAGGTTATCATTCTAATACAAGGTAATAATCATATTCAAACTTTGGTTCAATTTCTATAACTATAACAATCTTATTTCAAGTGATGATCTTACTTGAACTTGTTTTCGTGTCATGATTCTGCTTCAAGAACTTCGAGCCATCCAAGGATCCATTGAAGCTAGATCCATTTTTATCTTTTCCAGTAGGTTTATCCAAGGAACTTAAGGTAGTAATGATGTTCATAACATCATTCGATTCATACATATAAAGCTATCTTATTCGAAGGTTTAAACTTGTAATCACTAGAACATAGTTTAGTTAATTCTAAACTTGTTCGCAAACAAAAGTTAATCCTTCTAACTTAACTTTTAAAATCAACTAAACACATGTTCTATATCTATATGATATGCTAACTTAATGATTTAAAACCTGGAAACACGAAAAACACCGTAAAACCGGATTTACGCCGTCGTAGTAACACCGCGGGCTGTTTTGGGTTAGTTAATTAAAAACTATGATAAACTTTGATTTTAAAGTTGTTATTCTGAGAAAATAATTTTTATTATGAACATGAAACTATATCCAAAAATTATGATTAAACTCAAAGTGGAAGTATGTTTTCTAAAATGGTCATCTAGACGTCGTTCTTTCGACTGAAATGACTACCTTTACAAAAATGACTTGTAACTTATTTTTCCGACTATAAACTTATACTTTTATGTTTAGATTCATAAAATAGAGTTCAATATGAAACCATAGCAATTTGATTCACTCAAAACGGATTTAAAATGAAGAAGTTATGGGTAAAACAAGATTGGATAATTTTTCTCATTTTAGCTACGTGAAAATTGGTAACAAATCTATTCCAACCATAACTTAATCAACTTGTATTGTATATTATGTAATCTTGAGATACCATAGACACGTATACAATGTTTCGACCTATCATGTCGACACATCTATATATATTTCGGAACAACCATAGACACTCTATATGTGAATGTTGGAGTTAGCTATACAGGGTTGAGGTTGATTCCAAAATATATATAGTTTGAGTTGTGATCAATACTGAGATACGTATACACTGGGTCGTGGATTGATTCAAGATAATATTTATCGATTTATTTCTGTACATCTAACTGTGGACAACTAGTTGTAGGTTACTAACGAGGACAGCTGACTTAATAAACTTAAAACATCAAAATATATTAAAAGTGTTGTAAATATATTTTGAACATACTTTGATATATATGTATATATTGTTATAGGTTCGTGAATCAACCAGTGGCCAAGTCTTACTTCCCGACGAAGTAAAAATCTGTGAAAGTGAGTTATAGTCCCACTTTTAAAATCTAATATTTTTGGGATGAGAATACATGCAGGTTTTATAAATGATTTACAAAATAGACACAAGTACGTGAAACTACATTCTATGGTTGAATTATCGAAATCGAATATGCCCCTTTTTATTAAGTCTGGTAATCTAAGAATTAGGGAACAGACACCCTAATTGACGCGAATCCTAAAGATAGATCTATTGGGCCTAACAAACCCCATCCAAAGTACCGGATGCTTTAGTACTTCGAAATTTATATCATATCCGAAGGGTGTCCCGGAATGATGGGGATATTCTTATATATGCATCTTGTTAATGTCGATTACCAGGTGTTCACCATATGAATGATTTTTATCTCTATGTATGGGATGTGTATTGAAATATGAAATCTTGTGGTCTATTATTATGATTTGATATATATATAGGTTAAACCTATAACTCACCAACATTTTTGTTGACGTTTTAAGCATGTTTATTCTCAGGTGATTATTAAGAGCTTCCGCTGTCGCATACTTAAATAAGGACGAGATTTGGAGTCCATGCTTGTATGATATTGTGTAAAAACTGCATTCAAGAAACTTATTTTGTTGTAACATATTTGTATTGTAAACCATTATGTAATGGTCGTGTGTAAACAGGATATTTTAGATTATCATTATTTGATAATCTACGTAAAGCTTTTTAAACCTTTATTGATGAAATAAAGGTTATGGTTTGTTTTAAAATGAATGCAGTCTTTGAAAAACGTCTCATATAGAGGTCAAAACCTCGCAACGAAATCAATTAATATGGAACGTTTTTAATCAATAAGAACGGGACATTTCATATTCGCTTGACTTAAGGTTGAGAAGAGAAAATGAAAGCATGAATCTCCGAAATATAATGGAAAATATAAAGCCTGATAACAACTCCGAAATTACAAACCGTGTATATCAATGCGTATAGTAATATAAAGACACGGGAGAATGAAAAACACTATAACCCCAAGGTAATAGTAGAAGAAAATAACTTCATCTGGTGGCAGATGAAAAAGAAGAATGAAGGATACGATAGCCAGGAAAATATCAATAATTAGAACTGGATTAAGCATTTTCACAAACTATTAGGAAGTATGAAATAAGGAAGAAGATTATAGGAGTGGTGAAAATAAATGAAACGGAAAAGGTCAATTTATAGCAAAATATCAGACATAGCAATCAAGGCAGATTACGCATTTAATCAAAGAAAATCCTAATTTCCGCAATTATCGAAGAATCAAATCTTATTCAGATTATGAAAATTTTCTATTCCTTAAATTCTGGAAATCAATCGTGACTATGTCAAAAGATATGACGAATCTATATTTATTCATTTCACTCTTTTGTGATAACTTCACTTGTACTTTTCACAAAATCGAATTGTTTTATCTATATTACTCAATGATGATAAAACTCTAATTTTCAACTCATATGAGTCATGAAAACATACTTATTGTCATCCATGACCATCCCAATCAAATTTCGGGACAAAATTTATTTAACGGGTAGGTACTGTGACAATTCGAAAATTTTTGACCAAATTTAAACTTAATCTTTGTATGATTAACATTTTGAACACGATAAACAAAGTCTGTAAAACTGAATCTCAAATTTTTTGAACTATTTTCATATATTCAAATACCTTTCGGTTGTTCTCGACGATTCGCGAACAATTATATGTATATAGATACATATATATATATATATATACTATAACTTGAAAACGTAACAATGTATTAAATTTTTTTGATACCGTACATTAAACTTATTGGTTTAAATATTTATTTGAATATATATGATAAGTTGGAATATTAATTGTATGAATAACTTACGACGTATATTTAAAACGTGTTTATGAATGTTGAAAATATATATTAACTTGGTCATAAAACGATTTGTTATTATATATATATATGTATTAACAAATAGCGAGACAATGATTTATAGAAGTAAATGACCAAAACACTCGAAAGTTTAAGATACACTTTGAATGATATAGTTTATTGATAATTTAAGACTATATTTTGACAAAAGTACGAGTCACAAAACCTAATTTGCGAGTTTTCTAAGCGTACGAAAATGCGTTCGAGAAACCGGAACCGGGACATAAGTCGAGTGACAACGTACGAGTCATCGGAACGAAAATTACAAGTTAACTATGCACATGAATTTAATATAATATATAATTAATTATTTAAATTATATATATTATATATATTATATTTAATTATGTCGACAAACAAGAAAACAAAAAAATATGTGAGCTGGATCTGACGGCCATGCGATCGCATGAGAAATAGGCATAAAACCCATGCGATCGCATGGGCATCAGAATCAGGAATTATGGCTATAAATACCAGGTTTCTTGTGCATGTTTTTTTACACATATTACTCCGTAAGTATTTATTTATTATTATTATTATTATTATTATTATTATTATTATTATTATTATTATTATTATTATTATTATTATTATTATTATTATTATTATTATTATTATTATTATTATTATTATATTATTAAGATTATTATTATTATTAATCTTAATATTTTTACTAATATTATACATAAAATATTACGACGAGGTCATGAGCGTGTCACTTTCAAAACAAGCTTCAAACGGGATAGAACTAAGGAAATTATGGGTTATAGCTATGGAGGTTATGGGTAATGTTCATAGGTATTGTTCGCAAGTCAAACCTAGTATTTATCATCTCTGTTGCGTCTACGTACTTTTCTGCAATATTGAATCTCAATATTGATACGTGAGCATTCATATCTTATCTTTTATATATTAATAGTGTATACATGTCTAGTGCCCGAGTATATATTTATACATGCTTGTATGCTAAATTCGTCGTTAAACAGTTTATATTGAATCACGAATTAAATACATATATTACTGATAAAAGGTATATGATATGCATGTTTTTGGAAAGCTGGCGAAAAATCAATAACTTTTCATTTAGAAATCGCGTAATTTCGATGAACGAATCAAAAGATATGGTCAACTGAATTATGATTGACGTTAATTGGAATTGCTTTTGAATCTGCAATTAATATTTAAACAACTTGTTTGTAAGATTGATAAATTGGATTTTTGAATATTACCAACCGAGTAAATGAATCCTTATATAAGGTACGTCTCGTTTTGTTGAACTATTGTCAAAATTGACCTTTTGAAACGACTTTGGATAACTTTTGTAAGTCGATCTCGAGCATTAGGATTGTGATACACTATGACCAGACCTAGCTTGTTAAACATTTATTGACCAACATATGTTCTCTAGGTTGAGATCTACGGTTATTTGGGTATTCCGAGTTTCGGTCACATTTCGGTGAACAACTTTATGTGCTGCTAAGGTGAGTTTCATTTGCTCCCTTTTTAAATGCTTTTGCAATATATATATTTTTTTGCTGAGAATACATGCACTTTATTTTAAACAATGGACACTAGTACATACTAAATTCTATACTAAGTTTGAACCGAAAATCCCTTAGCATTGGTAACTAGTAACTGCCGGTTATAAGAACTGGTGGGCGCGAGTAGTAGTATATGGATCCATAGGGCTTGATATCCCCGTCCGAGCTAGAGCACTAGCCTTTTAACGGACGTATGCTATTTGAGAAGCATACACGTTGGTTTGCGTGTATTATTAAGATGATTATACAAAGGGTACAAATTATATATACGTTAAGTTTAGTTACCAGGGTGCTCAATTTCGTAGAATATTTTGATAAACGTTTCGGATGAAACAACTGAAATCTTGTGATCCACCTTTATATATAGATTATGCGAAACACTAAAACTATAAACTCACCAACCTTTGTGTTGACACTTGTTAGCATGTTTATTCTCAGGTTCCCTAGAAGTCTTCCGCTGTTTGCTTATATGTTAGACAAGCTATGTGCATGGAGTCTTACATGGCATATTTATCAAGAAAACGTTGCATTCACCAAATCATCACCATGTATCTTATTTTGACTGCATTGTCAACGGAATTACTGTTGTAAACTATTATTTACGGTGATTGTCTATATGTAGAAATCATCAGATGTCGAAAACCTTTGATTTAAATATTCATTTATGGTGTGCCTTTTTAAAAGAATGCAATGTTTACAAAACGTATCATATAGAGGTCAAATACCTCGCAATGAAATCGATGAATGACGTGTTCGTCCATATGGATTTGGAGCGATCGTCACAGCTGTTATCTTGGCCCAGTTGGCCGATGAAAATTATGTGGTTGGCGGGTGTTCAACGACTTGCACCAATGTCACAACTAATGAAAGCAATATTTGTTTTGGCATACGCTGTTGCCAAACAACATTTTCTGATAATTTACAGTCGTACACGATAGATCTTACTCACTTGAAAGTAGATGGAGGCGTGTCTTGTGTGTCTGCCTTTTTAGTGAGTAAGGATTCGTATGAACCTTGGAATGACCCATATCCTATGAGTGGTAAATTTTTTATCCCGATATCACTCGGGTGGAAATCAACAGAAATGATACCAACATGTTGGGAAAACGAACTTGAGAGGTGCTTTTGCGGTTTATGGCATGAAGGGAACCCGTATTTGCACTACTGATGTCGAACGAGGTGTATATAAAATAGTTATTATTTTACTAGGAAAAACTATTAAATACGATACAATTTTACACAAGATATTTATTTATTTATAGAATGGATATACTTAAACCTTGCTACAACACTTATAGGCAGTGTACCTAATCGTACAGTAGTGTAGTTTTTAGTAAGTCCGGTTCGTTCCACAGGGAAATCTTTAAACAAAGCTCAACGCTATATTAGTTTACTTTTATAAAAATACAAATATATATATAAGTAATATTATTATTATAAAGGGGGGTTTTTACCGTTTAATGACCGGTTTGTCGATTTTAAGACTTTAGTCGCAGTTAAAACCTAATGTAAAATATAAAATAAATACAAGACTTAAATTAAAGCGTAATGAAATTGCGAATAATAAAAGTGCGATAAAATAAACTTGCGATAATTAAAAAGTAAGATAATTAAAAGTGCGATAAAATAAAATAAATAAAAGTGCGATAATTAGAAGTGCAATTAAATATAAAATAAAGGGAATTAAATATGAAATAAAAGAATTATGCTTATTTAAACTTCCGTAATCATGATGTTTGACGTGTTGATTTTAGTTTTATGCCCATGGGTTAATTGTCCTTTGTCCTGGATTATTCAATATGTCCGTCTGGTTTTTGTCCATAACAGTCCATCAGTCATAAATATAAATTGCAAGTGTCCTTGTCAAATTATTATTATACCCGAAGATAAATATTCCAACTAATTGGGGATTCGAATTGTAACAAGGTTTTAATACTTTGTTTAATGAATACACCAGGTTATCGACTGCGTGTAAACCAAGGTTTTACTACTTTGTTAACAATTACACCAATTACCCTTGAATGTAATTTCACCCCTGTTTTAATTATTCTAGTGGCTATTAATCCATTCCCGTGTCCGGTTAAATGAACGATTATTCGTACATATAAATACCCCGCCCATCGTGTCCGATCGAGTTTATATGGTAATTTATAGGGACGCCCAATTGTAAATCTTTATATTAACATTAACAAACTTTCATTTAGTTAAACAAATATAAAGCCCATTATTAGCCCATAGTCTAGTTTCCACAAGTGTCGTTCTTTTGTCCAAACCCCAATTATGGTACAAAGCCCAATTACCCAATTTTAGTAATTAGCCCAACATCATGATTACTTCGTTTTAAATAAGCATAATAATAACTTAGCTACGAGACATTAATGTAAAAAGGTTGAACATAACTTACAATGATTAAAAATAGCGTAGCGTTACACGGACAGAATTTCGACTTACACCCTTACAACATTCGCTAACATACCCTTATTATTAGAATTATAATTAAAATTAAAATATAAATTATAAATATAAATATATTTACGTATGAAGAGGAAGAGAAAAAAGATATGTTTTTTGATCAGAATTCGGTTGGCTTTATAGCCAGACTTGAAAATTGGGGCTCCGCGACTCGCGGCAAAATGCCCCTAAAACTCCGCGAGTCGCGGAGAGGTATTTACAGCTCACACCCTTGGAGTTTCTTGCTGCCGACGGTTTTTATTATATATATATAATATATATATAATTAATATAATTAATTATATATTATATTATATTTATATACATAGTTAACTTGTAATTTTTAGTCCGTTGCGTCGAGCGTTAAGAGTTGACTCTAGTCCCGGTTCTGGATTTTCGAACGTCCTCGCGTACAATTTAATATCTTGTACTTTGCGTTTTGAATCTTGTACTCTTGTGATTTCGAGACGTTTCTTATCAATAATTGGAACCTTTTTGATTGTCTTTTGTACTTTTGAGCTTTTTGGTCGTTTGCGTCTTCAATTCGTCGAATCTGTCTTTTGTCTTCACCTTTTATTATTTAAACGAATATCACTTGTAAATAGAACAATTGCAACTAAAAGCTTGTCTTTCTTGAGGAATAATGCTATGAAATATATGTTCGTTTTTAGCATTATCAAATATTCCCACACTTGAGCGTTGCTTGTCCTCAAGCAATATCGTCTTGAAATACTAGAATCACTTCTTTATTCTTCACACTTTGTACATCAGTGATTTCTATACGGCGGTATAAACAATGGTAGTAACGATATGGTTTACAGTCCCACATGACTATAAAAATTTAGATCCATTAAGGAAATTGGATCTTTATGAAAACATTTGATCTTTTGAAAATTAAATCTAGTTTTTACCCTAGATAAGTTTTCCGGAATAACCCTTTACCGGTGTTTGCAAAATATTTGTGGGTTTGGTGGGTTTCAGATTTGAAAATTTTAGCTCAAAACTTGCGGTTTTGTGTCACCCACTTGCTAACCTTGTATTTGGAAAGCAACACGTCCAGTTTACTTGTTCCGTATATTACCTTTCGGCAAACTACCGTCCGGTTGTAAAGGAAAGCGTTGAACAAGCAACTGTTAAGGCAATGTCCCGTGACATGCTTTTGATTATGGTCTATAACGTGTCGGACGCAATTACTATCCTTGGTAGGAGCAATAGTAAAGCTCACCCTTATAATTTTTTGGTCTGGCACAAGGTCCTGTCTTTGACCATGCTATGCAACCACCGTTCTTACGGTTGACACCCGATTTAGTTCAGGTGACCTAATGAATTCCAGGTGAATTCCTAGGATTTTACGTTCAATGGTAATGAACGCATTGAAAATAGGGTTTTCAGAAAACAAATCGGTTTGTAATTTTGATCAAAATATTTTCTCGTTTAAGCTCGAGTTTAGATATCATTGAATTCCATGAGTTTGAATTCTCAATCTTTAAGGTCAATCTCAAGGATTGAGTAATATCAGGCTTAAAAGCTGATTTTTAATCTTTAAGGAGATTATCCTTTCTGGGGATCTGATTCATTAGTCTTATCAAGCTAATTTGCATGGCGCCCCCCCATTGTACGAGATAAATCCTTCTCATGGTTAGGATAAATCTGACCACTTGGCGACCCTGTTTAATGCTGAGGTCCGTGGATTTCCAGCTGATTTTAGTGATGACTTTTCTAGATTTTTCGTCAACCTACAGCTGGTCTGAACGACAACTTCATGACCTAAATCAAGAAGCGCGTGTCTTTTTCGGAAGACTTTACTTCCTTTTAATGATGGAATTGATTCATCGTGTAGATCCATCTCTTCTTTTCTTTCATTGGGTAAAACAGTTTAGTTTAGTCCAAAGCAAAAGTATTTTCAGTTATTTGTTACAAATATATGTGGCATATGTTTAAAATAACTTGGTAAATTTTCCCACACTTGGCTTTTTATTTTTCTTTTTATCGTCCTCTATTCCATTTTAAATGAATTTTAACATTTTAGTTTGTTTCTCAATTTATGTCCTTTCCGAGGTAACAATAATTTCGGTGTTAAAACCTAGTTTTATCGTTCATAAATATGTATAAACATGATTTTAATTCATTTAATTGAAAATTTTGAAAAATTTTACTAGAATTGGGTAGTCAGTATATAAGACTAGGGCTGTTCTTTTTTATCAGAGAGCACTAGATTCTAATACAACTACTGCTTTACTAGTATTTTTAATGGTAACCAAGTGTTTAATATAAAAATTTTAAAATCCGAAAGAATTTAATCCCTTCCCACACTTAAGATCTTGCAGTGCCCTCATTTGCAAGAAATCAGTAACAAATTATATTATTGAGGGTGATTTGTGTGAAAATGATTAAATTTTTACCAAAGTTTCCAAATATATTGGCGTTTGTTTGCTGAATGATAAATGGTGCACATCATTTGTTCATTCCGTCTTGTTGTTATTTCACATGTATTTTGCATCTTGTCGTCAAAATTAGTTGCTTTTGCTGAACTTAATGCCAGTCTTTGAAAATGCGTTGTTTTACCCTGTTTTGTACATAAGATAAACTGCAAACATATATACATATTTTTGAAGTTTGGTTTATTACCCCACATTCAAAAATTATTAAAATCTAAGAATAAAAGTTAGATAATTATAAAAATGATTACAATATTAACAAAAATATTAAATGTATCAATAATTACAAATTACAAAATAATAAAAAATAATAAGTAAACTAAGGATGATATTGGTACCAATAGGGGTTCCAGGCATAACCATACGTGCTATAGAATGCTTCGGCAGGGTTATACGTAGGATATGGTGGCTGCATCTCTATCGACCAAGGAGGGAAGACGGGTTTCGGTGTAGGAATATAGTTTCTACCTATATGTTGGCAATGCGCTATGATCTGGTTCTGATGAACTTGCCAATCTTCAAATGCTCTCTGTCTAGCATTTTCGTATTCCTGAGAAGCTATAAACCTATGCATTTCTTGCATCTCATTCCCCCCTCCTACATTACCTTGTTCCTGGTTTCTCTCTACCTGTGGATGTCTACCATTGTATCGTACTGCGGCGTTATTTCGCCGCTTCAAAACTTTTGCACCATGGTATACATTTAAACCTATAGTGTCGCGGGGTTCCGGCTCTTCTACTAATAATCCCCCCCGACTTATATCCACACCGAGATATTCACCAATCAAAGTAATAAAAATACCACCTCCTATTATGCTATGTGGACGCATCCCCCGAACCATAGCTGATAAATAATAACCCACACAATATGGTATACTTACAGCGCTGTGTGGGTCTCGAATACACATATGGTAAAACAAATCTTGTTCATTTACCTTTTCTTTGTTTTTACCCCTTTGTGTAATCGAATTAGCTAAAAACCTATGTATTACTCTTAATTCGGCTCTATCTATATCCAAATAAGAGTAGTTTCCCCCTTTGAAACGGTGATGGCTTGTCATTTGACTCCACACACCGTGTGTATCAAAATTCTCATCTATCTTTCTACCGTTTAGTATCAATCCTCTACAATCGGCAGACGCTAATTCCTCAGGCGTATATATACGTAAAGCCTGAGCCATGTCCAGTAAAGACATGTGGCGCATCGAACCGCCTAACAAAAATCTAATAAAAGAACGATCGGTTAAACTAGCTACCCGATCATTCAACTCTATACTACATAACAACTCTTCACACCATACTTTATATACAGGTCTGCGTATGGTGAATAAACATATCCAGTCATTAAAAGAAGAATTACCATACCTCTGTACCAGTAATTCCCTAATTGGCCCGGCCAATTCTACAGCTTCCAAGGGTCCCCATTCTATGACCCTCGGTACCTCAACAACCTTGGAATGAAGAGTATGCAAACCCCGTTGATATTTTGGATAATCTATCCAAAGTCTGTCAAATCTCAGGTTCGGGTGCAACTGTTCCAAGTGCATATCTGAAAAGGTCATGACTGGATGAGGTACATCCTGCTTGTAGTAGTTATCTACCTCCTGTTGTTCCAAGTTCTCAGCAGGAGCATGGCGGGCTTGGGATGAAGATTCACCCCTTTCATTCTGCAAAACACATCAAACACAAATTTTGTGCATCCAAATATGCATTAGTGTCAGCAAAATCATCAATCAAAATAATTACAATGACATTATCAATTTATATCAAACTTAAGCTTATTTTCACATTTTTATCAAATCTACACTTTTTCAAATAAGCATATACGAAAATTTTCGCCAAGTTCATAAGCATTCAACTCAAATAACATGTCAAAATAATCATTACTAGCAAATAAACAACTCTCAAATGGCATTATCTTTCAAAAGTCAAGTTCATGAATTTTGGACTTGAAAAAGTCCACTTTAATTCTCAAAATCATGTTTAGGCTCAAAGTTTGGATCATTTAACTACCTAGACATGTTACACTACTCAATTTAGCAACAATTCATGACAAAAATCGGCCATAACCTGTTTATATCAAAAAGCCCCAAATTGCTCAAGAACACAAACCCTAGATTATTCAAAATTTGAAGTTTAAGGCTTCTAATCATGTTAAACAGCATCAATCTAGGTTATACAAGCATAATACATAAACAATTTAAGTCTAATTACACTAAAAAGCATCAAAATCAAATTGGGGGAAAATAGCTCAAGAACACTAAAATTCGAATTAAATGGTGTTTAGGTGTAGAAATATACCGTTTTTCTTGAGTAGTTCTTAGATATCATCCTTCTCAACATGATTTTAGCAAAAAATTTGGTGATTAACGGTTAAAAATTGAGATTTTTGGGGGTGATTTTCGGTGGTTTTCGGGTTCTTTTTCGCAGTATTTTTCTGTGTTTTTGTTTGTGGGAGTGAACTGATCGTTTCAGCTGTTTTATTTTTTTTTTCTGTAATTTGGTCCCTCCGCGAGTCGCGGAGGTTTTGTACTTCAAACTCCGCGAGTCGCGGAGTTTACCTTTTTTTTTTTTTTTATAATCTTTAACTTATAAAACAATTAAGAAATTAATTTTAAAATTTTGTTTCCCTTGTTAATTAGGACGAGGTCGTTTCGGATCGATGTCCTAGTCCGTCCCTCGACAAAATTTTAAAATTTGTCTTTTTGTAGCGATTGTTTTAAAAGCTAAGATTTTTTTTTTTTTTTGGGTTTTTTTTTAATGTTTTTGGCATACTTTAAATCAATAAGATTAAAAATAATGATAATAAAAGTTCTCGTCCCTTCCTCGGGTAAAGCAATTTCGGTTCAAAGACCTAGTCTTCAACTTACGATGAATTTTAAAAATCATATTCTTAACTTAATGAGATAAAGTAAATTTTTGTTTTTAAATTCACACAACTTAAATATAAAATTCAAAATTAAAAATTAAAAATTAAAAATTCACACCAAACTCAAAATTTAAAATGCATAAAATTAAAAATTAATATTTTAAAAATTCACACCAAACTTAATTTAAAAATTTATAAATTCATACCACACTTATATTAATTTTTCAAATATTTACAATTTTAAATATATTGTTTTTACAAAGTTTACAATATTAATTTAAGATTTAAATATTAATTTTAAAAACATGGTAAAAAAATAAATTAAAAATCTTTTTGTCTTTTTATCCCACTTTAATCAATCAAATATTATCAAAAATATGCGCCCCTCTTTTCGGTAAAGTAATTTCGGTTCCAAGACCTAATTTAACTCATGACGAATTTTTGAAATATTTTGGGTTGATTGTTTAAAGATATTTATACCTTAAGAATAAACGTTAAATTTCGCAGTGATGTAATAAATTTTTGAATGATATCAATAATTTCGGTCGCCAAACCTAATTTTATTCAATACCAATTTAATACTTTTTAGCGAACAAATTAGCGTTTATTATCAAAAGGTTAAAAATAAAAATAAAAATAAAAACTGTACAGACATACCTGTGAAATAGATTTCTTAGTTATATGATCTATTATATTCATAAGATAGTCGGTTTAATTGATTTTCCATGGCTGCATAGGCGTAACCTCGAGCATTCATTGTCTTTTCTTCTAAACATATGAACGGTCCGTCTCTGCATAAAGTAACAAATTCGGTATTTGAATAGGTTTGATTATTTGAACATTTACCTCCATGTGACCATTTTCCGCATTTGTGACATCGTTCTAAGTGTCGTGCTCTTCTTTTCGCTGCGGATTTTGATTTTCCTTTACCAAATTGTAACTTATTATCTTCGCATCTGGATCCTTTTCTAACTCCGTCCATTCTTTCTCTGATTACTGATACTAATTCGCTCGGTAGTATGTCATTATTTCTTTTAGTGATCAAAGCGTGTAGCATTAGACCATGGTTTAATTCACAGGCAGTCTTCATTTTGTAAAAACCTAAAAAAAATAAAAATTCAGAATGGGGGGAGAAGACTAGTTCTTTAGGGTCTGCTAGGGAAAGACCATACGTGTTCCATTTTTGAGAACTACACGAAAACAGACAATCTAACTCTAACAGAAATACATATTATCCTTTAAAGACTTGATTCTCCCCACACTTAGTTAGCTGTGGTGTCGAAATTGTGATTAACTTCGTTGTCGACTTCCATCGGACCATGTATGTAATGTTTAACTCTGTGACCATTAACTTTAAATTCAATCCCATTTGAATTTATTAATTCTATCGTTCCGTATGGGAAAACTCTTTTGACTATGAATGGTCCAGACCATCTTGATTTCAATTTTCCAGGAAATAGCTTGAATCGTGAATTGAAAAGAAGAACTCTGTCTCCTTCTTTGAATTCTTTTGAACTTCTGATTCTTTTATCATGCCATTTCTTCGTTCTTTCTTTAGAGATTAACGAATTTTCGTATGCTTCATGTCTTAATTCTTCTAATTTGTTTAGTTGACTTAATCGTAGACGTCCAGCTTCATGTAAATCAAGATTACATGTCTTCAAAGCCCAAAATGCTTTGTGTTCAATTTCTACTGGAAGATGACATGCTTTTCCATAAACAAGTCTAAAAGGTGTGGTTCCAATTGGAGTTTTGTAGGCTGTTCTAAAAGCCCAGAGTGCATCCTCCAATTTAATGGACCATTCCTTCGGATTTGATCCTACGGTTTTCTCTAGAATACGTTTTAAAGCTCGGTTGGTATTTTCAACTTGTCCACTTGTTTGTGGATGATATGCGGTGGAGATTTTATGAGTTACTCCATATCTTTTAAGAACTTTCTCAAGTTGATTATTACAGAAATGAGTACCCCGATCACTTATTAAAGCTTTCGGTGTTCCAAACCTTGCAAAAAGACGTTTTAAAAAGTTGACTACAACTCGTGCATCATTAGTTGGGAGAGCTTGTGCTTCCGCCCATTTAGATACATAATCAATGGCTACGAGTATATATAGATTATTATGAGATTTTGGAAATGGACCCATAAAGTCAATACCCCAAATGTCAAATACTTCACATACTTGGATGACATTTTGTGGCATTTCATCACGTTGACTTATTTTTCCGGCCCTTTGACATGCATCACAGGATTTGCAAAGAAGGTGTGCGTCTTTGTAAATTGTAGGCCAATAGAATCCAGCTTCATAAACTTTTCTTGCTGTTAGTTGAGGCCCATAATGCCCTCCTGTTGGTCCTGTGTGACAATGGTTTAAAATTTTACTAGCTTCATCTCCAAATACACATCGGCGTATTATTCCATCGGGACAACTTTTAAACAGATGTGGATCTTCCCAGAAATAGTGTTTTATATCACTGAAGAATTTCTTTCGTCTTTGGTACGATAATCCTTTTTCAAGGAATCCACAAACTAAGTAGTTTGCATAGTCTGCAAACCATGGGATTTCTTTATAATCTATTTTCAATAGATATTCATCAGGAAAGTTGTCTTGTATGGCCGATTCATTCAGAACTTCTAATTCGGGATTTTCAAGACGAGAAAGATGATCAGCGGCGAGATTTTCTGCTCCTTTTTTATCTCGGATTTCAATATCAAACTCTTGTAAGAGTAAGATCCAACGGATTAATCTTGGTTTAGCATCTTGTTTTGAAAATAGGTATCTAAGAGCAGAATGGTCGGTATAGACCACCGTTTTTGCTAGAACTAGATATGATCGAAATTTGTCAAAAGCAAAGACAATAGCAAGGAGTTCTTTTTCAGTAGTTGTATAGTTCGTTTGTGCTCCTTGTAATGTCTTACTAGCATAATATATAGGTTGAAATCGTTTTTCAATCCTTTGTCCTAAAACGGCTCCCATTGCAAAATCACTTGCATCGCACATTAATTCAAATGGTAGATTCCAATTTGGTGTTATCATGATCGGCGCATTAGTGAGTTTTTCTTTAAGAATATTAAAAGATTTGATACACTCATCTGAAAAGATGAATGGCGCATCCTTTTCTAGGAGTTTATTCATAGGAGTGGCAATTTTTGAAAAATCTTTTATGAAACGTCGGTAAAAACCGGCATGCCCTAGAAAACTCCTAACTCCTCTAACATTTGTGGGATGTGGAAGTTTAGCAATTACATCTACTTTTGCTCTATCCACTTCAATTCCTTCTTTTGAAATTTTATGTCCAAGAACGATGCCTTCTTTAACCATGAAATGGCATTTCTCCCAATTAAGTACTAGATTTGATTTTTCGCATCTAATTAGCATTCGTTCCAGATTAACTAGACATGATTTAAATGTATCACCGAAGACTGAAAAGTCATCCATGAATACTTCCATGCATTCTTCTATCATGTCGTGAAAAATCGCCATCATACACCTTTGAAAGGTTGCAGGGGCGTTACAAAGTCCAAATGGCATGCGTTTGTAAGCAAAAGTACCATAAGGGCACGTGAATGTGGTTTTCTCTTGGTCCTCGGGTGCTATTGGAATTTGAAAATATCCGGAAAATCCATCTAGAAAACAATAGTAACTATTTCCGGCTAATCTTTCCAACATTTGATCTATGAAAGGTAAGGGAAAGTGATCTTTTCTGGTGGCGTCATTTAATTTTCTATAATCAATACATACACGCCATCCTGTTACAGTCCTAGTAGGAATAAGCTCATTTTTCTCATTTGTGATGACAGTCATGCCACCCTTCTTAGGCACGCATTGAACTGGGCTTACCCATGGACTATCAGAAATTGGATATATCAAACCTGCATCTAGCAGCTTAATAATCTCTTTTTTAACTACATCTTGCATATTAGGATTTAGTCTTCGTTGGCGTTGCACATACATTTTATGACCTTCTTCCATAAGGATTTTATGTGTGCAATACGAAGGACTTATTCCTTTAATATCATGAATCTTCCATGCAATGGCTGGTTTATGAGCTTTCAACACAGAAATGAGTTGTGATTTCTCATTTTCAGTAAGAGAAGACGATATTATTACAGGTAATTCAGATTCACCATGTAAATAAGCGTATTCCAAATGGTTTGGAAGTGGCTTTAACTCTAATTTCGGAGGTTCTTCTATCGATGATTTATATCGATATCTGTCTTCTTCTTTTAGCATTTGAATTTCTTCTGTTGTTGGTTCATATCCATTAGCTATAAGTGTAGCTAACATTTCAGCTTCATCAATTGGTTCATTTCCTTCTCCTAAAGAACATTCTCCCGTTCCTTGTAATTCTGGAAATTCTTCTAATAATTCTGCATGTGCATCTATAGTTTGAATATAATAACATGTATCATCTGCAGATTGTGGTTGTTGCATTGCTCTATCAACTGAAAAGGTAACACTCTCATCCTCTATACTTAGGGTCAGTTTCTTACCGAACACGTCTATCATTGCTTTAGCCGTGTTTAAGAATGGTCTTCCTAATATGAGAGGAACTTGAGAATCTTCTTCCATGTCCAGAACAACAAAATCTACTGGAAATACTAAAGTACCAACTTTAACTAGCATGTTCTCCATTATCCCTCTAGGATATTTTATTGATCTATCGGCTAGTTGTATGCTTATTCTGGTTGGTTTTAATTCTCCAAGGTCTAGTTTAGCGTATAGTGAATACGGCATTAGATTTATACTAGCACCTAAGTCTGCCAATGCTTCTATTGAACTAAGACTACCCAGAAAACATGGAATTGTGAAACTTCCTGGATCAGATAGTTTTTCTGGTATCTTATTCAACAGCACTGCTGAACAATTAGCATTCATAGTGACAGCCGAGAGTTCTTCCATTTTCTTTCTATTCGTGATTAGATCTTTCAAGAATTTAGCATATCTTGGCATTCCTGAAATCACATCAATGAAAGGAAGATTTACATTTATCTGTTTAAACATATCCAAGAATTTGGATTGCTCGGCTTCAAGTTTTTCCTTCTTCATTTTACTCGGATAAGGAAGTGGTGGTTGGTATGGTTTAACATAAGGTTTATCCTTAACTGTGTTATCTTCATTAACCTTTTCAACTACCGGTTCTTGTTCCTTATCTTGATCAGGTTGTGGTTCTTGTGGAGTAGGAATAGTTTCATCAGAAGTTACAGGTATTTCAGGTGGTTTAAGTGTTGTACCACTTCTTGTGGTAATAGCTTTAGCTGTTTCATTCCGGGGGTTAGCATTTGTGTCGCTTGGTAAACTTCCCGGTTTTCTTTCACCTATTAACCTTGCTAGGTTACTTACTTCTTGTTCTAGATTTTGAATAGAAGCTTGTTGATTTCTAAATGCTTGAGCATTTTGTTCATTTGTTTGTTTCTGAGATGTGAAAAACTGCGTTTGAGTTTCAACTAGCTTCGTCATCATATCTTCTAAATTCGGCTTTTTATCATCGGTTTGTTGTGGTGGTTTGTTTTGAAAATTAGGTCTTTGCTGATTATAAGTATTATTGGATACTTGTTGATTGCTAGGACCTTGTTGGTTATTGTATGGAATATTTCGGTTATAATTCTGGTTTTGATTGTAAATCGGTCTTGGCGGTTGATAATTATTCTGATAATTATTTCCAGGCCTTTGGTTTATGTATGAAATATTCTCTCTTTGTTCCATTGTTAATTCAATACTGAGACAATCTTTTGTTAAATGTGGTCCTCCACACTGCTCACAACTAATTCGTATAGAGTGAATATCCTTAGTCATCTTTTCCATTCGTCTCTCGAAAGCATCTATCTTTGCGGAAATGGAATCTAAGTCATGGCTAGAATCGACTCTAGCTGCTTTAGATGATCTAATGATGTCTTTTTCTTGGTGCCACTCATGTGAGTGGGAAGCAGTGTTATCAATAATTTTGTAAGCATCAGTTTCGGTTTTCTTCATAATAGAACCACCAGCTGCTATATCTATGTCTTTCCTTGTAGTGATGTCGCATCCTTGGTAGAATATTTGTACTATTTGACAGGTGTCTAAACCATGTTGCGGACATCCTCTTAACAATTTTCCATATCTTGTCCACGCCTCATATAGAGTTTCATTTGGCTTCTGTGTGAACGTAACAATTTCTGCTTGAAGTCTTACGGCTTTAGATGCAGGAAAGAATTGTTTAAGAAATTTGTCAATTAAAACGTCCCATGTATCGATCGCCCCTTCAGGTAACGATTCCAACCAATCTTTCGCTTCTCCCTTTAAAGTCCAGGGAAATAACATGAGATATATCTGTTCATCCTCCACTTCTCGGATTTTAAATAGTGTGCAGATCCTATTAAAGGTACGTAGATGTTCATTTGGATCTTCCTTCGGCGCACCACTAAATTGGCATTGATTAGTCACCATGTGTAAAATTTGTCCTTTGATTTCATAATCTGGCGCATTAATGTCTGGATGAGTAATTGCGTGACCTTGGCCAGTGCGTTTAGCTCTCATTCGGTCTTCCATACTTAAAGGTTCCAGATTCTCCATAATTGAATTTGTTGAATCGGTATCACTAGATGCTTCAGATTTAATGGTTCGTTCCTCAACAATCTCTGTTTGAATGATTGGTGGTTCCGGAGGAAAGTTTAGTGGTTCAGGATCTATGAACCGTTCCTGAATATTTTCTGGATTCTCAATTGTGAGGTTGGGTTCAAAAAATGGATTATCGGAAATTTGAACTGAAGTACTTGGTCGACTGGATGACGATTCTAAAGAAAAATCAACGGCGGTTATATTTGTTAAACGATGTCTTGATCGAGTTACAGGTGGTGAACGTACAAAAGGTGATGAACGTCTTGCTCGGTGCATTCACAGAATATCCTATTAGTTTTTAAAAGGAAAGAAAAATTATAATAAGTTATCCAATCAATAGACTTTTCTGATTTTGCCCACGTTTCGAATAGCCAAAAGATGCAGCAGAGGGGCAGGATTCGTTTGGTCTCAATATAATTGAGGACTGTTTGGCTCCAATAACCCGGTCCACGTACAAATCCAACTATTACTACGAACCAGAAAATTTTGATGTCTATTAATTTAACCACTCAAAATAAATTTTCGTAATTTTAAGAAATTTAGATAAGAAGTAGAATAAAAATCTATGTCCTAAAAACTAGAATGGCGAGAAATAAGAAAGAAAAAGATTGCGCGTCGAAAAATGTCGAAAAAGAAAAAATGGTTGAAAAATAAAAGGTGACGGAAAAATAAAAGAAACTTATAAAAACTTAAAAATATTTAACTAATTTAACCTTATTACTACAACTAACTTAAAATTATAATCGCAAATTGAAATTACTAATTGGAATGATAATTGATACATAGTAAAAGGTCTAAAAATATTAAAGCTTACAAGGAAAAACTAAATCCCAAATGGAAATAACTTAAAAAGAAACTAAAACTTAAAAAGGCGTCGCAAAATTCTAAAGCACCTAATTCTTAGTCTAAAGAAAAAGCACTTAAGGAATTCTACGGCAAAGCCTAAAAATCTAGGAGTAAAAATAACTATAGCAAAAACTAAGTTTAAAATTAAATATGAGCTAAAAAAATACAAATATTACGCTACAACGATTAAAAAGGTACAAAATATAAAAATATACAAAAAGTTGTAAAAAGTACAATTTTTATAAAAATATTATTTTTATATTATTTATTTAATAAAACTATTAATTTTACAATTTAATAAAACTAATTTAACTAAAATATATAAATAAAAAGTAAAAGTAAAATTAAAACTAATAATAATAATAATAGTAATTAGGTTTTAATAATAATAATAATTAAAAATAACCCGTAATCAATGCTTGATTAGGGTTTTTGTCCGTGTGTCAGAAGCCCTCCGCGAGTCGCGGCAAAGAGAGAAGAAAACCCCGCGAGTCGCGGGGATCCAGAATTCAGTTGACAGGTTTTACTTTTTACGCGTTTTTCTTTATTTTATTTTTTTTTTTTTTTTATTTTATGTTTTCTGTTTTTTATATTTAAATAAACGATTTTAAAATAAAACTTATATTTTTATAAACTAAAATAGAAATAAAGAAACTTATAAAACTTAAATATTTACAAAATCTTAAAAATACATATATTTTTGTTTTTCTTTTTATATTTTTGAATAATTAAAACGTATTTTTACAAAAGCGAATTTTTAATAAAAGTAACTAAAAATCTTTTTTTTTTTTTTATTAGCGTTGCGCTTCCGGCTTTTAAGATAGTTCCCCGGCAGCGGCGCCAAAAATACTTGATGTCGAACGAGGTGTATATAAAATAGTTATTATTTTACTAGGAAAAACTATTAAATACGATACAATTTTACACAAGATATTTATTTATTTATAGAATGGATATACTTAAACCTTGCTACAACACTTATAGGCAGTGTACCTAATCGTACAGTAGTGTAGTTTTTAGTAAGTCCGGTTCGTTCCACAGGGAAATCTTTAAACAAAGCTCAACGCTATATTAGTTTACTTTTATAAAAATACAAATATATATATAAGTAATATTATTATTATAAAGGGGGGTTTTTACCGTTTAATGACCGGTTTGTCGATTTTAAGACTTTAGTCGCAGTTAAAACCTAATGTAAAATATAAAATAAATACAAGACTTAAATTAAAGCGTAATGAAATTGCGAATAATAAAAGTGCGATAAAATAAACTTGCGATAATTAAAAAGTAAGATAATTAAAAGTGCGATAAAATAAAATAAATAAAAGTGCGATAATTAGAAGTGCAATTAAATATAAAATAAAGGGAATTAAATATGAAATAAAAGAATTATGCTTATTTAAACTTCCGTAATCATGATGTTTGACGTGTTGATTTTAGTTTTATGCCCATGGGTTAATTGTCCTTTGTCCTGGATTATTCAATATGTCCGTCTGGTTTTTGTCCATAACAGTCCATCAGTCATAAATATAAATTGCAAGTGTCCTTGTCAAATTATTATTATACCCGAAGATAAATATTCCAACTAATTGGGGATTCGAATTGTAACAAGGTTTTAATACTTTGTTTAATGAATACACCAGGTTATCGACTGCGTGTAAACCAAGGTTTTACTACTTTGTTAACAATTACACCAATTACCCTTGAATGTAATTTCACCCCTGTTTTAATTATTCTAGTGGCTATTAATCCATTCCCGTGTCCGGTTAAATGAACGATTATTCGTACATATAAATACCCCGCCCATCGTGTCCGATCGAGTTTATATGGTAATTTATAGGGACGCCCAATTGTAAATCTTTATATTAACATTAACAAACTTTCATTTAGTTAAACAAATATAAAGCCCATTATTAGCCCATAGTCTAGTTTCCACAAGTGTCGTTCTTTTGTCCAAACCCCAATTATGGTACAAAGCCCAATTACCCAATTTTAGTAATTAGCCCAACATCATGATTACTTCGTTTTAAATAAGCATAATAATAACTTAGCTACGAGACATTAATGTAAAAAGGTTGAACATAACTTACAATGATTAAAAATAGCGTAGCGTTACACGGACAGAATTTCGACTTACACCCTTACAACATTCGCTAACATACCCTTATTATTAGAATTATAATTAAAATTAAAATATAAATTATAAATATAAATATATTTACGTATGAAGAGGAAGAGAAAAAAGATATGTTTTTTGATCAGAATTCGGTTGGCTTTATAGCCAGACTTGAAAATTGGGGCTCCGCGACTCGCGGCAAAATGCCCCTAAAACTCCGCGAGTCGCGGAGAGGTATTTACAGCTCACACCCTTGGAGTTTCTTGCTGCCGACGGTTTTTATTATATATATATATAATATATATATAATTAATATAATTAATTATATATTATATTATATTTATATACATAGTTAACTTGTAATTTTTAGTCCGTTGCGTCGAGCGTTAAGAGTTGACTCTAGTCCCGGTTCCGGATTTTCGAACGTCCTCGCGTACAATTTAATATCTTGTACTTTGCGTTTTGAATCTTGTACTCTTGTGATTTCGAGACGTTTCTTATCAATAATTGGAACCTTTTTGATTGTCTTTTGTACTTTTGAGCTTTTTGGTCGTTTGCGTCTTCAATTCGTCGAATCTGTCTTTTGTCTTCACCTTTTATTATTTAAACGAATATCACTTGTAAATAGAACAATTGCAACTAAAAGCTTGTCTTTCTTGAGGAATAATGCTATGAAATATATGTTCGTTTTTAGCATTATCAACTACCAATGTGAAGGTATGGTATGCAATCTTGTGTTCTTTCTACTTTGTGTTTTACAGGAAACTAAGATAGCCTACTGGTTAAGTATCGATTTGTTATTCGATTCAACGTCGTCCGAAGAAGAGGAAGAAATCCAACCAAGAACTCGTTTTCAAAGACAACCACGACGTTTTTTAAATAGAGATCGTGAAGCAGCGGGTCAATTATTGTGGAACGATTACTTTTGTGAAAATCCGACGTTTCCAGACGACATTTTCGGATGCGTAAAGTTTTATTTCTCCGTATCAAAGACGGTATTCTTCAACACTCTTATACTCCTAATGCCCCCGATCATTTTACTTTTTTCCAACAACGTCCGGATGCACTTGGACGTCTTGGTTTCTCAACTATTCAAAAAATAACTTGCGCGTTACGGCAATTGTCGTATGGGACGGCCGCGGATATATTTGATGAATATATTAAAATGGCGGAAAAAACGGGTTATGTTACTTTAAATAATTTTTGCAAGTGTATAATTGACTTATATGGGCGGGAATATTTGAGGAAACCTAATGCAACTGACATTGCTCGGTTGTACTCGGCGCACGAGGAGAAACATGGTTTCAAGGGAATGTTGGGTAGTATTGACTGTATGCATTGGGCATGGAAAAATTGTCCCGTTGCATAGAAAGGTCAATATACGAGAGGTGATCACGGTCACCCGACGATCATGCTTGAAGCGGTTGCTTCATACAATATGTGGATATGGCATGCGTTTTTTGGGATGGCGGGTTCAAACAATGACATTAATGTGTTAAATCATTCTCCGTTGTTTGATTCCCTTCGTATGGATAGAGCCGCACCTTCACCGTTTGAAGTAAACGGAAACCAGTATCCCTTTGGTTACTACTTGGCGGACGGGATATATCCCGATTGGACAACACTAATAAAGGGGTATACGACTCCTATTGAAGAGCCTAGAAAAAAATTTACTAAATTTCAAGCGAGTGCTAAAAAGGATGTTGAGCGTACATTTGGTGTTTTACAAGGTCGGTTTGCGATTTTAAAAACACCGGCACGAGTTATGAGTGTTAATAAGATGAGAAGGATAATGTATAGTTGTATTGTTATGCACAACATGATACAAGAAGATAACGGGTTTGCGTTAAGTACTTGGGAACAAGAATGGTTAGATAAACCCGAAAACCGGCCTCGTCGCAATATTCGGAGAAGGGTCAAAGATCGTCGATCACGAGAGAAAGAGATTCGCGATCGAGACGTGCACGATCAACTTCGTGAAGATTTAACGGCTCATATTTGGAACCTCCCGCCAAACTTTCGCTCGATGCATAACTAGTGTTTTTTTTTAATAATGTACTGTAATGTTTTTTTTTTTTTTTTTTTTTTTTTGGGTGTATTTTTTTTTAATTATAATGTTTTTTTTTTAAATAATTAATGTACTTTTGTCTAATTAATTTTATATTTTGTATTAAACAAAATAAAAAATAATTTAAAAACAATAAAAAAAAGAAAAAGGAAATGCCACGTCACAGGCTTACCAAGACAAAAGCCCCCCATTACAACTCCCCCCCAAAATGTCATGGCTCAGTCACAGTTTTTCTCCAAAAAGTGCAACTCTACCACTTCACGTCACAGTCACCATTATCTATGGTCTTATAATTATAACTATAAATAAATTGAAATCTTCTATAGTTTCTATTAAATCCCTATAATGATGATGTCATTATTAGGCCAATTTATTTGTTAAAAAAAATTCAAAAAATAAAAGAAAAAAATCTAGACATGGTGGGTGATGTCATTAATCTAAATAATTTTAAATTAAAATTAAATCTTATTAATTAATTATTATTATTATTAAATCTTATTAATAATTATTTTAATTATTAAAATTAAATAATTTTGAATTATTTTAATTAATTATTTTGAACTAATTACGAGAAGGTATAAAAGCTAGACAGAATTCTAAATTTATATTTTAATTTACACTTTTAAATAAAATGATAACCAATATTATCTCTTATGATTGGATGTGTATTGTTTAATATGCATTTTAGGTGTTTGATGCAATGTTCAGCTGGCGAGTTTCTTAGTCGGACTATGTTGTTTCACGGGTCATTAAACTAAATGAATTTAGCATTTACGTTCACTTAATACCTAAAACATATCGTTAAACTGTTTCGTTTAAACAAACTCGTAGTTTCACGGGTCATTTCACTAGTAACATACTATATCACAAAGTCAATACTACTCATGTATAGTTACTGTTCCTTTTAGATTGAATTGTCCTTCCACAATGAAAAAAATCATTACTTGATTACTTAAGCATACTAAAAATAAATTGGGATTTATGTTTGGTACGACGGAGTAATAATATATCTTATATGTTACGGAGTACATAGAAATAAATAAATTGGGATTAATGCAGAGAATACACTTGAAATCTATATGAAATTTATTAATATCACGTCATCTCACACTTCAGTTAAAACTAAAATCACGTTGACAATTTAAAATATTTTTTTAAAAATGGGCAAACTCACATAACTTATAGTCTTTGACTCTTTGTTATCTATGGACGACAACACTTTAGATCTCTCTATATCTCTCTATATGCAACTTCTATTCCATATATAGGCTTATACAGTGGTAAATCTTCGATCAAATTTAATGCCCTTGATATATTAGGATTAAACCTTAAAACACTTCAAGTTCTTGATTTTTAAGTTTTGTGAAATTTCTGATAATATTCCTTTTAGTGTTGGCAATTCGTCCAATCTTAATGAATTGTATTTATTTGATAACTCCCTCACTGCAAGCAATCCATCTAGTTTGGGTCAGTTATCATGTACTATCATCTTTCAACACAATAAACCTGAATCTTCGTATGCAATTACATTGACATCTTTGTTGTTCGCACATACTTTATTTGAGGATATCTAGATAATGTTTTAAGAGTTTGACATAATAAACCTGAATCTTCCATGTTGCCGGTGTTGTTGACTTGGTTGACATCGGAAAACGAACGTTTGTTGGGGTTTCTCTCGGGGTCGTATTGTCTGCCCGAACGGTAATTGGTACTTACTCGATGAACCTGTTTGGGTTTTTCGGACACGAGATTTTTTCTTGGTTTGCAGGCCTCGGTTAGGTGTTCTCGGATTGCCCGGTGAACGTTTTGGTTATGCGGTTCTCGAGGAGTAACAGACTTGGGATTGGATTCGGGATCGAGTTTATATATGTTTATTTTAGGTTTTTGTTCGGTGGTTGTTACTTGTCTGTATTTTCATTTCACAATTACAACTCGGCTCGCTCTGCTTTCAATTTGTCGTCTAGGTAGTATAGGACGCACAAAGCGAGTGTCAATGTTGTAATCTCACTACAGATCTGCATGATCTGCAATGTTGTACCACCGGTTCTTTGAACATTTTACTTATATATATATATATATATATATATATATATATATATATATATATATATATATATTCGCTAAAAAAATCTGATTGTATTATTAATATATGTTATTTATGTTTAATTAAAGTTTTTTATCTCATTTTAAAAATTTTAGGCAAAAAATGG
Organism: Rutidosis leptorrhynchoides; assembly: GCF_046630445.1. Classification (NCBI taxonomy): domain Eukaryota; kingdom Viridiplantae; phylum Streptophyta; class Magnoliopsida; order Asterales; family Asteraceae; genus Rutidosis; species Rutidosis leptorrhynchoides. Next base: position 60,777,050 of record NC_092340.1, on the reverse strand, counting down.
GTCTTGAATCGTATTGTTGTGTTATGTTTATTGAGGTATCTCAATCTCAACTAGTGATTAGGTTTATTGAACTAGCTTAATTATTGTTAAACTAGTTAATTTGATTTTAAATGAAGTTACCTTTCTTTTTAAATTATTTTATCTATGTACAGTTCTGTTGATTGAAGTTAACTTCGTTAGCTATTATCTATTTTAGCTTACCTTGTTAGTTGGTGGAATTGATTGCTCGTTGATATATTAACAGCCTCGGTTTGATCTTTATGTAAGTTAATCGTGTTCGTTGAAATAGATACGTTGTGTTTGGATTCTGTTTATCTGTACCAGGTTACTGATAAGCACATTTTTTAAGTATTTTGATGCGAATAGTACTTATGCTTACCCGGTTTTAATGTTTTTAGAAGGATGGTGAGATTAGGCGTTTAAAATAAGCAGTTTAAGATTTCTCATGTGCCTTATGAATGGAGTACGATTTAACTCTCCAATCAGCAGTTACTTTCACTATAGTTTCGATAGTGTTTTGTGCCTTCATTTATCTAGTGTTGAGTGCCTGTTGTGCTTGCATACCCTTGCAACAATTCAGATTGTTTATACACTAACATATATATCTACATTTGTATACATGTGTGCGTTTACGTACATTTGAGTAGAACAAATGGTTTTGGACAGTGCTTATGATTTATATTTGTGTAAAAGTTGGATGTCAACCACTTTTGATTTATGAACATTGTGCTCATTATGTCTTGTATCCTGCATCGATGAATATGCTGACTCGTCGCTTGAAATCATGAATCAATTTGAATATTTGATATGTTTGATATTGTTCAAAATTTTGAAATGCGCACAGTAATTTGACCATTCCAGAACTATATTTAGCAATTGTTTTTGTTCGGGTATTTGGTCCCCAACTATTTATTGCTGGATTCATAAGAGTGGATTTGTTATTATATGATAAAAAATATTTATCATCATTTGTGATCACTGTTTGTCGTTGGTTCGCATGACAGGGAACATCACAACGTAAATGATGATGTCAGTATGTCACTCAAGCTCCAACTAAGAACTAACCCAGACTTTGTACTCTAAATATAACGTTGTAACTTGGATGATTTTTAGTATTAGTATTAGTATTAGTATTAGTATTAGTATTATAAACAAAACAAAAATTGCGTGAACAGTTAAAAAGTTGTGTATTTGATATTGCTGTAAAAAAATGATATGTTGGGAGGTAAAAACCATTCTTTTGTTTGTCAATAGCCTCTTGTTTCTTGTGGCCCCTATATACAAAGAACCCAGGTAGAATTTTATATAATATAAAAATTGCACAAAAAAGTTATCCTTGTTGTTTCTATGTATGTCTTATGATTCTTTTGTTTGTCTAACTAACTACATTGTTTGTATGTGGGGTCCTAAATATCCAAGTGAAATCTATTTATCCTCACTGTTTCATTTTTAGCTGATATAAATGGTGCTCAAAGGGTACAATGTTAGTCATATAGAATGACACCAAAAAATACAATCAAGACCCTTAAACTTCCAATATGGTCAAAACTGGTCCTTCTTAATTGTGTGTCATCTAGACCAACCTCCATACGAGGTATGTCGATTATGACTAGACGACATCTGATCCGCAAAGAGTCTTAACCTTACAAACGTAATGACTCTTCAATACAATTACATCACCATCCATGATCAACTAGACATGCACAACATCAAACACAAAATATGGATTGCAAAATAAACATTCTTATTTTTAACATTCCCTTTCAATATGTATTTTGAAGAAGTCAATTATATTTAACTTTCTACAAAACAAGTCATGTTGAGATTTACGCAACCCCTTTGTAAATATGTCATGTGGATTCAAATCAGAATCAATTTTACAAGTTTGATTGTTCCCGCGGTAATCCTTTCTCTAATAAAATGTATATTAATTTCTAAATGCTTAGTTCTTTGAAGAATGGGCTAGTTGCAATCAGGGTGTTCACAAAACCGTCAAACCGCAAAAATCGGTCGGACCAGACCGATTTATTGGTTCGGTCCAGTTTTAGATATTAGCGGTCCGGTCGCCGGTTTTAGGAACTTCAAACCGCGAAACTCGGTCCGGTTTACAGTTTTGATAGGCCACCGACGGTTAAACCGGACCGGACCGGACTATTGAACAATATCATATATTGTTATATGTATATAAACAACAATAATATATATGATAGATTTTTTTCATAAAGCAAGAAAGTAAGTTTCATTGATTAATAATATATCTTATATGTTACAAGTATGTATATGTATGTATGTATTACTGCTACTACACTGTATTACTTATTACTATATGAAATATATTCAAGTATTACAGTGTATGTTACATTTACTTGATTATAGCTCTATAATTATGCAACTTTCCAATGGACTAGTAATACCCGAATAGCCACCATGCATGCAAGTTTACATTATAGCTATAAGGCATTTAAAACAGCATCTACATACACTGATTTTAACTAATTCCTACACTTGATATTTCTTATTTTCTTTCTTGACACAAACCGAGTGATTTCCAACATTCAAAAGCATATTTTTCCTAATTTTCTCAAAGTAGACTTAAGAATTCAATTTTCATTTGTTTATTTTCATTAATTTATACTATATCTTATATGAAAATAAAAGACTAAAAAAAACTCGAAACCGTCAAACCGGTTAAACCGGATCGGGCCAAACTGGACCAAACCAGGCAGTAAGACAACTTTCTTGGTCTGGTTTGGTTACATATATGTTGAAACCGTGAATGCCGGTTTGGTTTGAGATTTAGTCGAAATCGGACCAAACCGGACCGTGAACACCCCTAGTTGCAATCTTAGTTGCAGGCTTGTTGTCACAATGAACAACATGTGCAAGATTATTTATGCCCAGTTCTTTTAAAAATGTAAGGATTCACATGATTTCACAAGTCACAACAGCCACAACCCTATATTCAGACTCTGTTGAGGACCTAGATACAGTTGGTTGTTTCTTTTTTTCAAGAAACAAGAGAAGAACCAAAAAAACACGCAAAACCCAGTTACAGATCTCTTAGATGACAAACATTTTCCCCAATCAGCATCAAAAAATGCTTTCAGACTGAGATCACTTTTTTTTTTAAATGTGAACACCATAACCATGACACTTCTTGAGATATCTTAAATTATGAAAGCAAGCTTAATATGAGACTCGAAAGAAGCATGTGTTAGGACCCTGAAGTTGTATAGTGTTAATGTGAAATAAGCTTAATTGATGGTTCTTTAGAAGAGAGCTATATAAGGAACCTAAGTAGTCCTAATTAGATAGTCATTGCATTGTAACTGAGTTCTAGAAGATGTGGAATGTAAATCTTGTTAATTCTCTCTAATACCGAATGTGACGATCGCTCCAAATCCATATGGACGAACACGTCATTCATCGATTTCATTGCGAGGTATTTGACCTCTATATGATACGTTTTGTAAACATTGCATTCTTTTGAAAAGGCACACCATAAATGAATGTTTAAATCAAAGGTTTTCGACATCTGATTATTTTTACATATAGAAAATCACCGTAAATAATAGTTTACAATAGTAATTCCGTTGACAATGCAGTCAAAATAAGATACATGGTGATGATTTGGTGAATGCAACGTTTCCTTGATAAATATGCCATGTAAGACTCCATGCACATAGCTTGTCTAACATATAAGCAAACAGCGGAAAACTTCTAGGGAACCTGAGAAAAAACATGCTAACAAGTGTCAACACAAAGGTTGGTGAGTTCATAGTTTTAGTGTTTCGCATAATCTGTATAATAAGGTGGATCACAAGTTTTCAGTTGTTTCATCTAGAAACGTTTATCAAAATATTCTACAAGATTGAGCACCCTGGTAACTAAACTTTAACGTCTATATAATAAGTACCCCTGTTTTAACATACATGCAACCAACATGTACAATAAACGCAATCCAACGTGTACTAAACTCAAATAGCATACGTCTGTTTTATAGTTCAGGCTAGGGTTTCTATACCTGGAACAGATGGGGATGTCAAGCCCTATGGATCCATATATAACTACTCGCGCCCACCAGTTCTTATAACCGGTAGTTACTAGTTACCAAATCTAAGGGATTTTCGGTTCAAACTCAGTGTATAATTAAGTATGTACTTGTATCCATTGCGTTTAAAATAAAGTGCATGTATTCTCAGCCCAAAAATATATATTGCAAAAGCAATTAAAAAGGGAGCAAATGAAACTCACCTTAGCAGCACATAAAGTTGTTCATCGTAATGTGACCGAAACTCGGATTATCAAATAATCGTAGATCTCAACCTAGAGAACAATAAATGTCTATCAAGCTAGGTCAGTTCATAGTGTATCACAATCCTAATGCTCGAGATCGACATATAATAGTTATCCAAAGTCGTTTCAAAAAGTCAATTTTGACAGTTGCTTAACAAAACGAGACGTGTTTTATATAAGGATTCATTTATTCGACTGATAATATTCAAAAATTCAATTTATTAATCTTACAAACAAGTTGTTTAAAGATCAATTGCAGATTCAAGAGCAATTCCAATTAATGTTAATCATAATTCAGTTGATCATATCTTTTAATCCGTTCATCGAAACTATTCGATATCTAAATGAAAAGTTATTGATTTTTCGCCAGCTTTCCAAAAATATGTATATCATATATCTTTTACCAGTAATATATGTATTTAATTCATGATTCATAATAAATTGTTTAACGACGAAATTTTGCATACGAGCATGCATAAATATATATACTCGAGTACTAGACATGGATACACTATTAGTATATAAAAGATAAAATATAAATGCTTACGTATCAATATTGTGATTCAATATTGCAGAAAAGTACGTAGACGCAACATAGATGATAACAGTAGGTTTGACTTGTAAATAATACCCATGAACATTACCCATAACCTCCATAGCTATAACCCACAATTTCCTTAACTTTATCCCGCTCAAAAACCCATTTTTGAAAGTGACACGCTCATAACCTCGTCGTAGTATTTTATGTATATTACTAATTAATAATTAATAATACTAATAATTAATAAGATTAATAATAATATTAATCTTAATAATAATAATAATAATAATAATAATAATAATAATAATAATAATTTAAATACGGAGGAAGTAATATAAATAAATATGTGTGTGTGACAAACAACTGAACTCGCGAGCTTTTATAATGTTTTCTGAATCTGATGCCCATGCGATCGCATGGGCTTCTAGTGCAAATGCCATGCGATCGCATGGCCTGCCTGGACAGCTCACATCTCTTTTGTACACTAGCTTGTCGACATATTTTTTAATTATAAATATAATATAATTAATTTATATAATTAATTATATATTATATTAAATTCACGTGCATAGTGGACTTGTAATTTTTGTTCCGATAAGTCGTACGTCGTCACTCGACTTATGTCCCGGTTCCGATTTCTCGAACGCATTTTCGTACGCTTAGAAAACTAGCACTTTACGTTTTGTGACTCGTACCTTTGTCAAAATATAGTCTTAAATTATCAATAAATTATATCACTCAAAGTGTATCTTAAACTTTCGAGTGTTTTGGTCATTTACTTTTATAAATCATTGTCTCGCTATTTGTGAATATATATTTAATATCAAATCATTTTATGACCAAGTTAATATTATATTTTACCGTATTATTAAATATATATTTTCAATATGGATAAACACGTTTTAAAATACACATCGCAAGTTATTTATAGATTTAATTCTAACAGTTAATATTCCTTATTATTGTATGTGTCCAAATTACGTTATTTAAACAAACACTTTACCATTTATTCCGAATACCGTTAAAAAGGAATGAGTTCACAAATCAACGTGGACCTCACAACAGAGACCCGTAATAATATCACAATCCTTAAAGGATTCAGTAAATATCTTTTAATTCAATCATTTAGCATAATCTTTTAACTCCGTAGTTAAATATATCAATCAGATAATCAAACCAATAAGTTTAATGCACAGTATCGTTTACATAACACTTTGTTACGTTTTCAAGTTATAGTATATGTATCTATTTACATATAATTGTTCGCGAATCATTGAGAACAATCGAAGGGTAATTGAATAGTTCAAAATTTTGAGATTCAACTTCATAGACTTTGCTTATCGTGTCGAAAACGTTAAAGATTAAGTTTAAATTTGGTCAGAAATTTCTGGGTCATCACAGTACCTCCCCGTTAAAGAAATTTCGTCCCGAAATTTGAGTGAGATCATCATGGCTAACAATAAAAATGTTTTCATAATGAATATGTGTTGATAAATAGAATTTTTATCACCGTTGAATAATATGGATAAAACAATCTAATTACTAAAGCGTATGAGGGAAGTTATCGTAATAGAGTGAAATGGAGAATAGAGATGCATCTTATCTCTTGACGTAGTAACGATTGATTTTCAGAATTTAAGGAATAGAGAATCTTCATTATCTAAATAAGATTTGATTCTTCGGAATTTGCGGAAATTAGAATTTTCTTTGATTAAATGTGTAATCTGCCTCGATTGCTATGTCTGATATTTCCCTATAAATTGACCTCTTCCGTTTCATTTATTTTCACCACTCCTATTATCTTTTCCCTTATTTTATACTTCCAAAAGATTGTGAAATACTTCATCCAGTTCTGATTCTTGATATACTCCTAACTTTCATATTTGTCATTCTTCTTTTTCATCTACCACCAGAGGAAGTTATCTTCTTCTATCACTACCTTGGGGTTATAGTGTTTTTCATTCTCCCGTGTCTTTATATTGCTATACGCATTGATATACACGGTTTGTAAATTTATGTGTTTTTATCGGGCTTTTTATTCTCCGTTATATTTCGAAGCTTCATGCTTTCGTTCTCTCTTCCCGCCTTCAAGTCAAGCGAATAATGGTCCAGAATTCGTAGGTATGGATTTTTAAATGAACATAGTTAATGTTCTAAGAAGGGAATTGTAATGGCACGATCTTGATTTGTCAAATTACTAGAATATCCGGAAAAGACCGAATCATCAAGAAATATATTTTCTTGATATATTTAGAGATTATATAGAATGAAAGAGCTATGTAACATGGTTCATGATGAGGGTGGGATCTGTGAACCTTTATCACGTTCCATTAGAAACTCAGCATGACTTACTGTAATATAATCACGTTGATCAAGTGTCATTATATTATACTAATTCATGCTTCAGTTCCCAACACTACTTCAAAACATTCGTATTTTAAATTCGAATTTTTCAGAATCTAGAAACTAAAACAGTTTCTTTTATGATATAACACAGATAGCATGAAGAGATAAATAATCTCAGATAAATGATAGTTATGAAGATTTCTTCAGAAATATCGAAGATATTTATAATGAAAGATATGATAATATCTTAGAATTTCTAATATCAAAGGATGGTGAAGAAGATTTGTCTGTGAAGGTTTAGAGTCAGGAGCAAGGTATTTGTTAATGACTTCAGAAGACACTGAATCATTTGGATTCTTTGAAGACAGGTTCAGTCTTTGTGATTTATCCATAACCTCCTTCATACTTTGCTCAATCCGTTTTCCAGTTTCAAACCTTCTCTTTTTCTCAGCTTTACCACCATACTATTCTTTATCATCAAACTTTTGACTGTTAAGGTCGTTTACAGTTTTTGCTGCTTCATCAGCATTGTTCCAATTTCAGAGAACTAGTTCGTAGTTTAGGGTATTTTTCAGAAACTTCACATTCGAAGTCTGTAAGTCTTGAAGGTAAACGTTATATGTATATATATAACTGTTGGCGAAAAATTGCTATGAAATTCAAAATACTGATTGCTAATTCCCGGTAGTTGGTATGACAATTATTGTTACAAGATGTGGATGAGTACATGATAGGGTTTCAATGAGTATAATGATTTTTCGGAAGGTCAAAGATCAATGAAGTTGTTGGTAAATTTACTGCTAATGTGGTGGAACATGAAAGGTTCCCCAGTAATAAGAACGTATATGTCAAAGTTATAATAAGGCTAATCTAAAAAGTCGAAGTTGACTGGTTGAAAGTGTGGTAAAACTGGATACTTTGAAAAGGAATTGCAAGATTATTTTCGATAATAACAATGCTAAAGGATCTTTCATAGTTTTGAAGTCAAAGTATAGCTTTGAAAGATATAAAGATCTAAGAACGATGTCGCCGGTTCAGAGTTATGACTTAGATACTGATCCGTCAATATCAGAATATGTAATTGAATTTGTATGAAAACGATTGTATATCATTGTGAGTATTGTTAATAATTTTTGAATCAAAGTTGAAGAATGTACAGTGTAACATATTAATTGCGAACTTAAATATTTTCGGGTATTACCTACCCGTTAAAGATTTCACAATTAATATTTTGTACAAAAGAATTTTTATTACCGTCTTTATGAAAATATATGTATGTATATTTTCTTCAGATGTAATACAGATTTAATGAGTTAATATCATATTAAGCTCATTTGATTTTCGGCTTGACTTAGAAATAATTAATTTCTAAAACATTAAAGATTACATAATCTTTGCGGAGTTTTTCACTAATGAAATCAATACTTCATTATTTATTTTTATTGATATTCCTCGGTGAAGGATGTTGGTGCTCGTGGAACAGATTGTGAAGTTGAGGTTTGCGATGCGGATGTTGTTGGTGGTGGTAATGGTACTGTTGGTGTTGTTGTCGGTGGTACTGTTGATGCCGTTGATGCTGCTGGTGCTTGTATTCTTTGCACCGTATTCTCCAAAGCCACTACCCGAGCGCGAAGCTCGTTGACTTCTTCTACTACACCGGGATGATTGGCAGTTCAGACGAGCGGATGAATAAGATTCAGAATTTGAGATAGTATATTATCGTGATGAGATACTCTGGAAATGAGAGAGAAAATAGTGTCTCGAACAGGTTCGCCGGTAAGAGCTTCAGGTTCTTCGCCAAGAGGGCAATGTGGTGGATGGAAGGGATCACCTTCTTCTTGTCTCCAATGAGTAAGTAGACTACGAACCCATCCCCAATTCATCCAGAATAGATGATGGCTAATTGGTTGATCCATTCCGGTTACACTGTCTTCGGAATTCAGGTGAATATCCATATCGGAATAGTTGTCGAAGTTTAAGGAATTTGAACTAGATACGGGATCCATCTTATATAATTAGGGAGATATTTTTTATATGAATTAGATTATAGAATTTAGTTTGGTATTCTTCAATACATAATTTACATATGTATATATAATACCAAATTCCATAAATCACGGAGAAATTTTCGAAAGTTGTCAGGAAAAGTTTACAGTAACAGATACGCTAAGATATGAATTTTTGTCTATACACTATTTATGCAATAAATGCAGGAAAACGTGTCTAGACTTAAGAATGATAAGCATGTAATTTCCAACATGAACTAATAAGCAAAACTTTTAACATGCAGACACGATCGAAGTCCAGACTTACTAATGCATCCTAACAACTATCAGTTAGACATACTCATGCAAGACCTGGTTCACTAGGACCAACGCTCTGATACCAACTGTGACGATCGCTCCAAATCCATATGGACGAACACGTCATTCATCGATTTCATTGCGAGGTATTTGACCTCTATATGATACGTTTTGTAAACATTGCATTCTTTTGAAAAGGCACACCATAAATGAATGTTTAAATCAAAGGTTTTCGACAACTGATGATTTCTACATATAGACAATCACCGTAAATAATAGTTTACAATAGTAATTCCGTTGACAATGCAGTCAAAATAAGATACATGGTGATGATTTGGTGAATGCAACGTTTCCTTGATAAATATGCCATGTAAGACTCCATGCACATAGCTTGTCTAACATATAAGCAAACAGCGGAAAACTTCTAGGAAACCTGAGAATAAACATGCTAACAAGTGTCAACACAAAGGTTGGTGAGTTCATAGTTTTAGTGTTTCGCATAATCTATATAATAAGGTGGATCACAAGTTTTCAGTTGTTTCATCCAGAAACGTTTATCAAAATATTCTACAAGATTGAGCACCCTGGTAACTAAACTTTAACGTCTATATAATAAGTACCCCTGTTTTAACATACATGCAACCAACATGTACAATACACGCAATCCAACGTGTACTAAACTCAAATAGCATACGTCTGTTTTATAGTTCAGGCTAGGGTTTCTATACCTGGAACAGACGGGGATGTCAAGCCCTATGGATCCATATATAACTACTCGCGCCCACCAGTTCTTATAATCGGCAGTTACTAGTTACCAAAGCTAAGGGATTTTCGGTTCAAACTCAGTGTAGAATTAAGTATGTACTTGTATCCATTGCGTTTAAAATAAAGTGCATGTATTCTCAGTCCAAAAATATATATTGCAAAAGCAATTAAAAAGGGAGTAAATGAAACTCACCTTAGCAGCACATAAAGTTGTTCATCGTAATGTGACCGAAACTCGGATTACCAAATAATCATAGATCTCAACCTAGAGAGCATATGTTGGTCAATAAATATCTATCAAGATAGGTCAGGTCATAGTGTATCACAATCCTAATGCTCGAGATCGACATACAATAGTTATACAAAGTCGTTTCAAAAAGTCAATTTTGACAGTTGCTTAACAAAACGAGACGTGTTTTATATAAGGATTCATTTATTCGACTGCTAATATTCAAAAATCCAATTTATTAATCTTACAAACAAGTTGTTTAAATATCAATTGCAGATTCAAGAGCAATTCCAATTAATGTTAATCATAATTCAGTTGATCATATCTTTTAATCCGTTCATCAAAAATATTCGATATCTAAATGAAAAGTTATTGATTTTTCGCCAGCTTTCCAAAAACATGTATATCATATATCTTTTACCAGTAATATATGTATTTAATTCATGATTCATAATAAACTGTTTAACGATGAAATTTTGCATACGAGCATGCATAAATATATATACTCGAGCACTAGACATGGATACACTATTAGTATATAAAAGATAAAATATAAATGCTTACGTATCAATATTGTGATTCAATATTGCAGAAAAGTACGTAGACGTAACATAGATGATAACAGTAGGTTTGACTTGTAAATAATACCCATGAACATTACCCATAACCTCCATTGCTATAACCCATAATTTCCTTAACTTTATCCCGCTCAAAAACCCATTTTGAAAGTGACACGCTCATAACCTCGTCGTAGTATTTTATGTATATTACTAATTAATAATTAATAATACTAATAATTAATAAGATTAATAATAATATTAATCTTAATAATAATAATAATAATAATAATAATAATAATAATAATAATAATAATAATAATAATAATAATAATAATAATTTAAATACGGAGGAAGTAATATAAATAAATATGTGTGTGTGACAAACAACTGAACTCGCGAGCTTTTATAATGTTTTCAGAATCTGATGCCCATGAGATCGCATGGGCTTCTAGTGCAAATGCCATGCGATCGCATGGCCTGCCTGGACAGCTCACATCTCTTTTGTACACTAGCTTGTCGACATATTTTTTAATTATAAATATAATATAATTAATTTATATAATTAATTATATATTATATTAAATTCACGTGCATAGTGGACTTGTAATTTTTGTTCCGATAGGTCGTACGTCGTCACTCGACTTATGTCCCGGTTTCGGTTTCTCAAACGCATTTTTGTACGCTTAGAAAACTAGCACTTTACGTTTTGTAACTCGTACCTTTGTCAAAATATAGTCTTAAATTATCAATAAATTATATCACTCAAAGTGTATCTTAAACTTTCGAGTGTTTTGGTCATTTACTTTTATATATCATTGTCTCACTATTTGTGAATATATATTTAATATCAAATCGTTTTATGACAAAGTTAATATTATATTTTACCGTATTATTAAATATATATTTTCAATATGGATAAACACGTTTTAAAATACACATCGCAAGTTATTCATAGATTTAATTCTAACAGTTAATATTCCTTATTATTGTATGTGTCCAAATTACGTTATTTAAACAAACACTTTACCATTTATTCCGAATACCGTTAAAAAGGAATGATTTCACAAATCAACGTGGACCTCACAACAGAGACCCGTAATAATATCACAATCCTTAAAGGATTCAGTAAATATCTTTTAATTCAATCGTTTAGCATAATCTTTTAACTCCGTAGTTAAATATATCAATCAGATAATCAAACCAATAAGTTTAATGCACAGTATCGTTTACATAACACTTTGTTACGTTTTTAAGTTATAGTATATGTATCTATTTACATATAATTGTTCGCGAATCATTGAGAACAATCGAAGGGTAATTGAATAGTTCAAAATTTTGAGATTCAACTTCATAGACTTTGCTTATCGTGTCGAAAACGTTAAAGATTAAGTTTAAATTTGGTCAGAAATTTTCGGGTCATCACACCGAATCTCCTTCACACTTACCGAATCTCATTCTAACTTGTATTTTCTTCTAATCTCAACATGATCTGACCTATCATTTGGTATCAGAGCTTCCAGGGAGTGATATTACATCACTAGATCGATCCAGAGATTGAAGATTACAGAATCTGAACACTCTCGGTATATTGAATCAGATTCGGTATAATCGAATCTGATAATCTGACGTTCAGATTTCTGTGATAAGTTTAGCGAAGGTGTATTAGGTTGATTAGAAAGAGTTTTAATCATCATTACAGCTTTTTAACATCAATTATGGAGAATCAAGTTGATTTTTAGAGTTCGTGGCTAAAACTCTCGGTATTCATCAATTACAGCTTAATTCTGTAGTTAAGTAAAGATTTGAGGTTTCAGTTGTGATCGTGAGGTGTTTAATCACATTTCTGACAGTTTAATTTCTTCAATTCTTCAAGTTTTGAAGATTTGATTCACATTCGGTATCGTAACTGCCATACCGAATCTGCTTCAAAGCTATTAATTCTCAATCAGTGTTGTAGATTGTGGTGTGTTTGTGATTCTATTACATTCGGTTTGGTCATACGTAGCTAATTGGTGTGATTTGAGAAAGGATTCGTTTGAATTCTAAGTTTTCATACTTAGACTCAGTATTATCAACTGCTACAGTTGACATTCGGTATTCTATACATTCGGTATCTTTGATATTTTGTGTTATACTAACTTGTTTCCTTGTGCAGCAAGGTTACAGAATCTAATTCAAAGGAATTGAATTGTGTTTGAATTCAAATTCATACGGAATTTGACTACCGAGTCATATACCGAATCAGGATCTCGGTATCACTTAATTCATTGGTTTTAAGTGTTCTCAGGCTACAAATCTTGTGGTTACCGAATCTATACCGAATCTGGGTGTGTTACTTGTATTTCTGATCAGTTTCTGATGCAGAATCTGGTTTACCGAATCTGCTACAGTACAGAATCTGTACCGAATCTGCTACAGTACCGAATCAGTTACCGAATCTGACATTTGTGCTATATTGTTGTGATTTTTCATCTTAGATTTGAGTAATACTGAATCTTTACCGAATCTACCTCATTTTCAAGATGTCTACTCAAGATACTTTGATCATTGGATCAGATTCCCGTCCTCCAGTGTTGTTTGATGGCAAGTACACTCAGTGGCTTCACCGTATCACTCAGTACATAGTCTGCAAGGGTGAGAAAGCAAAGTACATATGGGCTTCTCTGAGAGATGGTCCAGTTGTAGATTATCATCTGGATACTGGTATGCCAATTCCAGTCTATGAACTTTCTGGTGATAAACGTGAGAGAGCTCATGGTGACATAGAGGCAAAGAACATTGTTATGGAAGCTATCCCGTATGAGTTGTTTGAAAATGTTGATAGCAACACAACAGCAAAAGATATATGGGATGAAATCAAACGACAGCAAGAAGGTTATGACATGTCAGATGTTACTAAACTGAATAAGGCTCTAGGATTTTATGAAGATTTCAAGCAGGAACCTGATGAACCACTCAAGAATACCTACCGTTATTTCAATGGTGTTCTTAATGAGTTGAAAAGGTGCAAGATCATAAAAGTAAATGGTGAAGTCAACATGAAATTTCTCAAAAAGCTCAATGTTGATTGGCTTCCTTATGGAACCATTGTTCGATCAACCAAAGAGATTGACAAGTTGACTATTCATGAGCTTAGTGGAGTTCTTATACATTACCAACCTGAAGTGTCTAAACTTCAAGAAGGAAGGAAAGAGTCATCTCCAAGTGATCCTCTTGCTCTCATTGCCAAAAAGAAGAGCAAATCATCTACAACTTCCAAAAGCTTGTCAAAGAAAGTGCTTGTTAAAGATTCAACTGATTCTGAAGAGTTGAATCTATCTGATGTTGATGATTCTCACCTTAAATTAGTCAAGATGGCAGCCATGTTCACAAAAGCCTTGAACAAATACAAGTTCAAAGGCAAATCGAGCAATCAACGCAAAAATTCATCATCTTCCTCGTACTACAAGAAAGCTGATCAATCAAAACAATAATAACGTGCTGATGATTCCAAGAAGGATGATTCAATCTGTTTCAATTGTGGCAAAGCTGGTCATTACTCTCATGAGTGCAAGATGCCTAAGAAGAAGGATGCAGCTTACTACAAGAAGAAAATGTTGATGGCTAAGATTGTAGAAACTGGGGGAGAGCTGAAACCGGTTGATGATACTTGGTTTAACTGGACTGACGATTCAGATTCAGAGGTTGAACATGAAAATATTTGCAAGGTGACTAAGCTCATCAAAGCTACGTAAGCAATGGAGAATTCTGACTCAGCATCTGATGATGATTAGGTACAATCATCTGAAATTCCACCTGATTTTATCAAAGTACAAAATGACATGATGAAGAATTTGGTCTCAATGTCAAAAGAAGTCAAAAGTTTAAAATCTGAAAACAAAGTTTTAAAAGATAAAATCAAACTTTTTGAGACCAAACCATCTTCATCTAAATTACAATCAGAATTGCAAAGATTGACTGTCCAACTCAGCTCCACGGAAACTAAGTTGGAAGATCTTAAAAAATCAGTTCATCCGATTAAGGTCGAAAGGACAGATTATCGTCTAAAATCAGAACGACTTGCAGAAAAAGTTCAATTTCTAGAAAAAGATCTTTCTGATTTGAAAACTCAACATGAACCCACACTTTCAAAGCTAAACAAGAAAATTATTCAATTAGAAAACACCATCATTGAAAAGAACTATGAAATCTCTCCGTTGTCAAAAGAGTCTTTTCAAATGAAAACGCAACTTGATCGATATGAGGAAAAACTCTATCGAACGGATCAATCCAAAGCTATCATGAATATGGAACTTTCAAAACAAACGATTTTCATGAATAGACCAAAAACAATTCATGGTGACAAGTGGGGGTTGGGTTATGAAGATCCTAAGATCTTAGAAAATGCTTCCAAAGAACTTCCAGTATTATATCATTCTGATTACTTTCAAGCTGGTTTACCATATCATTTTGTGCATGCTTCTGATACTGATTTTGATGATATTATTGTTAATCGCAAATCTAGAAAATACCATCAAATTAGCTTAATGTATGAGAAAATCAATGCTAAAATGGGTAAATCAAATCCTGATTTCTTGAAGGAACTTGTTAAAACTAAAAAGAATATGCAACGTGAAAATTATGTGCCTAAGCGTAGACTGGTTTATATCCCAACACTCATGCTAGAGAAATATATTTTATTGCTTGAGAATGAAGTTTTTAACAAACCTAGTTCTAGCATTATTGCCATAGATGAGGTGTTTGATGAACCAACTTTTGATGTGAAACCAATTCTACCAGCTTTGCCTGCATGTTCTGATAATATTTTTCGTAAAGACCTAGCACATGAACTAACTGTCTTCTTTGAGACAGAATCCCTAGGTCAACCTGATTTAGATGTAAAGGTAGAACCTCGAGATGAACCAAATGTTGAAAACATGATAGACTTTAACACAACAATTAATGAATTTTATGAAAACATACCTGTTGTACGAAACTTGAAATGTATATTGAAATGTCCCGTTCATATTGATTATAAACGTTCCATATTAATTGATTTCATTGCGAGGTTTTGACCTCTATATGAGACGTTTTTCAAAGACTGCATTCATTTTTAAAACAACCATAACCTTTATTTTATCTATAAAGGTTTAAAAAGCATTACGTAGATTATCAAATAATGATAATCTAAAATATACCATTTATACACGACCATTACATAATGGTTTACAATAATAATATATTACATCAAAAATAAGTTTCTTGAATGCAGTTTTTACATAATATCATGCAAGCATGCACTCCAAATCTTGTCCTTATTTTAGTATGCAACAGCGGAAGCTCTTAATAATCACCTGAGAATAAACATGCTTAAAACGTCAACAAAAATATTGGTGAGTTATAGGTTTAACCTATATATTATCAAATCATAATAATAGACCACAAGATTTCATATTTCAATATACATCCCGTACATAGAGATAAAAATCATTCATATGGTGAACACCTGGTAACTGACATTAATAAGATGCATATAAGAATATCCCCTATCATTTCGGGAAATCCTTCGGACATGATAAAAACAACATCGAAGTACTAAAGCATCCGGTACTTTGGATGGGTTTCGTTAGGCCCAATAGATCTATCTTTAGGATTCGCGTCAATTAGTAGATTGGTTTACTAATTCTTAGGTTACCAAGCAAAAGGGGCATATTCGGCTTCGATCATTCACCATATAATGTAGTTTCATTTACTTGTGTCTATTTCGTAAAACATTTATAAAATTGCATGTATTCTCATCCCAAAATATTAGATTTTAAAAGTGGGACTATAACTCACTTTCACAGATTTTTACTTCGTCGGGAGTAAGACTTGGCCACTGGTCGATTCACGAACCTATAACAAATATATACATATATATATCAAAGTATGTTCAAAATATATTTACAACATTTTTAATACATTTTGATGTTTTAAGTTTATTAAGTCAGCTGTCCTCGTTAGTAACCTACAACTAGTTGTCCATAGTTAGATGTACAGAAATAAATTGATATATATTATCTTGAATCAATCCACGACCCAGTGTATACACGTCTCAGGCTAGATCACAACTCAAAGTATATATATTTTTGGAATCAACCTCAACCCTGTATAGCTAACTCAAACATTACTGCATATAGAGTGTCTATGGTTGTTCCAAATAATATATATACATGGGTCGATATGATATGTCAAAACATTTGCATATGTGTCTATGGTATCCCAAGATTACATAATATATTAGAATACATATATAATACAATATAAGTTTGCTAGGATATGATTTGTATAGAATTGTTACAATATTTCCCGTAGCTACAACAATCAAAAAATATCCAATCTTGTTTTACCCATAACTTCTTCGTTTTAAATCCGTTTTGAGTGAATCAAATTACTATGGTTTCATATTGAACTCTATTTTATGAATCTAAACAGAAAAAGTATAAGTTTATAGTTGGAAATATATGTTACAAGTCATTTTTGTAAGAGGTAGTCATTTCAGTCGAAAGAACGACGTCTTGATGACCATTTTGAAAAACATACTTCCACTTTGAGTTTAACAATGATTTTTGGATATAGTTTCATGTTCATAAGAAAAATCATTTTCCCAGAAGAACAACTTTTAAGTCAAAGTTTATCATATTTTTTAATTATCAAACCCAAAACAGCCCGCGGTGTTACTACGACGGCGTATGTCCGGTTTTACGGTGTTTTTCGTGTTTCCAGGTTTTAAATCATTAAGTTTGCATAACATATAGATATAGAATATGTGTTTAGTTGATTTTAAAAGTCAAGTTTGAAGGATTAACTTTTATTTGCGAACAAGTTTAGAATTAACTAAACCATGTTCTAGTGATTTCAAGTTTAAACCTTCGAATAAGGTAGTTTTATATATATGAATCGAATGATGTTATGAACATCATTACTACCTCAAGTTTTGTGGATAAACCTACTGGAAATTAGAAAAATAGATCTAGCTTCAAAGGATCCTTGAATGGCTTGAAAGTTCTTGAAGCAAAATCATGACACGAAAACAAGTTCAACTAAGATTTCCACTCGAAATAAGATTGTTATAGTTATAGAAATTGAATCAAAGTTTGAATATGAGTATTACCTTGTATTAGAAAGATATCTTACTGTAAATAAGAAAGATTTCTTAAGGTTGAATGATCACTTTACAAGATTGGAAGTAAGCTAGCAAACTTGGAAGTATTCTTGATTTTATGAAACTAGAACGTATAGAATTTATGAAGAACACTTAGAACTTAAAGATAGAACTTGAGAGAGATCAATTAGATGAAGAAAATTGAAGAATTAAAGTGTTTGTAGGTGTTTTTGGTCTTTGGTATATGGATTAGATATAAAGGATGTGTAATTTTGTTTACATGTAAATAAGTCATGAATGATTACTAATATTTTTGTAATTTTATGAGATATTTCATGCTAGTTGCCAAATGATGGTTCCTACATGTGTTAGGTGACTCACATGGTCTGCTAAGAGCTGATCATTGGAGTGTATATACCAATAGTACATACATCTAAAAGCTGTGTATTGTACGAGTACGAATACGGGTGCATACGAGTAGAATTGTTGATGAAACTGAACGAGGATGTAATTGTAAGTATTTTTGTTAAGTAGAAGTATTTTGATAAGTGTTTTGAAGTCTTTCAAAAGTGTATGAATACATATTAAAACACTACATGTATATACATTTTAACTGAGTCGTTAAGTCATCGTTAGTCGTTACATGTAAATGTTGTTTTGAAACATTTAGGTTAACGATCTTGTTAAATGTTGTTAACCCATTGTTTATTATATCTAAAGAGATGTTAAATTATTACATTATCATGATATTATGATATATTAATATATCTTAGTATGATATATATACAGTTAAATGTTGTTACAATGATAATCGTTACATATATGTCTCGTTTCGAAATCATTAAGTTAGTAGTCTTGTTTTTACATATGTAGTTCATTGTTAATACACTTTATGACATGTTTACTTATCATTTATCATGATTAAACATAGTGTATCAATATCTTAATATGATTCATATGTATTTAGTAAGACGTTGTTATAACGATAATCGTTATATATATCGTTTCGAGTTTCTTAATTCAATAAACTCAATTTTATGTATATAACTCATTGTTAAAATACCTAATGAGTTACTTACTTATCATAATATCATGTTAACTATATATATAATCATATATATGTCATCATATAGTTTTTACAAGTTTTAACGTTCGTGAATCACCGGTCAACTTGGGTGGTCAATTGTCTATATGAAACCTATTTAAATTAATCAAGTCTTAACAAGTTCGATTGCTTAACATATTGGAAACACTTAATCATGTAAATAACAATTTCATTTAATATATATAAACATGGAAAAGTTCGGGTCACTACATATATTAGGTATAGTTGAAAAGGAAAATGTTGATTTGCAACTTAAGTGTCAATCATTAGAACAAATGCTTGCTTTGTGTGATAAATTGCCTCCACTTCCTAAGAAAAAATGTACTTATGATTTTACGGAAGGTGAAGTGCTTGTTTCTGCAGAGGAATTATGTCTTGAAATTAAGAGCTTAAAACAAAAAATAATTCAACTGAAACAGGCTAACACACTTAAGCAATCATCTACTATTGAAAGCAATGTGTCTGAATGTGTTGGTGGCTTTTATAAGAAAGGGAAGGGAACAACAACATCTACGGATGCAAAACCCATTACTATTCTTAAAAACCCATTACGTTCTTAATTTGGTAAACGTGTTTCAAAAGTTGCACCTTCCACACAATTTGTTGTCAAGAAAGTTCATTCTCAAAATGGTTCTGTGTTAACTGAAAAGATTCCTATGAATCCAATGTCAAATCAATCAAAGGAAAGTCTTTTACCAAAATCAGTCAAGTCAACACAACACAAGAGTCCAAAACCTGATTTGAGTGAGTATGATGCAAAGGAACGTAAAATTAAATTGGAAATTTTGCAAAATCAATCATCTCATGTGTCAACTGAAAAGTTTGGACGTCTAACTAGAAAAGGTGTTTTTTGTGTTACAGATTATAATCCAAATTTAACTTACAAGTCTATATGGGTTCCTAACTCCACGACTAAGAAAGTAGCAACTAAACCAAAGAAATCTGCTAGTCGACCTAGGAAATCATCTCATGTTTTTCGATTTTCGTCTGTGAACAAAACATCTACTTGGAATAAGTTGTGTGTTAAGACTTCTGATGATGATGTAAAACTTGATATTGCGTATGATGCTTCATGTAATGTGGTTTTAAATGATGCTTTATTATCTAAATTGCATGATGCTTTATGTGATTATCTCATTGTTGATCCAAAGTTTATTGTTGGTACTAACCGTAAAGGACCTAAGAAACTTTGGGTACCTAAACTCTAGGAAATTAACGTTTACAGGGTTTCGATGTCTGTGTTTGGTATATTGATTCCGGTTGCTCTCGACACGTGACGAGCGATAAATCCTTGCTTGTCAATTTCATTGACAAATTCCTAGGAACGGTTACTTTTGGAAATGATGAGATTGCAGCAATAACGGGTTATGGAGATTTTGTGAAAAATGGCATAACGATCAAACGGGTCTCATATGTTGAGGGTTTGAGGTGCAATTTATTTAGTGTCAGCCAATTTTGTGACGGAGATCTCAAGGTTTTGTTTGAACGTCGTCAATGCTCGGTGCAATCCACCGATGGAAACGATCTCCTTGTTGGTAAACGTTGTGCTTCACTTTATAATATTGACCTCAATGATGCACCATCACATGGAACCATGTGTTTGGTCACTCGTTCAACAATGAAAAATTCATGGTTATGGCATCACCTGATGTCTCACCTGAATTACAAGGGTATTAATCGACTCGTCTCTAAATACTTAGTTGATGGTATTCCAAGCTTTCAATATGATAAGCATCATATTTGTCCATCATGTGCAGTGGGTAAGCTGAAACGGACTAATCATCCGCTTAAGCAACACCCTAGTACTTCATCGTCCTTGCAATTATTGCATATGGACTTATGTGGACCCATGAGGATTTCTAGTCTTGGTGGCCGGAAATATGTGCTTGTCATTGTTGATGATTATACCCGATTTACATGGATTTTCCTTCTACGAACAAAGTCAGAAACCCCCGCCATTATCATTGAGTTCATTAAAAAGACTCAACGCTCTTTTAACAAACATGTTAAGAGTATTCGAACTGATAATGGGACGGAATTTAAGAATGACCTGCTTGATAGTTATTTGAAAGACCAAGGCATTGAACATCAGTTCTATGCTACACGAACCCCTCAACAGAATGGAGTAGTTGAATGACGTAATCGTACGTTGTGCGAAGCAGCTAGAATGATGCTTGCTTACTCCAAACTACCTCCGAAAATGTGGGGGGAAGCCATTTCTACTGCATGTTATACCCAAAATCGCTGCATCATTAATAAACGTTTTGATAAAACTCCTTATGAGTTACTATATGGTAGATGACTGAATGTCAAATATTTCCGTGTCTTTGGTTGTATATGCTATGTGCTTAACGATTTTGACAGCCTCAGAAAGTTTGATCCTCATGGCGATCAGGCCATATTTCTTGGTTATTCTTCGAACAAAGTTGCATATCGTGTTTATCACAAACGGACAAAGACGATCAAGGAAAGCATTAATGTAAGGTTCGATGAATTATCGGGAATGGCTTTTGTACAACTCAGTTCAAACCCCGATCCTAACCTGACTATTACTTCTTCCGCGCAAAACTCAATTTTCTTGAAGAAGGGTGTTCCTACGGTAACAATAGAGGAACTGGATATTTTGTTTGATAGTCTTTATGCTCCTCAACGGAATACAAATGTTCAAACCATACCGGTTACACCATCACAGTCAACTACTGTGGAGACTCAATCAAGTCTTTTTGATGAAGATACAACACCAACTTATTCACCCGTTGCTTCTACATCCTCCCTTCCACCTCCAGATACAGATAATCTTGAACCAATTCAAGATTCATCAGTTGATACAACTCCAGTTGTTTCTCCAGCTACTCAATTGAATCCATTAGATGGTGTTACATCGGATCAAACGGATTAAGGCTTAACGTCAACAACGGTTGATGTTTTAATGGATACCACTGATGTACAACCTCTTCCACATAACAATTGATGGACTAAAATTTATCCAATTGATCTTATCATTGGTGATGCCTCTGCTCCAGTCTCAACTCGAAGGGCGACTCAGAATATGTGTCTATACACTTCCTTTCTTAGTAAGATTGAACCAACAACGGTTGCTCAAGCTTTACTGGATCCGAACTGGGTAGTAGCAATGAAAGAAGAGATCAGTCAATTTGATCGTTTGAAAGTATGGCGATTAGTTCCAAGACCAACGGGTCAACGACCAATAGGGGTTAAGTGGATTTTTAAGAACAAGAAGGATTCTGATGGAATTGTGGTTCGAAACAAGGCACGTCTTGTGGCCAAGGGATATCGACAACAAGAGGGTATTGATTATGACGAAACGTTTGCACTGGTTGCTAGGATTGAGGCTATACGTCTTTTCCTCGCATTTGCTTCTCATATGAAGTTTACGGTATTTCAAATGGATGTCAAAACTGCTTTTCTAAACGGCCATCTTCAAGAGGAAGTTTATGTTGATCAACCAGAAGGCTTTGTCAATCCCATTCATCCAAACCACTTCTACTACTTGGAGAAAGCTTTATATGGTCTGAAGCAAGCACCGCGTGTGTAACGACCCGGAAATTTCCGACCAAATTTAAACCTTAAACTCTATATGTTTCCGACACGATAAGCAAAAACCTTAATGTTGAGTCTAGAAAGCTTTGAAAACCTATATTCATATAATCAATTACCCTTTGACCATGCCTGACGATTCACGAACATTTATGTGTATTTAATTAATTTGATATTAATATTATTATTAACCTTAATATTATTATTATTGTCATTAATATTATTATTATTGGTTATTATTATTATTATAATTATTAACAACAATATTATTATTAATAGATTTGTATTTATTATAAATAATAATAACAAATATCTATATAAATATAAGTATACAAATATATTCTTTTCAGGAGACTTATTTGGATATGTAGTCACTGTCTTTCACAATCATATTATAATTCACTTGTCTATCTACTATTAAATTTGTACCGAATCAGGAATAAAACACAAGGAACACTCCAAAATCGGTTGAATGTTATTATCAATTTTATTATATATATATTTTTTTTTTCCTCTCCTACTTTTGATTGAAAATCCTGTCGACCTCCTCACTAAAATCCAACCAAAACCAATCTCTGTTACAGAGTACATATTTACACAAGATGAATTTATATATATATACATTTACACCAAGTTAATAATCTCACACACCTTATCATCACTTTTGAACCACAACATCCATCACTACCTACAACTCAGTGGAATCGAGCATACTTATTATTGGTTGTTTGCTTTAAACACCATTTACACCGCCACCCTCTACACCCATGAACCTTGGCCACCTACAACCAACCACCTTGAACAACCATGAACTACCAAACACCACGACC
The DNA here is from genome assembly GCF_046630445.1 of Rutidosis leptorrhynchoides. Classification (NCBI taxonomy): domain Eukaryota; kingdom Viridiplantae; phylum Streptophyta; class Magnoliopsida; order Asterales; family Asteraceae; genus Rutidosis; species Rutidosis leptorrhynchoides. The sequence goes on along the minus strand of NC_092340.1, from coordinate 60,753,394 downwards.
ATCGAACCCCATCACCACAACTGCCACAGCCACGATCTCTCTCCATCTCTCTCTTTTTTTTATTTGAAAAACACCACAAACAACCACTCTACTTTGCTGCTACCATTACTTTTCATTAACCAAACCCGACTGCTATAATCATGCATACTTCTACTGTTTCGATCAGAATATTTCATCAACCGCTAAACGTTGCTTGCAATCATCCTATCACTATTATAGTTACCCAATAACACACCACATAACCGTCACCCTACATCACCCTCGCCACCTCAAGCCACTAACGGTTATCCGTTCCACCATGTACAACTAAACCCACCTCGCTGCCACTACATACTCGTGTGTCCCTCTTTTTGTTTCAATTCATGTTGACCACCGAACCCCTATAAAGTGATATATGTACAGCTGGTATTTTCGGTTTATAAAATTGATAGTGGAAAGGATATATGTAGGGTAAAGGTGCTTTGAAATTTTTTTTTAGATGATGATGAATGGCGTAGACCCCCCCCCCTGCTGGCTTCGTAATTGATACAGCGAATAAGACAGCAAATTTGGTTGTTAAATTATTGAGATTGAGATAGACAAATAAACTTAGAATCATTAAGGAGCCACGTGGATTTTTATACATTGCAAACCGATACATTTTTTTTTTATAATACGGGCCAGAGTTATAGTTTTTAGTGAGTTTGAGACATGAACTTATCCGTTGGGCTGAGATTTTCGGATTGGGCTGATAGGATATACGGGCCAGATTATGAAAGTAAACGTAATAGAAAACAGAAAACGGTTTAAAGAACTCATGTTGTAACTTAAATCAGAAATGTAATAGGCAGTTCATTGGTTAAAGGTGTTGGTGTGGTAGCGTGTGGACCTGGGTTCAATTCTATGCTTGGACAGTAATTTTTATTTTAACTCATTCAAAGGTAGTCTTATTTCTTATTAATATTATTATGACTATTAAAATTATTTTTTTTTTATTTGTTTTATTTATTTTTTTTAAAAAAAAAATCATTAATATTATTATTAGAATTATAATTATAATTAAACTTGTCTTTTTATTGAAAACTTCTATTATTAAAAGTATCATTTTTATTATTTTTAGAATTATTACTATTCTTATACATTATTATTAAAATTAACATTTTTATTTATTTAAAAGTTATCATTATATCATTAAAATTAAAAGTATCATTTTAATTATTTTTTTTTTATTTAAATATCATTACTATTAAGGTTTAATATTTTATTAAAAATATCAAAATTAACATTTAAGATTATTATTATTATTATTAACCATATTAGTATTATTACTATCATTACTATTATTATTTTTATATTAGCAATATTATTGTTACAAATTAAATATATGAGATATATAATTTAAAATATAATATATAGATTTGCTCAATTACAAATATGTGTGTTAATATATATAAATGATATAGGTTCGTGAATCCGAGGCCAACCTTATACGTGTTCAATGATGTTATATGTATTTTTACTACAAAATACATTAGGTGAGTATATAGTCCCTTTTAAACTCTAAATATTTTTGGGCTGAGGATACATGCGCTGTTTTTATAAATGATTTACGTTATGGACATAAGTAACTGAAAAATATATTCTACGTTGAGTTGTACCACTGGCATACTTCCCTGTAGCTTGGTAACTATTATTTACAGCGGTATTGTAAACGCGAATCCTGTTGATAGATCTATCGGGCCTGACAACCCCAACCGGACTGGACGACCAGTATTCAACGGTTGCACAGTACTTCGTTTCGTGACTACACTTGGTACGGTGTAGTAAGATTTCATAATAAAGGGAATATGCGACGTGATTAAATGTTAAGTATGGTTACCAAGTGCTCAACCACTTAGAATATTTTTATTAAAATGTTTACATATGAAATCTTGTGGTCCATAGTTATAACGCTGTTAGCATCAAACCTATATATCTCACCAACTTTATGTTGACTTTTTAAAGCATGTTATTCTCAGGTACGATTTAAGTCTTCCGCTGTGCATTAGCTCAAATTAAGGATATTACTTGGCGTCGATCATCGCAATGGAACCAAATGTTGAAGACTTTGTCCAGGTGGATAAGGACGGGTCTTTACAGGTGGTATCAGAGCGTTGGTCTTAGCGAACCAGGCCTTGCATTAGTGTGTCTAACTGGTAGTTGTTAGGATGCATTAGTGAGTCTGGACTTTGACCGTGCCTGCATGTCAAAAGTTTTGCTTATCATTTCTAGTCGTAAATTATTTGCTTATTATCCTTAGGGAATTGCCTGCTTATCATTCATAAGTCTAGACACGTCTTACTGCATTTAGTGCATCGATAGTGTATAGACAAAATTCATTTCTTAGCATATCTGTTACTTTGGACTTTAATTGACATCTTTTCAAAGATTCTCCGTAATTTACGGGATTTTGGTATTATATATACATATGTAAAGTATGTATAGAAGAATATCAAATCTAACTTCTATAATCTATTTCATACCAAAAATTCATTTTTCCGATTATACAAGATGGATTCCGCATCTAGTTCGAATTCCTCAGATTATGACAGCTATGCCGATATGGATTTTCATTCAAGCTCCGAAGGCAGCATCACCGGAATGGATCAACCAATCTCCCATCAGCTATTCTGGATGAATTGGGGGTGGGTTCGTAATATACTAAGTCACTGGAGACATGAAGAGGGTGATCCCTTCCATCCACCAAATTGCCCTCTTGGCGATGAACCTGAAGCACTTACCGGCGAACCTGTTCGAGAAACCATTTTCACTCTCATTTCTAGAGTATCTCGTCACGATTATATACTATCCCATATTTCAGATCTTGTTCATTCGCTCACTCCAACCACCAATCATCCCGGTGTACTAGCAGAAGTTAACGAACTTCGCGCTCGCGTGACGGCTTTGGAGAATATGGTGCGAAGGTTACAAACACCAGCAGCAGCACCAGCAGCATAATCCGTACCACCATCATCAACACCGACAGTACCCATATCACCCTCAACCACAACCGCGTCGTAAACCTCAACATCACAATTTGTACCTCGGATATCAACATCACTCACCTCAATATCACTATCTGTACTTCGAGTATGATCTTCGTTATACATATCATTCTATATCGATTATCTTCGCTTTACTTATCGTTCTATCTCATTTATAACTTCGTTCGACATGGTAATTAAGTAATCTTTAATGTTTTAGAGATCATGTAATCAAGTATTAACGATAAATCAAAAAAAAAAAAAAAAAAAAATTTATATCTTATTGACTCATTAGATCCATGATTACATCTGAAGAAAATATATATACAAGTATATTTTCATAAAGATTGTAATTAAAAATTCTTTTGTACAAACTGTTAATAATGAAAATATTTTAACGGGTGGGTAGTACCCGAGGGATATTTAGAATTCACATTAATAAGTTACACTGTACATTCTTCGAATCTGATTCAACGATCATTTACTATCTTACTTACAACTACCGATATACGTATCCGTTCACCACAGAATAACCATTTCTATTCAGATTTCATATTTAGATTTTGACCTATCAGAATCCAACAAGTGGCATAATGAAGAAAACATTGGACAAAATAAAAAGTGTTAGAAACAAACAAATTAATTATGAGAAATTCTGTTAGGAATCCACGCTAACTGTTCCTAGTTAACTGTTCCCAGCTAACTGTTAATTCCGTATTACATTTTATCGCAATTTAATTTATTGTCATTTAAGTTCTGTTATTTATTTTACGCACTTTAAATAACGGGACACGTATACAAGGTTTCGACCTATCATATCGACCCATCTATATATATATTTCGGAACAACCATAGACACTCTATATGTGAATGTTGGAGTTGGCTATACAGGGTTGAGGTTGATTTCAAAATATATATATGGTTTGAGTTGTGATCAATACTGAGACCGGTACACGGGTCACGATACGTATTAATTAATTCGAATATTATATATATATGAATATATTGGACTAGTGGACAACTGGACTATTGGACTGCTAACTTTGGACAATTAAAATGAATTAAAATATTGACTATAACATATGAAACTAAACAATTCTTCAAGTTTGCCACTTGATTTCATCCTAAACCTCATTTGTATCTCGACGTTTACAATCCGCGTACAAATCTATCAGGATTCTTGAAAATACCTCAATCGAGAAATTGAACCGACCACACTTCATCTACAGAAGAAAAGATCTATACACATGAAAAACTCTTGAACCCAAAGTCATAGTTTAACACGTACCGCGACGAATTCTTTAGCATTTATTAGCAAAAACAACCTTACGATTCCTTTTCAAAGTAGCCAATTTTGTCACAGCTTCAGCAGAACAACTTCGACCTTTCATTCGAAAAAGTCTTATTATAACTTTGATATATACGATTGGTTTTCCTCATCGTTACCGGGGAACCTTTCATACTCCGCCATTTTATCATCAGCATTTAATCATCTAAAAACACAATTCGCCCAAAAACACCTCGGATTGATAATCGACGATTCAGATATGACTGCATTAAATGCAGAGGAAACAGTAAAATTTTAGATGGCCTAAATGGCCAAAAGTTTGATGATAAAGAAGGGAATGTTAGGAACGCTCGATAGAAAATTTAGTGCTGAAAAAAAAAAAATGGATTGAGCTAACCGTGAAGGAAACAAAGAACAAATACAAGGAATGAACCTGCCTTCAAATAATGCAAATGATTCAGTGTCTGTTGAAACCGTCAGTATGAACCCTACTCCTTATTCTAAACTTTTTCAGATGATATTATTCATCATCATCTTATCTTAGATATTATAAGATATCTTCATATTTTCCGCTATACATATTTTCCATATTTCTAAAGATATTTTCACAACTATTCCTATCTGCAATCATCTATCTCCCCGTAATATCTGCGTTACAACATAAAAGAAACTGTGGTAGTTTCTAAATTCTGAAATCTTCAAGTTTAAAATATGAATGTTTTGAAGCAGTGTTGGGAACTGATGCGTGAATTAGTATAATATAATGAAACTTGATCAACTTCATTATATTACAGTAAGTCATGTTGAGTTTCTAATGGAATGTGATGACTCACAGTACCATCATCATATGCCATGTTACACGGCTCTTACATTCTATCCAATCTCTAAACATATCAACAAAATATTCTCTTGATGATTCGGTCTTTTCCCAGGATATTCTGGTAATTTGACAAATCAAAATCGTGTCATTACCATTTCCTTCTAAGAGCATTAGCTATGTTCATTCTGAATTTCATACCTACGAATTCCGAACCATTACAAGAGATATTTAGTTAAAAAGGAGGAAAAGAAAAAGAATGAAGCTTCGAGATAAAAATTGTAGTAGAAATCGCAGCAAATAGGGAAGAGCATTAACTGTGGATGACAACGATTATAGAAGACAGAAGCAGGAACATCGAAATATATGGGAAGATATCAAACTCAACAACCACTCAGAAATTACAAACCGTGTATATCAATACGTATTGCAACGTAAAGACACGGGAGAATTAGAAACATTATAATACCAAGAAAATCATAAAAGTGAATAGATTCTTCTGGCGGTAGATGAAAGAGAAGAATAAAAGATATGAAAATTTGAAGTATAACAAAAATCAGAACGGGATGGAGCATTATAAAGAATACCTTAAGGTATGAATTAGAGGAAGAAGAGTAGGAGATGTGAGATATTGAAATAAGGAAACGAAGGGGCTGGATTTATAGTAAAATATCCGACAAAGAAATCGAAACAGATTATTGCATTAGATCAAAGAAGATCATAATTTCCTTATTCGCCGAAGAATCAAATCTTTTAGATTTTCAAGATTTTCTTTTAAATTCCTTAAATTCCGGAATTACCCTGTGACTATGTCAAAAGTTAAATCTCTATCTCAATCTCTTGTGACAGCTTCACTTGTACGCTTCATATAATCGAATTGTTTTATCACTATTACTAAATGGTGATAAAACTCTAGTTATCAACTCATATTCGTCATAAAAACATTTTATTGTTAGTCATGACGATCTCGATCAAATTTCGGGGACGAAATTTTTTTTAACGGGTGGGTACTGTAACGACCCGGAAATTTCCGACCAAATTTAAACCTTAAACTCTATATGTTTCCGACACGATAAGCAAAAACCTTAATGTTGAGTCTAGAAAGCTTTGAAAACCTATATTCATATAATCAATTACCCTTTGACCATGCCTGACGATTCACGAACATTTATGTGTATTTAATTAATTTGATATTAATATTATTATTAACCTTAATATTATTATTATTGTCATTAATATTATTATTATTGGTTATTATTATTATTATAATTATTAACAACAATATTATTATTAATAGATTTGTATTTATTATAAATAATAATAACAAATATCTATATAAATATAAGTATACAAATATATTCTTTCAGGAGACTTATTTGGATATGTAGTCACTGTCTTTCACAATCATATTATAATTCACTTGTCTATCTACTATTAAATTTGTACCGAATCAGGAATAAAACACAAGGAACACTCCAAAATCGGTTGAATGTTATTATCAATTTTATTATATATATATATTTTTTTTCCTCTCCTACTTTTGATTGAAAATCCTGTCGACCTCCTCACTAAAATCCAACCAAAACCAATCTCTGTTACAGAGTACATATTTACACAAGATGAATTTATATATATATACATTTACACCAAGTTAATAATCTCACACACCTTATCATCACTTTTGAACCACAACATCCATCACTACCTACAACTCAGTGGAATCGAGCATACTTATTATTGGTTGTTTGCTTTAAACACCATTTACACCGCCACCCTCTACACCCATGAACCTTGGCCACCTACAACCAACCACCTTGAACAACCATGAACTACCAAACACCATGACCATCGAACCCCATCACCACAACTGCCACAGCCACGATCTCTCTCCATCTCTCTCTTTTTTTTATTTGAAAAACACCACAAACAACCACTCTACTTTGCTGCTACCATTACTTTTCATTAACCAAACCCGACTGCTATAATCATGCATACTTCTACTGTTTCGATCAGAATATTTCATCAACCGCTAAACGTTGCTTGCAATCATCCTATCACTATTATAGTTACCCAATAACACACCACATAACCGTCACCCTACATCACCCTCGCCACCTCAAGCCACTAACGGTTATCCGTTCCACCATGTACAACTAAACCCACCTCGCTGCCACTACATACTCGTGTGTCCCTCTTTTTGTTTCAATTCATGTTGACCACCGAACCCCTATAAAGTGATATATGTACAGCTGGTATTTTCGGTTTATAAAATTGATAGTGGAAAGGATATATGTAGGGTAAAGGTGCTTTGAAATTTTTTTTTAGATGATGATGAATGGCGTAGACCCCCCCCCCCTGCTGGCTTCGTAATTGATACAGCGAATAAGACAGCAAATTTGGTTGTTAAATTATTGAGATTGAGATAGACAAATAAACTTAGAATCATTAAGGAGCCACGTGGATTTTTATACATTGCAAACCGATACATTTTTTTTTTATAATACGGGCCAGAGTTATAGTTTTTAGTGAGTTTGAGACATGAACTTATCCGTTGGGCTGAGATTTTCGGATTGGGCTGATAGGATATACGGGCCAGATTATGAAAGTAAACGTAATAGAAAACAGAAAACGGTTTAAAGAACTCATGTTGTAACTTAAATCAGAAATGTAATAGGCAGTTCATTGGTTAAAGGTGTTGGTGTGGTAGCGTGTGGACCTGGGTTCAATTCTATGCTTGGACAGTAATTTTTATTTTAACTCATTCAAAGGTAGTCTTATTTCTTATTAATATTATTATGACTATTAAAATTTTTTTTTTTTTATTTGTTTTTTTTATTTTTTTTTTTAAAAAAAATCATTAGTATTATTATTAGAATTATAATTATAATTAAACTTGTCTTTTTATTGAAAACTTCTATTATTAAAAGTATCATTTTTATTATTTTTAGAATTATTACTATTCTTATACATTATTATTAAAATTAACATTTTTATTTATTTAAAAGTTATCATTATATCATTAAAATTAAAAGTATCATTTTAATTATTTTTTTTTTATTTAAATATCATTACTATTAAGGTTTAATATTTTATTAAAAATATCAAAATTAACATTTAAGATTATTATTATTATTATTAACCATATTAGTATTATTACTATCATTACTATTATTATTTTTATATTAGCAATATTATTGTTACAAATTAAATATATGAGATATATAATTTAAAATATAATATATAGATTTGCTCAATTACAAATATGTGTGTTAATATATATAAATGATATAGGTTCGTGAATCCGAGGCCAACCTTATACGTGTTCAATGATGTTATATGTATTTTTACTACAAAATACATTAGGTGAGTATATAGTCCCTTTTAAACTCTAAATATTTTTGGGCTGAGGATACATGCGCTGTTTTTATAAATGATTTACGTTATGGACATAAGTAACTGAAAAATATATTCTACGTTGAGTTGTACCACTGGCATACTTCCCTGTAGCTTGGTAACTATTATTTACAGCGGTATTGTAAACGTGAATCCTGTTGATAGATCTATCGGGCCTGACAACCCCAACCGGACTGGACGACCAGTATTCAACGGTTGCACAGTACTTCGTTTCGTGACTACACTTGGTACGGTGTAGTAAGATTTCATAATAAAGGGAATATGCGACGTGATTAAATGTTAAGTATGGTTACCAAGTGCTCAACCACTTAGAATATTTTTATTAAAATGTTTACATATGAAATCTTGTGGTCCATAGTTATAACGCTGTTAGCATCAAACCTATATATCTCACCAACTTTATGTTGAATTTTTAAAGCATGTTATTCTCAGGTACGATTTAAGTCTTCCGCTGTGCATTAGCTCAAATTAAGGATATTACTTGGCGTCGATCATCGCAATGGAACCAAATGTTGAAGACTTTGTCCAGGTGGATAAGGACGGGTCTTTACAGCGTGCATGGTATGAGACCTTAACAAAGTATTTGCTGGACAATGGCTTCTCTCGTGGAACGATTGATACAACGTTGTTCATCCGTAAAAACCACGGTCACATTCTCTTGGTTCAAATTTACATTGATGATATTATTTTTGGTTCCACATCCCCGGCCTTATGCAAAGAATTTGGTGACCTTATGGCCAACAAATTCGAAATGAGCATGCTTGATCAGTTAAATTTCTTCTTAGGGTTACAAGTAAAACAATTACCAAATGAGATTTTATTAGTCAAACAAAGTATATCAATGATATGCTAAAACATTTTAAAATGACTGATTTAAAACCAATGATAACCCCAATGAGGACTTTACTGGATACTGATGCTAATGGGAAACCCTTTGACGTTACGCTTTATCGAAGCATGGTTGGTTCTTTAATATATCTGACTGCAAGTCGACCAGACATTACACTTGCTGTGACTGTCTGTGCCCGCTTTCAGTCCAACCCTAAGAAATCTCACTCCAAAGCAGTTGTTAGGATTTTTTAGTACCTTAAAGGTACACCTAACCTTGGGATCTGGTATCCTCATGGATCCGATTTCAATCTCACTGCTTATACTGATGCGGATCATGGTGGTTGCCACGTTGATAGAAAAAAGCACATTTGGATCAACTCAGATATTGGGGAATAGGCTAGTTGGTTGGTCTTTCAAAAAGCAGAACTGTGTGTCTTTATCAACAGCTGAGTTTGAGTACATTGCTGCAGCTCACTTGTAACACTGGCCATTTTTTTTTTTTAAATATTCAGCGGAAGACTTTATTAACAAACACAATATAAGTCACGTCATTACGTTTAAGTTTACACATCGGTGTTACGTTATCACAAAACATTATTTATACAAAAGTCCACATCAGAGTTGGGTTGTCAAACATGTCTTTTGCAATAGCACCCTTCCCGACTAGCAATACCTAAACCTGCAAGGGGAGAATATGTGGGGGATTAGCGCACCGCTAAGTGAATGGAATCTATTTAACAGATATAGCTTAAGTCACACACAAGCTATATACTAACAACAACACATGCTAACTATCAACTAGCATACAATAAGACAATACGAGGATCGGCGGCTTGTACGAGCACACGACTCCTAGCTGATCGGACTTGAGTCTACCGATAGTCTGCGCTACTCAATTCACAGTATAGTTATCCAGATGCAGGGGATGCATCATTCACACTATACTCTACAATCAGTAGCCTATGGACCCAACCTCCCCTAGGCACGGTTGACCTCATACGGACTCTAACCTCTCCTAGGCACGGTCTCGAGTCCCCAGTCTCCCTAGGCCCGACTAGTGCCATTCACACAGTGTACACATAATTCACATACAACATCAGGCATACTATATTATTCTAACATGGCAATTTCTACACTATGCATGGTAAAAGAGTCAACCACAGTAGCATGATATGCTACTTAAACTCTATCCGGAGATAGACCCACTCACCAATTACCAGCAACTGCTCAGTTATTATTTCTGAGCTTCCTCCTTGTCCTTATAACCTGAGAACAACACAAACATAGTTAATATACATATCCAATAAATAATATAATCATTTCATATGATTAACTAGGTCATAACACCATATATCCATAATTTTATGAGTCTACATTATGACTCCATTCAATAATGGCATACAGGTGCGTGCAAAACACGACATACACACTAAAACTCCTTTTCCGGCCCAAAAACAGTTTGATCTAGTTTCTTAAAAGTTCATCATTGAAAAGTACTCTTCAATACGATTCCAACGATATTTGATTCATCAAAAACGGAGTTACGGTTTGAAAGTTACGCCCGTTTCAATTTCATAAAAGGTACTGTAGCAAATAGCGATTTTCGAACACTGTAGCAACTCGGTACTGTAGCACACGGTACTGTAGCAACTCGGTACTGTAGCAAATAGTGGTACTGTAGCAATACCGAACACTGTAGCAAATAGTGATACTGTAGCAAATAGTGATACTGTAGCAAATAGTGATACTGTAGCAGTTCGGGTACTGTAGCAAAATACTGTAGCAAACACTGTAGCAACTGGTTCGAACACTTACGCTGATTTCGAACATTTTTCGCCCAAAACTCGATTTTTGAGCGATTTTGATCAAATTTTAAGCACATGGAAGCTACTAAACATATATACAACCTATTTCTAACATCAATTAACACATACAAACACATAATATGAAGATTCAAGCTCAAAATTCATCAAAAATCCATTTACACCCAAAACCCAATTTTTATGAATTAAAACACGAATTCAAACTAACAAACCTGGATAAATGATCATAAGGATGATATGAATCAATCCTTAAAGCCTCACAATCCAATTTAAGACTTAGATTCAATTAGGGTTTGTGAAGGGACGAAGTTTGGGTACGGAGTACTTATTTTCTTATTTAGGGAAATGAGAAGAAACATACAGAAACATACATATAAATGGGTTATAAACCCATACCCCATATCACACGGGTATTTACCAGTTATCTTATCTGATAACCTTTCGTATCTCCTTAGGCGGTCCTAACGGAGTCCAAATTAAATAAACCAACCTGTTCTAGGACCCTTGTCACAAACTGGTCACAACACAATTATAATAAAACACTAATAAAATAATTAAAATAAAAGCACTTAAGACTAAGCACAAACCCTAAGGCAAAATAGGCAACTTACAACTAGCCCGGGTTTCAGTCTGTTACAAATCCACCCCCCTTAAAAAGATTCTGTCCTCGGAATCTGGTCTTGCTCAAACAGATGAGGGTAACGGGTCTTCATCAACTCTTCTGTCTCCCACGTCAAGTTAGACCCTAAGCTGTGTTTCCATTCTACTAAAACCATCGGGATCTTTTTCTTTCTTAACTCAGTAACCTTTCTGTCGACCACTCGAATAGGTTCCTCAACCAACTTGTTACTCAAATCAACTTTCAAATCTACCAGTGGTACGATTTGTGTCTCGTCATCGATTTTACACTTACGCAAATAACACACGTTGAATGTATTATAAATACCGGCTAACTCTGATGGAAGATCTAACACCACAGTCTGATCATTCAACACTTCACTGATCGAAAACGGACCAATAAATCTCGGGGCTAACTTACCACGTTTACCGAATCTGATAACCCCTTTCCACGGCGAAACTTTCAGATACACTCGTTCACCCACATTAAAGGTTACTGGATGTCTACGCAGATCAGCATACATTTTCTGCCTATCTCTAGCAGCTTTCAACTTTTCTCTCGCAATTACAACTTTTTCGGCTGTCATTTGAACAATTTCGGGACCTGCAAACTGTTTCTCCCCGGCTTCTAACCAACAAGTCGGAGTTCTGCAACGACGACCGTATAACATTTCATAGGGCGGCATCCCTATACTCGAATGATATGAATTATTATACGCGAATTCGACCAACGGCAAATGTGTATCCCACGAACCACCGTATTCTAACACACAAGCCCTTAACATATCCTCCAAAGTCTGTATCGTTCTTTCACTCTGTCCGTCTGTCTGAGGATGATAAGCTGTACTTAAATTCACACGTGTACCCAGATTCTGTTGAAGACTATTCCAAAAATTTGACACAAATCTGAAATCTCTGTTTGAAACGATCGATAACGGCACACCATGACGACTAACTATTTCTTTCACATACAATTCGGCTAACTCACTTAACGAAGCTGTCTCACGAGTAGCAAGAAAATGAGCACTTTTAGTTAGACGATCCACTATTACCCAAATCATATCATGTCTTTTCTGAGTTCGAGGTAATTTGGTCACAAAATCCATCGTTATATGTTCCCATTTCCACTCTGGAATCTGTAACTGACGTAACGAACCATAAGATTTCTGATGTTCTGCCTTCACTTGAGCACATATATGACACTTTTTGACATAACGGGCGATATCCGATTTCATTGTTGGCCACCAATACACTATTTTCAAATCATTATACATCTTATTACTACCCGGATGTACTGTCAATCTGGATTTGTGAGCTTCTGTCATGATTAAATCCCTCAAATCTCCAAGCTTAGGCACCCAAACACGATTGTTTAAGGTCTTTAGTCCACGTGAGTCATCAATTAAGTTCACTTTTCGTTTGGTCATTTGTTCAGATTTAATATGTTCGTCCTCTAAAGCACAGGCCTGAATGGTTCTTAAGCTGTTAATCAAATCTGAAGTTATATTCAAACGAAGAAATTTCACATTTTCACTTGACTTTTTACGACTTAGCGCATCTGCAACCACATTTGCCTTACCCGGATGGTATTTAATTTCGCAATCGTAATCTTTGATCAACTCTTGCCATCGTCTCTGACGCATATTCAATTCTTTCTGTGAGAATATATACTGCAAACTCTTGTGATCTGTACATATAACACAATGGGTTCCATACAAATAGTGTCTCCACAGTTTCAAAGCAAACACTACTGCAGCCATTTCAAGATCATGCACTGGATAATTCTTCTCATGAACTTTCAACTGTCACGAGGCGTAGGCGATTACTTTATCTCTTTGCATTAATACATAACCCAACCCGGCATATGATGCATCACAGTATACCACGAAGTCGTCTGAACCTTTTGGTAAAGCTAACACTGGTGCCTGACACAGTAGCTGTTTCAAAATCTGAAAAGCCTTTTCCTGTTCATCAGTCCATCGAAAGACTACATCTTTACGAGTCAACTTAGTCAACGGACCCGCTATTTTCGAGAAATCCTTGATAAATCTGCGATAATAACCGGCTAATCCCAGAAAATTCTTAATCTCAGTCGGAGTCTTCGGAGAATTCCAATTCATTACCGCTTCTATCTTTGTCGGATCAACTTTTATACCTTCGGCACAAATCACATGACCCAAAAACTGCACTTCACGTAACCAAAATTCACACTTTGAAAATTTTGCAAATAGTTGTTCACGTTTCAACATGTTCAAAACCTGTCTCAGATGTTCAGCATGTTCACTTTCGGTCTTTGAATACACTAGTATATCATCTATAAACACAATCACAAACTTATCTAAGAACGGGCGACACACTCTATTCATTAGATCCATGAAGATTGCTGGCGCATTCGTCAACCCAAACGGCATGACAAGAAATTCATAATGACCATACCTTGTTCTGAAAGCTGTTTTCGGTATATCTGATTCAGCAACACGAACCTGATGATATTCGGATCGTAAGTCTATCTTAGAAAAGAATGAAGCACCCTGTAACTGATCGAACAAATCGTCTATTCGAGGTAACGGATACTTATTCTTCACTGTTCTTTTGTTCAATTCACGATAATCAATACACATACACATTGACCCATCTTTCTTTTTAACAAATAATACCGGAGCACCCCACGGTGAAGAACTCGGTCGGATAAACCCACGATCTAATAGTTCTTGAATCTGTGACATCATTTCACGGATTTCAGACGGCACTAATCGGTATGGAGCTTTTGCAACTGGAGTTGTTTCAGGAACCAACTCAATCTTATATTCGACTTCCCTTACCGGCGGCAGACCTGGTAACTCATCTGGGAACACTTCGGGAAATTCTGATACTATCGGAATATCGGCCACTGTTTTCTTTTCTTTCTTCGCATCAATCACATATGCAAGAAATGATTCACAACCCTTTGCCATCGACTTTTTCGCTTTCATCATGGTTATCAACAGAAAATTATACCCTCCCCGACCACAACACGGGTTCCATCGGTCGAACGAAAGGTAATCATTTTCCTATCACACTTAATATTAGCTCTAAGCGAGCTCAACCAATCCATTCCTAGTACTACATCAAAGCTAGGAATAGGTAACACTAAACAAGTCACCGGGAAAGACTTCCCTTCGATCTCTATACAAACCCCAGTCACATAGGTTGTGACGGGTGTGGTCTTACCATCGGCTACTTCTACACTAACCGGCTTGGGTAACACAGTAGCTGGTAAATTCAACTTAGCACAGAAATCTAGGGACATAAAACACCTATTGGCACCACAATCAAACAATACGCGAGCAGGTATTGAGTTGATTAGAAACATACCAGTGATTACTTCGTCGGTTGCCACAGCATTCTTAACCGACATCTGAAAAGCTCTAGCCTCTGCTGTTGAAGGGTTCTTCCTCTTCTGCCCACTTGAGGCAGTTGACCCTACGGCTGATGCCGAACGCGCCCCTGACCCTGCCCCGGAACTACCACTCTTCGACGGACAACTAATTGCACGATGCCCTGGTTTGTGACAACTCCAACACACACTATTCGGATACGGGCATGCTGAAGACTCATGCCTAACAACACCACATTTTAAGCATCTTCTTGTAGCCTCAGAACACTGACCACTGTGAGAAGATCGACACGTGTGACACCAATTCCCTTTACCTAATCCAGATCCAGTACTACTCTGACCACTTTTACCCTTCGATTTAAACCCACTAGACTTCTTAAATTTAGATCCTGATTGACCAGATACTTGTCCACCTTGTTGTAGCACATTACCAAACATTCTGTTTCTGGCAGCCTGAACATCACTTTCTACCATCTTAGCCATCACAACAGCTTGAGACAATGATGTAGCTGTTCTAACAAAAGTTCTATACTCAGGCAGAATGATATTAACAAAATGCTGGATACGAGACGCTTCGTCTGGCACCCATTGTTGTACAAACCTCAGTTTATCCATAAACTTCTCTACTACCTCATCGATCGTCATTTGAGGTGTCATCTTCATTTCAAGAAACTCAGTCTTGATTCGGTTCATATCAAATGGATTACAATATTGTTCACACACCTTCCCATGAAACTGCTCCCATGTGATCATACTCACTTGCTCTTTTGGTATACTAGAAATCAAAGAATCCCACCAAATCATAGCCCTACCTTTCAACAGTCTACTAGCATATGTTACCTTCAGCTCGGGTTCACACTGACACGCTTCAAATACCCTTTCAACTTCTCGCAACCAATTGAGAGTTACAGTCGGATCAGTACTTCCAGAGAACTCGGAGGGTTTGCAATCACGGAAGTTCTTATACGTACATCTTTTGGGTGGTTGCATGTAAGGTTGATGGAACATTTGCATTTGGTATGGATTCATCATCATGGGATTTTGGTAAGTAAAGGTGTTTTGTGGTGGCTTATAATATTGGTTAGGTATTTGATTCTGAAACTGGTTCTGGGGCACATTAGGTATCATTTGGGATTGCGCGGTTGGGAATCCAGGTGGTGTATCATCATTTCCAGAATGCCTCGCCAATTCAAGCTCATTAATTTTGTCCTCGGCCTCTTTTAGCTTGCTTTCTAACTGAAGGATGTAACTACTCTAATCATCATCTGACTCAACACCTTCTTCTGGTGCTCTGAATGTTCTGGGGTTAGATGGGCCAGTTGCGTTTCTATCAGCCATACCTGTGCTACAAAACAGCTCACACAAAAGCTTAGTGGATAACAGTTAGTTCAATCACAACTAACACACGTATATCCTATTTTCACTTAGCCCCCACTCCCACAGACATGTTTGACTTGCCTCAGGGTTTGGGAACAAAATACGCGCACGTATTTGCTGCCAAACCATGCTCTGATACCAACTTGTAACACTGGCCATTTTTTTTTTTAAACACAGCAGAAGACTTTATTAACAAACACAATATAAGTCACGTCATTACGTTTAAGTTTACACAACGGTGTTACGTTATCACAAAACATTATTTATACAAAAGTCCACATCAGAGTTGGGTTGTCAAACATGTCTTTTGCAATAGCACCCTTCCCGACTAGCAGTACCTAAACCTGCAAGGGGAGAATATGTGGGGGATTAGCGCACCGCTAAGTGAATGGAATCTATCTAACAGATATAGCTTAAGTCACACACAAGCTATATACTAGAACAACACATGCTAACTATCAACTAGCATACAATAAGACAATACGCGGATCGGCGGCTTGTACGAGCACACGACTCCTAGCTGATCGGACTTGAGTCTACCGAGAGTCTCTGCTACTCAATTCACAGTATAGTTATCCAGATGCAGGGGATGCATCATTCACACTATACTCTACAATCAGTAGCCTATGGACCCAACCTCCCCTAGGCACGGTTGACCTCATACGGACTCTAACCTCTCCTAGGCACGGTCTCGAGTCCCCAGTCTCCCTAGGCCCGACTGGTGCCATTCACACAGTGTACACATAATTCACATACAACATCAGGCATACTAGATTATTCTAACATGGAAATTTCTACACTATGCATGGTAAAAGAGTCAACTACAGTAGCATGATATGCTACTTAAACTCTATCCGGAGATAGACCCACTCACCAATTACTAGCAACTGCTCAGTTATTATTTCTGAGCTTCCTCCTTGTCCTTATAACCTGAGAACAACACAAACAAAGTTAATATACATATCCAATAAATAATATAATCATTTCATATGATTAACTAGGTCATAACACCATATATCCATAATTTTATGAGTCTACATTATGACTCCATTCAATAATGGCATACAGGTGCGTGCAAAACACGACATACACACTAAAACTCCTTTTCCGGCCCAAAAACAGTTTGATCTAGTTTCTTAAAAGTTTATCATTGAAAAGTACTCTTCAATACGATTCCAACGATATTTGATTAATTAAAAACGGAGTTACGGTTTGAAAGTTACGCCCGTTTCAATTTCATAAAAGGTACTGTAGCAAATAGCGATTTTCGAACACTGTAGCAACTCGGTACTGTAGCACACGGTACTGTAGCAACTCGGTACTGTAGCAAATAGTGGTACTGTAGCAATACCGAACACTGTAGCAAATAGTAACACTGTAGCAAATAGTGATACTGTAGCAAATAGTGATAATGTAGCAAATAGTGATACTGTAGCAAATAGTGATACTGTAGCAGTTCGGGTACTGTAGCAAAATACTGTAGCAAAATATTGTAGCAAACACTGTAGCAACTGGTTCGAACACTTACGCTAATTTCGAACATTTTTCGCCCAAAACTCGATTTTTGAGCGATTTTGATCAAATTTTAAGCACATGGAAGCTACTAAACATATATACAACCTATTTCTAACATCAATTAACACATACAAACACATAATATGAAGATTCAAGCTCAAAATTCATCAAAAATCCATTTACACCCAAAACCCAATTTTTATGAATTAAAACACGAATTCAAGCTAACAAACCTGGATAAATGATCACAAGGATGATATGAATCAATCCTTAAAGCCTCACAATCCAATTTAAGACTTAGATTCAATTAGGGTTTGTGAAGGGATGAAGTTTGGGTACGGAGTACTTATTTTCTTATTTAGGGAAATGAGAAGAAACATACAGAAACATACATATAAATGGGTTATAAACCCATACCCCATATCACACGGGGACCCTTGTCACAAACTGGTCACAACACAATTATAATAAAACACTAATAAAATAATTAAAATAAAAGCACTTAAGACTAAGCACAAACCCTAAGGCAAAATAGGCAACTTACAACTAGCCCGGGTTTCAGTCTGTTACATCACTGTTGTTCACAAGTTTTGTGGATGTAAACTCAACTTTTGGACTATGGCTTTAAGATTTCTAAGACCCCAATTTACTGTGATTCACAAAGTGCTATTGCAATTACGAGCAACTCGGTCCAGCATTCTAAGACTAAACACATTGATATTCGTTATCATTTCATTAAGGACCATGTAGAAAAAGGGGATGTAGATTTATACTTTGTGCCTACCAAAGTGCAATTAGCTGACATGTTCACTAAGCCCTTAGATGAACTTAGGCTAAAGTTCTTGATCAAAGAGATTGGCATGGTAGAGTATAGTGCTTGACATTTCTTAGATCTGTTGGGACTTATACTTAGGATCTTGTGTTTAGGGGGAGTAGATACATTCTAGGGGGAGCAACTTCTTCTTATGCTTTAGATAACATCTTTCAAGGGGGAGCCTTACTTTTAGAATCCTGTTAACTTCCTGGGATTAAATTTCAATGGTTACGAAAGGGGGAGGTAACTTATTGATATCATATTTTAAGGGGGAGTTAACTCATTTTTTTGAGAATTTATCAAAACGGTGATTTACTTTCTTGTATATCGCATTTTGAGGGGGAGAAAAATGGAGAAAATGAAAAGAACATTATTTTTCAATAGTGAATTTCATAAATTCCTTGTTTTTATCTGAAATAATCCACTAAGGCTTGTATACATTTCAGTATGCAACCCGTTTTAACAATTGGTATCACTGAAGATTTGTACTTTGTACATAATTCAAAAATTTTCTAAGTACAAATCTTGTTTTGATAAAATTCATAAAAATTGGAAAAGATAAAATCCAAAAAGATTTGAATTTTAATGAATAAATGCTAATTTTAGCATTATACCGAATCTGACAACCAACAATACAGATTCGGTAAGTTCAAAATCTTCAACAATTGTCTCAGAAATGTTTTTCATCAAAAATGTGATAATCTTGAATGATTTTTGATAAAGATTTGTCAAAATTTGAAGTGAAATGTGTCTAAATATAAAAATGGACTGCATTCGGTACTTAAGGCCCATTCGGTAATGCCCATGTTTTCAAAACATTCAGTATCGATAAATGGCAGGGTCAAAGTCAAACTTTCTTTTACTTTTACCTAATTGCATACCGAATCTGATCTAAACTACCGAGTTTGTCTAATCTACCGAATTCGCCTCTCTGCATCTTCAAATCTTTGGTATATTCTTATTTTAATTGAATTTAAGTATCACATGTTGTAGATCTGAGATAATTGAACATTTATAAACCAGAAAATCAAGCAAATAACATGATTGTGACACTTAATTTTGAAAAATGTTGCTTATACCGAATCTGAGTCGTATTTCTTAATTCTTTGATTAAACTCATCTTATTTGGTTGATTAACATGAAATCTTGTCAAATCGATGTTAAATTAGTTGATCTATCAATTGACCGAGTCTGACTACATGTTTAATTGAGTATTTGATAGATTATGTACATACCAAATGTGTTCTTGCTACAGTACCGAGTCTGTTCAAGTCATTAACATGTTTTTCTAATTTGTTTGAGTTTTTAATTAATTGTAACTATATTTTTGCATGATATAAGACTGAATATGCATGTTTGGGTGATAATATGTGATTTTTGAAGATAGCGAATCTGTTCTTGGCATTATACCGAGTCTGCTATTTGGTACTTTCAAAATTTGAGATTTTCAACTTGGTAAATCTTGCATGCTTTATTTAAGTCTTTGGTATGAAAACTCAAGCTTATTTGGTTACAGAATCTCAAGTTTTCATGACTACTGAATCTGCTTGATTTGTGCTAAAAATTAACTAAGTGTTGTTCTGATTCTTTGTGTTATATAATTGACTTTGCATGATGACTTTATACTGTGATGAATATCATATGAATGTCATGTTTGTCAATTACTTGTTCATATTTGGAATAAATGATGTTTTTGACTTAGAAAAACCATAAAAATTATAAAATTTGAAAAATACAAAGGATTTCAAAGGCAAATAAGAATAGAGATATGTGCTTTATGTTGAAAATCTTGTGGTCTTCTATTTCTTATTCATACAGCTAAATGGCGAACAATCACTTCATCAACTCTGAAATCAACATTCCTTGCAATTACTGGACTACAATACTAGAGAGGCATACACTATGGCATGCTCTAAGCTCAACTGTCAGTGTACCTGTGATAGATCTGGAGCTACTCAATAGAACCATTAGGTTTGTGGAGGCTACACAACCTACTGCTGCAAATCCAGAGGGTACACAAGCTCGATTTGAGTTTGAGCTAAGAGGAGTTCAAGGGAGGAGGAGCATCACTAAAGCTGATTTTAGGAGGATCTTTAGGCTTTCTCTTGTACAGAATGCTCCTGCTTTCCCTGCTACTCAGCAGATGATGTCCTCAATCTTTGATCTTGGTTATGTTGGAGCAAACAATGTTCCACCGGCTAAGTTTCAGAAGAAATACCTGGACTCAAGGTGGTATGTGATCTTCTCAATCATCAACAGATGCTTGCTGATGACCAGGAGTGGATCCGACAGCCTAACTGTGCCAATGCTGAGATTGTTCTACTCTTTCACAAGAGTAGAGACTCCTGATTATGCAGAACTATTATGGGATTTGATTCAGGCACAAGTTGATAAGCCAAGGGGTTCATACATCCATTGTGAAAGGTTTTTCTGTATCTTTATCCATGATGCTATCACTGCTTGCAGAAATGCAAATATATTTGTTCCAGGTACACATGGATTACAGATGAAAAGATTTAGGGAGCTGAAGATGAATACCCCAATGGTATCCGACAATCAATTCACTGCGCCGATTCTAAATTAGCTTGTGGGGCTAGCTGCACCCCAAGACGTTCGAATGCGTTCTTATTTTGAGGCTGTAGGAATACCTCTTTCGAACTCGGCACAACAAGAACAAGTTGAACCCACCGAGGTTCTAGCCCCAGAGGTTGTAGAGGAACCTGTAGTACAACCACCTGGGCCAGCTAATCCTCCACTTAGGGTGAACCTCAAACGTTCTAGGGCAGCACACCAAGCTCAACCCGTGAGGATTAGGGAGCCTAGTTCACCTAGGATTGAACCAACCCTTTCAACAACACCCAAAGTGAGTAGTGACACTGATTCTTCAGCAACTGAGTCATCTCCTGAACATTCTCCTAAGAGAACTCGATTTATACCTGATGAGATTATTCAGACTCCGCCAACCCAACGAGTAACTAGATCTAGGACTTCGATACCCATCATCTGCCAAACAGTTACTCCAATCATTGGTGACACGGATCAAGACCTAGAGCCAATTAGGTCACCCTCACCCATCTCCGTACCACATCCAATAATAAC
The DNA here is from genome assembly GCF_046630445.1 of Rutidosis leptorrhynchoides. Classification (NCBI taxonomy): domain Eukaryota; kingdom Viridiplantae; phylum Streptophyta; class Magnoliopsida; order Asterales; family Asteraceae; genus Rutidosis; species Rutidosis leptorrhynchoides. The sequence goes on along the minus strand of NC_092340.1, from coordinate 60,731,420 downwards.
AGTAAGCCCTACGCTAAATGAAGCGCAAGCTTCGGTAGGTAAGAGAGCTAAACACAAGGATGGTAAAAAGACCACTAAGCCCATCCAATCTAAACAGGACTTAATAATAAATCTTACACAGAAAGATGCTTCGACATCTAAGGAAGTAAAGTCTTCCTCTGCAGTAAAGTCTGCGTTGACTCAATAGATTGAGGAAACTCAATCATTGAAGTCCAGAACGGCCGAAGGGGAGCCGAAAAGTCTTGAAAAGGTACCCTGCGTATCGGCTGGAAATCCTCCTGTGCCTCAACGTACAACAGGGTCTCGAGTCCAGCTTATCTTGATGAGGGAGATCTGTCGCGTCCCATGGAAACGAGTCAACATGACAATCCTTTGAGATATTTATCAGACTTCCAGCAGACTGATCCCTTGGTTCATGAAAGTGATCCATTGGTTCAAACCACTTCTCTTTCGGATTCTGAAACTCATGGTCTAGAGGAAGAGTCGCTAACTGAAAGAGATGTACCACCTCATGGTATATCAATGATTTCGGGAGTCGGAGATAGCAATATCTCTGCGAGATCAAAATCGACAGGTAGTTCTACTACTTTGTCAGAGTCCCATGAGACTAAAGTCATGGAGGTGGATGCTTCGAAAGAAACTTCGCCAGCGACAACTCCGGTTGTTACCCAACCTCCATCAGAAGGGGATATGTAACGACCCGGATTTTTCCGATCATTTTATACCTATGAGATTAATATTTACATAAATTAAACCTTACCAACATGATAAGTAATCTAAATTGTTGAGATTTATGTTTTTAAAAAGAGTTTTACACAACGTTTGACCGTCCAATTTGACCGATGATATCACGAACTATATAACAAACGATAATTATACGTTTGTGTATATATATGTATTTATATATATTTAACATGATCTAAGAATGGTTTAACATCTTATTGTGTACTAATAACAATAAGTTATAAGTATACTTTGAGACTACTAACTTAAGTTTTCAAAATGATAACTATACGTAACGTTATTTGACATATATACCTTTAACCTATAATACTTATACAAGTATCGTATAAATATGTATTTAATCACTTTTAAAGGGCTTATATACATAAAACAATATAAGTATATTTACAAAAGATAGCTATATTTGAATTCTCGTTCCGTTTCCTCAAAATTTCTACATGTATACCTAGAGTATATGTACTCGTATCATACCCAGCTCCTATACGTATTTACTATTAGTATATACACATCACAATCACTTTATTAGCAGCCATGAGTCAGCCAATTTTGGATCTCAGCATGCATGATTAATCAATTTGGCATATTACAAGACTTTTGCACAATATTACAAATTTATACATCTTTTCACCACCATTTATACTCCATTCCAATTTCATTTTTACTACACATTTTCTCTAACCAAAAACACACTCTTAGGAACCTTAAGTGTTCTTCACAATCTCAGCAAATAACCATGAAGATCTAGCTTCAAAAACAAGCCTTAATCATCATAATAAATTCCTTACAAGAAAACTTCAATAATCCTTCCAAGTAAACAAGTTTACTTCCAACCTTTTGATCCAACTCCACCACTCTTTTGGTTCTAGGATTTTACTCATCTTTTACAGCAACTTTGTCCAAGTAACTTGAGGTAGTAACCTTGTTCATAACCTTATTCGATTCATATTTATATAGCTATCTTATTTTGTGTTGTAAAATTTTAACAACAAGAACATAGTTTGAATGATTTCAAACTTGTTTGCAAACTAAATAGATCCTTCTAACTTAACTTTTAAAACACTTCAAGACCTGTAATATATCATAATGATATGCTAACTTAACAAGATATAACTTGGTTTTACAAAGAACATCTTAAAAACTGAATCTACGTCGTCGGAGTGCAATCGGGGACTGTTTTGGGTTGGATAATTAAAAACTATCTTGAACTTTGAATTGGAAGTTTATGTTCTGGAAAAATGATATTTCTTATGAATATGTTAACACATAAAAATTTCATGGTTTAACTCAAAGTGTAAGTATTTTTAGAAAAATGATCATTAAATGTTGTTTTTATGATGGAAAATGATCACTTTCATAAGTTTCACCAAAGTTTGACCTACAACCTAAGGTATTTTTAGTTCATATTCTTAAAATTTGACTCGATCCAAGGAAGTGGCAAGTTGAACCAACAAAAACGGAGTTGTAATGAAGAAAGTACGACTAAAACAAGATCGGGTATCTGAAGCTAGTTTAGCTACGAAAATATTTGGAGAAAAATTAAATTAATCATATATTTTCTAATTAATATGATATTTCATATATATTTACTTATGATTTGATTTTATATATTTCAGGACCACCCGTAAACAACACGAGAAGATTAATCATAAGACCTCATGATTGTACACAACACGTCATTTGACAACACGGTACTTTATGTACGCAACACGTCACTTAACAACATGGTACCATGGGTCGAGATTAATTCTGATCAATACGAATATGATGGGGTCTTTATTTATTTTATTTAAGCAACTAATTGTGGACCACTAACATCGGACTGCTAACTACGGACTAAGAAAATATTAAAAGTATTAAAAGTGTGTGTGTATATATATATATGTAATGATTACTTAAAAAGAAAATATGTTGATATATTATATATGGTTAGGTTCGTGATATCTATCGGAGACCAAGTCAAGTTAAATACCTTCAAGGCAAAAGTGAGTATATAGTCCCACTTTTAAACTCTAAATATTTCGGGATGAGAATACATGCATTTTATGATTTACGTTATGGACACAAGTGAATAAAAATATATATTCTACGTTGAGTTGTACCACTGGCATACTTTCCTGTAACTTGGTAACTACTATTTACATGAGGTATTGTAAACGCGAATCCTGTTGATAGATCTATCGGGCCTGACAACCCCAACTGGACTGGACGACCAGTATTCAACGGTTGCACAGTACTTCGTTTCGGTAACTACACTTGGTACGGTGTAGTAAGATTTCATAATAAAGGGAATATGCGACGTTGATTAAATGTTAAGTATGGTTATCAAGTAATCAACAACTTAGAATATTTTTATTAAAACGTTTATGTATGAAATCTTGTGGTCTATATTTATAACGCTGCCGGCATTAAACCTATATCTCACCAACTTTATGTTGACGTTTTAAGCATGTTTATTCTCAGATGATAACTAAAAGCTTCTGCTGCAACATGTTGAATTTAAGCAAGATCTTGAGTATGCATATTTGTGTCAAAAATAAAACTGCATATCGGAGGATTTGTAATGTAAAATATGTTGGAAGTCGTATTGTTATTATCACATGTAAAGTTTGTAAGTCTAAGATTATCGCTAAACGATAATCATTATTAAGTTGTTTAAACCTTGTATTTGTAATAAAAGCTATGGTTTGTATTGTAAAAACGAATGCAGTTTTTGAAAAATGTCGCATATAGAGGTCAATACCTCGCGATGAAATCATATGTTATTGTATTCGTCCTTATGGTTAAGGTCGGGTTATGACATGTGGTATCAGAGCGTTGGTCTTAGAGAACCAGAAAATTTGCATTAGTGTGTCTTATCGAGTTTGTTAGGATGCATTAGTGAGTCTGGACTTTGACCGTGTTTGATTTAGAAAACTATTGCTTATCCCTGTTGGTTAAAAAATTAATATGTAAATATTATGTGATACTAACATGCTAGTTGTTATGTGATAGATGTCTAGCTTAGAACTTGTTATCACATTCAGCGACTCCGAACCAGAATCTTCAGATGGTGTTCCAGTCATTAACCTATCCGATGATGAAAACGACACCTTTGGGGAAGACTCACAAGTTCCGGATGAATCAATTGAAGAGGAACCGGAAAGTGATCCTGAGGAGGAAGAAATACAGGAAATTACGAAAGACAAGTTCGAACGAGGAAAGAAACGAAAGGCTACTGAAATGGAAATCCAAATCCCGAGTCTAGAGAGGATGTTGTGGCACCAACTCCACCAGATACTTCCACACCTATTCCCGCTATTCCTATTAGTTCTATCCCGACATCCAGTTCTTCGGTTCCTCGGCCAAAACGCAGGGAGACAACCAGGATAACCTTTAAGCGATTTCTTTGAACACAAACGCTTTGGGTTAAATGATGCGCTGTTGTTTTAAACCAAGGGATCATATAATATTTTGTATAATATTACTAGTGTGGTTTGCTTAATGTTTGATGTAAGATAAGCATATGTAAAATAGTGAAGTGTGAAATGCAATAATTTTCCATGGTTGAGTATTATTTGGGTGATAGTAATTGATTTTCGTACTAAGCTATTAAGTATGAACTTTAACGGGTAGGTACTACCCTAGGTATAATTATAAAACGCTAATAAGAAGAAAAGGCTTTTATAATAATAACTCGTTCATATTATTAATAAGCTACGATGTACTGTAAATACATACTACATCTATAATATTCCATGTGAATAATTATTATTTTTTTCCATTTTTATTGAAGATTATGGCGCGATTGAACCGAATGACGGAACAAGAAATCCAGGAACTCATCAATCAGCGAGTGAATGACAGAATGTTATGGGTCGAGGCTGCAAGAGGTGCTGCAGTTAACCCAAATCCTCGTATGGGATGCACTTACAAAACTTTTCAAGGTTGCAAGCCCTCATCATTCAGTGGAACAGAAGGACCAGTCGGTTTAACCCGGTGGATCGAAAAGATTGAGTCTGTGTTTAAAATCAGTGGTTGTATTGAGAAGGATATGACCAAGTATGCATCATGCACCTTACAAGATAGTGCACTCACGTGGTGGAAAAACTATGTGAAGGCCGTAGGAGGAGATGTAGCTTATGATACTCCCTGGGAAGAATTCAAAACAATGCTAATCAACGAGTATTGTCCAAGGAATGAGGTTAGGAAGTTGGAAGTTGAATTACGAAGCCTGAAAGTTGTTGGTACTGAACTCACCAACTACAATCAGCGATTCATGGAATTAGCTTTGCTATGTCCCGAATTAGTACCAACCGAAGAACGGAAGATTGAACTGTACAAAGACGGTTTGCCTAAAAAGGTCAAGGCAAATGTTACAGCATCCAAACCCAAGACTATTCATGAAGCTATCACCATGGCGAATGAGTTGATGGACCAGATTATTCTAGATAAGAACACCGATGTCAAGACATCGGGAAACAAAAGAAAGTGGGAAGGTAATCATCAACAATCCAACAAGAAACAAGAAACCACGCAAGGTGCGGGTAGCGGTTCGAACTCAGGTTACAAGGGACGAAATCCTTTATGTAACAGATGCCACAAACATCACTCTGGTTATTGTAATGTGGTGTGCAACAATTGTAATGAAAAAGGTCATCTTGCTGAAGATTGTAGGGTTCCCGCTACAAATACAAACGGTACCAAGACTCCTGCCACCAATGCAAATAGAACTGCCTTGGCCACTGTTACTTGTTATGGGTGTGGGAAACAGGGTCATTATAAGAGTCAGTGCCCGAATCCAGAGAAGAATAACGGATCTGCACATGGAAGAGCATTTGTTATTAATGCTAGAGAGGCGTGCGAAGACCCGGAGCTTGTTACGGGTACGTTTACCATTAATAACTTATTCGCATCTATTATATTTGATACTGGTGCCGATAGAAGTTACGTGTGTAGAGACTTTCACGCTAAATTGAATTGTTCATCATTACCTCTAGATGCTAAGTACATGATTGAGTTAGCTAATGGTAAACTAATTAAAGCCGATAAAATTTGCCGTGATTGTAAAATAAATTTAGCCGGAGAAACATTTAAGACTGATTTGATACCCGTAGAATTAGGAAGTTTTGATGTAATAGTCGACATGGACTGGATGTCCAAAATAGGAGCTAAAGTTGTGTGCGCCAAGAAGGCAATTCGCATTCCTCGTAAGGATAAAACGCCAGTAATGATTTATGGAGAGAAGGGTAACTCAAAGCTAAAACCCATTAGTTGTTTGAAAGCTCAAAAGTGCTTGAAGAAAGGGTGCTATGCTATCTTAGCATAGGTTAATAAAGTCGAAACGAAGGAAAAAGTGAAGAGCATCAATGACGTGCCTGTGACAAGAGATTTTCCTGAAGTATTTCCGGAAGAGTTACCAGGATTACCTCCATTTAGATCTGTAGAATTTCAAATAGATCTAGTACCGGGAGCTGCACCAGTGGCTCGTGCTCCATATAGACTTGCACCATCTGAGATGAAAGAGTTACAAAGCCAGTTACAAGAATTACTGGACCGTGGTTTCATTCGATCGAGCACTTCACCGTGGGGAGCTCCGATTTTATTCGTCAAGAAGAAAGACGGATCTTTCCGAATGTGTATAGATTATCGTGAATTAAATAAGTTAACTATCAAGAATCGGTATCCACTACCGATAATTGACGACTTATTTGATCAATTGCAAGGATCATGTGTTTACTCAAAAATCGACCTAAGGTCGGGCTATCATCAACTACGCGTCAAAGAAGAAGATATTCTGAAAACTGCTTTTCAGACACGCTACGGTCATTATGAATTTTTGGTCATGCCGTTTGGATTAATGAATGCGCCAGCTGTATTCATGGACCTCATGAATCGAGTTTGTAGTCCGTATTTAGATAAGTTTGTTATCGTTTTCATTGACGATATTCTTATCTATTCCAAGAGTGAGCAAGAGCATGAACAACATTTAAGATTAGTATTAGAATTGTTAAGAAAAGAACAATTATACGCCAAATTTTCTAAGTGTGCATTTTGGTTGAAAGAAGTGCAATTTCTTGGCCATGTTGTTAGTAGCAAAGGAATTCAGGTTGACCCAGCTAAAATTGAGGCCATTGAAAAATGGGAGACTCCTAAAACACCAACGCAGATACGCCAATTTTTGGGTTTAGCTGGTTATTATAGAAGGTTTATTCAAGATTTTTCCCGAATAGCTAAACCATTAACAGCGTTAACACAAAAAGGGAAGAAGTACGAATGGACTTCTGAGCAGGAGAGTGCATTTCAATTACTGAAGAAGAAGTTAACTACAGCACCTATTTTATCGTTACCTGAAGGGAACGATGATTTTGAGATATATTGTGACGCTTCGCGACAAGGTTTTGGTTGCGTCCTTATGCAACGGAAGAAAGTTATAGCATACGCATCCCGACAATTGAAGATTCATGAGCGGAATTATACGACGCATGATTTAAAATTGGGAGTAGTAGTGTTTGCATTGAAGATATGGAGACACTACTTATATGGGGTTAAATGCACTGTGTTTACCGATCATAAAAGCCTTCAACATATCTTCGATCAAAAACAGCTGAACATGAGGCAACGTAGGTGGGTCGAGCTGATAAACGACTATGATTGTGAGATTCGCTATCATCCCGGGAAAGCGAATGTAGTGGCCGACGCTCTAAGCAGAAAGGAACGGGAACCGATTCGAGTACGAGCAATGAACATAAAAATTTGCATGAATCTCAACTCACAAATCAAAGAGGCTCAACGAGAAGCTCTTACTAAAGAAAACATAGGAAATGAAATAATGAAGAAGTATGAGAAGAAACTCGTTATGCGGGAAGACGGAATTCGATATTTTGCAAACCGTATTTGGGTACCGAAGTTGGGTGGATTAAGGAATTTGATATTGAATGAGGCACATAAGACAAGATACTCGATACATCCTGGAGTTGGAAAGATGTATCAAGATCTTAAGATGCATTATTGGTGGCCTAATTTGAAGACAGACGTTGCAACATATGTTGGGGAATGTTTAACTTGTTCCAAAGTCAAAGCAGAACACCAGAAGCCGTCAGGGTTACTTCAACAACCAGAAATCCCAGAATGGAAATGGGACGGTATTACCATGGATTTCATCACAAAGTTACCTAAGACTGCCTGGGGTTATGACACCATTTGGGTAATAGTTGATCGTCTCACCAAATCTGCACATTTCTTGCCTATAAAGGAAACGGATAGAATGGAGAAACTATTACGATTATACATAAAGAAAATTGTTTCAAGGCATGGAATACCTATTTCCATTATATCCGATCGTGATAGTAGATTTACATCAAAGTTTTGGCAATCACTACAGGAGGCCCTGGGAACTCGTTTGGATATGAGCACCGCATATCATCCACAAACTGACGGGCAGAGTGAAAGAACAATTCAGACTCTTGAAGACATGCTCAGGGCATGTGTGATCGATTTTGGAAACGGATGGGATAAATATCTACCATTAGCAGAATTCTCGTATAATAACAGTTATCATGCGAGAATTAAAGCTGCACCATTCGAAGCACTGTATGGAAGGAAGTGTAGATCCCCTATCTGTTGGAATGAAGTAGGAGATCGACAATTAACTGGTCCCGAGATCATACACGAAATGACTGAGAAGATAGTACAAATCAAGGAGAGATTGAAAACAGCCCGTAGTCGCCAAAAGAGCTACGCCGATGTTCGAAGGAAACCATTAGAGTTTCAGATCGGTGACATGGTTATGTTAAAGGTGTCACCTTGGAAAGGTGTAATACGTTTCGGTAAAAGGGGTAAACTGAACCCAAGGTATGTAGGCCCGTTCAAGATCATCGAACGCATTGGACCGGTAGCTTATCGACTCGAGTTACCGCAATAACTCGCCGGAGTACATAATACATTTCACATATCAAACCTTAAGAAATGTCTTGCAAAGGAAGATCTCACCATTCCTCTTGAAGAAATCCAAGTCGACGAGAAACTACAATTCATAGAAGAACCAGTCGAAATCATGGACCGTGAAGTTAAACAACTCAAGCAGAGCAACATACCGATCGTTAAGGTTCGTTGGAATGCTCGAAGGGGTCCTGAGTTTACTTGGGAACGAGAGGATCAGATGAAACGAAAGTACCCACATTTGTTTCCCGAGAACGCAAAATAGGTACAATTTTAAAATTTCGGGACGAAATTTATTTAACGGGTAGGTACTGTAACGACCCGGATTTTTCCGATCATTTTATACCTATGAGATTAATATTTACATAAATTAAACCTTACCAACATGATAAGTAATCTAAATTGTTGAGATTTATGTTTTTAAAAAGAGTTTTACACAATGTTTGACCGTCCAATTTGACCGATGATATCACGAACTATATAACAAACGATAATTATACGTTTGTGTATATATATGTATTTATATATATTTAACATGATCTAAGAATGGTTTAACATCTTATTGTGTACTAATAACAATAAGTTATAAGTATACTTTGAGACTACTAACTTAAGTTTTCAAAATGATAACTATACGTAATGTTATTTGACATATATACCTTTAACCTATAATACTTATACAAGTATCGTATAAATATGTATTTAATCACTTTTAAAGGGCTTATATACATAAAATAATATAAGTATATTTACAAAAGATAGCTATATTTGAATTCTCGTTCCGTTACCTCAAAATTTCTACATGTATACCTAGAGTATATGTACTCGTATCATACCCAGCTCCTATACGTATTTACTATTAGTATATACACATCACAATCACTTTATTAGCAGCCATGAGTCAGCCAATTTTGGATCTTAGCATGCATGATTAATCAATTTGGCATATTACAAGACTTTTGCACAATATTACAAATTTATACATCTTTTCACCACCATTTATACTCCATTCCAATTTCATTTTTACTACACATTTTCTCTAATCAAAAACACACTCTTAGGAACCTTAAGTGTTCTTCACAATCTCAGCAAATAACCATGAAGATCTAGCTTCAAAAACAAGCCTTAATCATCATAATAAATTCCTTACAAGAAAACTTCAATAATCCTTCCAAGTAAACAAGTTTACTTCCAACCTTTTGATCCAACTCCACCACTCTTTTGGTTCTAGGATTTTACTCATCTTTTACAGCAACTTTGTCCAAGTAACTTGAGGTAGTAACCTTGTTCATAACCTTATTTGATTCATATTTATATAGCTATCTTATTTTGTGTTGTAAAATTTTAACAACAAGAACATAGTTTGAATGATTTCAAACTTGTTTGCAAACTAAATAGATCCTTCTAACTTAACTTTTAAAACACTTCAAGACTTGTAATATATCATAATGATATGCTAACTTAACAAGATATAACTTGGTTTTACAAAGAACATCTTAAAAACTGAATCTACGTCGTCGGAGTGCAATCGGGGACTGTTTTGGGTTGGATAATTAAAAACTATTTTGAACTTTGAATTGGAAGTTTATGTTCTGGAAAAATGATATTTCTTATGAATATGTTAACATATAAAAATTTCATGGTTTAACTCAAAGTGTAAGTATTTTTAGAAAAATGATCATTAAATGTTGTTTTTAGGATGGAAAATGATCACTTTCATAAGTTTCACCAAAGTTTGACCTATAACCTATGACTTCGAATACAACCTAAGGTATTTTCAGTTCATATTCTTAAAATTTGACTCGATCCAAGGAAGTGGCAAGTTGAACCAACAAAAACGGAGTTGTAATGAAGAAACTACGACTAAAACAAGATCGGGTATCCGAAGCTAGTTTAGCTACGAAAATATTTGGAGAAAAATTAAATTAATCATATATTTTCTAATTAATATGATATTTCATATATATTTACTTATGATTTGATTTTATATATTTCAGGACCACCCGTAAACAACACGAGAAGATTAATCATAAGACCTCATGATTGTACGCAACACGTCATTTGACAACACGGTACTTTATGTACGCAACACGTCACTTGACAACATGGTACCATGGGTCGAGATTAATTCTGATCAATACGAATACGATGGGGTCTTTATTTATTTTATTTAAGCAACTAATTGTGGACCACTAACATCGGACTGCTAACTACGGACTAAGAAAATATTAAAAGTATTAAAAGTATATATATATATATATATATATATATATATATATATATATATATATATATATATATATATATATATATATGTAACGATTACTTAAAAAGAAAATATGTTGATATATTATATATGGTTAGGTTCGTGATATCTATCGGAGACCAAGTCAAGTTAAATACCTTCAAGGCAAAAGTGAGTATATAGTCACACTTTTAAACTCTAAATATTTCGGGATGAGAATACATGTATTTTATGATTTACGTTATGGACACAAGTGATTAAAAATATATATTCTACGTTGAGTTGTACCACTGGCATACTTCCCTGTAACTTGGTAACTACTATTTACATGAGGTATTGTAAACGTGAATCCTGTTGATAGATCTATCGGGCCTGACAACCCCAACCGGACTGGACGACCAGTATTCAACGGTTGCACAGTACTTCGTTTCGGTAACTACACTTGGTACGGTGTAGTAAGATTTTATAATAAAGGGAATATGCGACGTTGATTAAATGTTAAGTATGGTTATCAAGTGCTCAACAACTTAGAATATTTTTATTAAAACGTTTATATATGAAATCTTGTGGTCTATATTTATAACGCTGCCGGCATTAAACCTATATCTCACCAACTTTATGTTGACGTTTTAAGCATGTTTATTCTCAGGTGATAACTAAAAGCTCCGCTGCAACATGTTGAATTTAAGCAAGATCTTGAGTATGCATATTTGTGTCAAAAATAAAACTGCATATCGGAGGATTTGTAATGTAAAATATGTTGGAAGTCGTATTGTTATTATCACATGTAAAGTTTGTAAGTCTAAGATTATCACTAAACGATAATCATTATTAAGTTGTTTAAACCTTGTATTTGTAATAAAAGCTATGGTTTGTATTGTAAAAACGAATGCAGTTTTTGAAAAATGTCGCATATAGAGGTCAATACCTCACGATGAAATCATATGTTATTGTATTCGTCCTTATGGTTAAGGTCGGGTTATGACAGGATATCACGAATCTGACTAGTAGTATGTACAGCCCTACATATAAGTATAATACCGCACATATATCATTACCTGCCCTCACGGCAAATCAAACACTTCCACCGACATCGCCTTCAACAGTTACTGCTGATGCTGATGTTGTTCGTGGCTACACTGTTGTTTCACCAACTGGGTCACCTTCTCAGATTTTGAATAGATATGGATTATGATATCTCTCTGACAATGAGGTGGAGGAACTATATCTTGCTGAGTTTGCTAAACGAACTGATCTTGATGAAGTTCGCGAGACTATGATGATTTATCTTGAGCAAGCAAGGATAGTATATCCTTTATCTCCATGCAAGTCACCTGGACCAATTCACATGCCTGATCATGATGATTTCGATCCTGACAATCTTCATGAGGGGGAGAATAGACAAAGTGGTTATCGGTCCAGTGGTTTTCAAATATCAACGTATGAAGCTGGTACATCTAGTTAACATAAGGATCAAGATGTTGTTGATATATCTGATTCTGAAAGCGATGAAATTGAGGAAATTCAGTGTGAAAGTTTTCTAGATGAATCGGAAGGACAGAGAGAGGGTGACTTAGGGATGCTTATGATTATGGATTCAGCTGATCAAGTAGAGAGTAAGTCAGCTCAAGAGTACAATCAAAACTTCGATAATATTGAAGATATTTTGAAGGGGTCGTCGAGTGTCGCTAATGAATTCAGTAATCATCAATTTGTTAACTTGTCATCTCCAACTGATGAATTTGGGATACAATTTGAGAAGGAGATTTTCTCTAATGGCAAGGAAGATACTACGACTCCTCCTGATCTGAGTGTTCCATTTCAAATTGCAGAGATTGTTCTTGAGCGTGATGCTGATTTCCAATTAAGTAAGGAAGAAGAGAAGATGATTCTTCGTTCACCATTCATTGAACAACAAGCGTATAGAATCTATGGTGATTCTGATCTCGTCCTTTCTGCATTAATGAGTGTTCTGGGTGCATGGAAATATCATAAGAAACCAAAATATCTCAAAGCTTATCTGAGTGTTCGTGACAAATATAAATTGAAGAATGAAGAGAAACTTCAAGTTCAGTGAAATTCAGAGATCAAAAGCATAAATAAGATTTTAATGATTAACAAGGATGGAGTGAAGATGCCATTGTTTCAGGTAACAAGAATGGATGATGAAGATTATCAATTCTCTGAAGCAGATTTTGATAGATTGAAGATGGACGACATTATTTTCATTTATAACTACTTGATTAACTTGAATGAATCTGCAACAATTTATCATGTTACTGCGATGAAGGCAGTCTACAGATTTATTCTTAACTCGATGAGATGGATATCCGTTCACGATTTTCATATGGGGTTAGAATCTGAACACAAAAAGCTCGAAATCAAACCGCCAAATCAATTAATCGAAGAGCTAAGATATATGTCCTTACTTGAAGTAAGTGACAGTCCTTATGGGTTTGTGTTTGTCAATTCTCACTATACAAAGATCTTCATCAGAGTCTCAGATTTTAGAAGATACTCAAATGGAACATTGATATATGCTTTCAAATATTTGAGATGGAGACTGATCAATAACTGCTATTCAACTGAAGATAATGAGATTGTCAAATACATTCTCACAAGATTGAAAAGTCGTCTAAAGACAAGAGTGAGCATACGAAGATATGAGAATCTCAAGGGATTCAAATCCAAAGTTCACTTCAGAGGAACAAAGTTTCTTTAGATGTCTCAATAGGATTATATTGTAAATTTCACATTTAACACTAAGGGGGAGATTGTTAGGACCCCGAAGTTATATAGTGTTAATGTGAAATAAGCTTAATTGATGGTTCCTTAGAAGAGGGCTATATATGGAACCTAAGTAGTCCTAATTAGATAGTCATTGCATTGTAACTGAGTTCTAGAAGCTGTGGAATGTAAATCTTGTTAATTCTCTCTAATACCGAATCTCCTTCACACTTACGGAATCTCATTCTAACTTGTCTTTTCTTCTAATCTCAACATGATCTGACCTATCAACATGCATAAAAGGTACTTAGACATTGCACAACATATTGCAATATCAGGCCTAGTATAAGTGTGATATATTAACTTACCAACAAGTTTTTAGTAACTGGAACTGTTAGAAAGTAACTTATCATTTCCAGTTTCATCAACAATAATAGGCAGATTCTGCTCCATAAGAGTGTTCAATGGTTTCTGTAGTGACCCGAACTTTTCCATGTTTATATATATTAATTGAGATTGATATTTACATGATTAAATGTTTCCAACATGTTAAGCAATCAAACTTGTTAAGACTTGATTAATTGAAATATGTTTCATATAGACAATTGACCACCCAAGTTGACCGGTGATTCACGAACGTTAAAACTTGTAAAAACTATATGATGACATATATATGGATATATATATAGTTAACATGATACTATGATAATTAAACATATCATTAAGTATATTAACAATGAACTACATATGTAAAAACAAGACAACTAACTTAATGATTTTTAAACGAGACATATATGTAACGATTATCGTTGTAAAGACATTTAATGTATATATATCATATTAAGAGATATTCATACATGATAATATCATGATAATATAATAATTTAAAATCTCATTTGATATTATTAACATTGTATGAAATAAAGGTTATTGATGAAATAAAGGTTATTGTATTGTTTTAAAATGAATGCAGTCTTTGAAAAACGTCTCATATAGAGGTCAAAACCTCGCAACGAAATCAATTAATATGGAACGTTTTTAATCAATAAGAACGGGACATTTCAGTTTTCCTCCTAACAAGCCAAACTTATGCAATAGTTCCCTACAATATTTCCTCTTATTAATACAAACACCATTTTTGGTTTCCAAAATTTATATTCCTAAAAAATATTCAGGTTTTCTAAGATCCTTAATTCGGAATTTAATTCTTAAGTAGGTTTTAAACTTTTCGATTTCAGGTAAATCATTACAACGAATGACTATATCATCCACATAAACAAGTAAAATTAAGAAAATATTTCCCTCAGATTTAATATGCGTGGAATAGTCATTTATACTTTATTTGAAAACATGTTCATTTAAAGTTAAAGTCAATTTCTCATTCAGTTACTTAGGAGCTTGTTTTAAGCCATATAAAGACTTAACAAATTTGCATACCTTACTACTCTCTTGAGTATTATAACATAAAGGTAATTGCACGTAAACATCTCCGGCTAAGTCACTGTACAAGAATGCTTCGTTGACATCCAGATATAAAAGTGGCCAATTCTTATTTACATCTAAACTAATTAAATATGTAACAATGACAAGCTTCACAACAAGTGAGAAGGTGTCTTCATAGTCAAGGCCCTCTCTCTAACTATATTCTTTGGCTGCAAGTCTAACTTTATACCTATCAATCTCACTGTTGGCCTTATACTTTATCTTATTTACACCCTATACGTTTTTCGTCTTTATATAAATCAGTTAACACCCATATATTCGATTGACATATTATTGTTGTTGCAATTGTTATTGTTATTGACATTGTTACTATTATTATTATTATTGTTACAGTTATTAGTTTGAAACTCAGGACTTCGAGGTTTTCATAATCAATTATTAATAACCACAACAATAATAAATGATATAAAATAATAAAAAAAAGATAGAAAGTTTATTTTCATTATCGATTACCAAATCAATTTTCTGATTTTTTTTTTTTTGCGAAGATAGACAAATTTCACGTCATAATCCAAATTAATAATTGAAATTCAAAGTTTATACTTTGTCAATGTTCGAATCCATTAATTTTTATAAATATTTTTTCAAAATAAAATTTATTTTAATTTATTGGGTGTATTGAACTTTAACCTATATTTAATGGCGTGTAAAATCAATAATTTCACACTTATTTAATAGATATTGTGTTGGCGTATATAATATATATATACACATTATCGGCATTATATATATATATACTGATAGTCATGGGTGACATGTGGCTGGGCAGGAAGGACGGCAAACACTGTAGCGTCCACTTAAGACTCGACTCGACTTGTATTTTCTTTCTTTTTTTATTCTGTTTTCAACATAGATTTTTGCACTTCAAACCCTTAACTATTGATATTTTCCACTTGCACCTCTACGAAGTGGGGGCCACACAATCCTTGTTATATTTACAAATATAGAAGTTTATGTAATTTATATAAAATTGATGTTTCACTCACCTACTTTAAAATCACACAAAATTTTAATAAATTTCGCTTACTTCATGAAACATAATAATACTTTACTATTATTCAATATTCTAAATGTGGTATTCCATGTCACCATTTGATTGATCCCTTTGCACTATTAAAACCGAATTAGAGTCACAAGCTCTGTCCCGCCCCACTATGGTGGGGCTCACAATACTTTACTATATATACTATTTGTTTAAGGCTTGCAAATAGTAAATTTGTGATCTCATCATTTCATCGTCATACATTGTTATTATTATTATTATCAGATATCAACAATGATTTATATTCATATTCATATATATACTAATAGTCAAACATCCATAATAGTTATAATTTATGTGTATATTTTCTATAATTAGTCAATTTATTATTGTTTTCTTTTCCTACAATTAGTTATATTAAATATGTTCTTTTATTTATTGTTTCTATTATCATTAGTCATTTTATTATTGTTTTCTTTAATAATTAGTCTTTTATTTTTATTTTCTTTTATTATTAGTCGTTTTATTATTGTTTTCTTTTATAATTAGTCATTTTATTTTATTTTTCTTCAATTAGTCATTTTTTGTAAATAGTCATCATGTTCTTGTTTTCTTTTAATAATTAGTCATTATCATTATTATAATTAGTCATTTTTTCCTAATCAGTCATTTTATTATTATAATTAGTCATTTTTTTACTTAATCATTTTTCTAATTTTTTAGTCATTTTATTATTGTTTTCTTTTACATGTTAAATCTTTTTTAAATTTTTTTTCTTTTACTTTTTAAATGTAATTTATTATTTTAACATTTTATCTATAAATATCATTAAACATAGAATTTGTTTTATATATGTGAATTGTAATTATTAATGTATGGAGTGAAAATTTTCTATAACAATTCCCATCAACACTCCTTGTTTTCTAAAGTAGACACAAATAATTAATATTATTTTTTTTTATTGTAGCTTATGTGATAGTGGTATGCCCCTCTCTTCGTTTAATCCTTAAATTCCATCTAAAGAAGCCTTCTGCACATCGCGTATCGGGAGTAGTGGGGGAGGGGGTTACCGTCGATTTTCCTTCTCGGCAACAGCTGGAGGCAGATTATGCAAATGCGAGAGATGAACGTGTGGATGGTTTAATCAGTGATCCCAAACTGCTGTTCAGAAAATTTTTAAGATTAAATGATAAAGAAATAATAATTTTGTTTATCAAGTTTACGTAAATCGCCACCCACCCCGCCAGCAACAGCCAGCGGGTCACCACCGTCACCAACAACCCGCCATTGGCTCCGCCAGTGGCACCTGCAACGATAACAGTCACGAAAATGTGGGGCCCACACGAAATTTGAACGTTTGAATGAGCCGCTGGGCTTTTTTTCCTTTTTTCCAATCCATTTCATATATAGCGACATTACTTAACAAAAACCATACCATTTCTTAATTCACCTTCAACTCACTTAATTTTTTACTCTCAATTTTTACACAATCATGGTCCACACAAACACGGTTACGTTCGAGGTTCACGGAGTAGGGTTTTTTTTTGATGATATGGACTGATACGATGGTGGGACGGTCGATAGTTTAGATGTGGCGGTTACCGGCCTTTACATTTTCTATATGTTCGATCATTTAAGGTGAACCATTGATTGCGAGGCTTTAGATTTTGCGTATTGGAATGAAGAAAAAAAGGTGTTCGAGTGGCTCGAGGATCATGATAAATGAGCTTGGCTACTTGGAACCGCCATAATCAACTCGACTAATATAGTGTTGTATACGAAACATATTTGGGCTGATATCCCTCACTTAACTG
Source organism: Rutidosis leptorrhynchoides (assembly GCF_046630445.1). Lineage (NCBI taxonomy): Eukaryota > Viridiplantae > Streptophyta > Magnoliopsida > Asterales > Asteraceae > Rutidosis > Rutidosis leptorrhynchoides. The sequence continues at coordinate 60,713,488 of NC_092340.1, read as the reverse complement.
ATCGTAGTGAGGATGGATATTATACCGATTAATCGATATTTATTATACCGATTAATCGATATTTATTTAATTTAATCGTATTTTTATTTTTATGTTATCGTTTATGTTATCGTAGTTTAATTTAATGTTATAATCGTTTTTTCATTTTATGTAATTTATTTTTATTTATTTTAAAAAATGTTATTTCTTTTAGTAAAATATTATTTGTATTTACTTATTGTATTTATTTAATAATTTTAAATTGGTTAAAGTTTGAAATGGAGTGTAAGATAGTGAGGATTTAGTGAAAAAAATGTTAAAGTGTTTGTGCTAATGTGTTGGTGTAGGAAATAAATTTAGTTAAAATTGAGGATGATAGTAAGGGAGGTCTCAACGGTCCGCCCACCTCCTCCGCCAACAGCCATCCAGGTTGGGCGCCGTTGGCACGGAGGCCGCCCAACATCCGCCCAGCACATGCCCAGCTCCATCTGCTTCCATTTCGTCCAGTTTGAGCATTTTTGAGGACGACAAAAAAGGGAATGTTGGGAAAAAAAATTAAATAAAAAAACCCAACGGCTCTTTCAAACTGCTATATGCCATTTTCCATTTTTTTATTTTTATTTTATTTTTATTTTTATTTTCTATTTTTTTTCTTTTTTTTCCATTTCCAACTGCGAGCCGTATGTCTTCCGATGAAGTCCGTTTTAAAATTGCTCAATCGACCCAAGCTTCACAAGAAATGGCGAATCAAACAATGAAAAAGCTACAATAAGAAAGCGACATGCGAACTATGTATAAAGGGTTGAAGCTTCTTTTCAAACCGGTTTCACGAGATTTGCCTTCCGGTGAATACGATATGTTAATGCGGGCTCGAGAAAAAATTAAGAAAAAATATGCGAAGCAATTGGAAAACTTGGATGACGAGGAGTAGTTTGATTATTTAGTTTTTTAGTATTTTATTTTAATTGTCTTAATGTTTTAATTTTTAATTATTGTATTTTTTTAATTTGAATGAAATGGTAGTTTTATGTTGTTTATTTAAAATTTATAATATAAATAATAATAATTATTTGATAATATAAAAAAATTAAAAAAGAAAATAAAAAAATATGAAAGGATTGGAAGTGTTTAATACTGAATTTAGTGTTTAATACTGAATTTAGTGTTGATATGACACTGAATAGTTGGTTAGGACCGTAAGAAGTTACGTCACCATTGGACCTCTCTAAATGGCCTCATAAACCTATTCATGAGTGATCATATCATTGTTATTTTCCGTTCAAGCAGAAGTAAATTCGTAGCATATACATGTGGAATATATCTTTTTAAAACCCTAATTAAAAAGTTACTACCGTCTGACGGAGATCACAATTGGAATTACGAATCAACTAGCAGTCCAATTAAGGGAATATGTGGTTAAATTATACTCATATTCCATTTCAATTTCACTTCTCATCATCGTTGGACTACCCAATTTTAGTTTTTACCGATTATTTGTCGTTTTGTATATGGAATTCTTCATCAATTTTGCTCTTTATATTCCAGACATGATCTCGTCACCATTAAGTTTGTGGAGCTTCGGTCAGCTTACACACTTGATTTCAATCTGCTTTTTATTGTGCCATTTGGCACTCTTTTTACGATTCTCAACGATCAGTTTCCTGATTACGACTCTCAACCCTACAGGTTTGTTAGTTGCATCACATTTTTATTATTTTAATTAGTATAATAATTTTAATAATTATAATCATAATTATTATTATATTATTATTACTAGTAGTAGTAGTTCTAGTAGTAGTATCATAAGTACATGGAAATGGAAATTTCTTTTTTTAGTAGATATGATCTGCTACAACTATGGGTTGTTGGCAGTTTATTTCGTTATATGTATTGAAATTTAAATTTCAGTTATAGTCCTTGTTATATAAGAATTTACAAATAAGTACCTTGAACTGTCACAACTACTACTATATTGTGTCATTTGGGGCACATAGATTGAACTGAGCTGTAACCCGAGAATTTGAAAATATTTGTGTTGAAATTGTTGGAGTATTAAACAGTTAAAGTTAATGGAGCTGAGTGATTAGCAAAATGTCGTTTAGAGGTCGAGATATGATCAGATAGTGCAAGTTGGTCTAGTTTCAAAGTGGCGAATGTATAACCGGGCACAGGGACATACTTCAGATATTAAAACAAAAAATAAATAGCTAATTACTGTTAATGTACGTTAGTGTTGTTATACTTTAGTTAGAACTGGAGGAGTGTCAAGTGAGTATATTTAAAGAAAAAAAAGGATTATCTTAATTTTAATATTTGTGTTGACATTGGGGCACTCGATCAAACTAAGCTCTAACCCAAGAATTTGAAATTTTAATATATGCGTTGACATTGGGGCACATCGATCAAACTAAGCTCTAATCCAAGAATTTGAAATTTTTAATATTTGCGTTGACATTGTTGGAGTATTAAAGAAAGTTAATGCAGCGAGTGATTAGCAAACTGTCGATTAGAGGTCGAAATGTGAGGTAGTGCAAGTTGGACTAGTAACGATTTGGCGAATGTATAATCGGGCGTAGGGATTTACTTCAGATGTTAAAACTTAAAATTAATAGCTAATTTCTTTATAATTGTGTTTCGCAACAAACTGTTAATGTAAGTTTAATAGAAAGCTTTAGTGTTGCTACGCTTAAGTTAGAAACGGAGGGATGTAAAGTGAGTATTATTTTTTTTGAAAAGCATTATCTTAATTTTCTTAAAATTTACAGACAGGGAAGAACTTATGTCCAAGATTCTTTAAATAATGACAGTATCTTATACATTCTTTAATTGTAATGTTAAAATATGTAAACATTAAATAAGAAACATGATGAGAGCGAGATCGTTTGGTAGGATAAAATGTTCAGTAAAAGGTTATTCCACTTTGAAGGAGAAAATAAGATCATTGTCTTAATTATGATATTTAGAATTGCAAAGTGTACATCAACATGTTTAACAGTCTTTTACTGTTTCAATTACCAACTGCTGTTGCTCATGCATTTCAGGAATTTTGGCGTTAAACACAAACTGGCTTGAATACGGTTGACGCAGCTGGTTGGTCCACCTTCTTCCCTTATCTTTGCATACTTTTATTTTTAAGTTACTCTATTATAATTTGTTGATGAACCATAATTTTTTAGTAGTTGAAGATCCTTTTTTTTTGGATGATTCAAAACTGCATATCTTTGTAAACATCAATAATGAATCGGTATTTGTTTGTTTTGGGTGGTGACGTGGAAAAGGGATATTTATTATATGTCAATTTTAGTATTTTTGTCTATGTCTTTCTTTGATGAGATGCTATATGATGAAGACAAAAGATGGACATGGTGCAGGCTTGCCATTTTTAGTATTTTGTAGGACTCTAAAACCTTGTTTTCAACACAATTTGTTGTCCAGTTTTTGGCCAAACTCACCGTTCTTCATCTAAGAATGAACATTATGTGTATTTGAGTCTTATTGTATAGATTTCTTGATTTCAGACATCACATTTGAGAAAAAGTTTGATCATTTGCATTTTTACATGTGGAAATTTATGTGTAAATATGTAATATATACTGGATACATTGAATTTGGTTGAGTATATTAATCAAGAACAACGAGGATCATGCTTCATTTTTGTCTTGACTACAATAGGAACTGCTTTTGGAAGCCGAATATCATAGATGGATATGAAACATTCAGTTGCAGATCAATTTACAAATCTGCATCCATGTATGCCTGTGAACACGAGAATCGGCATACTAGGAGGTGGTCCAAGTGGGTTATCAGCAGCTTACGCACTTGCTAAACTTGGGTACAATAATGTGACCCTTTTAGAGAAATATCACACAGTTAGTGGCATGTGCGAGTCAGCTGATATTGAAGGTAAGATCTTTTACATTTTGCTAAACTTGGTTATTCATAGATTATATAGATCATATTGTGAATATTAACTTAAAATTTATGATGCCAGGAAAAATATATGACCTTGGAGGTCAAGTGCTTGCAGCTAATAGTGCCCCTACTATTTTCCACCTGGCAAAAGAACTTGGGTCTGAACTTGAAGAAATGGACTCTCATAAACTAGCCCTAATCGACAGTTTCACTGGAAAATATGAGGATATTCCGGTGGCTGACGATTATGTAGCAGTAATTACGTTAACCTTAGACCTCCAGGTTAATATCTTTGACTCTTTATAACGTATCGGGTTTGATTACCTTTTAGTGTAGCGCTGAATACATTCGGCATTTATCGTGTTTGCTTTAGCATTCAGAGTTGAACCATTCATAGTTGAAATACTCTTCTTAACCATTAAGCACCTAAATTTTATGTAAGATCCTCTTTTAATTATATCAAGAACACTTATTAAGCAACTATATTGTTTTTTATTCATGCGAAAGGTTAATAAGGTAATTTTACATCGTTCATTTAAAAGGATTATCAAACATGTTATTGTCAATTAAAACCAACTTCACTCATAATCTTTAAATCATTCGTATTATGAACTATTCAGCGCTTAATCATCCAGTTATGTCAAGTGCTTAATCTATAATGTTACCAAGTAATTTTTAATCTTTATCTTTTCTTTTGTAGGATAAGGTAAAGAATTCAGATCGAAGTGGAGTCCATGCAATTAGCGAATTTGCTTCAGAGCCAGTTTCCGAATTTCTCAAAATTAAGGGACTAAAATCTGTTCCAAAGTCAGTTGCATATGGATACACGGCTTCTGGTTATGGATTTGTTGACGATATGCCTTATGCTTACATTCATGAATTCACGCGAACATCGATGGCTGGTAAAATAAGACGTTTCAAGGGTGGCTACATGGGATTTTGGCAAAAATTAAGTAACGCTCTTCCCATAGATGTTCAATGCAACACCAAAGTATTGTCTATTAGACGAAACTCTTCATGCGTGTCTGTCGTCACCAGAAATAGTACCGGGGAAATCAAAGCTATGGAATTCGATAAAATCATCGTTTCTGGATCTTTTCCTTATTCAAATGGAAAAGTTTACCATTCACCAACATATGAATCCACTGGTAATTAACATTGTTTTTTGAAATATTATGAGATAATTACTGAGATAGTCCTGTGGTTTGCAGAAAATTGCTGAAATAGTCCTTAGGTTTTTTGACCGATATAGTCCATGTGGTTTGAAAAAGTTGCTGAGATAGTCCTTTTTACTAATGTTCGTTAAAAAATTTCCATTAAATTTAATCATGTGCAATGCACATGAAGATGAATATTGTGGGATGAAGATGAAGTTTGTGAAAGAAAAAGATAAAAAGACGAATATACTTTCATGTGTGTGACATGTGACTTGGTTTAAAGGAATTTCTTAATGACCGTTAGTAAAAGGGACTATCTCAGCAACGTTTGCAAACCACGAAACCCTAAGGACTATTTAAGCAATTTTCTCAAAACCAAAGGGACTATCTCAGTAATTATCTCAAATAATATTAATTTTTATTTTCTCACTATTTTTATGTTATTTTTTCTACAGAAAGTGAAAATGGGCTGATGGACATGAGTGATCTTGAAAAGGAACTGTTTAGTAAGGTGCAGACGATAGATTATTATACGACTGTAATGAAAATAAAGGGACTAGATCATTTGCCAGTAGGATTTTATTACTGTGCTGAGTTTATGGATGATCCTGCAACTATCGGTAATCCAGTCGCGATTCAAAGATTCTATGCCGATACAAATATTTATCTTTTTTGGTCTTACGGGAACGCTGTCGATATTACGGGACCACGAGTCACTGAACTTGCAATCGAAGCGGTTAACCGAATGGGCGGTCATGTAGAGAATGTAATATTACAAAAACGGTTCAAGTATTTTCCCCATGTTACTAGCCAAGGTACGCTAACCAAGTTACTTAGCTCATTTTTAGGATTAATCGTATTATTGTTATTATAACGCTCGTTTTTTACAGATATGAAGGATGGGTTCTATGACAAAATGGAGAATGAACTTCAAGGTCAACAGAACACTTACTATGTAGGCGGACTTGTTGCGTTTGAACTTACGGAGAGAAATTCAACTTATGCTGTGAATCTTGTTCGCAAACATTTTGCAAATAATGACCCTTTGCCTAAATTTCCGTATGTTAAGGTAAAATAATTACTCTTAAACTCTTATGGAACTTATTGTTACAAACTTATGGAACCCCACGATTCATGTTTGTTACTAATCGTATAATTTATCATAACACTTGTTTCTACGTTAAGGCGTTAAACTGCACTTAATGAAGTCAAAATTTCCGAAAATAACAATATTTTCATTCAGTACTCATTCGTTCAATTTAATAGTTACATTTTATATATGTATGTATTAATTACAAAGTATGATATTTAAGGAAATTTTGAGTTTATTAAATGCAGCTTAACGTATGTCACGATATGTTACCCATGTTTTTGTCAACATATTTTACTTCTGATAATATGATCATTTATATGGTAAAAAATTCAGTTTCATACTAACTGCAACAAAACTGAAAGTTTTCACTCTAGTTCACAAAATGTTCTTGTTTCATAAAAATGTAGTCTTTGGTTAGTTTATTGCGTGATTTTATTTAGAAAATGCATCCCAATACACCGTTAGTATAGAATCGCGAACAGTTACTTACGCCTATGTTATTATTATTATTAATTATTAATTATTAAATAATAATATTCTTAATTATCATTACTATTTTGCAGAGGTTATTTCCACTACTATCAGATCGGTTGGACAGGAACCCGGTACAGTTGGATGAATATCCGGGTATTACGTTTCCCGACTTGAGTAGTCTCGATGGCTATTTACGTCACTGGGGAACGCATGAACTAACTCGAGACAAAACACTTTACACGTGGATTAATGATGAAGGGGTGGAATCAAATAAAAGAACTTTCGGAGAACTTAACTCCAATGCTTCTTGCATTGCTCATAAGTTATTAACTAGCTCAAAACCGGTTATCAATCCCGGCGACCGTGTTTTATTGCTACATGTTCCCGGGCTCGATTTTGTCGATGCGTTTTTCGGGTGCTTACGAGCTAGAATACTTCCGGTTCCCGTTCTTCCTCCCGATCCTTTACAAAGAGGTGGACAAGCACTTTTGAAATTAGAAAATATTGCTAAATCGAGCAGCGCAAAGGCGATATTATCAACCGTGCTTTACCATGGAGCCGTACGAGCGGGTGGTGTTAAGAATTTAATCTCGTTATCTAAAAACGCCGGTAAATGGCCTAATCTTCCATGGATACATACAGATGCTCTTGTAAAGAAGGGTATAAATGTCAACGTGGAAGATGCTATTAACGGGCCCGAACCGAATGGAAATGATCTTTGTTTTCTTCAGTTCACTTCGGGATCAACCGGTGATGCTAAAGGGGTTATGATTACTCATGGCGGATTAATTCATAATGTTAAGTTAATGAAGATTAAATATAAGAGTACGGCGAGAACAATAGTCGCAAGTTGGCTTCCGCAATATCACGATATGGGGCTAATCGGTGGTTTATTTACATCTCTTATTAGTGGTGGATCGACGGTTCTTTTATCTCCGATGACGTTTATAAGGAACCCGTTACTATGGCTTCAAGTTATGAGTAAGTATCGGGCTACTCATAGTGCGGGCCCCAATTTTGCGTTCGAGCTTGTGGTGAGAAGATTAGAGGGTATGAAAGATAAGGTGTTGGATTATGATCTTTCTTCGTTAAAGTTTATTATGATTGCTGCAGAGCCCGTTAGGCCAAAAACGCTTATGAGGTTCGTTGAGCTCACCGCACCTTTTGGTATTTTGCAAAAGATTATGGCTCCTGGTTACGGGTTGGCTGAAAATTGTGTTTTTGTTTGTTGTGCGTACGGAGAAAATAAGCCTGTTTTTGTAGATTGGCAAGGTAGGGTGTGTTGTGGGTACGTAGATGAAAACGATAAAGATGTCGAGGTCAAAATAGTTGACCCGGAAACGTGTTTAGAGCACACGGAAATTGGGAAAGAAGGTGAGATATGGATTAGCAGCCCGAGCGCTGGAGTCGGGTATTGGGATAAAGACGAGTTGAGTCGGAAAACGTTCAAGAATTTGCTCGATAATCGTGAATGTAAAATGTTTACAAGAACCGGGGACTTGGGACGAATAATAGATGGAAACTTGTTCATTACTGGAAGAATTAAAGATCTTATAATTGTTGGTGGAAGAAATATATACTCGGCCGATATCGAAAAGACGGTTGAAAGTGCGTGTGACCTTTTACGACCCGGTTGTTGCGCGGTAATCGGGGTCCCGGAAGAAACGTTATCGACAAAGGGTATATCGGTACCCGATTCATCTGATCAAGTTGGGTTAGTTGTGATTGCAGAGGTTAAAGATGGTAAACCGGTTAATAAAGAAGTTCTTAAACAAATTCAAGAACGTGTTGCAGAAGAACACGGTGTCACAATCGCTTCTGTTAAACTCATTAAGCCTCGAACAATCAGTAAAACGACATCTGGAAAGATTAAAAGATTCGAATGCCTTAAACAGTTTTCTGATGGAACTTTGAGTCTTGTTCCGGAACCAATAGTGACCAAGAAACGGTTAATGCGGTCCTACACTACGGGGACATGTAAGGAGGGAAGTACGCCTAGGCCCGAACTTGTAACCAATCGCCCGTTGCCACCTGGCGGGCCGAGTCACAAAGAGATTGAAGAGTTTTTAGTTAGTGTGGTCTGTGAACAAACTGGAATTTCAGTCAACAAAATCTCAACGACTGAGAGTTTGACTTCTTACGGTATTGACTCGATTGGTGTGGTTCGAGCAGCACAAAAACTTTCCGATTTCCTCGGTGTTCCTGTTGGAGCAGTTGACGTGTTTACAGCCACCTGCATATCAGACTTAGCAAGTTTCTCAGAGAATCTGGTTTCGAAATCTCAAACGAACACGGTTAACCCTTTTTCTGTTGTTCCGGAATCTGAAAACGACAGTAGTTATGACATCATCACTGAAGTTTCAACGCTTCACCAGTTTGGTATCTGGACATTGCAATTTTGTGCACTTGTGTATATGTGTATGATGCTTGTTCTCCCTGCGTATCTATCCGTTTTGATGTTCATGAACTCGGTTTCTTACGTACACTCACATTCGTGGATCGGGTACTTTGTATCTATACTTTTTGCTCCAATTGCTTGGATATTTTGCATATTTACAACGTGCGTATCCGTTGCGTTTTTTGGTAAATCGTTTCTAAGACCAAATTACGCTTTAACCCCTGAGGTTTCCATATGGTCTATGGATTTTGTGAAGTGGTGGACGCTTTACAAGGTGCAGGAAATTTCGTCTAAGGTTATGGCGGTTCATTTGAGGGGGACGGTTTTTTTGAAATACTGGTTTGAGTTGTTTGGGGCGAGAATTGGGTCATCGGTTGTGTTAGATACGGTTGATATAACGGACCCGTCTCTAGTTTATATTGGGGATCAAGCTATGATTGCAGAAGGGGCTTTGATTCAAGGACATGAAGTGAAAAATGGAGTTTTGAGTTTTCAGCCAATCAGGATTGGGCAACGATCTGAAATTGGACCGTATGCGGTTATTCAAAAGGGAAGTGTTTTAGGTGAAGAAGCTAAAGTTGGGACGTTACAGAAAACGGAAACGGGAAAGCGTGTTTACGGATCAAGCAGACGCAAGAGCTTTCAAAAGGTATATTATAACTTGTATGCTCTTTAATTAGTTGTGGCGTGTCAACAAACGGTCAAACTGAAACTTACATTTTCTTCTGGACGAAACGGGTCGGGTCGGGTCAGGTATTGTTGGCTCAATATACTTTTCAGCCAACTATTTTATTTTTGAAAGCAAACAAAAAAAAGAATAGTTTTTTTGGTCGAAAAGTATATTGAGCCAACAATACCTGATCCAACCCATTTTACCCATAACAAAAAGTTTCCGCCCCATTTTAACTGTATTATAATGTCTTACGTTTCAATATAGCTAAAAAGCTATGATGACTAACAATCTTAATATTTTTCTGTAACTAATATAAAAGGTCTTATGCTACAATTACACTTTCGAAGATTTTTGACCCGTTTCATCACATGCCAGTTTCTTTTGGCAAAAACAATAATGACTGTAAAGGAAAATGCATAACCCGAATCTACCCATTCATAAGTAAACGGGTCGGTTATCCACATATATTCTTAAAACTTCACTTTACACTAAAAAAGATTAAAGCTTTTTAATTTTTCGACATTCTCAGGATACAACAAACGACACGCAAATGGATGCCATATATCACCTAATCGGTATCTACGTTATCGGGTTTCTCAGCTCATTATCAGCTGCAATATCTTACTTTCTTTATATCTCTATATATCAAGAAACACCGTCTCTCAAAAACTTCTCGTTTATTTGTGTTGCCGGAGCATTCCACTGGCTTCCGTTCACCGTTATCGCATACGCAACCATGATCATCACCACATCGGTGGGCCCACTAACCTTCGCCACGTCATTAGCTTCCGCTTACTTGGCACACGGCTTGATCCTCACCTTCTTAACCTGCACCATGACCCGTTTCCTTAACCAAAATCGCCAAACAAAGTTTAAAACATGGCTTCAACATCGAATCAACGTTGCGTGCCATCTTCGTTTCGCTAAGCTTCTTTCGGGTAACGAAGCGTTTTGCGTGTACTTACGTCTGTTAGGTGCAAAAGTTGGAAGCCATTGTTCAATTCGAGCTATTAACCCGGTTTCCGACCCAACCCTAATTTCAATCGGTTCAGGTGTTCATTTAGGCGACTTTAGCAGGATAATAGCTTGTTTTTATTCGGTCAACGGGTTTAAAACCGGAAAAGTTGAAGTCCAGGATAATTCGGTAGTTGGGAGCCAAAGCGTTTTGTTACCCGGTTCGGTTGTTCAAAAAGATGTCATTCTTGGTGCTCTTTCAGTTGCCCCGGTTGACTCGGTTCTTAAACGGGGCGGGGTTTATATCGGGTCTGAAAACCCGGTCATGATAAAGAACACGATGCACGAGTTAGACGAACGAATAGAAGAAATGGACATTAAATACAAGAAGATCGTCGGTAACTTATCTGCTAATCTTGCTGCCACAACTCTTAAGGTTAAATCGAGATACTTTCATCGAATCGGTGTTAGTGGTAAGGGAGTTTTAAAGATTTATGACATCATCAACGGGTTACCGAATCACAAGATTTTTTACCCGGGTAAAAGTTACCCAGTCGTTATTCGACACAGTAACAGTTTAAGTGCAGATGATGATGCAAGACTCGATGCACGTGGTGCAGCTGTACGAATACTATCAAACGAAACCGAAACTTCAATTCTTGATCTTACTTTAAAAACTGGAAACGCGTTTTACGCGAGGACGATATCTGATTTCGCCACCTGGCTTGTTTGTGGGCTTCCAGCTAGAGAACAACACGTGAAGCGGGTCCCACATGTGCGTGACGCTGTATGGACATCACTTCGAAACACTGATTCGTTCACCACATTGCATTACTTTTCAAACATATGCAGGCTTTTTCGGTTTGAAGATGGATCTGAAATGTATGTAAAGTTCAAGTTGAGACCTTTTGATGAAAACATACCTGAAGAATCGGGTCAAGTGGAGCCCACTGGAATTTTACCTCCCGAAACAGGTGCGATTCCTCGAGATGTTAACGATAAAAGGCCGATGCTTTTTCTTGCTGACGATTTCAAGACCCGCGTGAGTCAACCGGGTGGGGTCCGGTATATTTTCCAGTTACAGATCCGGCCCGTTCCTCAAGATGAAACGGCCCGTGACATTGCGCTCGACTGCACAACTCCATGGGATAATACTGAATTTCCTTATATCGATGTGGGAGAGATAACAATCGATCAAAACGACACGCAACAACAATCGGAAGAATTGGAGTTTAATCCCTTTTTGAGATCTAACGAGGTAGATGTAATTCGGGCTACATCTGCTTCTCAAAGTGCTTCAATAGATCATGGCCGTTCTTTAGTATACGAGATCTGTCAACATTTGAGAAACGGTCAACCACTTCCAGAAGCCTGGAGAAGTTTCATAGAACAATCTGATGTCAAAGTAGACCTTTCGGGTTGTCCTATGGCCGCCACGTCAGCATCCGAAAACAAGAACTCACCTCAAGTGACTCTTGCAAGGACATGGTATCAAACTTCATGGACACTACTGGGTCAACCTTTGTTACAGACATTCTTACCATACTACCTAATGGCATTACTGATATCCGGCCCGTTAAATGTAACGTTCTACATAAAAGAAACAACGGGCTACCCAATTCAGTGGCTTTTGCCCGTGTTTTGGGTGTGTTCAGGGGTTTGGGTTGGGCTAGCATGTGTGATAGCCAAATGGGTACTCGTAGGAAAGAAAAAAGACGGTGGGAGCGTGTTGATTTGGGGTAAAGAAGTGTTTATGGACACGATATGGCAAGCGTTTAGGACGTTAGTTGGTGAGTACTTTATGGAAATGGTGAGCGGGTCGTTTTTGTTTACAATGTGGATGAAATTGATGGGATCCGAGATCGATGTTAGTCAAGGTGTTTATGTGGATAGTATGGGTGCGGTTTTGAACCCCGAGATGGTGGAAATTGAAGGCGGTGGTTGTGTGGGCCGTGAAGCGTTGTTGTTCGGGCATATATATGAAGGAGATGGTGGTAAGGTTAAGTTTGGGAAGATTAGGATTGGTGAAGATGGATTTGTAGGGAGTAGAAGTGTTGTTATGCCTGGAGTTAAGGTGGAAAATGGTGGTACTTTAAGTGCACTTTCACTTGCATTTAAAGGAGAAATAATCAAGTCTAAATAGTAGTTTTGGTTTGTTTTGTTGTTCTATATGTGGGAGATGTATCTATCAATCACATTTACATACATCTTTATATTATATTTTATGTTATATTAAATAAGACATTTCATACTTGCAAAAAGTAATGGAAAATTTGAGGTGATGGGTTCAAGTTTTATTGAATACTCCGTAATATTTACCATGCATATGTTTGTTTGTCACATTTTGAACTTAGAAGTCTTTTCTTATAAAACATGTGATGTTTCTTACTTGTAATCTACATGACATGGAGAACTAGAATGTGGATAAAAAACCAAATGATGAAGGCCATTGATTAATTTATTTATTTATTTATTTGGTAAAAAAACTAATATTCATATAGAAACAAACGGAGTTAATACAAAACGACAAGAGAAAAACGGGGAAGCTCGCACTTAGAACGCAACCATTTAAACAAAAGCTATCTATAAACGAGTTTCCCTAACATCCCGAAAAAAAAACTACAAACATACTAATCAAACGAGCTTCCCTAATTTTAGGGATATGATATTTCTACAATGAGTTTTACTTGTTCCACCATTATTTCATTATTCTTTTCCAAAATATCCCTTAATAAATTATAATAAAAAGCTTTACAAAATTTGTGTAAGCTTATCATTTAGGGCAGTTTAGACAATTTATGTGGAACAAGTAAAACTAGTGATGAAAATTTCAATCCCCATTTATTTATTGTTAATATGTTATCACGATACAACATTGATTATAGTATATATATGCATGCTATATACATATAATTGGAGACTATTCCCAAGTTCTACCCCACTCCATGGTGTAAACTTGCCGATATAAAGGTTAAGTGGTTAACGTACATTCTTGAATGGCGTTTACGATCCTAAAGGAAAGACTCTCTTGTTGCTCGATGCTCGTGATGCATATATTCCTAGTACTTTATGTTCAAAGTGTAGTCAGGCACAAAAAAATCATCCTCATACATTTACCATGTGCAGTGTGGCATCTCTAACAATGGATAAAATGGAGTTCAATCGATGTTTTGTGATTTTGGAAAATGGATTCTCGTTTGAAGGGGAACGAGAGACTTATGAACGGGGTGCATCGGTGTGAAAATCGACAGTGGAAGTTATCGGGGAAGTGTTGCTTGCGTGTTTTTTAAAGCGGGGGGACCAAGTGTGTGGTCGGATATTCCAGGATCTATGGAATATACGGGCATGGTAGACTTCCTTTTCACTAAAACGCGTTCAATGGTTGCTCGGGTTTGCATGAGATGCGCACCATTGCAGATGATCTCGCTCTTGTTGACATAACGGTTGATGACGATGATCTAGTACTCCATATACTACCTTTATTTTATGTGTATAATTGTTTTTCATTTGGCCTCATGTATATCTAAGCCAATGTTCATCGAGTGGACACATAATTTAAGGATATCAGTGCAGCTATACGTGCAAGGGACACACCTATTTCGTTTGATGAATTACACGGTAAACTCGTGGACTTTGAACTTCAACATAAAAAGGTCTGACCCTTCTTGTGATTCATACTAACAAAGATACGTACTGTAATTTTTGTCGTTAAACGGGTCATCCTACTAAGGAGTGTTGCAAACTGGCTCACTTCTTAAAAGAAAAATGAAATCACTACGGTTACACATTTCACCACAACATATTCATCATCATCTCCATCTTCGATACTTGACACCGGGGCTTCACATCACGTCACATCTAACACTTCCAACCTATCAGTTCACAGTAATACAACTATGAACACCAGACTCTCAATTTATACAATAAATAAGAATTTAAGTGCAGAAAATGAGAGAACACGATATTGGAATAAAGGATTGATAATATTAATCGTGTCAAGTACATCTTTCAAATGAACCATACGTCCCTATTTATAAAGATAAAAACAAAATCTGGAGATTTGATTTCCAAAACTACTTGGCTATAAAAATGGAAAAGATAAACTAAAAACCAAACTAATTTGCTAATAAATCGAAAGTCAAATATGGAGATAAAACTGAATCTTCAAAACAAATCTTCTTAATCTGCAAACATATCTCCAGAATAATCTTTAGCTTTGGCTTCAAGAAATCTTTAAACGTTGACTTTAGCAAATCCAGAGGCTGCAACTTCAGACTCTAAATCTCCAGACTCTAAAATCTGCAAAATACTTTTGACTCATCAGATTATTATTTTCATTTTCCCAACAATCTCCCCCTATCTGATGATGTCAAAACAACCTTTACACCTAATTAACCACCTTAGCATACTCCTTTTCAATAAGCTTACACTTGCTCTTCATGTGAGGAATTTTCTTCGACATATTCAGCTTGCTATACAAGTGTTTCAACAATTGCACCCTGAAAGGAAATGTTTGCTCTGTTTCACACCTGGACAAAAGATTAATCAACATATCAATGCTTGCCTCTTCAAACTGATCACACCTAATCAACGTCTTTTGATTTCCAATAGTCTTTATCATCAAGCCATCCAAGTGTTCAACATACTTGTTATCAACAAACTCCAAATGCTCAGGAACAGCATATCTTTCAATATGTCCCTTAACTCTTCTCTTTTTCATTCACAGGTTAAAAGTTTCACAAAACACTTCATAATCTTTAGTACTGATGAATCCTTCTTCAAACACCAAGTGAACCAACATGCACACTCTCTTTAACACTTCATTCACAATAACCTGATCCCCTGCATACTCCTTGATACAAACATCTATGCCTCTCCATTCACAAAAACCTAAACGAACAATTTGATTCATTTTAACTCTTAACCTTCTGTCTGGCAAATGAGCCATTGTTAACAGCAAAATCACACCTTCAAACTCAGATTTTTCAACCTCAACTTTCACAACATCACCATCATATCTTCTGAATCTAAACCTCTTGTTCATCTGAGCCCTAAGATCACCATCTGCTCTTTGTGTAGCAGTAACCAAAACACCACTAGAATTACCCTGTTTGTCACCAGTACCCTTATCAACAATATCCTCCCCCTCAATTTGTTTCTCCCCCTCAATGTGAGTCTTATTAGATTGCTCCCCCTCAATACATGCATCAATACCTGATCTTTTTTTTTTCTCCCCCTTTTTGATATCATCTAAAGGCAGAGAAGATATGAACTTCTAAATTTCAGTCTGTTGATTTTTGAGGGAACAAATATCAGATGAAAACCCAGTAAAACATTGTCTCGGTTCATCAACACCAACCATTTTCTTCTCCAGCTCAAACAACCTTTGATTAATCTCTGTTACAGACCCTGAACCACTTGTACTAGTCAACCCATGGATATCCCCAACCAACCTCCTCACCTTCATCAACTCATCTTTAGAAACAAAATTATTATTAAAGTTAAGATTATTAATCTTAGACTGCACAACAGAAAGCTTGTCATCAAACTCCTTAGTCAACTTGGTCAAAGCCTGATGTAGGCCAACCATGGTGACTAGTGCCTCAGTCTGAGAAGTAGTGCCAATGGATGAGGGTAGGGTTGGTATGTCCTCACAGCCTTCCTGTTGTAAAGAAAACTGATCTTTGGACATAGAAGGTTTTGAAGCATGTATCTCACCCTGTGACATGAGTGTGACATTGGCAGCCTGTGCAAGAATGTGTAAGGATGGAACATTTTGGGTGGGTAGTGGCAGACTTAAGTCTGGGGTAAAAGTTGGCTTGGCCATTTCAGTTGGTTTTTGGATTTGGTTATTTGAGTTCAGGATTGGGACTTCTTCATGTAAGTCAATTGAGTGGGTTTCTTCAGTGACTGTAATGTGGGTATCTAAGTTAACTATCCTACCAAGTTCAGGTTGGGTCAAAACACTCCTCTCACCAACCTCTAGTAGAAGTGATGGAGTAGTACGAGAAACACTCTTCATAGTGAATTTTTGAGGTGAATCCACAAGTGCTGTATTATCTAAGGTTTTAATTATGGTGGTATTCTCTATATGAACTGGTGGGTTCATAAGGTGGGTTGAGTGGAAAATTTGCTCAGTAGCAGTGGGTGGAGATGGGTTAGAATGAGGTGAGAGTTCCTCATTCATGTCTTCAGCCTGCTCTGTTTGTGTAACAACATGGGGTGGAGTTTGTGTGGGGGTAGAATCTGATTGCTCAGATTCTAAAGATTGTTGACCAATGTTGTGATCTTCTGCAGACCCTGATTGCTCAAATTCTGAGGAAGAGGCCCCTGCAGACTCTGATTGCTCAGAATCTGTAGGTTGGTCTGCACGGTCAAGATTGACCCAATGCATCATAGCAGGAGTAAGAGTAACTTCTTGATCATTCACAATGTGGCTGTGAAACATTCTGACACTACATTCTGGAATAGATGTATACTCATACACACGAAACACTTTAAGTCCATCATATAAAGCAGGAGTCATAGCTTGTTCAAACATTAAACTTAAGATTCTGATAAAAGGCACATTATGATCCCTTGGAATTTTTTCAGTGAGAACCAAGAGTTCATTGAAATATAAACGTGCAAAATGAATATTCCTCCCTGTGACTATAGCATGAAACAGATGTGCCTCAAAATTATTAATCTCAGTCAGACTACCACACTTGAAACTCAGACTTCTAATAATATTCAACAACAAAAACATCCACCTTGGAGAAAACATACTAATCTTAACAGATGAATCAGTTAAAGGTTGACCAACCATAGGAAAACAAGATTTTATAGCAGATCTGGACACAGTTCTAACAAAGTTATCTTGAACAGGAAGATTCAAAGCAATTCTTAAACGATTTTCAGTAAGAGTTAACGAATTGTTACCATCTCTATAAGTACCAGTGATAGTTCTAGCTTCTCTGTTCCCAACGCAAGTATACCAAAATTCTCCTAACATCTCTGGAAACATGATCGTTGTCTTGAAGAAAGCATCCTTCAAAGGGTGATTTCGCATGAACAATACCAAATCCTCATACCCTTCATTAGCAAAATTCTACGGAATAGTACCACAAGCAACCCTGTTATTAGCCGAAACCTGTACATCTTTTCCTCCTCTGGAATCTTTCGCCCTAATCATGTTATCGGAGGGTACAAGAACAAAAGGGATGAACTTTGAATTTGCCATTTAGCTTCAACAAAAACTTTCAAGAACACGAGCGAATTTTGAAAACTGAGAGAATTTTTGAAGAAGATGATGATCGAATGAGAGGAATTAGGGTTTATTATAGGAGATTAGCTTGAAGAAGATTTTGAAGAGTACAAATAGGAGAGATATGCACAAAATAAATACTCCTGACAAAATTTTGAAAAAGTTACCATTTACCCCCTTTTATTTTAGGAAATAGAATAAAGAAAAACTTTACTTGACAAAATAAGGAAACGATTTTACAGTAAAAATACACCAGAGTAAACTTTCCCAGACCCTGGATAACATGATGTCATCCAGATTCTGAAAAACATGACGTCATCCAGACTCTAATAAAAAAATTTTTCCCAACAACATATTAGGGAATATCATCATTGGACAACATTTCAATTGATGGAATTAACATTCCAAGTTGTCCAAGAAGATAGAAATGCTTTTTCTCTTGAAGTGCTTTAGTAAAAATATCTGCCAATTGATCCTTAGTGTCAATATGCTTTAAAAACACTTTGCCATTTTCAACACAATCCCTTATAAAATGATGCCTGATTTCAATATGCTTAGTTCTTGAGTGAAACACTGGATTCTCAGTAATAGCAATTGCACTTTCATTGTCACACATTATTGGAGTGTTGGTCAATGTTAACGCAAAGTCCAGAAGTTGATGTTGCATCCAAAGTAACTGAGCACAACAACTTCCTACAGCAACATATTCAGCTTCTGCTGTGGAAGTAGCCACATAATTTTGCTTTTTACTAGACCAGCTGACCAACTTTCCACCTAGCAATTGACATTCACCAGAAGTGCTTTTTCTGTCTAATTTGCAACCTGCATAGTCTGCATCTGTGTAACCAATTAGATCAAACCCTGAGTCTTTAGAATACCAAAGACCCAGGTTAGGGGTACCTTTTAAGTACCTAAAAATTCTTTTCACAACTTTATAATGAGACTCCCTAGGATCAGATTGGTAACATGCACAAAGACATGTAGCAAACATTATATCAGGTCTACTTGCAGTTAAATATAGCAAAGATCCAATCATACCTCTATAGGTTGATTGACAAGTGGGTTTCTGTGATGACCCGGGAATTTCCGACCAAATTTAAACTTAATCTTACTATGATTCCGACATGATAAGCAAGGTTTGAAAAGTTGAGTCTTAAGAATTTTTGAACTGTTCACATAGATTCATTTGACTTCGACCATTTTCAACGACTCACGAACCACTGTGTGTAAATAAATATGTAAATAAATAAATATAGAAATATATAGATATAAATATAAATATTAGTGTATATATAATATTTTGAATTAATAAAATGCACTTTAATCAATTGAAATTAAAAACGTAAAATAAGATACAAAATAAGTAAACTTTTATGAATCTATATAAAATATATATATATGACTTATGTACATAATTAATGATATATGAATATTGTATTATATATAAAATGATATTAAATATTCTGTATATGTTATATTATATATATACATATCACTTAAATAATAATAGGTGATATTAAATTATTAAATTTAATTATAATGTAAAACAAAGTTGTTATTATTACTTTACTATTAATATTAATATTATTAATTGTATTATTATTATTATTAAGAATTTCATTATTAACATTGTTATTAATAGTATTTAATTTTTACTGTTAATATAAGTATTACTATAAAAACTAACATTAATTATTAATATTGTTATTTCTATTATTGTTATTATTATAATTATGAATTTTAGTTATTAATATAATTATTATTATTATTATTATTATTAGTATAATTATGAGAATTACTACTATTAATATTAACAAATATTATTATTACTAAGATATTTAATAATTAATTATATAAACTAACAGATATAAAAACAGATTATATATACATACATATGCGGTTACAGATTTACAGATATATAGATATACTGATACATATACCAAATACCGTATGTATATATTCAGATACATATATAGGTATATCTAAAAATACAGTATAAATATATAGATAAATACGTATAATAATTAGGGGAATCAAATTCAGTTTAACATCCCCATCAGAGATTGATTTTTCTGTCGTGCAATTGATCCCAGGCGACTATAAACTCACAGATAGAATCCAAATTTCTGTTTAGAGTCGTATTCTTCTATATTTTTTTATTTTAATTGTACCTGATGGAATATTGTGTGGAGCCAAATCTAACTAGAAAACAAATGGAAATTGAACGATCTTAGCTGTAAATATATCTCTTAGTATCTATTTGATACTCTACTAATTTAATTCGAGCTGAAAGGAAACAAAAATCAGAAATTAAAAGGAAGAACAAAGTCGTAACTCTGTTCTTGTATAAATTTTCAAATACTATGAATTCAAGTGAAATTTTAAATTGTGTTAACGCAGTTTTGTTAGAAGTCATTTACTAAATCTTTCTACAAAGTATCAGATTTCAATTCGTTATATCGATCTTTAATTTTTAAGTCAAACTTTCGAAATTTAAAAGTCAACAGTCAGTTCATCACAAAATTCGTAAAAATGTTGAAGTTTCTGTTTCAATTGAGAATTGAGAAAGTTTATAAGAGCGAATTGGAACCTTTTTCATGTTATAACTATCGTCTAAAACGTTCTCAATATTGAAATCAAGGTTTGAGTTCATGTTCTTCATAAAAACGCTACAGTGAATAAATCCGTTTAATTTGTTTTCTTGTTTGAAGATTTACGTACATCATAAACGGTCTGTTTCTTTTATACATTCTAAAGCAAATAAGAATTAGTTATGTTTTCCAATTGTTTCCAATTAATCTGAATTTTTTTGAGTTATATATTTTTTGTTTTTGTTTCACGAAGAACAGACTGCTGTGCAGTCTTTTATATATATTTTTTTAAAATTCAATTACATTTTGTTGTTACAATTCGCATTAATATTCTAATTAAAATTGATTCGTAACTGGTGTGGATTGATAAATGTTTTGGTCGATCAAATTGGGAAAATAAAGAAGGTGAACTAGGGAAAACAGTTGAACCAGGTTAAATAATATTAACTGGAGTATAAAGACAGAAAGACAGGACAGAACTGATGGTTAAGGGGTTAGCGGGTATTCGGGAGGTCGCGGGTTCGAGCCCCGTCGTTGGCAATTCTTTTTGGAAAAGCTTTGGAAAGGGTTCGCGAATCCGAGGCCAACCCTGCATTGTTAAATGTTGTCATATGTATTTTAAGTACAAAATACATTAGGTGAGTTTCATTTGCCTTTTTACCCTTTATATTTTTTTTTGGGCTGAGAATACATGCGCAATTTTTATAAATGTTTTACGAAATAGACACAAGTAATCGAAACTACATTATATGGTTGAATTATCGAAATCGAATATGCCCCTTTTTATTAAGTCTGGTAATCTAAGAATTAGGAAACAGACACCCTAATTGACGCGAATCCTAAAGATAGATCTATTGGGCCTAACAAACCCCATCCAAAGTACCAGATGCTTTAGTACTTCGATGTTGTTTTATATCATGTCCGAAGGGTTTCTCGGAATGATAGAGGATATTCTTATATGCATCTAGTTAATGTCGGTTATCAGGTGTTCAATCCATATGAATGATATTTTTGTCTCTATGCATGGGACGTTTATTTATGAGAACTGAAAATGAAAATCTTGTGGTCTATTAAAATGATGGAAATGATTATTTATGTTAAACTAATGAACTCACCAACCTTTTGGTTGATACTTGAAAGCATGTTTATTCTCAGGTACGAAAGAAATCTTCCGTTGTGCATTTGCTCATTTTAGGGACATTACTTGGAGTCATTCATGACATATTTCAAAAGACGTCGCATTCGAGTCGTCGAGTTCATCAAGATTATTATCAAGTCATTTATAGTTTAGATATATTATGAAATGGTATGCATGCCGTCAACTTTCAATGTATTGAAAGTTTGTCTTTTTAAAAATGAATGCAATGTTTGTAAAATGTATCATATAGAGGTCAAGTACCTCGCAATGAAATCAACTATTGTGAATCGTTTATAATCGATATGGACTTCGTCCAGATGGATTAGGACGGGTCATGAAAGTTTTCCAGATTCATCTTTATCAAGCTTTTCAGAAACACTCATTGGAGTTCTTAAAGAAGAACAATTTTTAAAACCATATTTAGTTAACATGTCATAAATGTAGTTACTTTGGTTAATAAAAATGCCCTCATAACTCTGTTTTATTTGCAACCCAAGAAAATAGTTTAAAGTACATAAATTACTCATTCTATACTCTTCAGACATAATGTCAGAAAACCATTTTCTCAAGTGTGGATTTGTAGACCCAAAAATAATGTCATCAACATAAATTTAAACAAGTAACACCTCACCTTTGTCCTTTTTGATAAACAAAGTCTTGTCAATGGCTCCTCTGGAAAAATTCTTTTCTAGAAGAAATGTTGACAAGGTATCATACCAGGCTCTGGGAGCTTGCTTCAAACCATACAATGCTTTCTTCAGTTTGTAGACATGCTTAGGAAATTTCTTATTTACAAAACCATGAGGTTGTTTCACATAAAACTCTTCTTTCAATTTACCATTCAGGAAAGCACTCTTCACATCCATTTGAAACACCTTGAAATCTTTGTGAGCAGCATATGCCAGAAACAGTCTAATAGCTTCAATTCTAGCAACATGAGCAAAAGTCTCATCATAGTCTATTCCTTCTTCTTGTCTGTACCCTTGAGCAACCAACCTTGCTTTATTTCTGATTACAATACCATCTTTATCAACCTTGTTTCTAAAAACCCATTTGTGCCTATTGCAGTTTTATCAGCAGGCTTTGGAAACTAATTCCTAAACATCATTCCTTTCAAATTATGTCAATTCTTCAGTCATAGACTCAACCCAATCATTGTCAGCTAATGCTTCATCTACTTCTTTAGGCTCAATTAGTGAAAGAAAACAAGAATAGAAGCAGTAATTTGCTATAGCAAAGTCAGACACATGTGTCTGAGAAGAAGAACTAGGTTTAGGCAAACTTGTAGAATCCACAACATAGTCCTCAAGATGCTTTGGAGGAACTATGTTTCTAGATGATTTTCTAGTAGGAACAATGAGATCCAAAGTGGTATTTGATGACTGATCACCACTTTCTTGATTGACAACAGATTCTTCTTCCTGTGAAGGTTCTTCTGTGTGATTATTATCTACAACTTTATTTCTTAATCCAAACAAATTTGGTTCATCTGACTCAGACTCTGAATCCAGAGTCTGAACACTATTCCCTAAAATCAAATTAGACAATTCACCAAGTGCAGATAGCTCAGTACTACATGACTGATCCATTTCTAAAGAACTTTCATCAAAGGAAACATTAATGGATTCTTCAATCTTCATTCTCCTCTGATTATATGCTCTATAAGCTTTGGATACAGAATAATATCTCATAAATATACCTTCATCAGACTTTGGCCTCATCTTATCAAGCTGATCTCTTTGATTTAAAATGTAGCACTTACACCCAAATACATGGAAGTAATGAATAGTAGGAACCTTTTTATGATATAACTCACAAGGAGTTTTACCATGTTTCTTCACAATCAAGGACCTATTTTGAGTGTAACATGCTGTATTGACAGCTTCAGCCCAGAACCTTAGGGCAATATTAGATTGGCATAGCATGGTTCTGGCTGCTTCAATGAGTGTCCTATTTCTTCTTTCAGCAACTCCATTTTGTTGTGGAGTTCTAACAGTAGTGAAATTTTGACCAATTCCAGACTCTACACAAAAATCAATTAATGTGACATTTTTGAACTCAGTACCATGATCACTTCTCAACTGTTTGACAAGAACACCCTTTTGCACCTGCTCTTTCTTGATCAAGTTGATGATTTCTTCAGGAGCATCACTCTTTGCAGCTTAGAAAATAACCCATGTAAACCTAGAATGCTCATCAACAATTACCAAAGTATATCTTTTTCCACCCAGACTACTAGTGTTCATTAGACCAAACAGATCCATGTGAAGCATGTGAAGTGGAACACTAATGGTAGCCAGGGTTTTTGAGGAAAACTTTGTTTTGGTCTGTTTACCCATAATACAAGCAGAACAAGGTTTATCTTTCTTGAAAGGTTATTGTGGAAGACCTCTTACAAGCTTCTTTTTGGAAAGGTCATTGATATTTTTGAAATTTAGATGAGAAAGCCTTTTGTGCCAAAGCCAATTGAGTTATGGGACAGTATGAGAGTACAGACATGTCTCAATTCCAGCATCAACAGATTCTAGATCCAGCATATATACATTTTGAAATCTCCAGGCCACAAGTGTTGGCCTTCCTTTAGGATCATAAATAATACCAGCTTTCTTCCTAATTCTGATTTCACAGTCTTCATCAGCAATTTGGCTCACACCCAGCAGATTATGTTTCAGCCCTTCAACTAAAGCAACTTTCTTAAATGTAACACTTTCAGCTTTAACAGTACCATAACCAATAGTCTTTGCAGCAGAATTATCCCCATATCTTACAGAAGGACCTTTTTCTTCAACAAACCCTACTAGATGGTCTTTGCATCCAGTCATGTGTCTTGAGCAACCACTATCCAGATACCACATATTACCCTGCTACACAAGACACAAACAAAAGAGAATGATTAGTTTTTAAGGGGAACTGAAAGGACCCGTTCATATACATTATAAACGATTCACAATAGTTGATTACATCGCGAGGTATTTGACCTCTATATGATACATTTTATAAACATTGCATTCGTTTTTAAAAGACAAACTTTCTTTACAATGAAAGTTGACGGTATGCACACCATTTCATAATACATCCAACTATAATTGGCTTAATATTAATCTTGATGAACTCAACGACTCGAATGCAACGTCTTTCAAAGTATGTCATCAATGACTCCAGGTAATATCCTTAAAATGAGCTAATGCACAGCGGAAGATTTCTTTAATACCTGAGAATAAACATGCTTTAAAGTGTCAACCAAAAGGTTGGTGAGTTCATTAGTTTATCATAATCAATAATTTCCGTAATAGTAATAGACCACAAGATTTCAGTTTCCATAAATATTCGTACACTCGCAAGTGTTTAAAAGTATTCTATAAGTTGTAGGCACCCGGTAACAAGCCTTAACGTTCATGTTTTAAACTCTGAAGTACACTAGATCAGGTGTGTTTAAAATAACCTCGAAGTACTAAAGCATCCCATAGTCGGGATGGGGTTTGTCAGGCCCAATAGATCTATCTTTAGGATTCGCGCCTACCGTACATAGACAAGTAGTTTAATGTTACCAAGCTAAGGGTATATTTCTGGTTTAAACCCACATAGAATTAGCTTTAGTACTTGTGCCTACTTCGTAAAACATTTATAAAACAGCGCATGTATTCTCAGCCCAAAAATATATATTGCAAAAGCAATTAAAAAAGGGAGCAAATGAAACTCACAATACTGTATTTCGTAGTAAAAATACATATAACGTCATTTAACAAGTGCAAGGTTGGCCTCGGATTCACGAACGTATCAATATTGAGATTCAATATTGTAGGAAAGTACGTAGACACAACGGAGATGATAAACACTAGATTGACCTCACGAGCATACCCATGAACCATACCCATCACCTCCATAGCTATAACCCATAATTTTCTTAGCTTCGACTCATTCAAAAAAACTATTTTGAAATCACTCGGAGAGCACTCCGTCGTAATATTTTATGTATACTAATAATATCTTGAAATAATACAGAGCAAATATATATATATATATATATATATATATATATATATATATATATATATATATATATAAATCGATTGAGAGAGTTTAGAGAAATATATTTTCAAGTTTCTATGAAATAATGAAACCTATTGAATTAAATTTATAATAGATTTTTGAATTATTAAAGTGAATTATTAAAGTATGAATTATTAAAGTGAATTATTAAAGTATGAATTATTAAAGTATAATTATTAAAGTGAATTATTAAAGTATGAATTATTAAAGTGAATTATTAAAGTATGAATTATTAAAGTGAATTATTAAAGTTAAAGTAAAGTAAAAGTAAAGTAAAGGTAAAGTTAAAGTATAGTAAAAGTATAAAAACTATGTATGTATAATACGCGTATAAATATATATAATATTAATTTAAATCGTTATATATATTTAATGAAATAAAATATAAATAGCGTTATATTTATTATACTGGTTAAGTAATGAGTTGTCAAAAGTGATTCTAGATATTTATAAAAGTTATATACGTTTTAATAATAAAGTTCTTTTTAAACTGAAAACGTCTTTTTGTTTATATTTATATTGTTCATTCTTCATTCATCACCACCCACCTGCAGCTACCATTCTCTTCTTTCTTCATTCATCACCACCCATCGCCACGGCCACCACAGCCACCGCCATCGCCAGCCGCCCTTTAGTTTTTTAGTGTTTGAAGAAGCGAACTAAAGACAACGGAGATGTTGGAGTTCTACAAATGTAGCAACACCACTTCACTTCACCGTCACCGGTAGTTGGTTTAGCCACCAGCGTCGACCGGTCTCAGGCCGCCGCCACCAGAGAAGACGGCTCCGTCTAAATATGGCTGGTTTCCCGGCGCTGTTGTGGATCCACATGAACACATAAATTTGTGAATTTCGAAATTGATGAAATTGATCCTTAAAATTCGTTGAAAATGTAGCGACCCGACAAAATTGTCATTGACGACGCCGTCTACTTAGGTCCCGTTACGTGGTCATAAGTCTTTAAAACAACGTTTGACCAAAAATATGTCGCATTCATTTCAAATGTAAAGATTTGTTTCAAAGTTTACAAGAATAGTTCATCCATAAGTTACGTTACGACGTTATAAGTACAATTGAAACCTATGCGACACGATTTAAAAGTAGCTAAAAGACGCTCCATGTATTGCATATATACTCGACATCCAATGCAAGTATCAAAATAATGAGCGAAAGCATGTATCACAAAACGTTCAAGGACCTGAGAAAAATATAGAAATATGTCAACGAAAACGTTGGTGAAATCATAGGTTTAAATAGTCAAGTAACTACAAATGAACCACAAGATTTATATCATTGAAATAATAGTAAACCATTCTAAAATTTGTTATCACGAGCACCCAATTATCAAGGCTTAACTTTCCATCCATAAAACCTCATCACAATAGTGTTAGAACATACACTGTTTCTCGAAAATATATTTCATCCGAATAACGGTAGCGAACCGTCCGAATGAGGGTTTGTCAAACCCATATGGCCATACAACATAAGTTCTCGCTTACACCCGGCAAGTGTAACTAATGATAATCGAATTGAGGATTTCTGTTCTAACTCGTATGTGGAATGTTTGTTTTCGTACTTGTGTTCACTTTGTAAAATGAAACGTTTATGTTTTCTAGTCCCAAATGTAAGTTTAAAAGAGTAAATGTGGGACTATGATCTCACCTTGAGTGCACGAGTAATAAAATACTTCACAAGTAACGTGTGCAAGGACAATTGCTAGTCTTGACCCAAACTTGATGAAATCGGTATGAAATTGAAGAGGAAGATGCAAGGATTCTAAATATGTAATTTGTTTCGATGTTTGATTGCTAACTTGAAAATGGATGATGAATCTTTGAATTGGAGTTTTGAGAGAAAAGTTGAAAGTATTAAGAAAAAATGGAAAATGAATGGATAATGAATGGATGAGGAAGGGGTTGACTCTTTGACCTAGTCACTCCTTTTGTCAATTGACAAAATTGGTCCCTCAAGTTTAAAGCGGGTGCGTGTATTACCTAAACGAGTTATTTTAAAACGCGTTTTAACGGAAGATGTTATAATCATATAACAGACTTTAAATAAATAAACGGAAAGTGTAGTGACCCGAACTTTTCCATGTTTATATATATTAATTGAGATTGATATTTACATGATTAAATGTTTCCAACATGCTAAGCAATCAAACTTGTTAAGACTTGATTAATTAAAATATGTTTCATATAGACAATTGACCACCCAAGTTGACCGGTGATTCACGAACGTTAAAACTTGTAAAAACTATATGATGACATATATATGGATATATATATAGTTAACATGATACTATGATAAGTAAACATATCATTAAGTATATTAACAATGAACTACATATGTAAAAACAAGACTACTAACTTAATGATTTTTAAACGAGACATATATGTAACGATTATCGTTGTAAAGACATTTAATGTATATATATCATATTAAGAGATATTCATACATGATAATATCATGATAATATAATAATTTAAAATCTCATTTGATATTATAAACATTGGGTTAACAACATTTAACAAGATCGTTAACCTAAAGGTTTCAAAACAACACTTACATGTAACGACTAACGATGACTTAACGACTCAGTTAAAACGTATATACATGTAGTGTTTTAATATGTATTTATACACTTTTGAAAGACTTCAATACACTTATCAAAATACTTCTACTTAACAAAAATGCTTACAATTACATCCTCGTTCAGTTTCATCAACAATTCTACTCGTATGCATCCGTATTCGTACTCGTACAATACACAGCTTTTAGATGTATGTACTATTGGTATATACACTCCAATGATCAGCTCTTAGCAGCCCATGTGAGTCACCTAACACATGTGGGAGCCATCATTTGGCAACTAGCATGAAATATCTCATAAAATTACAAAAATATGAGTAATCATTCATGACTTATTTACATGAAAACAAAATTACATATCCTTTATATCTAATCCATACACCAACGACCAAAAACACCTACAAACACTTTCATTCTTCAATTTTCTTCATCTAATTGATCTCTCTCAAGTTCTATCTTCAAGTTCTAAGTGTTCTTCATATATTCTACAAGTTCTAGTTACATAAAATCAAGAATACTTTCAAGTTTGCTAGCTCACTTCCAATCTTGTAAGGTGATCATCCAACCTCAAGAAATATTTGTTTCTTACAGTAGGTTATCATTCTAATATAAGGTAATAATCATATTCAAACTTTGGTTCAATTTCTATAACTATAACAATCTTATTTCAAGTGATGATCTTACTTGAACTTGTTTTCGTGTCATGATTCTGCTTCAAGAACTTCGAGCCATCCAAGGATCCGTTGAAGCTAGATCCATTTTTCACTTTTCCAGTAGGTTTATCCAAGGAACTTAAGGTAGTAATGATGTTCATAACATCATTCAATTCATACATATAAAGCTATCTTATTCGAAGGCTTAAACTTGTAATCACTAGAACATAGTTTAGTTAATTCTAAACTTGTTCGCAAACAAAAGTTAATCCTTCTAACTTGACTTTTAAAATCAACTAAACACATGTTCTATATCTATATGATATGCTAACTTAATGATTTAAAACCTGGAAACACGAAAAACACCGTAAAACCGGATTTACGCCGTCGTAGTAACACCGCGGGCTGTTTTGGGTTAGTTAATTAAAAACTATGATAAACTTTGATTTAAAAGTTGTTATTCTGAGAAAATGATTTTTATTATGAACATGAAACTATATCCAAAAATTATGGTTAAACTCAAAGTGGAAGTATGTTTTCTAAAATGGTCATCTAGACGTCGTTCTTTCGACTGAAATGACTACCTTTACAAAAACGACTTGTAACTTATTTTTTCCGACTATAAACCTATACTTTTTCTGTTTAGATTCATAAAATAGAGTTCAATATGAAACCATAGCAATTTGATTCACTCAAAACGGATTTAAAATGAAGAAGTTATGGGTAAAACAAGATTGGATAATTTTTCTCATTTTAGCTACGTGACAATTGGTAACAAATCTATTCCAACCATAACTTAATCAACTTGTATTGTATATTATGTAATCTTGAGATACCATGGACACGTATACAATGTTTCGACCTATCATGTCGACACATCTATATATATTTCGGAACAACCATAGACACTCTATATGTGAATGTTGGAGTTAGCTATACAGGGTTGAGGTTGATTCCAAAATATATATAGTTTGAGTTGTGATCAATACTGAGATACGTATACACTGGGTCGTGGATTGATTCAAGATAATATTTATCGATTTATTTTTTGTACATCTAACTGTGGACAACTAGTTATAGGTTACTAACGAGGACAGCTAACTTAATAAACTTAAAACATCAAAATATATTAAAAGTGTTGTAAATATATTTTGAACATACTTTAATATATATGTATATATTGTTATAGGTT
Organism: Rutidosis leptorrhynchoides; assembly: GCF_046630445.1. Classification (NCBI taxonomy): domain Eukaryota; kingdom Viridiplantae; phylum Streptophyta; class Magnoliopsida; order Asterales; family Asteraceae; genus Rutidosis; species Rutidosis leptorrhynchoides. The sequence goes on along the minus strand of NC_092340.1, from coordinate 60,683,387 downwards.
CGTGAATCAACAGTGGCCAAGTCTTACTTCCCGACGAAGTAAAAATCTGTGAAAGTGAGTTATAGTCCCACTTTTAAAATCAAATATTTTTGGGATGAGAATACATGCAGGTTTTATAAATGATTTACAAATTAGACACAAGTACGTGAAACTACATTCTATGGTTGAATTATCGAAATCGAATATGCCCCTTTTTATTAAGTCTGGTAATCTAAGAATTAGGGAACAGACACCCTAATTGACGCAAATGGATTCGCGTCAATTAGGGTGTCTGTTCCCTAATTCTTAGATTACCAGACTTAATAAAAAGGGGCATATTCGATTTCGATAATTCAACCATAGAATGTAGTTTCACGTACTTGTGTCTATTTTGTAAATCATTTATAAAACCTGCATGTATTCTCATCCCAAAAATATTTGATTTTAAAAGTGGGACTATAACTCACTTTCACAGATTTTTACTTCGTCGGGAAGTAAGACTTGGCCACTGTTGATTCACGAACCTATAACAATATATACATATATATTAAAGTATGTTCAAAATATATTTACAACACTTTTAATATATTTTGATGTTTTAAGTTTATTAAGTTAGCTGTCCTCGTTAGTAACCTATAACTAGTTGTCCACAGTTAGATGTACAAAAAATAAATCGATAAATATTATCTTGAATCAATCCACGACCCAGTGTATACGTATCTCAGTATTGATCACAACTCAAACTATATATATTTTGGAATCAACCTCAACCCTGTATAGCTAACTCCAACATTCACATATAGAGTGTCTATGGTTGTTCCGAAATATATATAGATGTGTCGACATGATAGGTCGAAACATTGTATACGTGTCTATGGTATCTCAAGATTACATAATATACAATACAAGTTGATTAAGTTATGGTTGGAATAGATTTGTTACCAATTTTCACGTAGCTAAAATGAGAAAAATTATCCAATCTTGTTTTACCCATAACTTCTTCATTTTAAATCCGTTTTGAGTGAATCAAATTGCTATGGTTTCATATTGAACTCTATTTTATGAATCTAAACAGAAAAAGTATAGGTTTATAGTCGGAAAAATAAGTTACAAGTCGTTTTTGTAAAGGTAGTCATTTCAGTCGAAAGAACGACGTCTAGATGACCATTTTAGAAAACATACTTCCACTTTGAGTTTAACCATAATTTTTGGATATAGTTTCATGTTCATAATAAAAATCATTTTCTCAGAATAACAACTTTTAAATCAAAGTTTATCATAGTTTTTAATTAACTAACCCAAAACAGCCCGCGGTGTTACTACGACGGCGTAAATCCGGTTTTACGGTGTTTTTCGTGTTTCCAGGTTTTAAATCATTAAGTTAGCATATCATATAGATATAGAACATGTGTTTAGTTGATTTTAAAAGTCAAGTTAGAAGGATTAACTTTTGTTTGCGAACAAGTTTAGAATTAACTAAACTATGTTATAGTGATTACAAGTTTAAACCTTCGAATAAGATAGCTTTATATGTATGAATCGAATGATGTTATGAACATCATTACTACCTTAATTTCCTTGGATAAACCTACTGGAAAAGAGAAAAATGGATCTAGCTTCAATGGATCCTTGGATGGCTCGAAGTTCTTGAAGCAGAATCATGACACGAAAACAAGTTCAAGTAAGATCATCACTTGAAATAAGATTGTTATAGTTATAGAAATTGAACCAAAGTTTGAATATGATTATTACCTTGTATTAGAATGATAACCTACTGTAAGAAACAAAGATTTCTTGAGGTTGGATGATCACCTTACAAGATTGGAAGTGAGCTAGCAAACTTGAAAGTATTCTTGATTTTATGAAACTAGAACTTTTGGAATTTATGAAGAACACTTAGAACTTGAAGATAGAACTTGAGAGAGATCAATTAGATGAAGAAAATTGAAGAATGAAAGTGTTTGTAGGTGTTTTTGGTCGTTGGTGTATGGATTAGATATAAAGGATATGTTATTTTGTTTTCATGTAAATAAGTCATGAATGATTACTCATATTTTTGTAATTTTATAAGATATTTCATGCTAGTTGCCAAATGATGGTTCCCACATGTGTTAGGTGACTCACATGGGCTGCTAAGAGCTGATCATTGGAGTGTATATACCAATAGTACATACATCTAAAAGCTGTGTATTGTACGAGTACGAATACGGGTGCATACGAGTAGAATTGTTGATGAAACTGAACGAGGATGTAATTGTAAGCATTTTTGTTAAGTAGAAGTATTTTGATAAGTGTCTAGAAGTCTTTCAAAAGTGTATGAATACATATTAAAACACTACATGTATATACATTTTAACTGAGTTGTTAAGTCATCGTTAGTCGTTACATGTAAATGTTGTTTTGAAACCTTTAGGTTAACGATCTTGTTAAATGTTGTTAACCCAATGTTTATAATATCAAAAGAGATTTTAAATTATTATATTATCATGATATTATGATGTACGAATATCTCTTAATATGATATATATACATTAAATGTCGTTACAACGATAATCGTTACATATATGTCTCGTTTCAAAATCATTAAGTTAGTAGTCTTGTTTTTACATATGTAGTTCATTGTTAATATACTTAATGATATGTTTACTTATCATAATATCATGTTAACTATATATATAACCATATATATGTCATCATATAGTTTTTACAAGTTTTAACGTTCGTGAATCACCGGTCAACTTGGGTGGTCAATTGTCTATATGAAACCTATTTCAATTAATCAAGTCTTAACAAGTTTGATTGCTTAACATGTTGGAAACATTTAATCATGTAAATATCAATCTCAATTAATATATATAAACATGGAAAAGTTCAGGTCACTACAGTACCTACCCGTTAAATAAATTTCGTCCCGAAATTTTAAGCTGTTGAAGGTGTTGACGAATCTTCTGGAAATAGATGCGGGTATTTCTTCTTCATCTGATCTTCACGCTCCCAGGTGAACTCGGGTCCTCTACGAGCATTCCATCGAACCTTAACAATTGGTATCTTGTTTTGCTTAAGTCTTTTAACCTCACGATCCATTATTTCGACGGGTTCTTCGATGAATTGAAGTTTTTCGTTGATTTGGATTTCATCTAACGGAATAGTGAGATCTTCTTTAGCAAAACATTTCTTTAAATTCGAGACGTGGAAAGTGTTATGTACAGCCGCGAGTTGTTGAGGTAACTCTAGTCGGTAAGCTACTGGTCCGACACGATCAATAATCTTGAATGGTCCAATATACCTTGGATTTAATTTCCCTCGTTTACCAAATCGAACAACGCCTTTCCAAGGTGCAACTTTAAGCATGACCATCTCTCCAATTTCAAATTCTATATCTTTTCTTTTAATGTCAGCGTAGCTCTTTTGTCGACTTTGGGCGGTTTTCAACCGTTGTTGAATTTGGATGATCTTCTCGGTAGTTTCTTGTATAATCTCTGGACCCGTAATCTGTCTATCCCCCACTTCACTCCAACAAATCGGAGACCTGCACTTTCTACCATAAAGTGCTTCAAACGGCGCAATCTCAATGCTTGAATGGTAGCTGTTGTTGTAGGAAAATTCTGCTAATGGTAGATGTCGATCCCAACTGTTTCCGAAATCAATAACACATGCTCGTAGCATGTCTTCAAGCGTTTGTATCGTCCTTTCGCTCTGCCCATCAGTTTGTGGATGATAGGCAGTACTCATGTCTAGACGAGTTCCTAATGCTTGTTGTAATGTCTGCCAGAATCTTGAAATAAATCTGCCATCCCTATCAGAGATAATAGAGATTGGTATTCCATGTCTGGAGACGACTTCCTTCAAATACAGTCGTGCTAACTTCTCCATCTTGTCATCTTCTCTTATTGGTAGGAAGTGTGCTGATTTGGTGAGACGATCAACTATTACCCAAATAGTATCAAAACCACTTGCAGTCCTTGGCAATTTAGTGATGAAATCCATTGTAATGTTTTCCCATTTCCATTCCGGGATTTCGGGTTGTTGAAGTAGACCTGATGGTTTCTGATGCTCAGCTTTGACCTTAGAACACGTCAAACATTCTCCTACGTATTTAGCAACATCGGCTTTCATACCCGGCCACCAAAAATGTTTCTTAAGATCCTTGTACATCTTCCCCGTTCCAGGATGTATTGAGTATCTGGTTTTATGAGCTTCTCTAAGTACCATTTCTCTCATATCTCCAAATTTTGGTACCCAAATCCTTTCAGCCCTATACCGGGTTCCGTCTTCCCGAATATTAAGATGCTTCTCCGATCCTTTGGGTATTTCATCCTTTAAATTTCCCTCTTTTAAAACTCCTTGTTGCGCCTCCTTTATTTGAGTAGTAAGGTTATTATGAATCATTATATTCATAGATTTTACTCGAATGGGTTCTCTGTCCTTCCTGCTCAAGGCATCGGCTACCACATTTGCCTTCCCCGGGTGGTAACGAATCTCAAAGTCGTAATCATTCAATAATTCAATCCACCTACGCTGCCTCATATTCAGTTGTTTCTGATTAAATATGTGTTGAAGACTTTTGTGGTCGGTATATATAATACTTTTGACCCCATATAAGTAGTGCCTCCAAGTCTTTAATGCAAAAACAACCGCGCCTAATTCCAAATCATGCGTCGTATAATTTTGTTCGTGAATCTTCAATTGTCTAGACGCATAAGCAATCACCTTCGTTCGTTGCATTAATACACAACCGAGACCTTGCTTTGATGCATCACAATAAATCACAAAATCATCATTCCCTTCAGGCAATGACAATATAGGTGCCGTAGTTAGCTTTTTCTTCAATAACTGAAACGCTTTCTCTTGTTCATCATTCCATTCAAATTTCTTCCCTTTATGCGTTAATGCAGTCAAGGGTTTTGCTATTCTGGAAAAGTCTTGGATGAACCTTCTGTAGTAACCAGCTAGTCCTAAAAACTGGCGTACGTGTTTCGGAGTTTTCGGGGTTTCCCACTTTTCAACAGTTTCTATCTTTGCTGGATCCACCTTAATACCTTCTTTGTTCACTATGTGACCGAGGAATTGAACTTCTTCCAACCAAAATGCACACTTTGAAAACTTAGCGTACAATTCTTCCTTCCTCAATACTTCTAACACCTTTCTCAAATGTTCACCGTGTTCTTGGTCATTCTTTGAGTAAATAAGTATGTCATCAATGAAAACAATGACAAACTTGTCAAGGTATGGTCCACACACTCGGTTCATAAGGTCCATAAACACAGCTGGTGCATTAGTTAAACCAAATGGCATGACCATAAACTCGTAATGACCGTAACGTGTTCTGAAAGCAGTCTTTGGAATATCATCTTCTTTCACCCGCATTTGATGATACCCGGAACGTAAGTCAATCTTTGAATAAACAGACGAGCCTTGTAGTTGATCAAATAAGCCGTCGATTCTCGGTAGTGGGTAGCGGTTCTTGATGGTAAGTTTGTTCAACTCTCGGTAGTCGATACACAACCTGAATGTACCATCTTTCTTCTTGACAAACAAAACAGGAGCTCCCCACGGTGATGTGCTTGGTCGAATGAAACCACGCTCTAAAAGTTCTTGTAATTGGCTTTGCAGTTCTTTCATCTCGCTGGGTGCAAGTCTGTAAGGAGCACGAGCTATTGGTGCAGCTCCTGGTACAAGATCTATTTGAAATTCAACGGATCGATGTGGGGGTAATCCCGGTAATTCTTTCGGAAATACATCGGGAAATTCTTTTGCAATGGGAACATCATTGATGCTCTTTTCTTCAGTTTGTACTTTCTCGACGTGTGCTAGAACAGCATAGCAACCTTTTCTTATTAGTTTTTGTGCCTTCAAATTACTAATAAGATGTAGCTTCGTGTTGCTCTTTTCTCCGTACACCATTAAGGGTTTTCCTTTTTCTCGTATAATGCGAATTGCATTTTTGTAACAAACGATCTCCGCTTTCACTTCTTCCAACCAGTCCATACCGATTATCACATCAAAACTCCCTAACTCTACTGGTATCAAATCAATCTTAAATGTTTCGCTAACCAGTTTAATTTCTCGATTCCGACATATATTATCTGCTGAAATTAATTTACCATTTGCTAATTCGAGTAAAAATTTACTATCCAAAGGCGTCAATGGACAACTTAATTTAGCACAAAAATCTCTACTCATATAGCTTCTATCCGCACCCGAATCAAATAAAACGTAAGCAGATTTATTGTCAATAAGAAACGTACCCGTAACAAGCTCCGGGTCTTCCTGTGCCTCTACCGCATTAATATTGAAAACTCTTCCACGGCCTTGTCCATTCGTGTTCTCCTGGTTCGGGCAATTTCTAATAATGTGGCCTGGTTTTCCACATTTATAACAAACTACATTGGCATAACTTGCTCCGACACTACTTGCTCCGCCATTACTCATTCCGACACCATTTGTTCCTTTCGTTCTATTAACCCCTGGTCCGTAGACCTCACACTTCGCCGCGCTATGACCATTTCTTTTACACTTGTTGCAAAATTTGGTGCAGAACCCCGAGTGATTCTTTTCACACCTTTGGCATAGCTGCTTCTGATTGTTGTTGTTGTTGCGGTTATTATTGTTGTTGGGATGATTGTTGTAGTTGCTGTTGTTGTTGTTGTTGTTGTTGTTGTTGTTGTTGTTGGGCCGTTTGTTGTAGTTGCGATTGATGTTGCGATTGTTGGGATAATTGTTGCGATTATTGTTGTAATTGCTGTTGTTGTTGTATTGGTGATTCTTATCACCGTTTTCCTCCCACTTTCTTTTGACTTGCTTCATATTGGCCTCTTCAGCAGTCTGTTCTTTAATTCTTTCTTCAATCTGGTTCACTAGTTTGTGAGCCATTCTACATGCCTGTTGTATGGAGGCGGGCTCGTGTGAACTTATATCTTCTTGGATTCTTTCCGGTAATCCTTTCACAAACGCGTCGATCTTCTCTTCCTCATCTTCGAATGCTCCCGGACACAATAGGCACAATTCTGTGAATCGTCTTTCGTACGTGGTAATATCAAATCCTTGGGTTCGTAACCCTCTAAGTTCTGTCTTGAGCTTATTGACCTCAGTTCTGGGACGGTACTTCTCGTTCATCAAGTGCTTGAATGCTGACCACGGTAGTGCGTACGCATCATCTTGTCCCACTTGCTCTAGATAGGTATTCCACCATGTTAACGCAGAACCTGTGAAGGTATGCGTAGCGTACTTCACTTTGTCCTCTTCAGTACACTTACTTATGGCAAACACCGATTCAACCTTCTCGGTCCACCGTTTCAATCCGATCGGTCCTTCGGTTCCATCAAATTCCAAAGGTTTGCAGGCAGTGAATTCTTTGTAGGTGCATCCTACACGATTTCCTGTACTGCTAGATCCAAGGTTATTGTTGGTATGTAGCGCAGCCTGTACTGCGGCTATGTTTGAAGCTAGAAAAGTACGGAATTCCTCTTCATTCATATTCACGGTGTGTCGAGTAGTCGGTGCCATTTCCTTCAAAATAGTTAAATGGAACAAGTTAATCATACAGAATATTAAGAGTAGTTAATAGTATTTCGTAGCATAATATGAACTCATTTATAAAAGCTTTTTCTTCATATTAGCGTTTTATAAGTTTAAATTCGGGTAGTACCTACCCGTTAAGTTCATACTTAGTAGCTAATATACAATTCAACTACTACAATTCTATATGAAAAACTGATTATAATAATATTTCGCGTTCAAACTTTTATACAATATTTTACAAACTTACAATACCGCTTATTTTACATAAAGCATGAAATATAGCACACAATAACTTTGATACAATATAGTTGTGAAGACAATTCTAGCTAGTACACAAGTCGTTCAGCAAAGGCAATAAAGACACGTAATTCATACGTCCAGAAACAAGTCATGCATTCTGGTTTTACTAGGACTACTTCCCATCCTTGGTCTTGTGCAACATAACCGTTATGGCCGTTGATAAGACAACGTGTTGTAACGTCATCAAAGGGACGAGGGTTACGTAATGTCCAACAGTCCCGTAATAATCTAAAAACCTCATTTCTTACCCCAATTACCGACTCCGTCACTTGTGGAAACGTTTTGTTTAATAGTTGTAGCCCGATGTTCTTGTTCTCACTTTGGTGAGAAGCGAACATTACTAATCCGTAAGCATAACATGCTTCTTTATGTTGCATGTTAGCCGCTTTTTCTAAATCACGAAGTCCAATATTCGGATATATTGAGTCAAAATAATTTCTTAACCCGTTGCGTAAAATAGCATTTGGGTTCCCCGCAATATATGCGTCAAAGTAAACACATCGTAACTTATGGGTTTCCCAATGTGATATCCCCCATCTTTCAAACGAAAGTCTCTTATAAACCAAGACATTCTTGGAACGTTCTTCGAATGTCTTACAAACTGATCTCGCCTTAAATAGTTGTGCCGAAGAATTCTGGCCGACTCTAGACAAGATTTCATCAATCATGTCTCCGGGTAGGTCTCTTAAAATATTGGGTTGTCTATCCATTTTGTGTTTTTAAACTGTAAAATAGACAAGAGTTAGATTCATAAAAAAAATACTTATTAATACAAGCAATTTTTACATATATCATAAAGCATAAGAACACTATATTACATATATTACACCACACGAATACAACTATCTTATTCCGACTCGCTCGTTTCTTCTTCTTCGGTTTTGGTTCGTTTTGCCAAGTTTCTAGGGATATATGATGTTCCCCTAATACGAGCCGTCGTTGTCCACATTGGTTTAGAAAAACCTGGTGGTTTAGAGGTTCCCGGGTCATTGTTACAACTTAAGGACTTCGGGGGTTGATGATACATATAAAGTTCATCGGGGTTGGAATTAGATTTCTCTATTTTTATGCCCTTTCCCTTATTATTTTCTTTTGCCTTTTTAAATTCAGTTGGGGTAATTTCTATAACATCATCGGAATTCTCGTCGGAATCCGATTCATCGGAGAATTGGTAATCCTCCCAATATTTTGCTTCCTTGGCGGAAACACCATTGACCATAATTAACTTTGGTCGGTTGGTTGAGGATTTTCTTTTACTTAACCGTTTTATTATTTCCCCCACCGGTTCTATTTCTTCATCCGGTTCCGATTCTTCTTCCGGTTCCGATTCTTCTTCCGGTTCCGACTCTTCTTCCGGTTCCTCTTCGGGAACTTGTGAATCAGTCCACAAATCATTCCAATTTACATTTGACTCTTCATTATTATTAGGTGAGTCAATGGGACTTGTTCTAGAGGTAGACATCTATCACATAATATCAAACACGTTAAGAGATTAATATATCACATAATATTCATATGTTAAAAATATATAGTTTCCAACAAAAATGTTAAGCAATCATTTTTAAAGAAAACACGGTCGAAGTCCAGACTCACTAATGCATCCTAACAAACTCGATAAGACACACTAATGCAAATTTTCTGGTTCTCTAAGACCAACGCTCTGATACCAACTGAAATGTCCCGTTCTTATTGATTAAAAACGTTCCATATTAATTGATTTCGTTGCGAGGTTTTGACCTCTATATGAGACGTTTTTCAAAGACTGCATTCATTTTTAAAACAAACCATAACCTTTATTTCATAAATAAAGGTTTAAAAAGCTTTACGTAGATTATCAAATAATGATAATCTAAAATATCCTGTTTACACACGACCATTACATAATGGTTTACAATACAAATATGTTACATCGAAATCAGTTTCTTGAATGCAGTTTTTACACAATATCATACAAACATGGACTCCAAATCTTGTCCTTATTTTAGTATGCAACAGCGGAAGCTCTTAATATTCACCTGAGAATAAACATGCTTTAAACGTCAACAAAAATGTTGGTGAGTTATAGGTTTAACCTATATATATCAAATCGTAACAATAGACCACAAGATTTCATATTTCAATACACATCCCATACATAGAGATAAAAATCATTCATATGGTGAACACCTGGTAACCGACAATAACAAGATGCATATATAAGAATATCCCCATCATTCCGGGACACCCTTCGGATATGATATAAATTTCGAAGTACTAAAGCATCCGGTACTTTGGATGGGGTTTGTTAGGCCCAATAGATCTATCTTTAGGATTCGCGTCAATTAGGGTGTCTGTTCCCTAATTCTTAGATTACCAGACTTAATAAAAAGGGGCATATTCGATTTCGATAATTCAACCATAGAATGTAGTTTCACGTACTTGTGTCTATTTTGTAAATCATTTATAAAACCTGCATGTATTCTCATCCCAAAAATATTTGATTTTAAAAGTGGGACTATAACTCACTTTCACAGATTTTTACTTCGTCGGGAAGTAAGACTTGGCCACTGTTGATTCACGAACCTATAACAATATATACATATATATTAAAGTATGTTCAAAATATATTTACAACACTTTTAATATATTTTGATGTTTTAAGTTTATTAAGTTAGCTGTCCTCGTTAGTAACCTATAACTAGTTGTCCACAGTTAGATGTACAAAAAATAAATCGATAAATATTATCTTGAATCAATCCACGACCCAGTGTATACGTATCTCAGTATTGATCACAACTCAAACTATATATATTTTGGAATCAACCTCAACCCTGTATAGCTAACTCCAACATTCACATATAGAGTGTCTATGGTTGTTCCGAAATATATATAGATGTGTCGACATGATAGGTCGAAACATTGTATACGTGTCTATGGTATCTCAAGATTACATAATATACAATACAAGTTGATTAAGTTATGGTTGGAATAGATTTGTTACCAATTTTCACGTAGCTAAAATGAGAAAAATTATCCAATCTTGTTTTACCCATAACTTCTTCATTTTAAATCCGTTTTGAGTGAATCAAATTGCTATGGTTTCATATTGAACTCTATTTTATGAATCTAAACAGAAAAAGTATAGGTTTATAGTCGGAAAAATAAGTTACAAGTCATTTTTGTAAAGGTAGTCATTTCAGTCGAAAGAACGACGTCTAGATGACCATTTTAGAAAACATACTTCCACTTTGAGTTTAACCATAATTTTTGGATATAGTTTCATGTTCATAATAAAAATCATTTTCTCAGAATAACAACTTTTAAATCAAAGTTTATCATAGTTTTTAATTAACTAACCCAAAACAGCCCGCGGTGTTACTACGACGGCGTAAATCCGGTTTTACGGTGTTTTTCGTGTTTCCAGGTTTTAAATCATTAAGTTAGCATATCATATAGATATAGAACATGTGTTTAGTTGATTTTAAAAGTCAAGTTAGAAGGATTAACTTTTGTTTGCGAACAAGTTTAGAATTAACTAAACTATGTTCTAGTGATTACAAGTTTAAACCTTCGAATAAGATAGCTTTATATGTATGAATCGAATGATGTTATGAACATCATTACTACCTTAATTTCCTTGGATAAACCTACTGGAAAAGAGAAAAATGGATCTAGCTTCAATGGATCCTTGGATGGCTCGAAGTTCTTGAAGCAGAATCATGACACGAAAACAAGTTCAAGTAAGATCATCACTTGAAATAAGATTGTTATAGTTATAGAAATTGAACCAAAGTTTGAATATGATTATTACCTTGTATTAGAATGATAACCTACTGTAAGAAACAAAGATTTCTTGAGGTTGGATGATCACCTTACAAGATTGGAAGTGAGCTAGCAAACTTGAAAGTATTCTTGATTTTATGAAACTAGAACTTTTGGAATTTATGAAGAACACTTAGAACTTGAAGATAGAACTTGAGAGAGATCAATTAGATGAAGAAAATTGAAGAATGAAAGTGTTTGTAGGTGTTTTTTGTCATTGGTGTATGGATTAGATATAAAGGATATGTTATTTTGTTTTCATGTAAATAAGTCATGAATGATTACTCATATTTTTGTAATTTTATAAGATATTTCATGCTAGTTGCCAAATGATGGTTCCCACATGTGTTAGGTGACTCACATGGGCTGCTAAGAGCTGATCATTGGAGTGTATATACCAATAGTACATACATCTAAAAGCTGTGTATTGTACGAGTACGAATACGGGTGCATACGAGTAGAATTGTTGATGAAACTGAACGAGGATGTAATTGTAAGCATTTTTGTTAAGTAGAAGTATTTTGATAAGTGTCTTGAAGTCTTTCAAAAGTGTATGAATACATATTAAAACACTACATGTATATACATTTTAACTGAGTTGTTAAGTCATCGTTAGTCGTTACATGTAAATGTTGTTTTGAAACCTTTAGGTTAACGATCTTGTTAAATGTTGTTAACCCAATGTTTATAATATCAAAAGAGATTTTAAATTATTATATTATCATGATATTATGATGTACGAATATCTCTTAATATGATATATATACATTAAATGTCGTTACAACGATAATCGTTACATATATGTCTCGTTTCAAAATCATTAAGTTAGTAGTCTTGTTTTTACATATGTAGTTCATTGTTAATATACTTAATGATATGTTTACTTATCATAATATCATGTTAACTATATATATAACCATATATATGTCATCATATAGTTTTTACAAGTTTTAACGTTCGTGAATCACCGGTCAACTTGGGTGGTCAATTGTCTATATGAAACCTATTTCAATTAATCAAGTCTTAACAAGTTTGATTGCTTAACATGTTGGAAACATTTAATCATGTAAATATCAATCTCAATTAATATATATAAACATGGAAAAGTTCGGGTCACTACAAATTATGGTCAATGGTGTTTCCGCCAAGGAAGCAAAATATTGGGAGGATTACCAATTCTCCGATGAATCGGATTCCGACTAGAATTCCGATGATGTCATAGAAATTACCCCAACTGAATTTAAAAAGGCAAAAGAAAATAATAAGGGAAAGGGCATAAAAATAGAGAAATCTAATTCCAACCCCGATGAACTTTATATGTATCGTCAACCCCCGAAGTCCTTAAATTGTAACAATGACCCGGGAACCTCTAAACCACCAGGTTTTTCTAAACCAATGTGGATAACGACGGCTCGTATTAGGGGAACATCATATATCCCTAGAAACTTAGCAAAACGAACCAAAACCAAAGAAGAAGAAACAAGCGAGTCGGAATAAGATAGTTGTATTCGTGTGGTATAATATAAGTAATATAGTGTGCTTATGCTTTATGATATATGTAAAAATTGCTTGTATTAATAAGTATTTTTTTTATGAATCTAACTCTTGTCTATTTTACAGTATAAAAACACAAAATGGATAGACAACCCAATATTTTAAGAGACCTACCCGGAGACATGATTGATGAAATCTTGTCTAGAGTCGGTCAGAATTCTTTGGCACAACTATTTAAGGCGAGATCAGTTTGTAAGACATTCGAAGAACGTTCCAAGAATGCCTTGGTTTATAAAAGGCTTTCGTTCGAAAGATGGGGGATATCACATTGGGAAATTCATAAGTTACGATGTGTTTACTTTGACGCATATATTGCGGGGAACCCAAATGCTATTTTACGCAATGGGTTAAGAAATTATTTTGACTCAATATATCCGAATATTGGACTTCGTGATTTAGAAAAAGCGGCTAACATGCAACATAAAGAAGCATGTTATGCTTACGGATTAGTAATGTTCGCTTCTCACCAAAGTGAGAACAAGAACATCGGCCTACAACTATTAAACAAAACGTTCCCACAAGTGACAACGTCGGTAATTGGGGTAAGAAATGAGGTTTTTAGATTGTTACGGGACTGTTGGACATTACGTAACCCTCGTCCCTTTGACGATGTTACAACACGCTGTCTTATCAATGGCCATAACGGTTATGTTCCACAAGACCAAGGATGGGAAGTTGAAATGTCCCGTTCTTATTGATTAAAAACGTTCCATATTAATTGATTTCGTTGCGAGGTTTTGACCTCTATATGAGACGTTTTTCAAAGACTGCATTCATTTTTAAAACAATCCATAACCTTTATTTCATAAATAAAGGTTTAAAAAGCTTTACGTAGATTATCAAATAATGATAATCTAAAATATCCTGTTTACACACGACCATTACATAATGGTTTACAATACAAATATGTTACATCGAAATCAGTTTCTTGAATGCAGTTTTTACACAATATCATACAAACATGGACTCCAAATCTTGTCCTTATTTTAGTATGCAACAGCGGAAGCTCTTAATATTCACCTGAGAATAAACATGCTTTAAACGTCAACAAAAATGTTGGTGAGTTATAGGTTTAACCTATATATATCAAATCGTAACAATAGACCACAAGATTTCATATTTCAATACACATCCCATACATAGAGATAAAAATCATTCATATGGTGAACACCTGGTAACCGACAATAACAAGATGCATATATAAGAATATCCCCATCATTCCGGGACACCCTTCGGATATGATATAAATTTCGAAGTACTAAAGCATCCGGTACTTTGGATGGGGTTTGTTAGGCCCAATAGATCTATCTTTAGGATTCGCGTCAATTAGGGTGTCTGTTCCCTAATTCTTAGATTACCAGACTTAATAAAAAGGGGCATATTCGATTTTGATAATTCAACCATAGAATGTAATTTCACGTACTTGTGTCTATTTTGTAAATCATTTATAAAACCTGCATGTATTCTCATCCCAAAAATATTAGATTTTAAAAGTGGGACTATAACTCACTTTCACAGATTTTTACTTCGTCGGGAAGTAAGACTTGGCCACTGGTTGATTCACGAACCTATAACAATATATACATATATATCAAAGTATGTTCAAAATATATTTACAACACTTTTAATATATTTTGATGTTTTAAGTTTATTAAGTCAGCTGTCCTCGTTAGTAACCTACAACTAGTTGTCCACAGTTAGATGTACAGAAATAAATCGATAAATATTATCTTGAATCAATCCACGACCCAGTGTATACGTATCTCAGTATTGATCACAACTCAAACTATATATATTTTGGAATCAACCTCAACCCTGTATAGCTAACTCCAACATTCACATATAGAGTGTCTATGGTTGTTCCGAAATATATATAGATGTGTCGACATGATAGGTCGAAACATTGTATACGTGTCTATGGTATCTCAAGATTACATAATATATAATACAAGTTGATTAAGTTATGGTTGGAATAGATTTGTTACCAATTTTCACGTAGCTAAAATGAGAAAAATTATCCAATCTTGTTTTACCCATAACTTCTTCATTTTTAATCCGTTTTGAGTGAATCAAATTGCTATGGTTTCATATTGAACTCTATTTTATGAATCTAAACAAAAAAATTATAGGTTTCTAGTCGGAAAAATAAGTTACAAGTCGTTTTTGTAAAGGTAGTCATTTCAGTCGAAAGAACGACGTCTAGATGACCATTTTAGAAAACATACTTCCACTTTGAGTTTAACCATAATTTTTGGATATAGTTTCATGTTCATAATAAAAATCATTTTCTCAGAATAACAACTTTTAAATCAAAGTTTATCATAGTTTTTAATTAACTAACCCAAAACAGCCCGCGGTGTTACTACGACGGCGTAAATCCGGTTTTACGGTGTTTTTCGTGTTTCCAGGTTTTAAATCATTAAGTTAGCATATCATATAGATATAGAACATGTGTTTAGTTGATTTTAAAAGTCAAGTTAGAAGGATTAACTTTTGTTTGCGAACAAGTTTAGAATTAACTAAACTATGTTCTAGTGATTACAAGTTTAAACCTTCGAATAAGATAGCTTTATATGTATGAATCGAATGATGTTATGAACATCATTACTACCTTAACTTCCTTGGATGAACCTACTGGAAAAGAGAAAAATGGATCTAGCTTCAATGGATCCTTGGATGGCTCAAAGTTCTTGAAGCAAAATCATGACACGAAAACAAGTTCAAGTAAGATCATCACTTGAAATAAGATTGTTATAGTTATAGAAATTGAACCAAAGTTTGAATATGATTATTACCTTGTATTAGAATGATAACCTACTGTAAGAAACAAAGATTTCTTGAGGTTGGATGATCACCTTACAAGATTGGAAGTGAGCTAGCAAACTTGAAAGTATTCTTGATTTTATGAAACTAGAACTTTTGGAATTTATGAAGAACACTTAGAACTTGAAGATAGAACTTGAGAGAGTTCAATTAGATGAAGAAAATTGAAGAATGAAAGTGTTTGTAGGTGTTTTTGGTCGTTGGTGTATGGATTAGATATAAAGGATATGTAATTTTGTTTTCATGTAAATAAGTCATGAATGATTACTCATATTTTTGTAATCTTATGAGATATTTCATGCTAGTTGCCAAATGATGGTTCCCACATGTGTTAGGTGACTCACATGGGCTGCTAAGAGCTGATCATTGGAGTGTATATACCAATAGTACATACATCTAAAAGCTGTGTATTGTACGAGTACGAATACGGGTGCATACGAGTAGAATTGTTGATGAAACTGAACGAGAATGTAATTGTAAGCATTTTTGTTAAGTAGAAGTATTTTGATAAGTGTATTGAAGTCTTTCAAAAGTGTATAAATACATATTAAAACACTACATGTATATACATTTTAACTGAGTCGTTAAGTCATCGTTAGTCGTTACATGTAAGTGTTGTTTTGAAACTTTTAGGTTAACGATCTTGTTAAATGTTGTTAACCCAATGTTTATAATATCAAATGAGATTTTAAATTATTATATTATCATGATATTATGATGTACGAATATCTCTTAATATGATATATATACACATTAAATGTCGTTACAACGATAAACGTTACATATATGTCTCTTTTCAAAATCATTAAGTTAGTAGTCTTGTTTTTACATATGTAGTTCATTGTTAATATAATTAATGATATGTTTACTTATCATAATATCATGTTAACTATATATATAACCATATATATGACATCATATAGTTTTTTTTTACAAGTTTTAACGTTCGTGAATCACCGGTCAACTTGGGTGGTCAATTGTCTATATGAAACCTATTTCAATTAATCAAGTCTTAACAAGTTTGATTGCTTAACATGTTGGAAACATTTAATCATGTAAACATCAATCTCAATTAATATATATAAACATGGAAAAGTTCGGGTCACTACAGTACCTACCCGTTAAATAAATTTCGTCCCGAAATTTTAAGCTGTTGAAGGTGTTGACGAATCTTCTGGAAATAGATGCGGGTATTTCTTCTTCATCTGATCTTCACGCTCCCAGGTGAACTCGGGTCCTCTACGAGCATTCCATCGAACCTTAACAATTGGTATCTTGTTTTGCTTAAGTCTTTTAACCTCACAATCCATTATTTCGACGGGTTCTTCGATGAATTGGAGTTTTTCGTTGATTTGGATTTCATCTAATGGAATAGTGAGATCTTCTTTAGCAAAACATTTCTTCAAATTCGAGACGTGGAAAGTGTTATGTACAGCCGCGAGTTGTTGAGGTAACTCAAGTCGGTAAGCTACTGGTCCGACACGATCAATAATCTTGAATGGTCCAATATACCTTGGATTTAATTTCCCTCGTTTACCAAATCGAACAACGCCTTTCCAAGGTGCAACTTTAAGCATGACCATCTCTCCAATTTCAAATTCTATATCTTTTCTTTTAATGTCAGCGTAGCTCTTTTGTCGACTTTGGGCGGTTTTCAACCGTTGTTGAATTTGGATGATCTTCTCGGTAGTTTCTTGTATAATCTCCGGACCCGTAATCTGTCTATCCCCCACCTCACTCCAACAAATCGGAGACCTGCACTTTCTACCATAAAGTGCTTCAAACGGCGCCATCTCAATGCTTGAATGGTAGCTGTTGTTGTAGGAAAATTCTGCTAACGGTAGATGTCAATCCCAACTGTTTCCGAAATCAATAACACATGCTCGTAGCATGTCTTCAAGCGTTTGTATCGTCCTTTCGCTCTGCCCATCAGTTTGTGGATGATAGGCAGTACTCATGTCTAGACGAGTTCCTAATGCTTGCTGTAATGTCTGCCAGAATCTTGAAATAAATCTGCCATCCCTATCAGAGATAATAGAGATTGGTATTCCATGTCTGGAGACGACTTCCTTCAAATACAGTCGTGCTAACTTCTCCATCTTGTCATCTTCTCTTATTGGTAGGAAGTGTGCTGATTTGGTGAGACGATCAACTATTACCCAAATAGTATCAAAACCACTTGCAGTCCTTGGCAATTTAGTGATGAAATCCATGGTAATGTTTTCCCATTTCCATTCCGGGATTTCGGGTTGTTGAAGTAGACCTGATGGTTTCTGATGCTCAGCTTTGACCTTAGAACACGTCAAACATTCTCCTACGTATTTAGCAACATCGGCTTTCATACCCGGCCACCAAAAATGTTTCTTGAGATCCTTGTACATCTTCCCCGTTCCAGGATGTATTGAGTATCTGGTTTTATGAGCTTCTCTAAGTACCATTTCTCTCATATCTCCAAATTTTGGTACCCAAATCCTTTCAGCCCTATACCGGGTTCCGTCTTCCCGAATATTAAGATGCTTCTCCGATCCTTTGGGTATTTCATCCTTTAAATTTCCCTCTTTTAAAACTCCTTGTTGCGCCTCCTTTATTTGAGTAGTAATGTTATTATGAATCATTATATTCATAGATTTTACTCGAATGGGTTCTCTATCCTTCCTGCTCAAGGCATCGGCTACCACATTTGCCTTCCCCGGGTGGTAACGAATCTCAAAATCGTAATCATTCAATAATTCAATCCACCTACGCTGCCTCATATTCAGTTGTTTCTGATTAAATATGTGTTGAAGACTTTTGTGGTCGGTATATATAATACTTTTGACCCTATATAAGTAGTGCCTCCAAGTCTTTAATGCAAAAACAACCGCGCCTAATTCCAAATCATGCGTCGTATAATTTTGTTCGTGAATCTTCAATTGTCTAGACGCATAAGCAATCACCTTCGTTCGTTGCATTAATACACAACCGAGACCTTGCTTTGATGTGTCACAATAAATCACAAAATCATCATTCCCTTCAGGCAATGACAATATAGGTGCCGTAGTTAGCTTTTTCTTCAATAACTGAAACGCTTTCTCTTGTTCATCATTCCATTCAAATTTCTTCCCTTTATGCGTTAATGCAGTCAAGGGTTTTGCTATTCTGGAAAAGTCTTGGATGAACCTTCTGTAGTAACCAGCTAGTCCTAAAAACTGGCGTATGTGTTTCGGAGTTTTCGGGGTTTCCCACTTTTCAACAGTTTCTATCTTTGCCGGATCCACCTTAATACCTTCTTTGTTCACTATGTGACCGAGGAATTGAACTTCTTCCAACCAAAATGCACACTTTGAAAACTTAGCGTACAATTCTTCCTTCCTCAATACTTCTAACACCTTTCTCAAATGTTCACAGTGTTCTTGGTCATTCTTTGAGTAAATAAGTATGTCATCAATGAAAACAATGACAAACTTGTCAAGGTATGGTCCACACACTCGGTTCATAAGGTCCATGAACACAGCTGGTGCATTAGTTAAACCAAACGGCATGACCATAAACTCGTAATGACCGTAACGTGTTCTGAAAGCAGTCTTTGGAATATCATCTTCTTTCACCCGCATTTGATGATACCCGGAACGTAAGTCAATCTTTGAATAAACAGACGAGCCTTGTAGTTGATCAAATAAGTCGTCGATTCTCGGTAGTGGGTAGCGGTTCTTGATGGTAAGTTTGTTCAACTCTCGGTAGTCGATACACAACCTGAATGTACCATCTTTCTTCTTGACAAACAAAACAGGAGCTCCCCACGGTGATGTGCTTGGTCGAATGAAACCACGCTCTAAAAGTTCTTGTAATTGGCTTTGCAGCTCTTTCATCTCGCTGGGTGCGAGTCTGTAAGGAGCACGAGCTATTGGTGCAGCTCCTGGTACAAGATCTATTTGAAATTCAACGGATCGATGTGGGGGTAATCCCGGTAATTCTTTCGGAAATACATCGGGAAATTCTTTTGCAATGGGAACATCATTGATGCTCTTTTCTTCAGTTTGTACTTTCTCGACGTGTGCTAGAACAGCATAGCAACCTTTTCTTATTAGTTTTTGTGCCTTCAAATTACTAATAAGATGTAGCTTCGTGTTGCCCTTTTCTCCGTACACCATTAAGGGTTTTCCTTTTTCTCGTATAATGCGAATTGCATTTTTGTAACAAACGATCTCCGCTTTCACTTCTTTCAACCAGTCCATACCGATTATCACATCAAAACTCCCTAACTCTACTGGTATCAAATCAATCTTAAATGTTTCGCTAACCAGTTTAATTTCTCGATTCCGACATATATTATCTGCTGAAATTAATTTACCATTTGCTAATTCGAGTAAAAATTTACTATCCAAAGGCGTCAATGGACAACTTAATTTAGCAAAAAAATCTCTACTCATATAGCTTCTATCCGCACCCGAATCAAATAAAACGTAAGCAGATTTATTGTCAATAAGAAACGTACCCGTAACAAGCTCCGGGTCTTCCTGTGCCTCTACCGCATTAATATTGAAAACTCTTCCACGGCTTTGTCCATTCGTGTTCTCCTGGTTCGGGCAATTTCTAATAATGTGGCCTGGTTTTCCACATTTATAACAAACTACATTGGCATAACTTGCTCCGACACTACTTGCTCCGCCATTACTCGTTCCGACACCATTTGTTCCTTTCGTTCTATTAACCCCTGGTCCGTAGACCTCACACTTCGCCGCGCTATGACCATTTCTTTTACACTTGTTGCAAAATTTGGTGCAGAACCCCGAGTGATTCTTTTCACACCTTTGGCATAGTTGCTTCTGATTGTTGTTGTTGTTGCGGTTATTATTGTTGTTGGGATGATTGTTGTAGTTGCTGTTGTTGTTGTTGTTGTTGGGCCGTTTGTTGTAGTTGCGATTGATGTTGCGATTGTTGGGATAATTGTTGCGATTATTGTTGTAATTGCTGTTGTTGTTGTATTGGTGATTCTTATCACCGTTTTCCTCCCACTTTCTTTTGACTTGCTTCACATTGGCCTCTTCAGCAGTCTGTTCTTTAATTCTTTCTTCAATCTGGTTCACTAGTTTGTGAGCCATTCTACATGCCTGTTGTATGGAGGCGGGCTCGTGTGAACTTATATCTTCTTGGATTCTTTCCGGTAATCCTTTCACAAACGCGTCGATCTTCTCTTCCTCATCTTCGAATGCTCCCGGACACAATAGGCACAATTCTGTGAATCGTCTTTCGTACGTGGTAATATCAAATCCTTGGGTTCGTAACCCTCTAAGTTCTGTCTTGAGCTTATTGACCTCGGTTCTGGGATGGTACTTCTCGTTCATCAAGTGCTTGAATGCTGACCACGGTAGTGCGTACGCATCGTCTTGTCCCACCTGCTCTAGATAGGTATTCCACCATGTTAACGCAGAACCTGTGAAGGTATGCGTAGCATACTTCACTTTGTCCTCTTCAGTACATTTACTTATGGCAAACACCGATTCGACCTTCTCGGTCCACCGTTTCAATCCGATCGGTCCTTCGGTTCCATCAAATTCCAAAGGTTTGCAGGCAGTGAATTCTTTGTAGGTGCATCCTACACGATTTCCTGTACTGCTAGATCCAAGGTTATTGTTGGTATGTAGCGCAGCCTGTACTGCGGCTATGTTTGAAGCTAGAAAAGTACGGAATTCCTCTTCATTCATATTCACGGTGTGTCGAGTAGTCGGTGCCATTTCCTTCAAAATAGTTAAATGGAACAAGTTAATCATACAGAATATTAAGAGTAGTTAATAGTATTTCGTAGCATAATATGAACTCATTTATAAAAGCTTTTTCTTCATATTAGCGTTTTATAAGTTTAAATTCGGGTAGTACCTACCCGTTAAGTTCATACTTAGTAGCTAATATACAATTCAACTACTACAATTCTATATGAAAAACTGATTGTAATAATATTTCGCGTTCAAACTTTTATACAATATTTTACAAACTTACAATACCGCTTATTTTACATAAAGCATGAAATATAGCACACAATAACTTTGATACAAGATAGTTGTGAAGACAATTCTAGCTAGTACACAAGTCGTTCGGCAAAGGCAATAAAGACACGTAATTCATACGTCCAGAAACAAGTCATGCATTCTGGTTTTACTAGGACTACTTCCCATCCTTGGTCTTGTGCAACATAACCGTTATGGCCGTTGATAAGACAACGTGTTGTAACGTCATCAAAGGGACGAGGGTTACGTAATGTCCAACAGTCCCGTAATAATCTAAAAACCTCATTTCTTACCCCAATTACCGACTCCGTCACTTGTGGAAACGTTTTGTTTAATAGTTGTAGCCCGATGTTCTTGTTCTCACTTTGGTGAGAAGCGAACATTACTAATCCGTAAGCATAACATGCTTCTTTATGTTGCATGTTAGCCGCTTTTTCTAAATCACGAAGTCCAATATTTGGATATATTGAGTCAAAATAATTTCTTAACCCGTTGCGTAAAATAGCATTTGGGTTCCCCGCAATATATGCGTCAAAGTAAACACATCGTAACTTATGGGTTTCCCAATGTGATATCCCCCATCTTTCAAACGAAAGTCTCTTATAAACCAAGACATTCTTGGAACGTTCTTCGAATGTCTTACAAACTGATCTCGCCTTAAATAGTTGTGCCGAAGAATTCTGGCCGACTCTAGACAAGATTTCATCAATCATGTCTCCGGGTAGGTCTCTTAAAATATTGGGTTGTCTATCCATTTTGTGTTTTTAAACTGTAAAATAGACAAGAGTTAGTTTCATAAAAAAATACTTATTAATACAAGCAATTTTTACATATATCATAAAGCATAAGAACACTATATTACATATATTACACCACACGAATACAACTATCTTATTCCGACTCGCTCGTTTCTTCTTCTTCGGTTTTGGTTCGTTTTGCCAAGTTTCTAGGGATATATGATGTTCCCCTAATACGAGCCGTCGTTGTCCACATTGGTTTAGAAAAACCTGGTGGTTTAGAGGTTCCCGGGTCATTGTTACAACTTAAGGACTTCGGGGGTTGACGATACATATAAAGTTCATCGGGGTTGGAATTAGATTTCTCTATTTTTATGCCGTTTCCCTTATTATTTTCTTTTGCCTTTTTAAATTCAGTTGGGGTAATTTCTATAACATCATCGGAATTCTCGTCGGAATCCGATTCATCGGAGAATTGGTAATCCTCCCAATATTTTGCTTCCTTGGCGGAAACACCATTGACCATAATTAACTTTGGTCGGTTGGTTGAGGATTTTCTTTTACTTAACCGTTTTATTATTTCCCCCACCGGTTCTATTTCTTCTTCCGGTTCCGATTCTTCTTCCGGTTCCGACTCTTCTTCCGGTTCCTCTTCGGGAACTTGTGAATCAGTCCACAAATCATTCCAATTTACATTTGACTCTTCATTATTATTAGGTGAGTCAATGGGAATTGTTCTAGAGGTAGACATCTATCACATAATATCAAACACGTTAAGAGATTAATATATCACATAATATTCATATGTTAAAAATATATAGTTTCCAACAAAAATGTTAAGCAATCATTTTTAAAGAAAACACGGTCGAAGTCCAGACTCACTAATGCATCCTAACAAACTCGATAAGACACACTAATGCAAATTTTCTGGTTCTCTAAGACCAACGCTCGGATACCAACTGAAATGTCCCGTTCTTATTGATTAAAAACGTTCCATATTAATTGATTTCGTTGCGAGGTTTTGACCTCTATATGAGACGTTTTTCAAAGACTGCATTCATTTTTAAAACAATCCATAACCTTTATTTCATAAATAAAGGTTTAAAAAGCTTTACGTAGATTATCAAATAATGATAATCTAAAATATCCTGTTTACACACGACCATTACATAATGGTTTACAATACAAATATGTTACATCGAAATCAGTTTCTTGAATGCAGTTTTTACACAATATCATACAAACATGGACTCCAAATCTTGTCCTTATTTTAGTATGCAACAGCGGAAGCTCTTAATATTCACCTGAGAATAAACATGCTTTAAACGTCAACAAAAATGTTGGTGAGTTATAGGTTTAACCTATATATATCAAATCGTAACAATAGACCACAAGATTTCATATTTCAATACACATCCCATACATAGAGATAAAAATCATTCATATGGTGAACACCTGGTAACCGACAATAACAAGATGCATATATAAGAATATCCCCATCATTCCGGGACACCCTTCGGATATGATATAAATTTCGAAGTACTAAAGCATCCGGTACTTTGGATGGGGTTTGTTAGGCCCAATAGATCTATCTTTAGGATTCGCGTCAATTAGGGTGTCTGTTCCCTAATTCTTAGATTACCAGACTTAATAAAAAGGGGCATATTCGATTTTGATAATTCAACCATAGAATGTAATTTCACGTACTTGTGTCTATTTTGTAAATCATTTATAAAACCTGCATGTATTCTCATCCCAAAAATATTAGATTTTAAAAGTGGGACTATAACTCACTTTCACAGATTTTTACTTCGTCGGGAAGTAAGACTTGGCCACTGGTTGATTCACGAACCTATAACAATATATACATATATATCAAAGTATGTTCAAAATATATTTACAACACTTTTAATATATTTTGATGTTTTAAGTTTATTAAGTCAGCTGTCCTCGTTAGTAACCTACAACTAGTTGTCCACAGTTAGATGTACAGAAATAAATCGATAAATATTATCTTGAATCAATCCACGACCCAGTGTATACGTATCTCAGTATTGATCACAACTCAAACTATATATATTTTGGAATCAACCTCAACCCTGTATAGCTAACTCCAACATTCACATATAGAGTGTCTATGGTTGTTCCGAAATATATATAGATGTGTCGACATGATAGGTCGAAACATTGTATACGTGTCTATGGTATCTCAAGATTACATAATATATAATACAAGTTGATTAAGTTATGGTTGGAATAGATTTGTTACCAATTTTCACGTAGCTAAAATGAGAAAAATTATCCAATCTTGTTTTACCCATAACTTCTTCATTTTTAATCCGTTTTGAGTGAATCAAATTGCTATGGTTTCATATTGAACTCTATTTTATGAATCTAAACAAAAAAAGTATAGGTTTCTAGTCGGAAAAATAAGTTACAAGTCGTTTTTGTAAAGGTAGTCATTTCAGTCGAAAGAACGACGTCTAGATGACCATTTTAGAAAACATACTTCCACTTTGAGTTTAACCATAATTTTTGGATATAGTTTCATGTTCATAATAAAAATCATTTTCTCAGAATAACAACTTTTAAATCAAAGTTTATCATAGTTTTTAATTAACTAACCCAAAACAGCCCGCGGTGTTACTACGACGGCGTAAATCCGGTTTTACGGTGTTTTTCGTGTTTCCAGGTTTTAAATCATTAAGTTAGCATATCATATAGATATAGAACATGTGTTTAGTTGATTTTAAAAGTCAAGTTAGAAGGATTAACTTTTGTTTGCGAACAAGTTTAGAATTAACTAAACTATGTTCTAGTGATTACAAGTTTAAACCTTCGAATAAGATAGCTTTATATGTATGAATCGAATGATGTTATGAACATCATTACTACCTTAACTTCCTTGGATGAACCTACTGGAAAAGAGAAAAATGGATCTAGCTTCAATGGATCCTTGGATGGCTCAAAGTTCTTGAAGCAAAATCATGACACGAAAACAAGTTCAAGTAAGATCATCACTTGAAATAAGATTGTTATAGTTATAGAAATTGAACCAAAGTTTGAATATGATTATTACCTTGTATTAGAATGATAACCTACTGTAAGAAACAAAGATTTCTTGAGGTTGGATGATCACCTTACAAGATTGGAAGTGAGCTAGCAAACTTGAAAGTATTCTTGATTTTATGAAACTAGAACTTTTGGAATTTATGAAGAACACTTAGAACTTGAAGATAGAACTTGAGAGAGTTCAATTAGATGAAGAAAATTGAAGAATTAAAGTGTTTGTAGGTGTTTTTGGTCGTTGGTGTATGGATTAGATATAAAGGATATGTAATTTTGTTTTCATGTAAATAAGTCATGAATGATTACTCATATTTTTGTAATCTTATGAGATATTTCATGCTAGTTGCCAAATGATGGTTCCCACATGTGTTAGGAGACTCACATGGGCTGCTAAGAGCTGATCATTGGAGTGTATATACCAATAGTACATACATCTAAAAGCTGTGTATTGTACGAGTACGAATACGGGTGCATACGAGTAGAATTGTTGATGAAACTGAACGAGAATGTAATTGTAAGCATTTTTGTTAAGTAGAAGTATTTTGATAAGTGTATTGAAGTCTTTCAAAAGTGTATAAATACATATTAAAACACTACATGTATATACATTTTAACTGAGTCGTTAAGTCATCGTTAGTCGTTACATGTAAGTGTTGTTTTGAAACTTTTAGGTTAACGATCTTGTTAAATGTTGTTAACCCAATGTTTATAATATCAAATGAGATTTTAAATTATTATATTATCATGATATTATGATGTACGAATATCTCTTAATATGATATATATACACATTAAATGTCGTTACAACGATAAACGTTACATATATGTCTCTTTTCAAAATCATTAAGTTAGTAGTCTTGTTTTTACATATGTAGTTCATTGTTAATATAATTAATGATATGTTTACTTATCATAATATCATGTTAACTATATATATAACCATATATATGACATCATATAGTTTTTTTTTACAAGTTTTAACGTTCGTGAATCACCGGTCAACTTGGGTGGTCAATTGTCTATATGAAACCTATTTCAATTAATCAAGTCTTAACAAGTTTGATTGCTTAACATGTTGGAAACATTTAATCATGTAAACATCAATCTCAATTAATATATATAAACATGGAAAAGTTCGGGTCACTACAGAAGTAGTCCTAGTAAAACCAGAATGCATGACTTGTTTTTGGACGTATGAATTACGTGTCTTTATTGCCTTTGCTGAACGACTTGTGTACTAGCTAGAATTATCTTCACAACTATCTTGTATCAAAGTTATTGTGTGCTATATTTCATGCTTTATGTAAAATAAGCGGTATTGTAAGTTTGTAAAATATTGTATAAAAGTTTGAACGCGAAATATTATTATAATCAGTTTTTCATATAGAATTGTAGTAGTTGAATTGTATATTAGCTACTAAGTATGAACTTAACGGGTAGGTACTACCCGAATTTAAACTTATAAAACGCTAATATGAAGAAAAAGCTTTTATAAATGAGTTCATATTATGCTACGAAATACTATTAACTACTCTTAATATTCTGTATGATTAACTTGTTCCATTTGACTATTTTGAAGGAAATGGCACCGACTACTCGACACACCGTGAATATGAATGAAGAGGAATTCCGTACTTTTCTAGCTTCAAATATAGCCGCAGTACAGGCTGCGCTACATACCAATAATAACCTTAGATCTAGCAGTACAGGAAATCGTGTAGGATGCACCTACAAAGAATTCACTGCCTGCAAACCTTTGGAATTTGATGGAACCGAAGGACCGATCGGATTGAAACGGTGGACCGAGAAGGTCGAATCGGTGTTTGCCATAAGTAAGTGTACAGAAGAGGACAAAGTAAAGTACGCTACGCATACCTTCACAGGTTCTGCGTTAACATGGTGGAATACCTATCTAGAGCAAGTGGGACAAGACGATGTGTACGCACTACCGTGGTCAGCATTCAAGCACTTGATGAACGAGAAGTACCGTCCCAGAACTGAGGTCAATAAGCTCAAGACAGAACTTAGAGGGTTACGAACCCAAGGATTTGATATTACCACGTACGAAAGACGATTCACAGAATTGTGCCTATTGTGTCCGGGAGCATTCGAAGATGAGGAAGAGAAGATCGACGCGTTTGTGAAAGGATTATCGGAAAGAATCCAAGTAGATATAAGTTCACACGAGCCCGCCTCCATACAACAGGCATGTAGAATGGCTCACAAACTAGTGAACCAGATTGAAGAAAGAATTAAAGAACAGACTGCTGAAGAGGCCAATGTGAAGCAAGTCAAAAGAAAGTGGGAGGAAAACGGTGATAAGAATCACCAATACAACAACAACAATAATCGCAACAATTATCCCAACAATCGCAACATCAATCGCAACTACAACAAACGGCCCAACAACAACAACAACAGCAGCAACTACAACAATCATCCCAACAACAATAATAACCGCAACAACAACAACAATCAGAAGCAGCTATGCCAAAGGTGTGAAAAGTATCACTCGGGGTTCTGCACCAAATTTTGCAACAAGTGTAAAAGAAATGGTCATAGCGCAGCGAAGTGTGAGGTCTACGGACCAGGAGTTAATAGAACGAAAGGAACAAACGGTGTCGGAACAAGTAATGGCGGAGCAAGTAGTGTCGGAGCAAGTTATGCCAATGTAGTTTGTTATAAATGTGGAAAACCGGGCCACATTATTAGAAATTGCCCGAACCAGGAGAACACGAATGGACAAGGCCGCGGAAGAGTTTTCAATATTAATGCGGCAGAGGCACAGGAAGACCCGGAGCTTGTTACGGGTACGTTTCTTATTGACAATAAATCTGCTTACGTTTTATTTGATTCGGGTGCGGATAGAAGCTATATGAGTAGAGATTTTTGTGCTAAATTAAGTTGTCCATTGACGCCTTTGGATAGTAAATTTTTACTCGAATTAGCAAATGGTAAATTAATTTCAGCAAATAATATATGTCGGAATCGAGAAATTAAACTGGTTAGCGAAACATTTAAGATTGATTTGATACCAGTAGAGTTAGGGAGTTTTGATGTCATAATCGGTATGGACTGGTTGAAAGAAGTGAAAGCAGAGATCGTTTGTTACAAAAATGCAATTCGCATTATACGAGAAAAAGGAAAACCCTTAATGGTGTACGGAGAAAAGGGCAACACGAAGCTAAATCTTATTAGTAATTTGAAGGCACAAAAACTAATAAGAAAAGGTTGATATGCTGTTCTAGCACACGTCGAGAAAGTACAAACTGAAGAAAAGAGCATCAATGATGTTCCCATTGTAAAAGAATTTCCCGATGTATTTCCGAAAGAATTACCGGGATTACCCCCACATCGATCCGTTGAATTTCAAATAGATCTTGTACCAGGAGCTGCACCAATAGCTCGTGCTCCTTACAGACTCGCACCCAGCGAGATGAAAGAACTGCAAAGCCAATTACAAGAACTTTTAGAGCGTGGTTTCATTCGACCAAGCACATCACCGTGGGGAGCTCCTGTTTTGTTTGTCAAGAAGAAAGATGGTACATTCAGGTTGTGTATCGACTACCGAGAGTTGAACAAACTTACCATCAAGAACTGCTACCCACTACCGAGAATCGATGACTTATTTGATCAACTACAAGGCTCGTCTGTTTATTCAAAATTGACTTACGTTCCGGGTATCATCAAATGCGGGTGAAAGAAGATGATATTCCAAAAACTGCTTTCAGAACACGTTACGGTCATTACGAGTTTATGGTCATGCCGTTTGGTTTAACTAATGCACCAGCTGTGTTCATGGACCTTATGAACCAAGTGTGTGGACCATACCTTGACAAGTTTGTCATTGTTTTCATTGTTGACATACTTATTTACTCAAAGAATGACCAAGAAGACGGTGAACATTTGAGAAAAGTGTTAGAAGTATTGAGGAAGGAAGAATTGTACGCTAAGTTTTCAAAGTGTGCATTTTGGTTGGAAGAAGTTCAATTCCTCGGTCACATAGTGAACAAAGAAGGTATTAAGGTGGATCCGGCAAAGATAGAAACTGTTGAAAAGTGGGAAACCCCGAAAACTCCGAAACACATACGCCAGTTTTTAGGACTAGCTGGTTACTACAGAAGGTTCATCCAAGACTTTTCCAGAATAGCAAAACCCTTGACTGCATTAACGCATAAAGGGAAGAAATTTGAATGGAATGATGAACAAGAGAAAGCGTTTCAGTTATTGAAGAAAAAGCTAACTACGGCACCTATATTGTCATTGCCTGAAGGGAATGATGATTTTGTGATTTATTGTGATGCATCAAAGCAAGGTCTCGGTTGTGTATTAATGCAACGAACGAAGGTGATTGCTTATGCGTCTAGACAATTGAAGATTCACGAACAAAATTATACGACGCATGATTTGGAATTAGGCGCGGTTGTTTTTGCATTAAAGACTTGGAGGCACTACTTATATGGGGTCAAAAGTATTATATATACCGACCACAAAAGTCTTCAACACATATTTAATCAGAAACAACTGAATATGAGGCAGCGTAGGTGGATTGAATTATTGAATGATTACGACTTTGAGATTCGTTACCACCCGGGGAAGGCAAATGTGGTAGCCGATGCCTTGAGCAGGAAGGACAGAGAACCCATTCGAGTAAAATCTATGAATATAATGATTCATAATAACATTACTACTCAAATAAAGGAGGCGCAACAAGGAGTTTTAAAAGAGGGAAATTTAAAGGATGAAATACCCAAAGGATCGGAGAAGCATCTTAATATTCGGGAAGACGGAACCCGGTATAGGGCTGAAAGGATTTGGGTACCAAAATTTGGTGATATGAGAGAAATGGTACTTAGAGAAGCTCATAAAACCAGATACTCAATACATCCTGGAACGGGGAAGATGTACAAGGATCTCAAGAAACATTTTTGGTGGCCGGGTATGAAAGCCGATGTTGCTAAATACGTAGGAGAATGTTTGACGTGTTCTAAGGTCAAAGCTGAGCATCAGAAACCATCAGGTCTACTTCAACAACCCGAAATCCCGGAATGGAAATGGGAAAACATTACCATGGATTTCATCACTAAATTGCCAAGGACTGCAAGTGGTTTTGATACTATTTGGGTAATAGTTGATCGTCTCACCAAATCAGCACACTTCCTGCCAATAAGAGAAGATGACAAGATGGAGAAGTTAGCACGACTGTATTTGAAGGAAGTCGTCTCCAGACATGGAATACCAATCTCTATTATCTCTGATAGGGATGGTAGATTTATTTCAAGATTCTGGCAGACATTACAGCAAGCATTAGGAACTCGTCTAGACATGAGTACTACCTATCATCCACGAACTGATGGGCAGAGCGAAAGGACGATACAAACGCTTGAAGACATGCTACGAGCATGTGTTATTGATTTCGGAAACAGTTGGGATCGACATCTACCGTTAGCAGAATTTTTCTACAACAACAGCTACCATTCAAGCATTGAGATGGCGCCGTTTGAAGCACTTTACGGTAGAAAGTGCAGGTCTCCGATTTGTTGGAGTGAAGTGGGGGATAGACAGATTACGGGTCCGGAGATTATACAAGAAACTACCGAGAAGATCATCCAAATTCAACAACGGTTGAAAACCGCCCAAAGTCGACAAAAGAGCTACGCTGACATTAAAAGAAAAGATATAGAATTTGAAATTGGAGAGATGGTCATGCTTAAAGTTGCACCTTGGAAAGGCGTTGTTCGATTTGGTAAACGAGGGAAATTAAATCCAAGGTATATTGGACCATTCAAGATTATTGATCGTGTCGGACCAGTAGCTTACCGACTTGAGTTACCTCAACAACTCGCGGCTGTACATAACACTTTCCACGTCTCGAATTTGAAAAAATGTTTTGCTAAAGAAGATCTCACTATTCCGTTAGATGAAATCCAAATCAACGAAAAACTTCAATTCATCGAAGAACCCGTCGAAATAATGGATCGTGAGGTTAAAAGACTTAAGCAAAATAAGATACCAATTGTTAAGGTTCGATGGAATGCTCGTAGAGGACATGAGTTCACCTAGGAGCGTGAAGATCAGATGAAGAAGAAATACCCGCATCTATTTCCAGAAGATTCGTCAACACCTTCAACAGCTTAAAATTTCGGGACGAAATTTATTTAACGGGTAGGTACTGTAGTGACCCGAACTTTTCCATGTTTATATATATTAATTGAGATTGATATTTACATGATTAAATGTTTCCAACATGTTAAGCAATCAAACTTGTTAAGACTTGATTAATTAAAATATGTTTCATATAGACAATTGACCACCCAAGTTGACCGGTGATTCACGAACGTTAAAACTTGTAAAAACTATATGATGACATATATATGGATATATATATAGTTAACATGATACTATGATAAGTAACATATCATTAAGTATATTAACAATGAACTACATATGTAAAAACAAGACTACTAACTTAATGATTTTTAAACGAGACATATATGTAACGATTATCGTTGTAAAGACATTTAATGTATATATATCATATTAAGAGATATTCATACATGATAATATTATGATAATATAATAATTTAAAATCTCATTTGATATTATAAACATTGGGTTAACAACATTTAACAAGATCGTTAACCTAAAGGTTTCAAAACAACACTTACATGTAACGACTAACGATGACTTAACGACTCAGTTAAAATGTATATACATGTAGTGTTTTAATATGTATTTATACACTTTTTAAAGACTTCAATACACTTATCAAAATACTTCTACTTAACAAAAATGCTTACAATTACATCCTCGTTCAGTTTCATCAACAATTCTACTCGTATGCATCCGTATTCGTACTCGTACAATACACAGCTTTTAGATGTATGTACTATTGGTATATACACTCCAATGATCAGCTCTTAGCAGCCCATGTGAGTCACCTAACACATGTGGGAACCATCATTTGGCAACTAGCATGAAATATCTCATAAAATTACAAAAATATGAGTAATCATTCATGACTTATTTACATGAAAACAAAATTACATATCCTTTATATCTAATCCATACACCAACGACCAAAAACACCTACAAACACTTTCATTCTTCAATTTTCTTCATCTAATTGATCTCTCTCAAGTTCTATCTTCAAGTTCTAAGTGTTCTTCATATATTCTACAAGTTCTAGTTACATAAAATCAAGAATACTTTCAAGTTTGCTAGCTCACTTCCAATCTTGTAAGGTGATCATCCAACCTCAAGAAATATTTGTTTCTTACAGTAGGTTATCATTCTAATACAAGGTAATAATCATATTCAAACTTTGGTTCAATTTCTATAACTATAACAATCTTATTTCAAGTGATGATCTTACTTGAACTTGTTTTCGTGTCATGATTCTCCTTCAAGAACTTCGAGCCATCCAAGGATCCGTTGAAGCTAGATCCATTTTTCACTTTTCCAGTAGGTTTATCCAAGGAACTTAAGGTAGTAATGATGTTCATAACATCATTCAATTCATACATATAAAGCTATCTTATTCGAAGGCTTAAACTTGTAATCACTAGAACATAGTTTAGTTAATTCTAAACTTGTTCGCAAACAAAAGTTAATCCTTCTAACTTGACTTTTAAAATCAACTAAACACATGTTCTATATCTATATGATATGCTAACTTAATGATTTAAAACCTGGAGATACGAAAAACACCGTAAAACCGGATTTACGCCGTCGTAGTAACACCGCGGGCTGTTTTGGGTTAGTTAATTAAAAACTATGATAAACTTTGATTTAAAAGTTGTTATTCTGAGAAAATGATTTTTATTATGAACATGAAACTATATCCAAAAATTATGGTTAAACTCAAAGTGGAAGTATGTTTTCTAAAATGGTCATCTAGACGTCGTTCTTTCGACTGAAATGACTACCTTTACAAAAACGACTTGTAACTTATTTTTTCCGACTATAAACCTATACTTTTTCTGTTTAGATTCATAAAATAGAGTTCAATATGAAACCATAGCAATTTTATTCACTCAAAACGGATTTAAAATGAAGAAGTTATGGGTAAAACAAGATTGGATAATTTTTCTCATTTTAGCTACGTGACAATTGGTAACAAATCTATTCCAACCATAACTTAATCAACTTGTATTGTATATTATGTAATCTTGAGATACCATGGACACGTATACAATGTTTCGACCTATCATGTCGACACATCTATATATATTTCGGAACAACCATAGACACTCTATATGTGAATGTTGGAGTTAGCTATACAGGGTTGAGGTTGGTTCCAAAATATATATAGTTTGAGTTGTGATCAATACTGAGATACGTATACACTGGGTCGTGGATTGATTCAAGATAATATTTATCGATTTATTTCTGTACATCTAACTGTGGACAACTAGTTGTAGGTTACCAACGAGGACAGCTGACTTAATAAACTTAAAACATCAAAATATATTAAAAGTGTTGTAAATATATTTTGAACATACTTTGATATATATGTATATATTGTTATAGGTTCGTGAATCAACCAGTGGCCAAGTCTTACTTCCCGACGAAGTAAAAATCTGTGAAAGTGAGTTATAGTCCCACTTTTAAAATCTAATATTTTTGGGATGAGAATACATGCAGGTTTTATAAATGATTTACAAATTAGACACAAGTACGTGAAACTACATTCTATGGTTGAATTATCGAAATCGAATATGCCCCTTTTTATTAAGTCTGGTAATCTAAGAATTAGGGAACAGACACCCTAATTGACGCGAATCCTAAAGATAGATCTATTGGGCCTAACAAACCCCATCCAAAGTACCGGATGCTTTAGTACTTCGAAATTTATATCATATCCGAAGGGTGTCCCGGAATGATGGGGATATTCTTATATATGCATCTTGTTATTGTCGGTTACCAGGTGTTCACCATATGAATGATTTTTATCTCTATGTATGGGATGTGTATTGAAATATGAAATCTTGTGGTCTATTGTTACGATTTGATATATATAGGTTAAACCTATAACTCACCAACATTTTTGTTGACGTTTAAAGCATGTTTATTCTCAGGTGAATATTAAGAGCTTCCGCTGTTGCATACTAAAATAAGGACAAGATTTGGAGTCCATGTTTGTATGATATTGTGTAAAAACTGCATTCAAGAAACTGATTTCGATGTAACATATTTATATTGTAAACCATTATGTAATGGTCGTGTGTAAACAGGATATTTTAGATTATCATTATTTGATAATCTACGTAAAGCTTTTTAAACCTTTATTTATGAAATAAAGGTTATGGTTTGTTTTAAAAATGAATGCAGTCTTTGAAAAACATCTCATATAGAGGTCAAAACCTCGCAACGAAATCAATTAATATGGAACGTTTTTAATCAATAAGAACGGGACATTTCAGAAAGTAAACGAAAAAAGGCGGGATGTTACAGAAAAATTATCCTAGAGCAGCGATTTGAATTGTTTGTGAAGAATCGAGATCGAAAAATTCTTCAAACCTGTAAATCAGTGATGAACACGAGCAAAAACATCATGAACACCTTGAAAAAGAAAATCTCTATTTGATGTATTTTGTGTCTCGATATCCACATGAAATCTGTTAATTCTGAAAATTTAATTTTCTGTTTAAATGTGAAGTGAATCTGAATGATGTTGAATTGTGTTTGTGATTTGGAATATTGAATTAGAATAAGTTTCACTTTAGATCTAAAAGTTAAATGACAATTATACCCTCACATGCTTGGCACATGACTAACTTTAACGGAAAAAGTTAACAGTGTTAGTGAACTCGACTATCCTTGCTCCACTTTTAAGTCACAAGGACTATCCACACTCAAAACAACAACTTTGTCTATCTATACTGGCTGGTACAAACCACGGGGACTATCCGCGCAATTTTCTCATACATTTATGTAATGAACTCGAACATAAACTTTTGTGAAAATAAAGAAATAAACACTTAAAGTCGAACATAGGAGATAATACCATATTATTCTGGGATATCATAATTTGCTTGCCATAAATTAAAATGACAAAATTGCTGAAATAGTCCCCGTGGTTTGTATCAAAATGCTAGTTTCGTCCTTGTGCTTTTTTTTTATGGATTTGGTCCCGGTGGTTTGTAAAAGTTGCTGATTTAGTCCCTCTGACCGACGGCCGTCAAAAAATGCCGTTAAATCCAGTCATGTGTCAGACATGTGAGGGTAATTTCGTCAGTTTCTTTCATTTATTTACAATATTGCTGAAATGGTCCATGTGGTTTGTAACAAAGTTGCTGAATTGGTCCCTGTGGTTTGTAACAAAATTGCTGAAATCTTTATCCCCAAAATTTCTATCTTCCTCACATCAACACTGTCTGAGATCATTCATTCATTTCAGTTTATTCAATCTCAGATTCAGTTTACATAATTCACAAAAGTCACTTAATCAGATTCAAGCTACCTCCTACAGTAATCGTATGAATGTTCATAGCTCATAAAATCCGAATCTTCAAATATTGAGTGTTAACTTTAATTGATTACCATAACATGATTCTAATACAATTCCTAAACCTCATCGATCACAACTTCAGTTCTACAACAACATATTTGAGCAAATTGATCTCGAGTTCGTCGTTCTTCAGAAAGTCATGGTGACTTGAGCTCCGGATCGTTTCAGAATGAAATCGAGAAAAGTAAAAGTGCAGAGTTGTTTATTTTCATGTCATGAAGGTGTATGAACAATCTCAGATCTCAATTTGACGTATCGAGTTTGAATTTTTGGAGTCAAAGATTCGTATAAAAAGTCAATCGAATCTTCATCCTTCAAATTCGTAATTTCTGTTATGACTCAAGTCTGGATGATGATTGTCGAGTGTTTGTGGATACATTTGCAACCACTTTTGTGAAGGATTCATATGCTAAACAACATCAGATCTTTTTTTCTAATTTTGAAGTTCATAAAGAAGGATACGAGCTGTTCTTGATCGAATTCAGGAATTTCATGGTGTTTTGATGGAAGTTGCTTCACAACACATGTTAGACGCTGCATATAGATGAGTTTCAATTGATTTTCGAGCTCAATTTACTATGAATCCAGATTTTGATTTTGTGTTCTTATGAAAGTGACGACCTGCTCAATTTGAAAATCACAGGGACCAATTCAGCGACTTTGTTACAAACCACAGGGACCATTTCAGCAATATTGTAAATAAATGAAAGAAACTGACGAAAATACCCTCACATGTCTGGCACATGACTGCAGTTAACGGCATTTTTTGACGGCCGTCGGTCAGAGGGACTAAATCAGCAACTTTTACAAACTACCGGGACCAAATCCATAAAAAAAAGTACAGGGACTAAATCAGCGTTTTGGTACAAACTACAGGTACTGTTTCAGCAATTTTGTCAATTAAAATCTACTATACTCCGTACTAATATACCCGAAAAGAAAAATATAAAATAAAATAAATAAAAAAATAAAAACTGTGTTGGTAGAAGCACATCACACAGATTGTGATCCGAATAATTCTATTCTTAACCGTCCGATTCAATATCAATCAAACGGCTGATCTCATCCCACCCAAAAAAACTTCGGATCTTCAAAATCAAAATATTCCCGCTAACCTAAAACTTCTCCTATAAAACTCTAAACAACCACAGCCTAATCCACCATCAATTCTAGATCTCTCTAAACCTGCAACAAATTTCACCCATTCAATCTTCAAAACTCAAGCTCCAAATGGCACGTACTAAGCAAACAGCAAGGAAATCAACCGGAGGAAAAGCTCCGAGGAAGCAATTGGCAACCAAAGCCGCAAGGAAATCTGCTCCGGCGACCGGAGGAGTGAAGAAGCCACACAGATTCAGGCCAGGAACCGTTGCTCTGAGAGAAATCAGAAAGTACCAGAAGAGTACCGAATTGTTGATCAGGAAGCTTCCATTTCAAAGGCTTGTGAGAGAAATCGCTCAGGATTTCAAAACTGATCTCCGTTTCCAGAGCTCTGCTGTTTCCGCTCTTCAGGAAGCTTCTGAAGCTTATTTAGTTGGACTGTTTGAAGATACGAATCTGTGTGCGATTCACGCAAAAAGAGTTACCATCATGCCTAAGGATATGCAACTTGCTCGCAGGATCCGTGGTGAAAGAGCTTAGATCTAGGTTTAGGGTTTCTGTTGATTAGTGAAGTATGCTTTGTGTACACAAATGATTATCCTCGGTTGAAATTAATGATATTTTGATTTTGATGCTTTTGGTTACTTATTTGTTATTCTCAAATTGATTATTATGCTATTTGTATGTTCATATTATATTCCTTTTGTATGTTCTGCTTTTTGTTCTTACTTAGTAAGCAACACGTTTACTAAAACTAATTAAATCATAAGCAGGCCTTTTGAAATGTTGTTAGATGTGGACTTATTTATTTGAAAGTGTTTGAAGAGCAACATTTTTGCTAAAAATGAATGACGTGATTCATATCAGTAGATATGTGTCAAACAATAGAATTGAAGTAGTCATGTTGGTTTTTTGTTCATGAGGAGTTTTTGCTTGTTAATATTTGGCAATAGGACCACCTTATAGCTCCAATTAATGTCGATATTTTATAGACTTTGGCAAGTTTTGTACTCCTATAACACAATGTTTTGTCAACAAGTAGGTATTTCAAGAAGCAATTTGCAAGTATTTTTTTAAAAAACTTTTGTTATATCAGCCTGTTTTTTGGCCTGCTCACAGCCATTTCCGAATCATATGCATGTATCCCCTGCCTCCATTGGCAGACCCATTCATCCTTTGGTAGACCATGTAAGCTTCATTTGGCAGGCCCATTCCCCTGCCTTGCAGCCATTTTTGGACCTCTGTTTGAACAATATTGCATCATCTCTACTGCTACCAACTATCGCGTTTCAAAGTGATAAAATACAATTGTTAATAGTTGATTCTGTTACAACTTGGTCATAATTTATAGAAGCTACAATTTTCAGGCAAAGGCGTTAACAAGAAATGTTCACATTCTGATCATGATTTCAGTTTTGTGACTTGGATGTTCACGTATGTTGAGCACAAAGGGGTTAACAATAAATGTTCATGTATGGATTATTGTTTCTGTTTTTTTTATTGGAGTTTATTGATTAATGTTTTGACTTTTGGCAGTTCATGGAATTTATATTTTGTTTCATGAAGTCCAAAAGAAATGTTTGTTTTTATCTCAACATCCTTTTAATTGGAGTAAATACTAAGAAGTACTTAGAGCACTCGGTATCCATCAATCAATTTCGCCGTCCCCCAAAATCGACGCCGGGATCAACGGTCGGTTAACACCGGCTCGCCGTCGCCGCCACCGTCGATCTTCAATGTCGGTACACGGCGGTGAAAAAATACGACTGTTGCCCACTTTTAATTCAAAAATTCGACCGTTGCCCACTTCTCTTTTTTACCTTCATTTTTTTTCTTTTCATTTTTGCTATTTTAACTATTGAAATTTTTAAGAATTTGTTTGCAGGTTTTTTTTTAGTTTCTTTTTGCAGTGGGAGAAAAAGAAATGTGAAGAAGAAGAAGAGTCAATGTGAGGTGGAGGGTACACGGAGTATTTTTTTTTTATTAGGGTTTTTATTAGAATTTGTTGGGCTTAATAATAGATATGGGTTTCAAATGAGCTCAAAAAATAATGTGGACCAAATTTATTAAAAATATGGGCTAAACACATTTAATTTAAACTCAATTAAAACACATTTATTTAAAATATGAGCCACTGTTGACACCTATGATGACATTTTTAATTTTAAAACTCAATTAAAAAAATAAAAAATAAAAAATGGACACTGAAATGGACGCTGTGGACACCACCACCCATGGCACAGTCAGTCAATTTCACCTTCTAATAATGGACACTGAAAAATGGACACGGACACCTCGTACTATCTCCTTTTAAAACCTTTCCTTTTTAGTTTTTAAGCATTTTTTAAACACTAGAACCAAATTTGAGTATTTAGCCTTTATAAAGAATGTTGGTACCATATTTGACTTCATATGATATAGTACATCAGTAATGTTTATGTATTTATTTACTGTAGTCATTAATCTTCTTTGAGTAAGAAATTTAGTGATTGGAGTGAGGTGGTTGATAAATTTAAATCGAGACTTTCGGATTGGAGAGCTAGAGATGAAATCGGTTCTAAGTAGTTTACCATTATACTATTTCGAGCCCCCTCGAGTGTGATAAAAGAACTCGAGTCTAAGAAAAAATTTCTTTTGGGGTGGGTCCGGCGAGGGTCACAAAACTTTGTGGGTTAAAGGGGAAGACGCTTTACTAGTGGGGAGGGAGGTCAAAATATTGGGACATTAAAGGGTGAAAACATGGCATTTTTGGGCATATAGTGGCGGAGGTTCAAAGACGAAAACAAGACGTTTTGGGCCAAATTCATCATAAGCATACATGGTAAATGAGGTATTTCGGGGTGGGATTCTAATAATCATGCAAAAACAGGCCATACTTGAGCCAATATCATTCATGCAGGTGTCGAAATAAACTTAACTCGTTTACATTACAAGTTGGTGAGGGTGCGTCTATTGCTTTTTTGGAGAGAATAGTGGCTGAATTCAGGGTGTCGCAAAGATAAATTCAAGCGGTTGTACCAATTGGAAGTGGATAAAAAAGCAATGTGTAAGTCGGGTTGACATGAAATGGAAGCTGTTGGGAGAGCAAGTAGTTATAACAACCCTCATTTTTTCGCTCTGAAATGACTATAATATCCCTAGGGTTTCATTAATGTTTTGTACTTCTGTGTTATAACTATTAGGGTTGTTATACGGACATAATAAATGAAGTAATTAATATTCGTAAACCAAACCCTAAACCTAATCATTTAGTGCAAACCCTAATCATTTATTATAACCCTAACCCTAATTATTATTATTATTATTATTATTATTATTATTATTATTATTATTATTATTATTATTATTATATATTACGTATTAAAGTGTATATACTCTTTATTAATGTAAATATAATATAAATAAAATATAAATATGAGCATATTTATAAAGTAATTAAGTAATGGGTTATAAATGTAAAATTTATAAAATAAATATTTATGTATTTATATTTGTGCCAATATATATATATATATATATATATATATATATATATATATATATATATATATATATATATATATATATATATATATATATATAAATTGGATAATTAAAATAAATAAATAAATAATATATAATAAATCTAGAATGTTCCATAAAGAAAAGGCCTAGGTCGGCCAGTTTTAAAAAGAAAAAAAAAAGAATATTCATTAATTAATTAAATTGTATTTATCTTGGAGCCCAAGCAATTTAAAATCTATAAATAGGACCTTAACCCTCATTATTTTTCATTCACAAAATTTTGGAGTTTCTTCAAAACCCTATAATATTTGTAAGATTTTCTTTTTCTTTTCTTTCTTTTTTTTTCGTTTTTCTTTTTCTTTTTTTCGGCCGAAACCCCCAATAAATGAAAAAAATACTTTTACAATTTATTAAATTTTTATAAACTCATGATAATTAACTATATGATTAATAAGTTTCATAAAAATTAAATTTTTAGATTTATGAGTTGATTTAACTATTTTTATTAATTTCTTTGTGTTTTCATTCGGCCAAAAATACATATATATATATATATATATATATATAATAATTATGTATTGAATTAATTTAATTATAAATTATGCATATTAATTATTAATAAGTAATAAGAGATCTAGGAAAAATAATTTTTCTGATTTTTCATAAGTTTTTATATTTTATTTAATTAAACAGTTTATGTATATATATATATATATATATGTATATATATATATATATATATAATATACATATATATTTATAAAAAAATAGGAAAAAAGCTAATTACACTATATAAATATTTTTCCAGTAAAATATGATGTTTAACTTAGTTATTTAGGTCAAAATATAATTTATAAAAATTAAATACGAATTTTGTATTATTTAATTATGTAAACTAGGAGAAATTCGTAATAAAAATATATACAGTCAATAAAGAATAATAAATAATTTTTATGAGTTCTTAAACTTTGTCTAAATCTGTAAAAAAATATAGAAATTAATTTATGGGTCTAATTATTAATTTTTACATATTTAAACACTTTTGTAATGTAAATATGAAGTAAGTAAGGAAATAATTATAAAATAAAGAAATACTTTATTTAATATTTTTCTACAGGTTTATTTACTGTAAGGAACATATAAAAATTTTAAAAATAATTATTTATGTTTATTTAATATTTTATGTATAGTTAAACTTGTTTTGTGATTAAATTAAGAATAAAACGAATTTAAATACAAAATTTTAATAAAATTATTTTCTTAAATTTTCCTACTGATTTTTATAACTAACTAAGGCTATAAAAATTATTTATATTGTTATTAGGTATTTAATTAATTTTTAGAGTATTTATGGGATGTATTGAATTAATTATGTACTATATTAATAAGTATTTTGTAACTAAGTAATAAATAATATAACTAATTATATTATATATATAGTATGAGATAATGGTTAGTATATTATAAAAATTAATTAATCTAAGATAATAATTATGATTTAAGTAATAATGCATGTATAATTATAAACTATTAATAGTTATATAATACTAATACTAACTATATATATATATATATATATATATATATATATATATATATATATATATATATATATATATATATATATATATATATATATATATAATTAACTTAACTATATAATAAAAGATTATACACCTTTAAATAAGTGAAGGTTATAATTGAGATACTGTGCACTATATACGAACCTCATGAAAGGACCTGTCCTAATCCATCTGGACGAAGTCCATATCGATTACAAACGATTCACAATAGTTGCTTACATCGCGAGGTACTTGACCTCTATATGATACATTTTACAAACATTGCATTCGTTTTTTTTAAAAGCCAAACTTGTTTTACATCAAAAGTTGACATCATGCATACCATTTCATAATATATCCAACTATTAGTAATGATCTTGATGAACTCGATGACTCGAATGCAACGTCTTTTGAAATATGTCATGAATGACTCCAAGTAATATCTCTAATACGAGCAAATGCACAGCGAAAAATTTCTTTCATACCTGAAAATAAACATGCTTTAAATTGTTAACCAAAAGGTTGGTGAGTTCATTAGTTTAACATAAATAATCATTTCCATCATTTTAATAGACCACAAAATTTTCATTTTCAGCTCTCATAAATATACGTCCCGTGCATAGAGACAAAAATAATCATTCATATGGTTTGAACACCTGGTAACCGACATTAACAAGATGCATATAAGAATATCCCCTATCATTCCGAGAAATCCTTCGGACATGATAAAAACAACATCGAAGTACTAAAGCATCCGGTACTTTGGATGGGGTTCGTTAGGCCCAATAGATCTATCTTTAGGATTCGCGTCAATTAGTAGACTGGTTTACTAATTCGTAGGTTACCAAGTAAAAGGGGCATATTCGGCTTCGATCATTCAACCATATAATGTAGTTTTGATTACTTGTGTCTATTTCGTAAAACATTTATAAAAGCGCATGTATTCTCAGTTCCAAAAATATATATTGCAAAAGCATTTAAAAGGGGAGTAATGAAACTCACTGTACTGTATTTTGTAATAAAAATACATATGACGACATTTGAACAATGCAGGGTTGGCCTCAGATTCACGAACCTATATCATTGGTATGTATATATTAAAATGTATAATCGTAATCGAACAATTTATTATATCTTAATTTATATATTATATATTTAGTTTGTGTTTATATTCAAAATGATTATTATTTATATAGTTATATTAATATATCCATACTTATTTAATGTTATATTTAAAAATCAATAGTTTGCTATTTTTAAGTATTTATATAAATAATATTAGTAAGTTTGATATATATACAGTTATGTGAAATTTTACTATAATTATAGTATACGTAATAAGTATATTTTATATACAAAATGTTTATCTGTTTAAAAAGGTAGTTTTTGAGATTAATAAGAGTAACATTAATAACCATATTATTTAATAATAATACCTATTTTTGATAATAATATTAATAATAACAATATTAATAATAATTATTATAATTGTAACTAGGGTTATGATAACGATAATAATAGTTAGTAACTACTACTTATATTAGTGGTAATAACAATAATAACTAATATTCATGATACTTATTAATAATAATACTTTTAATGATTTGTTAACATTATTAATTATTAATAATGATAATAATAATAATACATAATGATAATACTAAAAATTATAGAATGTTA
The DNA here is from genome assembly GCF_046630445.1 of Rutidosis leptorrhynchoides. Taxonomy (NCBI): domain Eukaryota; kingdom Viridiplantae; phylum Streptophyta; class Magnoliopsida; order Asterales; family Asteraceae; genus Rutidosis; species Rutidosis leptorrhynchoides. The sequence goes on along the minus strand of NC_092340.1, from coordinate 60,639,259 downwards.
CCAATACTAATATCTATAGACATAATACTAATTTATATTATTTTCATAATACTAGTAATAATAATAATAATCATAGTAACTATAATAATGATAATACATAATTGATAAAACTACAATAATAATAACATTAATAACACTCATAATACTAATTATAACAATTATAATTATAATCATAATAATAATAATAATAATAATAATAATAATAATAACAATAATAATAATAATAATAATAATAATAATAATAATAATAATAATAGTAAGTGAACTACCTTTAAATGCTAAAAAAATAGTAAACCGCCTAAGCCGGGACTCGAACCCGCGACTTCATGCTTAACCAAAACACCCTCTACCGTCATGCTGCTCCTTACTTTTCTGATTAATATCCTATTCTGATATATATAACTTATATCTCCATATCATCTTCTTCTTCAAATATTACTCCATTCGAAATCAGTATACTTTTGATATAAATTACCAAATGGTTTTGAGACATAATATCCAACACAGGAAAACATCTATTTGTGAGTAATTGTTTTTTTTTAAAAAATTTTTAAAAGGAATCAATCGCTGTTGTTGTTCGTCGCTAGCAAAAGAAAAAAAAATTTATTTGATTTTGATTTGTGATCCGTTTTAGCCAAAAGTTTCAACATCAATTACTCTTCAAATTACTCCTAGAATCTATATATATCATCAATTGAACCAGAAATCTTAAAACGAACTTGAATTTCACCAAGAACAAAATTGTTGACTTTTTTACTCAAAAACTTTGACTCGCAAATTTGAAATCAATACCAAGAATTGGGAATTAAAAACTTACAGGTAGTTTGAGTATTAGATTCCAAACATAACTGCATTTTTACTTTATGAAAAATCGTTCGTAATCGAAATATGATGAAAAAGATGGAGAACAAGGGATAGCGGTTTTTGTTTTATAAGTTTTCTGTTTTTTTTTTCACCTAAACACAGATACAATCAAAAGATGCAGATAATATGGATGTTAATTCAACATTTGGAGCATTAACTTACTTCTGGTTAGTGTTGATGGGCGACCATTACTCACAGACGAACAACAACAAAGACTTTAAGGAATTATAAAAAAAATGTGTAAATATACCTGTACTTATATAAGATAATCAATCTTAATATTTATCTTTATCTGTTTGTAGGATTTATCTGTATTTATGTATATATATACGTGTGTATCGAAATTTATAACATCAGCATATATTTGTACTTATATTTTAATTAATCCTATTCCCTAATAAACATAACAATAAATAATAATAATATCCGTAATATTATAAATAATAATAACATTAATATTATTATTAGTGTTAATGGTGATAATAACTATAAAATTTATGACAATAATATTAATAAGTATAATAGTATTAATGATAATAACTAATAATATTCGAATTACATTTGAATTACAATTTTAATCATTCTTATACTAGTATTTATTTTCAAAACCTTTATTTTGAGAATCCTAACCTTAAATTTATTAGACTTTCAGTATTTACAAATATAAAAAGTAATAACAAAAATATTGATATTCGTATTAATAATGATAATGAAGATAATAATTATATTATTTCAACATTTAGATTTTGATTTGTAATCAAATTTACTTTGTTAATATTACATTTTATTATTTATGTAATATCTGATGATTATATAATATATACCATGTATTTGCTTATCTAATACATATACATTTTAATATATACATATAATCAATGATTGTGTATAGAATTCATGTATATTCACACGACTATATATACAATATATATTATTAATCATATAGTAATCATTTATATATATAAATATATATATATATTCATTCTAATAGCAACTTAACTATTATATCTATTATTTTACATTTTTAATTCTAGTGATTAAATTTGTATTTTATATATATACATATCTTCAAATTTATATTTAAATACACGACTTTATTTACATCTATAGTTCGTGAGTCGTCGGAAATAGTCAAAGGTCAGTTGAATCCATCTAAACAGTTCAAAAATTTTAAGACTCAACATTACCGACTTTACTCATCGTGTCGAGATCATATAAAGATCAAGTTTAAATTTGGTCGGAAATTTCCGGGTTACTACAGTACCTACCCGTTAAAGAAATTTCGTTCCGAAATTTGATCGAGGTTGTCATGGCTAACAATAAGAATGTTTTCATGATGAATGTGAGTTGATAAAGTAGAATTTTATTACCATAGAGTAATGTGGATAATATGATTCGATTACTCGAAGCGGGTGAGTGAAGTTGTCACAAAAGAGTGAAATGAGAAAGACAAGTTTCATCATAACTTTTGACTAGTCATGGTTGAATTCCGAAATTCAAGAGATTTAAACAAAATCTTCGAAATCTAAAAGATTTGATTCTTCGGCGAATAAAGAAATTAAGATCACTATAATTAAATACGGTGATCTCCCTCGATTACTCTGTCTATTATTTCCATTATAAATTAAACTCTTCCGTTTCATTATTCTCACCATTCCTATACTTTCTTTCTTAGTTCATACATCCAAAACATTGTGAAAAAATGCTTAATCCAGTTCTGATCAAAAAATGCTTAGTTCATACTTTCTTTCTTAGTTCTTAGTTCATATATATATATATATATATTTTGAAATAAATCTTTCAGTGCTAAGCTATTGTGTGTGAATCTTAACTACTCGGTTAATTCATATTACAAATATGCAATAATGTACGTCCTTCGGCCGCAACTTAACCAGCGTTAACTACAATCTCTGTCGCAATTCAACAAATTCTAATTCATAATAAATCAAGTATATATTTGATTTTACACTTTCATCATCAATGTACCCGAAACTTTTCAGATAACATCATTCGTACTTTGCGAAATTCACAAGAATTCCACGAACCGAACACCATACATCAACAAATAACGAAGTATTGATTCATAATTTCAATGTCATTAAAGAAATACTGCGTAAAAGTTATGTACTTTTTAAAGCCTTTAGGGATTATTCAATTCTAGTTTCAACCGTAAATCAAATGAGTTTAATTTAACATTAACTCATTAAATCTATGTTACATCTGAAGAAAATACACATATATATATTTTCATAAAGACTGTAATAAAATTCTTTTGTACAAAATATTAATTGTGAAATTTTTTTTTAACGGGTAGGTAATACCCGAGAGATATATAAATTCACAATTAATATGTTACATTCTTCGAATCTGATTAAGCAAATCATCCATTATACTCCCTACTTTCACAACAATATACATTCTTTTATAGAAATCAAAACAACCATACTCATTCAAAATTTAATTACATATTCTGATTTTGAAATCTCAAAATTTAACTTGAGATATGACTAAAATCATCACTCTTAGATCCTTACATCTTTCACAAGCTATATTTTGACTTCAAAACTGTGTTAGAACATCAAATGTATGTTAACGATTACAATCTGTGTTCAAACCCTTCGAAAATTTCTGAAGACACTTCGAATGATGAGCAATCGAGATGATGATCCAACCACATGTTACCCACAGTTATGTACCCGAAAAACTCTTGAAACCAAAGTAAAAGTTTAAACAACGTATCCGCGTCAGATTCTTTGGCATTTATTAGCAAAAATAACTTTGCGACTCCTATTCAAAGTAGCCAGTTTTGTCACAGCTCCAGCAAGTCAACTTCGACTTTTCAGTCAGACTAACCTTATTATAACCTTGAGATATACACCATCGTTACCAGGGAACCTTTTACATTCCACCATATTATTAGCAGATGTACCAACAACTTCATTACCCTTTGACTTTAGCCTCTCCAAAAAGTCATCATAATTATTCATTGAAACCCCATCATTTACTCATTCGCATCTTGTAATGAGAATTGCCATACGAATCATTGGGAATTAGCAATCAGTATTTTGAAATCTTGCAGCATGTCTGCGCCAACAGTTATATGTGTATATATAATGTCTATCTTCTGGACTTAATTTGAATGTGAAGTTTCTGAAAAACACTCCGAACTACGAATTGGTTCTCCGAAAATGGAAAAAATGCTGATGAAGCAGCAAAAACTATAAACGACTTTAAATGGTAAAAGCTGGATGATAATGATGAAGTATGCTGGCAAAGCGCAGAAAAAGAGAAGTTTTGGAACTGGAAAACGGATTGAGCAAAGTACGAAGGAGGCTGTGGACAAATTACAAAGACTGAACCTGACTTCAAAGGATCCAAATGATTCAGTACCTGCTGAAGTCATTAACGAATACCTTGCTCCTGACTCTAAACCCCTGCGGACAATATTCTTCATCATCCTCTGATATTAGAAATTCTAAAATATCATCATATCTTTCATTATAAATATCCTCCATATTTCTGAAGATATTTTCTTAATTTTTCTTATTTGAAATCATTTACCTCTTCGCGCTATCTGTATTACATCATAAAAGAAACTATTTTAGTTTCTAAATTCTGAAAGATTCAAGTTTAAAATAGGAATATTTTGAAGTAGTGTTGAGAACTGAAGCATGAATTAGTATAATATAATGACACTTGATCAATGTGATTATATTACAGTAAGTCATGCTGAGTTTCTAAATGGAACGTGATGATTCACAGATCATAACATCATCATGTGCCATGTTATACGACTCTTGTATTCTATTTAACCTCTAAAATATCAAGAAAATATTTCTTGATGATTCGGCCTTTTCCAAGGTATTCTAGTAATTTGACAAGTCAAGATCGTGCCATCACAATTTCCTTCCTAGAACATTAACAATGTTCATTCCGAAATTCATATCTGTGAATTCTGGACCATTACAAGCGGTGCTTAATCGCAAGAAGAAGAAACGAAAGGACAAAACTCCGAAATAGAAATTGGGGTATAAATTGCAGCAAATAAAAGAGAGCATTAACTGTGAATGATAATGATTATAGAAGACATAAGCAGAGACTTTGAAATATAAGGGAACATATAAAGCCCAACGACAAACCAGAAATTATAAACCATATATCGATGCATATAGCAATATAAAGACACGGGAGAACTATAAACACTATAAACCAAAGAGTATAGTAGAAGTAAATAGATTCTTCTGGCGGTAGATGAAAAAGAAGAATGACCGATATGAAAGTTAGAAGTATATCGAGAATCAGAGCTGGATGGAGCATATTGATGAATACTCTAAAATATGAGTTGAGGGGGAAAGAATAGAAGGTGATGAAACATGACTAGGAACTTAGAAATCAACAGATTTAACTCACACAATGGCAGAATAAGTGAATCAAACCCTCTAGTGAATAGGTTAAGTTTTTTTTTTTTTGATTAATTTAGTCAAACCACAACTAAATCAAGTGTGATTAGATCAACACCTAGAGCTATTATTCACCACCTGGGTGATTTGGACTGAGAGAGAATCGGAGGAGCTCACTAGATCTGAGTGTGTGTAACAAATGAGAGGCTTAACCTAAAATAAAGAACATAAGACTTTATATACCCCTGCTGTTGACTCACCCATACGATTCATTCATCACACGTACGAGTTGGCTTCATCAGCCGTACGGGTGATCACTCACTCGTGTCTTCTCATTTAGGTTGTAATTGTGACTTAGCTCAGCATGAACCGTGCGTATAAGCCTGTCAGCCATACTAGTGAGGCTTCACTCGTACGTCTGACTAAGTCTAACATAGTCAAACATCTAAATCTCATTTCTGCAGTTCCTGTAACCACATACAAACACGGATAGGATAATAATGAGCAATCATGGTGGCCTGTAAACTGTTGTACATGCAATGGACGTGGGTAGATGTCTAGGGACTTGCATAAAATGCATCAACAGAAGGTGTGAGTTGTAAGGAAACGAAGGAGGTGAATTTATAAGAAAATCTCCGACAGAATAATTAAAATGGACGATCGCATTTAAAGCAGATCCTAATTCTCTTGATTACCGGAGAGTCAAATCTTATTAAGAAGATTCTCTTCAAATCCCTTGAAATCTGGGAATCAATCATATCTACGTCAAATGATAAGATGAATCTACACTTACTCATTTCACTCTTCTATGTTAGCTTCATTCGTACTCTTCATATAAATGGATTGTTTATCCAAATTATTCGCTGATGATAAAACTCTAATTTTCAGCCCGTATGTATCATGAAAACATACTTATTATCATTCATGACCTTTCCACTTAAATTTCGGGACGAAATTTCATTAACGGGTAGGTACTGTGACAACCCGGAAATTTCCAACCAAATTTAAACTGTAATCTTTATATGTTTCCGACACAATAAGCAATATTTGTTAAGTTAAATTTCAAGAATTTTAAACTATGTTCATACATTCATTCAACCTCGACCAAGTTCCAACGATTCACGAACCATTAAACGAATATGATTATATATGTATATGTGTATATATTATAACTTGAAACGTAAACAAAATATTAGATTAAATACTTTATATGATTGTATCTGTTTCAAAATATTTATCAATGGAATTAGAAGATAAGATCAAATGATTGAATTATCAGATATATTAAATTATGATTACAAGTCTCTGTTGAGAGGCCCACGTTGATTTGAGAAATCTTTCCATTTTAACAATATTCGGAAAATGGTAAAGTAATTTATAAATAAGAACAAATTGTCAATCATTGAGAACTAGACAAAGGATAGTGGAAGATTGAATCTCATAAAGACTCGATTGATCTATTTAGTTTCAAACGTACAAAAACGTTTTCAGTTTAAAAAGAACTTTATTATTAAAACGTATATAACTTTTATAAATATCTAGAACCACTTTTGACAACTCATTACTTAACTAGTATGATAAAGATAACGATATTTATATTTTATTTTATTAAATATATATAATGATTTAAATTAATATTATAAATATTTATACGCGTATAATACGTACATAGTTTTATACTTTTACTATACTTAAACTTTACCTTTACTTTATTTTTACTTTACTTTAACTTTAATAATTCACTTTAATAATTCATACTTTAATAATTCATACTTTAATAATTCACTTTAATAATTCATACTTTAATAATTCACTTTAATAATTCATACTTTAATAATTCACTTTAATAATTCATACTTTAATAATTCACTTTAATAATTCAAAAATCTATTATAAATAGAATTCAATAGGTTTCATTATTTCATAGAAACTTGAAAATATTTTTCTCTAAACTCTCTCAATCGCTTTACATATATATATTTACTCCGTATTATTTCAAGATATTATTAGTATACATAAAATATTACGACGGAGTGCTGTCCGAGTGATTTCGAAATTGTTTTTCGAGTAGGATAGGATTAAGGAAATTATGGGTTATAGCTATGGAGGTGATTGAGTATGGTTCATGGGTATGCTCGTGAGGTCAATATAGTGTTTATCATTTCCGTTGCGTCTACGTACCTTTCCTGCAATATTGAATCTCAATATTGATACGTGAGTACTCATAATTTAACTTTTACATACTAATAGTGTATCCCTGACTAGTGCTCGAGTATTTAAGATTATGCATGCTTGTACTTTTGATATTGCCCTTAGACAGGTTAGGTTGAATCTTGAATTAGTTACACTTGCGGTTGAGATAAGGTATAAGATATGCATGTCCTTGGAAAGCTAGCGAAAAATTAAGAACTTTTCCTTTAGATATCGAATGGTTTCGATGAACAGATTAGAAGTTATAATCAATTTAATTTTCGATATTTTTATTAAAAATGATTATTATTATCGTCGTTTTTATCGTCGTTCTAGTTTTATCTTATTATTATCATTATTATTATCTTTATCAATAAAAGGGATTTATCATTAAAAATTGTTTTTTTTATTACTATCGTTATTATCGTTAAAGTTATAATTAGTATTATTATTATTATTATCCAATTATTATTATTATTATTAGTATTATTATTATTATTATCATTATTAATATATATATATATATATATATATATATCATTATTTAAAAATGGTTATTGTTATTGTTATTATTATTATTACTATATTATCATTAAGATAATTATTAGTATTATCGTTAATAATATTATAGTAACTATCATTATTAATATTAGTGTAATTAAAACAAATAGTTGTAACACCTAAATATTTTGATTACTATTATTATCATTATTATGAACACGATATAAAAGACGATTAAAAGCTATTAAACGAAACGATTAGGAAATAATGAGTAAGAGTATCATGATGAAATTAAAATATTATAAGATATTAATTTAGATAAAATTATCGTTCTTATTATTTTTATCATTACTATTATTATTAAAAGTATCGTTAGTATTAAAACTATCATTTTAACAAAAATTATCATTTTAATAGAAATGTCATTGTTACTATAAAATATCATTATTATTATTATTTTAAATAGAATTATTATTTTAAAGATAATATTAAAAATTATCGTAAATATTAAAGTTATCATAATTAGAATTATCGTTTTATCATAATGTCATCTTAGTAATTATAAATATTGATATTTTTTTAATAATAATTATTATTACAAAATAATACAACTTTTACTTACTATCATTATAGATATTATTTTATCAAATAAATATGTGATACAAACATATTTTACTACGTGTAATAACTTACTTTAATAATACCTATCATATTATCTTTATGATATTAAATGAACCCTATAAATTTTATTACTTAATATATATAAAAGTATATTTTATTATATAAATTTAATATAAAATTTTATTTATTAATAAATAAATTATATTATTTACTCTAATAAATCTTTTAAAAATATAAAACGACGATATTTAAACTATATATTAATCATGTATAGATTTTTGGAAATTATTTTGAGTCAAATTTACTTTTGGTGACTTTTGCATATTAGTCTCGAGCATTAGGATTGTGGTACACTATGACTTGACCTAATTTGTTAGACAAATATTGACCAACATATAAATATATATAATTAATTTAGGTTTGTGAATCCGAGGCCAACCTTGCACTTGTTCAATGACGTTATATGTATTTTTACTACGAAATACAGTATGGTGAGTTTCATTTGCCTTTTTACCCTTTATATTTTTGGACTGAGAATACATGCGCAACTTTTATAAATGTTTTACGAAATAGACACAAGTATGTGAAACTACATTCTATGGTTGAATTATCGAAATCGAATATGCCCCTTTTTATTAAGTCTGGTAATCTAAGAATTAGGGAACAGACACCCTAATTGACGCGAATCCTAAAGATAGATCTATTGGGCCTAACAAACCCCATCCAAAGTACCGGATGCTTTAGTACTTCGAAATTTATATCATGTCCGAAGGAGGATCCCGGAATGATAGGGGATATTCTTATATGTATCTAGTTAATGTCGGTTACCAGGTGTTCACCATATGAATGATTATTTTTGTCTCTATGCATGGGACGTATATTTATGAGAACTGAAAATGAAATTCTTGTGGTCTATTAAAATGATGGAAATAAATGATTATGATAAACTAATGAACTCACCAACCTTTTGGTTGACACTTTAAAGCATGTTTATTCTCAGGTGTTAAAGAAATCTTCCGCTGTGCATTTGCTCATTTTAAAGATATTACTTGGAGTCTTTCATAGCATATTTCAAAGAACGTTGCATTCGAGTCATTGAGTTCATCAAAGATTATTATTAAATCAATTTATAGTTGGATAGTGGATATTATGAAATGGTATGCATGCCTGTTAATTTTCGATGTAAAGAAAGTTTGTCTTTTAAAAACGAGTGCAATGTTTGTAAAATGTATCATATAGAGGTCAAATACCTCGCAATGTAATCAACTATTGTGAATCGTTTATAATGTATATGAACGGGTCCTTTCAACAATGATGAAGGGGTAAACTTACATATCAAGGTTATAATACGGCTAAATCGAATGATAGTCGAAATTGATTTGCTGGAGCTGTGACAAAATTGGCTAACTTGTAAAGGAATTGCAAAGTTATTTTCGGTAATAACAACGCCAAAGGAATTAGTACAGATACGTGTTAAACGTTCACTCGGGTTCCGAGTGTTTTCAGGTGCATAACTATATGCATCGATCTTTTCTCCCGTAGATGAAGTGTGGTTGGTTCATCCTCTCGATTGAGGTGTTTTCAAGAATCATGAAAGGTTTGAATGCAGATTATAATCGTCGAGATACAAATGAGGTTTAAGATGAAATCAAGTGGCAAACTTGAAGAATTGTTTAGTTTCATATGTTATAATCAATATTTTAATTCATTTTAATTGTCCAATGTTGGTAGTCCTCAGTTGATAGTCCACAGTTAACAGTTCAATAATTCATATATAGTTTAATATATAATATTCGAATTAATTAATACGTATCGTGACCCGTGTACATGTCTCAGACTCGATCACAACTCAAACTATATATATTATTGTATAATCAACCTCAACCCTGTATAGCTAACTCCAGCATTACTGCATATAGAGTGTCTATGGTTATTCCAAATAATATATATAGATGCGTCAATATGATATGTCAAAACCTTGTATACGTGTCCCGATATTTAAAATGCGTAAAATAAATAACAGAAATTAAATGACGATAAATAAAGTACGTAAAATAAATAACAAAATGTAAATAACAATAAATAAAATTGCGATAATTAAATTGCGATAAATAAACTGCGATAAATAAAATGTAATCAGTTAGCTAGGATTTTTGTTAGCGTGGACTCTTAACAAAATTTTCTCATGGTTAATTTGTTTGTTTCTAACAAATTTTATTTTTGTGCAATGTTTTCTTCATTATGCCACTTGTTGGATTCTGATAGATCAAAATCCAAATATGAAATTGAATGAAAAGGGTTATTCTGCGGTGAATGGATACGTATATCGGTGGTTGTAAATAGGATAGTAAATGATCATTGAATTAGATTCAAAGAATGTACAGTGTAACTTATTAATGTAGAATTTAAATATTCCTCGAGTATTACCTACCCGTTAAAATATTTTTACCATTAACAGTTTGTACAATAAAACTTTTAATTACAATCTTTATGAAAACATATATACATATATATTTTCTTCAGACGTAATCATGGATTTAATGAGTCAATGTGATATTAAACTCATCAGATTTACGGCTAGAACTAGAGTACATAATCTCTCAAACATTAGAGATTACATAATCACTATGAAGGACAAAGATATTTTATGTAGAACGATTTGTAGAACGATGATTATGCTTGAGGTATAGATTGCGAGGTTAAGACGTGTGATGATGTTGTTGTTGTTGGTACTGGTTATGCTGCTGGTGCTGCTGATGGTGGTACTGTTGCTGTCGGTGCTACAAGTGTTGTTGGTGTTGAGCTTGGTGATAATGTTGGTTAAGTAAGTATAGCTTGTAAATCACGCACCATTCTTGTCAGGGTTTCTATCATACCCTCTATCATTTCTATCCATCCACTCATCTGATTTGATAGATCTTGATTATCAATTCGAAGTTCCCTAACTTCTTCTAATATTCCCCTTCGATTGGTATTCGGAAGTAGAGGTTGAATATTTTCTGAGATTGCAGTAATGCGACCTTCGATGTGGAAAACTTTAGCAAGAAGGTTGAATACAGTGTTACGCATAGGTTCACCGGTGAGTACATCGTTTTCTCTGATGTTAGGAGGTAAGTTTGGTTCGTGGTAGGGCCCGCCTTCTTCATTTCTCCATCGATTGAGTAAGTCTCTAACCCACCCCCATCTCCTCCAGAAAGAAAAATAGCTAAATGGTGGAGACACTTCGGGTTCATTGACTTCGGAGTCTACTTCAATACGCATCTCGAAATTGCTTCCGGAACTAATGGAGTCCAAGCTAGGTGTAGGATCCATCTCTTATGATCAGTTAGAGGATTTTCGATATGAATTGATTTTCGGTTATCGGATAATATTCTAATTATATAGAATAAATAATATAGTACTGAAGATCCCGTAGATTACGGAGGAAATTAAGGAAACGTTTCAGATAAAGTCTACAGTAACAGATACGCTAATATATGGATTTGTCTATACACTATTCATGCAATCAATGCAGTAATGTGTGTCTAGACTAGGAATGATAAGCATGTAATTTCCTAAAAATGATAAGTAGATGATTTCCGACTAAAAATGATAAGCAAAACTTTTGACATGCAGACACGGTCGAAGTCCAGACTCACTAATGCATTCTAACGACTTATCAGTTAGACACACTAATGCTGACCTGGTTCGCTAAAACCACCGCTCTGATACCAACTGAAAGGACCCGTCCTAATCCATCTGGATGAAGTCCATATCGATTACAAACGATTCACAATAGTTGATTACATCGCGAGGTACTTGACCTCTATATGATACATTTTACAAACATTGCATTCGTTTTTTTTTTAAAGACATACTTGCTTTACATCGAAAGTTGACGGCATGCATACCATTTCATAATATATCCAACTATAATTGACTTAGTAATAATCTTGATGAACTCGATGACTCGAATGCAACGTCTTTTGAAATATGTCATGAATCACTCCAAGTAATATCTCTAATACGAGCAAATGCACACCGGAAGATTTCTTTCATACCTGAAAATAAACATGCTTTAAAGTGTCAACCAAAAGGTTGGTGAGTTCATTTGCTCCCTTTTACTCATTACATTTTTGGGCTGAGAATACATACACTGTTTTAATAATTGTTTTACAATATTTATATGCGTGAGTTCATTTGATTCCCTTTTACTCTTTATATTTTTGGGACTGAGAATACATGCGCTATTTTACAACTGCTTTATTAAATGCTTTTGAAATCTATTTTGAACCGCGAATACATGAAATGCTTTTATAAATGTTTGACGAGATAGACACAAGCAAAACATTCCTCGAATGAATTATGTGGACGTGATAATTGCCATCATTGAATTATGTGGACGTGATAATTGCCACAATTGATATGAATATTTTTCCCCTGATTATTATTGCTTGGTAACCTAAGAATTAGGGAACATCACTAATTTTGAGAATTAGTGCACGCCTAATTGACGCGAATCCTAAAGATAGATCTATTGGACCTAACGAATCCCATCCAAAGTACCGGATGCTTTAGTACTTCAATGTTGTTTTTATCATGTCCGAAGGATTTCCCGGAATGATAGGGGATATTCTTATATGCATCTTGTTAATGTCGGTTACCAGGTGTTCAAACCATATGAATGATTATTTTTGTCTATATGCACGGGACGTATATTTATGAGAACTGAAAATGAAAATCTTGTGGTCTATTAAAATGATGGAAATGATTATTTATGTTAAACTAATGAACTCACCAACCTTTTGGTTGACACTTTAAAGCATGTTTATTTTCAGGTATGAAAGAAATCTTCCGCTGTGCATTTGCTCGTATTAGAGATATTACTTGGAGTCATTCATGACATATTTCAAAAGACGTTGTATTCGAGTCATCGAGTTCATCAAGATTATTACTAAGTCAATTATAGTTGGATATATTATGAAATGGTATGCATGCCATCAACTTTCGATGTAAAGCAAGTTTGTCTTTTAAAAAAAAACGAATGCAATGTTTGTAAAATGTATCATATAGAGGTCAAGTACCTCGCGATGTAATCAACTATTGTGAATCGTTTGTAATTGATATGGACTTCATCCAGATGGATTAGGACGGGTCCTTTCACCTCATTGCTACATATGGCCTAGGGTGGTCCTTGTTGCCTAATGGGAACCGCTTGTGGATTTCGAATGCCATGACATAGATTCTGGTCAAGAATCCTGGGCGCCCGGTAACAACTGACTATCAGAGTGACTTGTATGATAGCAACGAGATTTGGGAAAGGTGTACAAAGTCTTGTTATAGATTATAACCCGAACTTTCTGTAATTAGAAAGTTTCAATAAGTGGAAACTTTCCATAAATGATAACTTTCCAAAAATGGAAATTATTTTAGAAAACCATCATCATTAGTATAATTATTATACTTAAGTCTTTTAGGCTATATCTCTGATCGTACATTCTATCTCTAGGTTGAGATTTTGATCATATTCTTCCGTTCAATTCATTACTCTTGTGGAATATTTTTTCTGTGCTACTAAGGTGAACTCATAGCCCCGCTTTTTATATATTTTATAAATCTTGGGGTGAGACACATGTTTGCTTTAAATGATTTACAATTTAGACACGAGTGCCTAAACTTTTTGATATGCAACTTCATGAGATTATTGTTAACTTGTATTCTTACATGCAAAATCCCCGCCATAATATCGTTAATTGCTGGAATTGGAATTTTCAAGCTTAATTATTGTGAGTAGGCCTATTGAGAGTGACGTCTCTACCCATTGGCATGATCGTCAAGGGGGTACATAATAATGATTGCCGACACCCGTACAGTGTCAGGGGTTTATGTTTAGCTCGATATTATAACTCATGGCATATTGAATATTTTGATGTTTTGAAATAAATCTTGTGGTCTAAAACTTATTAATTATTAAACCTATGATGTTCACTCAACCATTGTGTTGACATTTTAAGCATGTTTGTTTCAGGTGAAGAATAGCTTATGTGCTGCCCTATGTGATTTGCTAGCTGGTGCATTGAAGTCCGCATTTAATATTTCTGATCATTTGTTAAACATTAGTTACTTTTGGGTTTACCATGTAAAACAATTTGCTTTCCGCTGCAATTGAATTATTGAATTTATTAAACGTCTCATTTAGAGTCGTTCTCGTTTATATAACTGTGTGATGATATTGGAAAAGTCATATTTACCCCAGGCCATATTTGGGGGTATGACAGTAGTCGTGGCATCGAAACCCATCAGTAAGAGCATTGGGAGAGCTAGAAAATCTTGCTGAGATGATCCAAAACTTTGAGCATGGTGGCAGAAAGGAAGATACATGGTCGTGGTTGCTGGACGAGAACAAAGGATTTACAATAAAGGTACTGTCAAAACTGGTGGATAACAAATTAGTAGCTAACTGCAGGAGGGAAAATAGGACTGTTCGTAACTCAATAGTCCCAAAAAAAAAGTGGAGCTTTTCATTTGGCGAATTCGAAAAGGAAGAGTACCGGTTAGAGTGGAACTGACCTTGACTGGGTACAGTGTCCATTAAGTATTGAGGATATTGAAACCGTAGAACACGTGTTGATAAGATGTAAGCATGCCAAAGATGTTTGGAATATCCTTGAGCTAGCAAATAATACCTTAGTATGGATTTTGGGCTGTAATGTATATATATAGTCATATAGATAAGTGTTGATTATTGTAACATCATTATTCATGTATATGGTACTGTAATTTATTAATAAAAGGCTTGTTTTTTTTTTTTGTTTTTTTTTTGTTTTTTTTTTATATTAAAGTACGGGTCAGGACTCAGGCCACGAGGCTATACTACTGGTTATTAGTTATACTACCTGTTTTTGTATATTACGGAGTACTAATTTCGTTTATAGTTACTTTCTGTGCTTTTCACCCTACTAAAAGACTATGAATTGTTAGGAAGTTTATAAGAAATAACTCTACACAAAATAGGTGGGATTTACATTCATTAATATACATAAGACTTACAATGCTCTATTTGAGTATGAATCAAATACCGAAGACGAGGAAACTATCCTAAAAGATAGAAATTATAAACTATCCAGGATTGTTAGTATTATTATCGTTAATACCCCTCAAGCGAAGTGGTGGAGGACCGACATGTAGCTTGACGCGAAAATATGCAAACAACGTTTGGGAAGGCTTTTTGTAAATATATCCGCTAGTTGAAATGAAGTAGGCACAAACTTCGTACGGAGTATATAGCTTCCCATAAGTAACAAGCTCTTGAACAAAGTGATAATCAATATAAGTATGTTTAGACTTTTTGTTAGAGACCGGCTTTTGACTCACAAATAAAGCACTTTTACTATCACAAAAAATTGTCAGTCGATCCGGAGGGAGTGTATAAAGTTCACGTAAAAGATATGTGATCCATACTATTTCAGCAGCAGTGTTGGCTAGAGCCCGGTATTCCGATTCACAACTTGACCGAGCAACAGAGGGTTGCTTCTTAGTACTCCATGAAACCATATTACCACCTAGAAAATTAGAATAACCACATGCAAAAGGCCTTGTTTTAATGCATCGTGTCCAATCTGCATCCGAGTGATGACGAATAGTAGGTGTAGGGGCATGATGAAACGTGAGACCAAAAGTTAAAGTACCCTTGACATATCGAAGGATATCACTGACGGCTCGAAAGTGTTCGGTGGTAGGAGCATGTAAAAAATTGACTCACCTGATTCACGTGATAAGAGAGATCTGTCCCGGCGAGTGATAGTAAGGTGACATTTTTTTTTATATGATAATATATTTATAGGTTTTACAGAAATTGTTTTTCAATTTTTTTTTATAAACATGGGTAAACTGGTTATACATTTGCCGGTTTGATGGTTTTAAAGCCAAACCGATTGTTCATTCGCCGGTTTGAGGTTTTATGACGTCACCGTTACAAGAAATTAGGGTTTCGGACGTGGACCCGTATTTTTAACCAAACCAGCATTTGAAATGCCGGTTTGTAATTTTATATTTTTTTTTTCTTATTTATGTTATGTTTGTGTTATTTTATTATGATTTTTATATAATTTTTTTCATCAATTAATTATTTATTAGTTTATAAATAATTAGATTATTTAATTATAATAATTTGTAGTTTGTAAAACGAGTTTTCAATTAATAAATTATTCATTATAACAAAATATAATAAAAGTACATTCATTAAAATAAAAGAGTTTTTATTAAAATAACCATTAAAACACCCATACTATTACAATCATTCATAATACGCTCATTCAACGTCCACGTCTATGCCCATGTTTGTGTCCACCGGTACCACATTGTGGTGGATTTGAAACCCGGTCACTCCTCTGAAGTTGTTGTGGTTGTGGGTCGGGCTCATCATCTCCTAGATCCATCGCATCATGAACATTATGATCAACTTGTGATGTACCTCCAAAATTCGGGAATGCCAAGGGAGAGTTTCGCCGAACATATGTTTGAGTTCGTTGAGATCCCAAATCAAACGTAGAGTTCCCTGAGGTTGATGGACTTCCTATATCAAATGATGAGTTCATTGGTGTTTGATGAGGGGTGGTACCATAACCATAATCCCCTATAGACACGTTCTGGTGCGGAGTGGCACTGGATGATTGACCCTGGTTTGTAAATTGAGGGAAACCATAATCCGGCCATTGGTAGTTTTGTGTAGCATAGAACTGGAACCCCGGATCATGCTGAGTTTGATGCGTGATGCCCATCAAATGACGCGGAAAGTCAACAAAAGCCTGCAGGTTTGGTTGACTGTTTGGTTGCATTTGAGATGTAGCCATCGCACTTATCCTTTCTAAACCTTACTCCTACACAATAGGTAAATGTAAACAAATATGAAAACTAATTCATTTCACACAAATATTAACACTAATTCAAGAGCAAAACTAATAGTGATTCGTCTAGCGGAGTTGCTCGAGGTTGGGCGGGATCCATTGCAAATTCATGTGTGTGTTAAAAAAATTCGTCTGTGTGTTGGATGGTGGAGTGATACAAACCGATGTACCAGAGGTCGGCTTATATAAAGCTTCAAACCGGCAATTGAAAGGCCGGTTTGAACACGTGGCCAACTTTAAAAGGCGGTTGGTGCGAAAACTGTTAGGGTCAAACAGTCAAACCGGCATTTCATTTGCCGGTTTGAGTGAGAATTTTACACGTGTCCAAACCGGCGTTTAAAATATCGGTTTTCCTATTTTTATAATTATCCCGTTTGAAAAAACCATTTCAATAATTACTATAACAAAAAAAAACCATTTTAAAAAAAAAAATCAAGATATTGTAATGCGCCAACAAGCGAGCAATTCTTGGTGAAATCAGAATAAGAAGAACCTTGGGTAGTAAAACATTTGGCTTTAGCCAAAGGCTTTGTCGGAGGTTTGGCTTTGAGTAAGTGTGTCGGGTGAGTATGTCATGTGCATATTTAGCTTGACTCAAAAACAAACCGGAGTCACTATAGAGAACCTCCAAGCCGAGAAAATAACTAAACTTATCACGATCTTTATATTGTAATTTGGTGATAAAATTGCGTTTAAGACAAGAATCATTACTGGTAAGGATAATAATATCCTCGACATATACTAGCAAATAAAGATTCGACTTCCAGACTTGTACAAAAATAAAGATGAATCGACTGCGAGCTAGATACACTCGCGAAATGGAGATTGAGGGTTGCGGTTGGAAATTGCCCTCGATGTACATCTCATGAACGCGAAGGGGATTTGGCCTGGAAGGTCGCTATCGCGAAAAAGGGTCGGGGCAGAATTTGATTCGACTTTGGACTTCTCATTGTATCGCGATTCTAACTCGTTTTAGGCTATAAATACCCTTCATATGTAATCTGTAAATTGTATTTATGAATTTTATCAATAATAATACTTTTTGGTTGGCAATGATTAAAATAATCACTTTGATTACATATAACCTCGCTATATAATCGTGTATTTTTTTTTACGTTGTTGCTAGTTTCTTCTATATTTATTCGTGTTCATCACATTATATCCATTTATTTTAGTGTGTTTGATATTATTGTAATATCAAGTTTGTTAGGGCTCATCTACTCGTTTCTGACAAGGTCTACACAGTGAAGGCAGCTTAAGGGAGAAGGTTATAGTTGGACACTGCTTAGGAAAAGTTCATGATTTTTTGCAAATCACGAATTTCTTGTTGGGATTTATTTTGGGTTATCTAAGAAAAAATATTATATTTATATACTACTATTATATTATATTATATTATATTATATTATATTATACCTATATTCTAAAAGACACAAAGGAAATGAATAGTACTTAGGGGTATTTTCGACTTTTTTTTTCCTTTCCCAAATCCAACCACAAACACCCACACACTTTATCCAAAAAATAAACCCACCCCCCAAACAGGGGGGGTAAAGTGTCAATTAACTATTCTCATAAAAAATCTTAAACAAACTCCACCCAAATATTCAACGGACCATATCTTCACACTCGCAACGAGTTAAATTTTTCCGCCACAATCGTTAAACTCGAAATAATTTTAGGAACACAACGTCACTAGCTATACGCAAAACGGGCGTTTTTTAAAAAATGCTAAATATTTGGGTACTTTTTATACACGTTAATTCTCCGTTAAATTTTTAAAAGTCAAAAACTCCATAACGAAACGCGGAGATGCACATATATTATTAATTTTAAATACCATTTAAATATTTCACGGGTTATACCTTTTAGTTCGACTCGAGTCGCGCTTCAACGACATCATCGTTAGCCACAAAATTTTTTTACAAATTAAACGCAATAAAATACATTGAAAACCGAACCCCCGGCGCAAAGCGAGGGTTCGGACACTAGTTATTAACTATTAGACAAATATGATGAATAGTAACTAGGGGTATTTTCGTTTTTCTTTCTTTTCTTTTTCCTTCCTTTTTTCAAATAAAGCCCACAACTTTGTTCAAAAAAAAAAAAAAAAAAAAAAAAAAAACCAACCCCCCAAATAGGGGGTAAAGTGTCAAATAACTATTTTTATAAAAAATATTTACTAAACTCCTCCCAAATATTCAATGGGTCATATCTTCTGGCTCGTAACGAGTTAAATTTTTCCGACAACATCGTTAAACTCGAAATAATTTTAGGAACACAATGTCACTAACTATAGGCAAAACAGACGTTTTTTTATAAAACGATAAATATTTGAGATATTTTTCATACACGTTGATTTTGCGTTAAATTTTTAAAAGTCGACAATTCCATGGCGAAACGCGGAGATGTAAAATAACATTTAAATCTTTGACGGGTTATACCTTTTAGTTCGACTCGAGTTGCGCTTCAACGACATGATCGTTAGCCGCGAAATAATTTTACAACTATACACAATAAAATACATTGAAAATCGAACCCCCAGCGCGAAGCGAGGGTTCGATAACTATTAACTCTTAGACAAAAATGGTGAATAGTAACTGTAGCGACCCGACCAAATCGTCATTGACGGCGCCGCTACTTAGGTCCCGTTGCGTGGTCATAGTCCCTATATGAGACGCGTTTGACCAAAATTATGTCGCATTCATTTGAAACGTGCATGACTTGCAAAGTTTAGTTCACCAAACGGATCGACAACAAGTTTAAGTTTACAAAAGTAGTAAAGTACAAATGAAATATCTTGCGACATAATTAGTTTAAAATCACAGTTGCTATAAATAGCGTAAGTATGTAAACAATATGTTTGAATCCAAAGGTGCTATCACTAGCGTATGCATGTATGTATGCTTGACTCCAAGCAAGAAATCAGAGTGTATGCATGTATGCTTGACCCCAAGCAAGTATGAATGTACGCGGAAGCATGTATCAAATAGCCATGTATGAACCTGAGAAACATATAGAAAACTGTCAACGAAAAATGTTGGTGAAATCATAGGTGTATTAGTAAATGTTATATTTTGAACCACAAGATTTAGTATTTCCATAAATTGATCATCCAAAAGTTGCATTCCAAAAGTTGGTTCGCGAGCACCCAATTATCAAAGCTTAACATTCCTTCCATTGTATACCCCATCACTTAGTGCTAGAACAAACACTGATTCTCGAAAATATATTTCATCCGTAGACGGTAGCGAACCGTCAAGGATGAGGGTTGTCAACCCATATGGCCATATAACATAAGTTCTCGCTTACACCCGGCAAGTGTAACTAATGATAATCGAATTGAGGATTTTTGTTCTAAACTCGCTGTAGAATGTTTGTTTTCCTTGTACTTGTGTTCAAAGTATAAAAGTAAGTAGTACAAAATGTAACAAAGCATATGTTTCTCAGCCCACAATTTAAAAGTATAAAAAGTTGTTGAAAAGGTGGGACTATGATCTCACCTCGAGTGCACGAGTATAAAGGTACTTCACAAAGTAAACGTGTGCATGAAAGTTGCTTAGTCTTGACCTAAACAAGTAAATTGTATCAATTAACCGGTTACGACACATGGTTGGGTGAAATGTGTTCAATTAGTCCTATGGCTCGTTACGACTCGAATAGTATAGCATGTGAATCACGTTGTCAAGTTTCATGCAAGAATCAAGTATAAAAGCATGTTAGAATGATTGTAATAAAGTTTGAGTTGACATTTCAAAACCTTACCATTAGAAAGGAAATCTTATTACGTTTCCAACGATATTTGATTCATCGAAAACGGAGTTACGGTCAAAAAGTTATGGCCAAAACAAGTTTGCTGAAGTTCGGATGAAACAGGCAATTGTCACGGCGCGACAAATTGCTCCGCGGCGCGACAAATGCCTATGTTGAAGGTCAGAAAGCTTGAAAAACATGTTCTAAAATCACCCTTTGGGCCACGGCGCGACAAATTGCTCCGCGGCGCGACAATGGCCGTGGCCTGGTCCCTGGCCTGTTTCACTTGTTCAAGGCTTGGTAAAATTTCAAACAAACGCAAAACTCAAACCGTAAACAATTAGGAAGCGTATCTTATACCGTTGGAAAGCTCTTTTGACAAGGAACACAACTAAACATGTTTCATCAAACAAAAACAACATTTTCCATAACCGATTTCTCGTCAAGTGATCGTTTAAAAGTCCATTTTCAAAGTTTCAAGTTCACAAAATGCATTTTAAGTTTCGGGAATCCAATTCACACATATGATATGCCGTTTTGAAGGTAATGAAACATGCATTACAACTAAATACTAACAATTAACATTTCATGGTATTCAAGCATCAAAAAAGTTCATCTCAAGAACGATCAAACCCTAATCAAGAATCACAAAATCATTAATCATGTTTTTGAAGTTTTACAAATCAACCTACACATCAAAATGAAGCTAGTGATACTAGTAACACAATTAAAACATGAACTTTAACAATCTAACAACATTAACTCATCCAAAATCAAGGATTAAGCAAACCCATTTCAAAAACTCAAACTAGTTACTCCAAACCACAAATCGAGCAAACAAAACATATATTCATGTTACACACGAGCCATAGACACTAACTAACACAATTTCAAGTATATAAAACGAATTTAGAGAAATTTAGTGTTTTAGAAATGTTACCCAAAATGGATGAAATTGGTACCAAATCGAAGAGGATGATGAGAGGATCACGAATATGTAATTTGTTTTGAAGTTTGCTTCCCGATCCGAATTTAGATGAAGAATTATGTTTGTGTTCTTGAGAGAAAAAAAAAGAAAGAAAGAGAGAGAGAGGGAGATGATGGAATTGGTGGAAAAATGGGTTGACTAGTTGACCTAGTCAACTAGTTTGCCCATTTGGCAACTCCGGTCCCTCGAGTTTCAAAGCGGGTGCAGGATTTAACCGATCGAATATTTTTAAAACGCTCGAGTAAACGGGTGATGTCAAAATTAAATAGCGGGAATATAATGAACGTTACTCACGGAAACTATTAATTTAAATACGAAAGATATTATTTTAAAAAAAAAAGACGGTGTTAAAAATAAATTTAACGGAAAAACGCGGGATGTTACATTATCCACACCTCAAAAGAAATTTCGTCCCGAAATTTAGTTGGAAGTAGTAGTTGTTGAATCTTACTCGAGATCTTGCGTTGTAAATTCTACGAATAAGTGAAGGTACGTCCTTGAGTATTTCCACGAATTTTGACGGTCGGGATCATATGTTGTTTTAAGGTTTGGCTTCCATGATTCATGGTTTCAATCGGTCCTCCTAGGAAGTGAGGTTTATCGTCGATAGTGAGTTCATCAAAGGAGATAACAAGTTCTCGTTTCGCAAAACACGTCTTTGAGTTGATACATCGAATGTAGGATAAACGGAGACTCAAAATGAGTCGGAAAAGTCTAAACGGCTAGCGACGGGTCCAAAACACCCCAAGAATTTAAAGGATCGAAATATAGTGGATTTACATTCCTACGTTTCCCGAAACGGATTGCACCTTTCCAAGGTGCGACTCTTAACGTGACGCGGTTTCCCACGTGGAATTTGAAATGTTTACGTCTAACATCGGCGTAGCTCTTGGTGATTACGAGTCGCGTAGGGTTTTACCCGAATATGAATAAATTTTCTCGGTTGATCATGAATAACCTCGGCCCCGGTGAATTGATCATCGTTTACTTGGTTCGACAAAGGAGAATGACGTTTCCGGTAACATGTGGTTTCAAAAGGAGTGACGTTAAAACTCGAATGAAAATCATTGTAGTACGAGGATTCGGTTTAAGGAAAATATTTTTCTCAAGTAAATTTGAAATTGGTAATACAAACTTGTATTATGGTTTCCAAGGTTTAAATCGCATGTTTGTTCGGTCCGTCGGGTTGTGGATGGTACGCGGTACTCATGTCTAAACGCGGTCCCGAGGCTTTTTGTAAGGTACTCCAAAATCTAGAAGTGAAACGAGGATCTCGATCCGAAACGGGGTACATTTCCCTAAGGCATATTGAACAAGTTTGCTAGGAATTGAAAACGTTAGCTAGGACAAATTTCTCAAGAAAATTCGCGTCGCGAAAGATTTATCAGTTTCCAAAAACGTTCGTCGGGGCAAGTCCTCATCGGTTTCTGAAAGAAAAACGTTCGTCGGAACTATTCACCCTCGAGGTGAATACTAGTATAACGTGGAGAGTCTCTCTCCATTGGGAATTTAGAATAAGGACCTCCTGAACCGGAAGTACGAGGGTGATGCAAAAGAAGTTTCCGCCTCGGTGCGAGCATAACGAGTAAATCGTAATTAGTCAATAAGACTGTGCGAGGACGAGATAGTATCCACGTGTAACATACGGTTGAAGTCGAGAGGAATCGGTAATTCATTCGGAAGCATAAGTATAGTTCGACAAAAGTCGAAGGGGTGTCCCCGGTATGGTTGTTATCAATATTCTCGGAGTTTTCGGATGTCCAAACATGAAAGGATGAAGTCATGTACATGGCACATGGTGGTGTTTAGGTTGATCGAGTCTAACCACCATCACGCGTCACTAGAACTTTGGTATGTCTTACCGTAATATAACCACGTTGATCGAGTGTCGTTATATTACGCTAACTCATACCTCCATTCCCACATCACTCTATAGATTCAAGTTCGTGTCATCGCGAAAATCTAAAATGAACAAAATGTAACGACGTCTCAAACGTGACTCGTATTAAATCGAAATAGTTTCTACAACTCTAAAGAAGCGTTTCCCCGCGGGAAGTGTATAAATGATTGTTAACGTCAAATCGGTTCGATTCAAACAATAATGTATTTAGGTATGAAAAGAGTAACGAGTCATGATAACGAGTAGCACGCAACCGTAGTGATAAATGTTGATGACGATACTCACCTAGAGTAGTGATGGTAGTAACACCAAAAAGTAGATAGTAAGAAACACCAGTGAGAAACCGAGAGTAAGTTGAAACGGTGGCAAATAACAATCCGGGAGACAGAGTTCCCGAACGAGTGTGACTAATGAAGTCGTCATCATCCATACGTGTATGAATCATGAATTTACGTGTGTTACCAAAAAGTGGCGGAATACGAGTTCGTATGATGAAGGTTGGGTACCATTAAAAAGTTTGCCTAAGAATGATTCAAGTATAATGCACAAGTAGTCAAGTAAGTGCTATCTATAGCAAATGTATGTAAGAATGCAAATGCTAACTATCCGGTTGTAGTCTAGACTCACTAATGCGTCCTAACGACTCTGTTAGACACACTAATGCACGTCCTAGTTCCCTACAACCAACGCTCTGATACCATCTGTAGCGACCCGACCAAATCGTCATTGACGGCGCCGCTACTTAGGTCCCGTTGCGTGGTCATAGTCCCTATATGAGACGCGTTTGACCAAAATTATGTCGCATTCATTTGAAACGTGCATGACTTGCAAAGTTTAGTTCACCAAACGGATCGACAACAAGTTTAAGTTTACAAAAGTAGTAAAGTACAAATGAAATATCTTGCGACATAATTAGTTTAAAATCACAGTTGCTATAAATAGCGTAAGTATGTAAACAATATGTTTGAATCCAAAGGTGCTATCACTAGCATATGCATGTATGTATGCTTGACTCCAAGCAAGAAATCAGAGTGTATGCATGTATGCTTGACCCCAAGCAAGTATGAATGTACGCGGAAGCATGTATCAAATAGCCATGTATGAACCTGAGAAACATATAGAAAACTGTCAACGAAAAACGTTGGTGAAATCATAGGTGTATTAGTAAATGTTATATTTTGAACCACAAGATTTAGTATTTCCATAAATTGATCATCCAAAAGTTGCATTCCAAAAGTTGGTTCGCGAGCACCCAATTATCAAAGCTTAACATTCCTTCCATTGTATACCCCATCACTTAGTGCTAGAACAAACACTGATTCTCGAAAATATATTTCATCCGTAGACGGTAGCGAACCGTCAAGGATGAGGGTTGTTAACCCATATGGCCATATAACATAAGTTCTCGCTTACACCCGGCAAGTGTAACTAATGATAATCGAATTGAGGATTTTTGTTCTAAACTCGCTGTAGAATGTTTGTTTTCCTTGTACTTGTGTTCAAAGTATAAAAGTAAGTAGTACAAAATGTAACAAAGCATATGTTTCTCAGCCCACAATTTAAAAGTATAAAAAGTTGTTGAAAAGGTGGGACTATGATCTCACCTCGAGTGCACGAGTATAAAGGTACTTCACAAAGTAAACGTGTGCATGAAAGTTGCTTAGTCTTGACCTAAACAAGTAAATTGTATCAATTAACCGGTTACGACACATGGTTGGGTGAAATGTGTTCAATTAGTCCTATGGCTCGTTACGACTCGAATAGTATAGCATGTGAATCACGTTGTCAAGTTTCATGCAAGAATCAAGTATAAAAGCATGTTAGAATGATTGTAATAAAGTTTGAGTTGACATTTCAAAACCTTACCATTAGAAAGGAAATCTTATTACGTTTCCAACGATATTTGATTCATCGAAAACGGAGTTACGGTCAAAAAGTTATGGCCAAAACAAGTTTGCTGAAGTTCGGATGAAACAGGCAATTGTCACGGCGCGACAAATTGCTCCGCGGCGCGACAAATGCCTATGTTGAAGGTCAGAAAGCTTGAAAAACATGTTCTAAAATCACCCTTTGGGCCACGGCGCGACAAATTGCTCCGCGGCGCGACAATGGCCGTGGCCTGGTCCCTGGCCTGTTTCACTTGTTCAAGGCTTGGTAAAATTTCAAACAAACGCAAAACTCAAACCGTAAACAATTAGGAAGCGTATCTTATACCGTTGGAAAGCTCTTTTGACAAGGAACACAACTAAACATGTTTCATCAAACAAAAACAACATTTTCCATAACCGATTTCTCGTCAAGTGATCGTTTAAAAGTCCATTTTCAAAGTTTCAAGTTCACAAAATGCATTGTAAGTTTCGGGAATCCAATTCACACATATGATATGCCGTTTTGAAGGTAATGAAACATGCATTACAACTAAATACTAACAATTAACATTTCATGGTATTCAAGCATCAAAAAAAGTTCATCTCAAGAACGATCAAACCCTAATCAAGAATCACAAAATCATTAATCATGTTTTTGAAGTTTTACAAATCAACCTACACATCAAAATGAAGCTAGTGATACTAGTAACACAATTAAAACATGAACTTTAATAATCTAACAACATTAACTCATCCAAAATCAAGGATTAAGCAAACCCATTTCAAAAACTCAAACTAGTTACTCCAAACCACAAATCGAGCAAACAAAACATATATTCATGTTACACACGAGCCATAGACACTAACTAACACAATTTCAAGTATATAAAACGAATTTAGAGAAATTTAGTGTTTTAGAAATGTTACCCAAAATGGATGAAATTGGTACCAAATCGAAGAGGATGATGAGAGGATCACGAATATGTAATTTGTTTTGAAGTTTGCTTCCCGATCCGAATTTAGATGATGAATTATGTTTGTGTTATTGAGAGAAAAAAAAAAGAAAGAAAGAGAGAGAGGGAGATGATGGAAATGGTGGAAAAATGGGTTGACTAGTTGACCTAGTCAACTAGTTTGCCCATTTGGCAACTCCGGTCCCTCGAGTTTCAAAGCGGGTGCGGGATTTAACCGATCGAATATTTTTAAAACGCTCGAGTAAACGGGTGATGTCAAAATTAAATAGCGGGAATATAATGAACGTTACTCACGGAAACTATTAATTTAAATACGAAAGATATTATTTTTAAAAAAAAAAGACGGTGTTAAAAATAAATTTAACGGAAAAACGCGAGATGTTACAGTAACCAGAGGCATTTTCGTCCTTTTAATTTTTTTTATAACTTTTTCCTTCCTTTTTCCAAATAAAGCCCTCCAACTTTGTTTTAAAAAAAAAAAAAAAAAAAACCGACCCCCAAACAGGGGGTAAAATGTCAAATAACTATTTTTATTAAAAATCTTAACTAAACTCCTCCCAAATATTCAACGGGTCATATCTTCTCGCTCGCAACGAGTTAAATTTTTCCGACAACATCGTTAAACTCGAAATAATTTTAGGAACACAATGTCACTAACTATAGGCAAAACGGACGTTTTTTAAAAAACGATAAATATTTGAGATATTTTTCATACACATTGATTTTGCGTTAAATTTTTAAAAGTCGACAATTCCATGGCGAAACGCGGAGATGTAAAATAACATTTAAATCTTTGACGGGTTATACCTTTTAGTTCGACTCGAGTTGCGCTTCAACGACATGATCGTTAGCCACGAAATAATTTTATAAACTAGACACAATAAAATACATTGAAAAGCGAACCCCCGACGCAAAGCGAGGGTTCAATAAATAGTTAGTTTATATCAAATAATAAATAATAATTTTGCATGAATAAAAAGAGCAGTGTCACATTCTATAAAAACACAGCAAGCAGCATTCGGATCACGATCCGCATCGTTTATTTTCTAGCCATCAGATTACACATCAATCCAACGGCTCACTTTATCTCAAAATGAAAATTCCTCACCTCCAAAATTTTCAATATTTCCCGCTCACCTAAAAACTCTCTCTTTAAAAACCCTAACATCAGCCATCAGAATCCATCATTCATCACAATCAAAATCTTCTCAACTTTTATCACAATCGTTCAGTTTTTAGTTCTCAATTTCAAATCTAAATGGCGCGTACTAAGCAAACAGCAAGGAAATCAACCGGAGGAAAGGCTCCGAGGAAGCAATTGGCAACCAAAGCCGCAAGGAAATCAGCTCCGGCGACCGGAGGAGTGAAGAAGCCACACAGATTCAGGCCAGGAACCGTTGCTCTGAGAGAAATCAGAAAGTACCAGAAGAGTACTGAGTTGTTGATCAGGAAGCTTCCATTTCAAAGGCTTGTGAGAGAAATCGCTCAGGATTTCAAAACTGATCTCCGTTTCCAGAGCTCTGCTGTTGCCGCTCTTCAGGAAGCTTCCGAAGCTTATTTAGTTGGACTGTTTGAAGATACGAATCTGTGTGCGATTCACGCAAAAAGAGTTACGATCATGCCTAAGGATATGCAACTTGCTCGCAGGATCCGTGGTGAAAGAGCTTAGATCTAGGTTTAGGGTTTATGTTAGTGCAGTATGCTTTGTGTAAACTAATAATTATCCTCAGTTGTTTTTAATGATATGCTCGATGCTTTAGGTTACTTATTTCTTATTTTAAAATTGATTATTATGCTACTTCATAATTTTACAATTTTCATGAATTATGCTACTCCATATTTTGCAATTACTTTCTAATTTTCATCAAACACGTTCACTAAAACTAATAGTAAATCATAAGCAGGTTCTTTGTTATATTGGTAGCTGTATTTGTAATTGTTTCAAGAGCATCGTGTTTGCTAAAATGATTGACCTGATCCATACAAATAGTTATCTGTCAAAACAATATTGAAGTAGTCATGTGAGCCTTTCCTCAACAAGTAGGTCTTTCAAGAAGCAATTTTCAGGCATTTTCTTAAAAACCTTTTGTTACGTGAGCCTGTTTTTTGGCCTGCTCACAGCCATTTCCGAATCATCTGCATGTAAGCTTCCTTTGGCAGGCCCATTCCCCTGCCTTGCAGCCATTTTTGGACCTCTGTTTGAACAATATTGCATCATCTCTACTCCGTTCGTTAGGTTTCTGCTTTCTAGGTACGAGCCTCATTAGGTTCCTCTTTTGTACTTCTTGTTGATTTCGTTTTCTTTTCGAAAACGTTGTGCGTTGTTATAAAAAGTTCTCGTTATTTTGCCAAAAAAAAAAAAAAAAAAAAAAACTATCGGGTTTCAAAGTGATAAAATACAATTGTTAATAGTTGATTCTGTTACAACTTAGTCATAATTCGTAGAAGCTGCAATTTTCAGGCATTCTCTTCGTCTGTATATTGAGCACAAAGGTGTTAACAAGAAATGTTTACATTTTGATTATGATATCAGTTTTGTGACTTGGGTGTTCACGTATGTTGAGCACAAAGGCGTTAACAAGAAATGTTAACAATAAATGTTCATTGTATGGATTAATGTTTCTGTTTATTCTTATTAGTGTTTATTAATTAATGTTTCGACTTTTGCCAGTTCATGAAAGTTGAATTTTGTTTCAAGTAGTCCCAAAGAAAGTGTTTGTTTTTAATTTTTTATCTCAATTTTCTTTTAATTGGAGTAAATATTAAGAAGTACTTACCATCTCCTTTAAAAAGCTTTCCATATCAGTTTTTAAACAGTAGTACCAAATTTGAGTACTTAGCCTTTATGAAGAATGTTGGCACCATATTTGATTTCATATGATCTAGTAGGTCAGTAATGTTTATGTATTTATTGTAGTCATTAATCTTCTTTGAGTAAGAAATTTAGTAATTGGAGTGAGGTGGTTGATAAATTTGAATCGATATTTTCGGATTGGAAAGATAGATCAGTGTCTTATGGTGGTCGCTTAACCTTGATGAAATCAGTTCTAAGTAGTTTACATTATATTATTTCGAGCCTCTTCGAGTGTGATAAAAAACTTGAGAGTCTAAGAAAAAAAAAATTCTTTTTGGTGGGTCGAGTGAGCAGTGGCGAAGCTTGATGTTCGACATTGGGGGACGAGATAATCCAAACAAAATATGTAGTCTTTTATATAAATAATAAAATAAAGCATCAGTGAAATTTAGAATCATTATCTCATTTTTATTTATATAATTAAACCTAATTACTATTTATTTATACTAGATTAGTCCCTACGAATTTATATATATATATATATATATATATATATATATATATATATATATATATATATATATATATATATATATATATATATGGCCATGAGCAATGGGGAAGTAACCAATCGGGGAGAGCGGGGGGAAGCAAAATTTTTATTTTTTTCGTTTTTTTTTTTTGAATTTTTTTTTTCAGGCATCAAGATCACACGAAAATATGAACATTTAGAAAAGACACTTCGTGATGAATGTTATTATTTAGACGGGAAAACGATCGACAAAAATAACATTCAAGATAATATTGATCGTGAAGAATGTTAACGTTTTCTTTTTCATGTTTTGTGAAGTAAAATTTAGCCCGATTTAAAGTTTAGGGTTTAGGGTTTGGTGTTTTGGGTTTAGGTACTAAACCCTAAACCCTAAACTCTAAACCGTTCGTGTTAAAAACTCAATCTAAATCCTAAATCTAAACCCTAAACCTTAAATTTCTAAACCCTAATATCTAAACCCTATAAACCCTAATATCTAAACCCTAATATCTAAAACTCTATATAGTAATCTGTAAGTCCGTATAATACTAGTACCAGTAATAATTATTAATTAAAATGAATAATAATAATAATAATAATAATAATAATAATAATAATAATAATAATAATAATAATAATAATAATATTTTATACTATAAAATAAGTAGAATAAATGACATAACCTTGATAAATTATATCAAGTTGTCTACACCGAAATCGAAATACCAAAAGCTAATAAAATGAGTCGGCTGTACTAGATGAGGGCCAGGGATCTTTTTTAAATTTAATAGTTAGTTGTGGGGCTAAAATACAATTTTCGTGCATATAATTCCTGAATAAAGAATAATTGCTGCTAAGGACAAAAGTTTTTGGGAGTGCAGGAGCCCACCCTTGCCCTTTAAAACCTTCGCCACTACGGGTGGGGTCACAAAACTTTGTGGGTTAAATGGGAAGACACTTTACTTCCTTATGGGGAGGGTCGTCAAAATATTGGGACATGAAAGTGTAAAAACCTAGCATTTTTGGGCAAATGGTGGTGAAGGTTCAAAAACGAAAACAACTCGTCTTGGGCCAAAACAATCAGAAGCATTCATGGTACAGGAGGAGGTATTTCGGGTTGGATTCTAGTAATCATGCAAAAAAGGCCATACTTGGGCCAATATCATTCATGCAAGTGTCGAAAGAAACTCAAGGGGTTTCTATTGATTTCTTGAGCGAACAGTGGCCGACTTCGGGGAGTCTCAAAGATAAATTCAAGTGGTTGTACCAATTGAAAGTGGATAATATGTTGATGTTTACCTATGGCCCTAGGGGTATTCATGATTCGGGTAGAACAAAACAAAAACCGATAACCAAGGAGGAACCGAACCGAAACCGAAATACCCGAGAATATTTGGTCCGGTCTTTGGTCCATATATTTTGATTATTTCGGGTTTCGGTCCGGTCTGGGTCATACCCGAAAAAATCAAGGTTTTGAACCGAACCGATATATATATATATGTGTATAATCTTCTTCTGTGGATATATAATAACTATATATATTGTAATATTTGTACTAAGTATAGATTCTTTTGTATGTATAGTCGATGGTCTTATATATATATATATATATATATATATATATATATATATATATATATATATATATATATATATATATATATATACATGTTTTCTTCATATTATATTTTCTCCATAAATTAACATACTCCATATAATTAATTTCCTTTGCTTCAGTACTCAATTAAAAACTCTAAGGTTACTATATATCTTTTCTTTTTTGAATACAAGTGCGAATTAAAGTTTACGATTTCTTAATACTATATTACATTTAGTATGCATGTATCTTGTATTCTTGCATGTGTTTCTTGTTTTCTTCCTCATTTGATACATATTATGTTCATAGTAGGTTTTGAATAATCAAAACTTGTACGTGATAACAATTGTAAAGAAATATCATATTAGTTATTTATGATTGGGTACCTATTGTAAGTTAGAATTATCCTATTAGTTATTATCGTGATATAGTCATTTGAAGTTCTGATTTCTATTTTAATTTTGAATTTGGATTAGTTTTATCTATATGCATGTCATATATTGATAATTATAAGAAGTGCATTATAAATTTGAGAATAAAATAATGTATATATAAAAGATATAAAACGGGTCGGATTTTTACCCGAACCGTTTGGGCCAACACTAAAACCGGATCGGACCGAACCATATATTTATGGTCCGGTCCTCGGTTCCTATTTTCATAAAAATTTGGGTTTCGATCCGGTCCAGATATTGCCTGGTCCGGTCCGGATATGGACCATGCACAACCCTATTTGGCCCTGCCATTTTGTTGAGGAATATACGGGCAAGATAACAAATGATGTGTATCATTGTGGCGAAGCAAAGATTGCACATGGTTGTTGATAAGTGCAGTCCCACCATCACTTTGAAATACTTTTACCTTGCAAGAAAACTGAGTTTGCACAAGCCTTGTAAACGCATCGAAAACGTCACAAAATTTATATTTGACTTTTAAAGGATAGAACAAGTAAATCTCGAAAGTCGTAAGTAAATATCACATGATAGCGTTAACCAAGTGTAGAAGAGTTGGGGTGTATCGCACTAAGGCTTGCCGTATTTGCCCCGAAAGATCATTTGCCATCGTAATTTCATCAGATTCAGATTGCGAGTCTTCGACGAACTCCCTTGACGGGGTGTGGACATACTCATCGTCCTCTTCATTGCTTCTATTAGGAGATACAATAGCCATTCTGATATAATACATCCAACCCATTAGTTCAAACACATGTGTCAACAATTTAGCATAACTTAAGTGACCGAAAGGATTTCCAACTCATTTCACCATGACCATAGTAGATGTTCATGCGTACTCTAATGATGTAATGGCGATGGCCGGTCGTCATTACACCATTGTATTACGCACTTAATCATTTATGACTCATGGTTAATGGGCATTAAATTCTTGTTCGAATCATTCACAATCTCAGTACTACACTATAGGTCTCGTCAATAAACTCTTTCCTATGGAGCATGGCATAATCCTTTAATCTTATCTATCATGCAAGTCCTAAACTGCTTATCTTTTATCAATGATGGTTTAAGCCTAGATAATCCCTATAGTGGATTATCCAAGTCCCTTAAACCATAGCTCTGATACCAACTTTTAACGCTCTGAAAACGATAATTTTTTTTATTTTTTATTTTTTATTTTTGGTTGACCACCCATCCCAGTGATATGCCGGTGCGCGGCCAGACAAAAGATTTCGGACTAGTTTAACATTCCTCCTGTTATCAAAATACGCCTAAGGGCGCGGCGCGGCCCTGTGCTGTCGCTGGTACTAAACTTTAACTTGCTTTAAAAATCACATTTTCATCATTTCTTCCTCACCCAACACCATTTTAACAACATAGTACATAAACAAACTTAGTTAAACAGTTTCTTACATCGTCAAACATTACGAAAACCATTTAGTCATGAATAACACGTTTACACATCTTAAACATAACATTTGGTCCCAAATCTCAAAAGTAACATAGTTTATGAGTACAAAAGTTTTAAAGTCGATAACCGGCCATGCCCTCGGTTCCTATTTTCATAAAAATTTGGGTTTCGGTCCGGTCCAGGTATTGCCTGGTCCGGTCCGGATATGGACAATGCACAACCCTATTTGGCCCTGCCATTTTGTTGAGGCATATACTGGCAAGATAACAAATGATGTGTATCATTATGGCGAAGCAAAGATTGCACACGGTTGTTGATAAGTGCAGTCCCACCATCACTTTGAAATACTTTTACCTTGCAAGAAAACTGAGTTTGCACAAGCCCTGTAAACGCATCGAAAACGTCACAAAATTTATATTTGACTTTTAAAGGATAGAACAAGTAAATCTCGAAAGTCGTAAATAAATATCACATGATAGCGTTTGTGAGGACCCATCCTAATCCATTCAAACAAAGTCCATATCGATTATAAATGATTCACAACAGTTGGTTACATCGCGAGGTACTTGACCTCTATATGATACATTTTACAAACATTGCATTCGATTTTTAAAAGACAAACTTTCTTTACAATGAAAGTTGACGACATGCATACATTTCATAATATATCCAACTATAATTTACTTAATATTAATCTTGATGAACTCAACGACTCGAATGCAACGTCTTTTGAAATATGCCATGAATGACTCCAAGTAATGTTTCTAAAAATGAGCAAATGCACAGCGGAAGATTTCTTTCGTACCTGAGAATAAACATGCTTTAAAGTGTCAACCAAAAGGTTGGTGAGTTCATTAGTTTAACATAAATAATCATTTCATAATTTTAATAGACCACAAGATTTCATATTTTCATTTCTCATAAACATACGTCCCATGCATAGAGACAAAATATCATTCATATGGATTGAACACCTGGTAACCGACATTCACAAGATGCATATAAGAATATCCCCATCATTCCGGGATCCTCCTTCGGACATGATATAAATTTCGAAGTACTAAAGCATTCGGTACTTTGGATGGGGCTTGTTGGGCCCGATAGATCTATCTTTAGAGTTCGCGTCAATTAGGGTGTCTGTTCCCTAATTCTTAGATTACCAGACTTAATAAAAAGGGGCATATTCGGTTTAATAATCCAACCATAGAATGTAGTTTTAAGTACTTGTGTCTATTTCGTAAAACAGTTATAAAAGCAGCGCATGTATTCTCAGTCCCAAAAATATATATTGCGAAAGCATTTAAAAAGGGATTAATGAAACTCACCCATTGTATTTTGTAGTAAAAATACATATGACGTCATTTAACAAGTGTAAGGTTGGCCTCGGATTCACGAACCTATATTATTCATATATATATTAAAACATATAATTAACATGTAATAATAATCAAACCAGTTTGTATTTACATTATCTATTTAGTTTAGTCATATATTTGTTATTTTAAAAGTTATATATATATTTATTTTGTATTTTAACATTTATACCTATAGTTATATTATTAATAAAGAATATACTACTAAAAATAAATAAAAAGTCATATATTAATAATAACAATAATAATAATAATAATAATAATAATAATAGTAATAATAATAATAATAATATTTGTGATAATAATAATGTTAATGACATTAATAATAATAATAATAATAATAATAATAATACTTTTTCTAATAATAATAATAATAATGATAATAAAATAATAAAAAATAAAAGAAGACTACCTTAAAAAATTTCCCAAAAAGAATGCCCCAGACAAGACTCGAACCCGCGACCCTTCACTTAAACTCCCACACTCTAACCAATGCTCTACTGTTATATTTCCGAATTAACTCCATATTAATTTTATTTAACCAAGATCATAACATAACCATAATCACCTATATTATCCCTATGTTATAATCATCATGATCCTTACAATCACAACATCATCTTTATCATACGTATCATCATCATAACATATACATCATCATTTCTCATAATCATCGCCTTTATCATCACTAACATCATCATCATTTTATAACATCAAGTCATTACCATCATAAATTAGGGAGAATGCTTGACTCAAACTTGTGGATCGACAGAAATGCTGAAACCAGAAATATTGAGCAGCAGCCCGGCCCAGCAAAAAAAATAATAATTGGATCACGGCCTAGTAACATAAATTATCTAAGCCCAACCGATACCCTTGCTTCACAGCCCAACAAACTGATCCAGTTCCTTTTGCTTGTTGGTGTAAACGAAAGAAAGAAAAAAATGAAAGGGTAGACACTTAAATAAGAGAAAAATGCAGGTCATCAATCCATCATCATAGGATTCGGTTTTCTTCAAGTGGGGTATTTCCTTTTGTAAATATCGACCATAAATCTTCCACCACATGTCTGTACCATTTAGATTTAATATATGACAAGTGGGTTGCTTAAACTACTCCATATTCTCTTCATAAAGTAACGATAATTGAGATTTAAAATAAACAAAAGAGTACACTTTATACTTTAGCTCATTGTCACCTAATATATATATCACCTTTATCGTGTACCATCTTCATCATAAGTCTTCTATCGTAACAGAAATTCACATATGTTGCAGCAGTAGGAACGAAGAAGTAATTAAACAAGAAGTGGTGTTGTGGAGTTCGTATAATAGCAGAAACAGAAATGAAGGTATGCATCAGCTTGTATACGATTTGGTGGTGGTTTGTGGTTGTGTTTGCAGCAGAAAAACTATAGCAGTTTCGTTGATATTTAGTTGTTGTTGTCGGATGGAAACACTGACCAGTAACTGTGATGAAACAGGAGTAAAAAGGTGGTGTTTTGGGTTTGGTTTAAACAGAGAATTAAACCGTAGCAATGGGTTCTAATGATGATGCATAGGTTGTAGAAGAGGCGTATGATGTATCTTGGTGTCAATGGTTCAACGAATATAAACAGAAACAAGGTGGCGTGGTAATGTTTCATATTGGTGATCATAGTCCGAAAATGGTGTTGTGGTTGTTCATGATGTTGAATTGGTGGCGAGTAACAAGAAGATTTCTATGGTTGTAATGTTGTTTATGGTTCGATTAGAATTTGAAAGAAAGAAGAAGGAAGACGTAGTTACAATGATGTTCATGGTTCCTGGTTGAAAAAGAGTGGTGGTGGAAGGGTGCTGCTTAGAGAAACAAAAGGAGATACATGGTGGTGTTGTGTTATGTTTTTGATTAGATGGAAATTGCAGGGTGTTGGTTTTGGTTCACAATGAAACAAGAAGCATAGCTAGATAGGTGGTGATTAATGATTTGTGCAGTTTCAAGAGTTGATAGATAGATAGATGTTTGTATTTTAAATTGAACCGACACTTTCTCACAAGTGAAATAGGACGTAGAGAAATTAAGAAAAGTTGATTATGATAGAATTGGATTTAGTAATACATATCTATATAAGATATAATCTGTATATAGTAATACTCCTATTATTATAGATAATAATAAATAATAACTTATAATTTAATTTATTACCTATTTTTAATTATGTGATATATTTCATTAATAGTTGATGTAAAATATTAATATTAATATTAACATTAATAATAATATTGAATGTAATAATCATAGTATTGTTAATAACAAACAATAATAATAATCATTATGATAATACTAATAATAATATAACAATTTACATGTAAAAGTTTTATGATCCATATAATACTAATAACAACAATAGTTATGTAATTAACAATAATAATCAAAAATTATAAATTTTACTACTATATATAATAATACATATATTATTAATGATAGTCTTAATTTTATTAATTAACTGAATCAAATTTTATATGTGTATATATTAATATTAATAATACTTATAAGATATATATATATTTACATATATATTTATTTACATATTTATTTACACACAAATGTTCGTGAATCGTCGAGAATGGTGAAAGGGCAAATGCATTCATGTAACTGTTCCAAAGTTTTCGAGACTCAACATTTCAGGCTTTACTTACCGTGTCGAAATCATATAAGATTAAGTTTAAATTTGGTCAGAAATTCTCGGGTCATCACAGTACCTACCCGTTAAAGAAATTTCGTCTCGAAATTTGAGTGAGGAGGTCATGGCTAACAATAAAAATATTTTCATGACGAATATGAGTTGATAAATTGAGTTTTATCACTATTGAGTAATACAGATAAAAATAATTCGATTATTCGAAGAGTACGAATGAAGTTATCACCAAAGAGTGAAATAGGAAAGTAAAGATTCATCTTAACTCTTGACAGAGTCAGGGTTGAATTTAGAAAATATGGTTCGTCTTAACTTTTAACGTCGTCTTGATTGAATTCTGGAATTCAAAAGATTTAAACGAAAATCTTGGAAATCTATAAGATCTGATTCTTCGGGATTTATGGAAATTAATATCTCTTTAATTAAATACGGTGATCTGCCCCGATTACTACGTCTGATATTTCCTTTATAAATTTACCTTTTTCGTTCCATTTGTTTTCACCACTTCTATACTCAATTCCCAAATTCAAAAGATCGTGAAAATGCTTAATCCAGTTCTGATCCTTGTCCTTATCCTGATTATCGCAACCATCATTCTTCTTTTCCAACTTCCACCGGAGGAATCCGTTTATTTCTACTATGCTTTAGGGATTATTGTATTTATAATCCTCCCAACTTCTAGTAAAGCGAGTAACGATCCAGAATTCGTAAATATGGAATTTCGAATAAACATCGTGTTCTAAATAAGAACTAATGTATTATCACGATTTGATTTATCAAATTACCAGAATCACTGAAAATAGAACTATCAAGAAAATACTTTCTTGATATGTTCAGAAGTTAAGCATAATGAAAGAGTTATGTAACATGGCACGTGATGACGTTAGGATCTGTGAATCATCACGTCCCATTAGAAACTCAGCATGACTTACTGTAATATAATCACGTTGATCAAGTGTCATTATATTATACTAACTCATGCATCAGTTCCCAACATTACTTCAATAACATTCATATTTTAAGCTCAAAAGTTTACAGAATATAGAAACTAACAGTTTCTATATGATGTAATACTGATAGTATGAAGAGATTAATGATTTCAGATAAGATTAGTTATGAAAATATATTCAGAAATATCGAGGATATTTATAATGAAAGATACGATAATATCTTTGAATATCTAAGATAAGAGGATGATGGAGACTATTGTCTGCAAGGGTTTAGAGTAACGAGCAAGATATTTGCTAAAGATTTTAGCAGGCATTGAATCATTTGAATTCTTTGAAGTCAAACTTATTCTTTATGATTTGTCCACGGCTTCCTTCATAGTTTCGCATAATCCGCTTTTCGATACTAAATTTTCTATTGAATGTTTCCAATATAATGGTACACATGAAGCACGAAGAAGTATATAATTTCGAACTAGAATATTTATAAAAATATCCTCAGAAATATCGAAGATATTGATGATGATATTTTGGAATTTCTAAGTTCGATGGTTGATGGAGAAAGATTTTACGCAAGATTTTAACATGACTTCGGAGCAAGATATTCTCTAAAGATTTCAACGGATTCAGAATTACCTGAATTCTTTGAATATAGGGTTTGGTCCTTGTATTTGTCCTTGGTCTCATTTGTGGTTAGCTCAATCCGTTTTTCAGTTCCAACTTTTCTGAGCTTTTCCAACATACTATTCTTTATCATCAAACTTCCGATGATTAAGGTCGTTTACGGTTGTCTATGGTTTCTGCTGCTTCATTCAACTTTTTCAACATTCATAATATTGATTTGTGACTGAGTGTTTTTCAGAATTTCAGAATGAGAGATCATAATTCTAAGAGATAAATGTCATACATATAACTGTTGATGTAGATATGATGTGAGTTTTCAAAGTACTGATTGCTGATTCCCTGTAATTGGTATGGCAGTTCTCGTTACAAGATGTGGATGAGTGTATGATAGGGTTTCAATGAATAAATATAATGATTTGTCATAGAGATCTAAGCCAAGAAGCAACGAGGTTGTTGGTACGTTTACTGGTAATATGGTGGAATATAAAAGAATTCTCCGGTATAAAAAGGGTAATCGTATATATATCAGGATTATAGTAAGGTTACTTCGAATGAAAAGTCGAAGTTGACTTGCTGGAGCTGTGACAAAATTGGCTACTTTGAAAAGGGATCGCAAAATTATTATTATTATTATTTTTTATTTTTTTATTTTTTATTTTGCTAATAAATGCCAAAGGATCTAACGCGGCTACGTGTTAAACTTTTACTCAGTTGCCGAGAGTTTCTCAGGTGCATAACTATGTGCATAAATCTTTCCTTCCGTAGATAAAGTGCGGTTGATTCATCCTATCGATTGAGGTGTTTTCAAGAATCATGAAAGGTTTGAACGCAGAGTGTAATCGTTAAGATATAAATGGGGTTTAAGATGAAATCAAGTGGCAAACTTGAAGAATTGTTTAGTTTCATATGTTATAATCAATATTTTTATTTCATTTTTAATTGTCCAATGTTGATAGTTCTTAGTTGATAGTCTACAGTTAGCAGTTCAATAATTTAATACATAATATTTGAATTAATTAATACATATCGTGACCCGTGTACAGGTCTCAGACTCGATCACCACTCAAATTACATATATTATTTGAGAATCAACCTCAACCCTGTATAGAGAACTCGATCATTACTGCATATAGAGTGTCTATGGTGATTCCAAATAATATATATAGATGCGTCGATATGATATGTCAAAACCTTGTATACGTGTCCTGATATTTAAAGTGCGTAAAATAAATAACAGAATTTAAATGACTATAAATTAAATGCGTAAAGTAAATAACAGAAATTAAATGACGATAAAAAAAATTGCGATAATTAAATTGCGATAAATAAACTGCGATAAATAAAATGTAATCAGTTAGCTAGGAACAGTTAGCATGGATTCTTAACAAAATTCCTCGTAGTTAATTTGTTTGTTTCTAACAAATTTTATTTTGTCAAATGTTTTCTTCATTATGCCACTTGTTGAATTCTGATAAATCAAAATTCAAATATGAAATTGGATGAATATGGTTATTCTGTGGTGAACGGATTTGTATATCGATGGATGTAAGTAGGATAGTAAACGACTGTTGAATCAGCTTCGAAGAATGTACAATGTATCTTATTAATGTGAAATCTAAATATTCCTCGGGTATTACCTACCCGTTAAAATATTTTCACAATTAACACTTTGTACGAAAGAATTTTTAATTACAATCTTTATGAAAACATATATACATATATATTTTCTTCAGATGTAATCATGAATTCATTGAGTTAATATGATATTAAACTCATTTGGTTTACCGTTAGAACTAGAATACATAATCTCTAAAACATTTATAGATTACTTAATCGTCATGAAGAACGAAGATAATCGATGTATAACGATATGTAGAACGATGATTATACTCGAGGTACAGAATGAGATGTTGAGGCATGGATTGTTGATGGTACTGGTGCTGTTACTGATGGTACTGTTGGTGCCGATGATGTTGCTGAAGCTGGTACATTTTGCACTACATTTTCCAGATTTATTACTCGAGCGCGAAGCTCGTTGACTTCTTCTATGGTTCCGGGATGATTGTTGGTCAGAATGAGTGGATGAATAAGGTTTAGAATTGTGGATAGAATATAATCATTTCGAGATACTCTGGAAATGAGGCTGAAAATGGTGTTTCGAATAGGTTCGCCGGTAAGTGTTTCAGGTTCTTCGCCAAGAGGTGAATTCGGTTGACGGAAAGTATCACCTTCTTCTTGTCTCCAATGATTAAGTAGACTACGAACCCATCAAATGAATTGGTTGATTCATTCTGGTGACTCTGCTTTCGGAGCTTAGTTGAAACTCCATATCGGAATAGCTGTCGGAATCCAAGGAATTCGAATTAGTTGAGGGATTCATCTCGTACGATCAGATGAAGGATTTTCGATAAGAAATAGATTATAGGATGTAGATTAGTACCCTGCAATACATAATTTACATATGCATATATAATACTAAAATCCCATAAGTTACGGAGGAATCTATAGAAAATGTCAGGCAAAGTTTACAATAACAGATACGCTAAGATATGAATTAGCAGATATGTTAAGATATGAATTTTTGTCTATACACTAATCATGCAATCAATGCAATAAGATGTGTCTAGACTAAGGATGATAAGCAAGTGATTCTCTAAGAATGATAAGCAGGTAATTTTCGACACGAAATGATAAGCAAAACTTTTGACATGCAGACACGGTCGAAGTCCAGACTCACTAATGCATCATAACGACTATCAGTTAGACACAATAATGTAAGACCCGGTTCGCTAAGACCACCGCTCTGATACCAACTGTGAGGACCCGTCCTAATCCATTCGGACAAAGTCCATATCGATTATAAACGATTCACAACAGTTGGTTACATCGCGAGGTACTTGAACTCTATATGATACATTTTACAAACATTGCATTCGATTTTTAAAAGACAAACTTTCTTTACAATGAAAGTTGACGACATGCATACATTTCATAATATATCCAACTATAATTTACTTAATATTAATCTTGATGAACTCAACGACTCGAATGCAACGTCTTTTGAAATATGCCATGAATGACTCCAAGTAATGTTTCTAAAAATGAGCAAGTGCACAGCAAAAGATTTCTTTCGTACATGAGAATAAACATGCTTTAAAGTGTCAACCAAAAGGTTGGTGAGTTCATTAGTTTAACATAAATAATCATTTCATAATTTTAATAGACCACAAGATTTCATATTTTCATTTCTCATAAACATACGTCCCATGCATAGAGACAAAATATCATTCATATGGATTGAACACCTGGTAACCGACATTCACAAGATGCATATAAGAATATCCCCATCATTCCGGGATCCTCCTTCGGACATGATATAAATTTCGAAGTACTAAAGAATCCGGTACTTTGGATGGGGCTTGTTGGGCCCGATAGATCTATCTTTAGAGTTCGCATCAATTAGGGTGTCTGTTCCCTAATTCTTAGATTACCAAACTTAATAAAAAGGGGTATATTCGGTTTAATAATCCAGCCATAGAATGTAGTTTTAAGTACTTGTGTCTATTTTGTAAAACAGTTATAAAAGCAGCGCATGTATTCTCAGTCCCAAAAATATATATTGCGAAAACATTTAAAAAGGGATTAATGAAACTCACCCATTGTATTTTGTAGTAAAAATACATATGACGTCATTTAACAAGTGTAAGGTTGGCCTCGGATTCACGAACCTATATTATTTATATATATATTAAAACATATAATTAACATGTAATAATAATCAAACCAGTTTGTATATACATTATCTATTTAGTTTAGTCATATATTTGTTATTTTAAAAGTTATATATATATATTTATTTTGTATTTTAACATTTATACCTATAGTTATATTATTAATAAAGAATATACTACTAAAAATAAATAAAAAGTCATATATTAATAATAATAATAATAATAATAATAATATTTGTGATAATAATAATGTTAATGACATTAATAATAATAATAATAATAATAATACTTTTTCTAATAATAATAATAATAATAATGATAATAAAATAATAAAAAATAAAAGAAGACTACCTTAAAAAATTTCCCAAAAAGAATGCCCCAGACAAGACTCGAACCCGCGACCCTTCACTTAAACTCCCACACTCTAACCAATGCTCTACTGTTATATTTCCGAATTAACTCCATATTAATTTTATTTAACCAAGATCATAACATAACCATAATCACCTCTATTATCCCTATGTTATA
Organism: Rutidosis leptorrhynchoides; assembly: GCF_046630445.1. NCBI lineage: Eukaryota > Viridiplantae > Streptophyta > Magnoliopsida > Asterales > Asteraceae > Rutidosis > Rutidosis leptorrhynchoides. The sequence continues at coordinate 60,595,652 of NC_092340.1, read as the reverse complement.
ATCATCATGATCCTTATAATCACAACATCATCTTTATCATACGTATCATCATCATAACATATACATCATCATTTCTCATAATCATCGCCTTTATCATCACTAACATCATCATCATTTTATAACATTAAGTCATTACCATCATAAATTAGGGAGAATGCTTGATTCAAACTTGTGGATCGACAGAAATGCTGAAACCAGAAATATTGAGCAGCAGCCCGGCCCAGCAAAAAAAATAATAATTGGAGCATGGCCTAGTAACATAAATTATCTAAGCCCAACCGATACCCTTGCTTCACAGCCCAACAAACTGATCCAGTTCCTTTTGCTTGTTGGTGTAAACGAAAGAAAGAAAAAAATGAAAGGGTAGACACTTAAATAAGAGAAAAATGCAGGTCATCAATCCATCATCATAGGATTCGGTTTTCTTCAAGTGGGGTATTTCCTTTTGTAAATATCGACCATAAATCTTCCACCACATGTCTGTACCATTTGGATTTAATATATGACAAGTGGGTTGCTTAAACTACTCAATATTCTCTTCATAAAGTAACGATAATTGAGATTTAAAATAAACAAAAGAGTACACTTTATACTTTAGCTCATTGTCACCTAATATATATATCACCTTTATCGTGTACCATCTTCATTATAAGTCTTCTATCGTAACAGAAATTCACATATGTTGCAGCAGTAGGAACGAAGAAGTAATTAAACAAGAAGTGGTGTTGTGGAGTTCGTATAATAGCAGAAACAGAAATGAAGGTATGCATCAGCTTGTAGACGATTTGGTGGTGGTTTGTGGTTGTGTTTGCAGCAGAAAAACTATAGCAGTTTCGTTGATATTTAGTTGTTGTTGTCGGATGGAAACACTGACCAGTAACCGTGATGAAACAGGAGTAAAAAGGTGGTGTTTTGGGTTTGGTTTAAACAGAGAATTAAACCGTAGCAATGGGTTCTAATGATGATGCATAGGTTGTAGAAGAGGCGTATGGTGTATCTTGGTGTCAATGGTTCAACGAATATAAACAGAAACAAGGTGGCGTGGTAATGTTTCATATTGGTGATCATAGTCCGAAAATGGTGTTGTGGTTGTTCATGATGTTGAATTGGTGGTGAGTAACAAGAAGATTTCTATGGTTGTAATGTTGTTTATGGTTCGATTAGAATTTGAAAGAAAGAAGAAGGAAGACGTAGTTACAATGATGTTCATGGTTCCCGGTTGAAAAAGAGTGGTGGTGGAAGGGTGCTGCTTAGAGAAACAAAAGGAGATACATGGTGGTGTTGTGTTATGTTTTTGATTCGATGGAAATTGCAGGGTGTTGGTTTTGGTTCACAATGAAACAAGAAGCATAGCTAGATAGGTGGTGATTAATGATTTGTGCAGTTTCAAGAGTTGATAGATAGATAGATGTTTGTATTTTAAATTGAACCGACACTTTCTCACAAGTGAAATAGGACGTAGAGAAATTAAGAAAAGTTGATTATGATAGAATTGGATTTAGTAATACATATCTATATAAGATATAATCTGTATATAGTAATACTCCTATTATTATAGATAATAATAAATAATAACTTATAATTTAATTTATTACCTATTTTTAATTATGTGATATATTTCATTAATAGTTGATGTAAAATATTAATATTAATATTAACATTAATAATAATATTGAATGTAATAATCATAGTATTGTTAATAACAGACAATAATAATAATCATTATGATAATACTAATAATAATATAACAATTTACATTAAAAGTTTTATGATCCATATAATACTAATAACAACAATAGTTATGTAATTAACAATAATAATCTAAAATTATAAATTTTACTACTATATATAATAATACATATATTATTAATGATAGTCTTAATTTTATTAATTAACTGAATCAAATTTTATATGTGTATATATTAATATTAATAATACTTATAAGATATATATATATATTTACATATATATTTATTTACATATTTATTTACACACAAATGTTCGTGAATCGTCGAGAATGGTGAAAGGGCAAATGTATTCATGTAACTGTTCCAAAGTTTTCGAGACTCAACATTTCAGACTTTGCTTATCGCGTCGAAATCATATAAGATTAAGTTTAAATTTGGTCAGAAATTCCCGGGTCATCACAGCGTTAACCAAGTATAAAAGAGTTGGGGTGTATCGCACTAAGGCTTGCCCTATTTGCCCCGAAAGATCATTTGCCATCGTAATTTCATCAGATTCAGATTGCGAGTCTTGGACGGACTTCCTTAACGGGGTGTGGACATACTCATCGTCCTCTTCATTGCTTCTATTAGGAGATACAATAGCCATTCTGATATAATACATCCAACCCATTAGTTCAAACACATGTGTCAACAATTTAGCATAACTTAAGTGACCGAAAGGATTTCCAACTCATTTCACCATGACCATAGTAGATGTTCATGCGTACTCTAATGATTTAATGGTGATGGCCGGTCGTCATTACACCATTGTATTATGCACTTAATCATTTATGACTCATGGTTAATGGGCATTAAATTCTTGTTTGAATCATTCACAATCTCAGTACTACACTATAGGTCTCGTCAATAAACTCTTTCCTATGGAGCATGGCATAATCCTTTAATCTTATCTATCATGCAAGTCCTAAACCGCTTATCTTCTATCAATGATGGTTTAAGCCTAGATAATCCCTATAGTGGATTATCCAAGTCCCTTAAACCATAGCTCTGATACCAACTTTTAACGCTCTGAAAACGATAAATTTTTTTATTTTTTATTTTTTATTTTTGGTTGACCATCCATCCCAGTGATATGCGGCGGCGCGGAAAGTCTGGGCGCGGCGGGGCCAGACAAAAGATTTCGGACTAGTTTAACATTCCTCCTATTATCAAAATACGCCTAAGGGCGCGGCGCGGCCCTGTGCTGTCGCTGGTACTAAACTTTAACTTGCTTTAAAAATCACATTTTCATCATTTCTTCCTCACCCAACACCATTTTAACAACATAGTACATAAACAAACTTAGTTAAACAGTTTCTTACATCGTCAAACATTACGAAAACCATTTAGTCATGAATAACACGTTTACACATCTTAAACATAACATTTGGTCCCAAATCTCAAAAGTAACATAGTTTATGAGTACAAAAGTTTTAACGTCGATAAGCAATATCAATAGAGCTAGGTTCAAAATAGGGACTTGCACTACCACTTACTATATGACCAATGCTCCGCTATCCTCAAATAGGCTCCTTACCTTCGCGGTGTCCTTTCGTTCCTATAAAAACATAAACATAACATAGGGGTAAGCTTTCATGCTTAGTGAGTTATAGGCGAATAAAAGAACACCTATCATTGAGCATAAGCAATGCATCACTTGACCTTTCCAACCCGAAGGTTGCTTACTTACTATCGGATCCGACTCCATTTCTTACCTTCGCGGTGTGGGATGCGGATGTTGTTGTTGGTGGTGGTAATGATACTGTTGGTGTTGATTATGGTGGTACTGTTGATGCCGGTGATGCTGCTGGTGCTTGTAATCTTTGCACCATATTCTCCAAAGCCACAACCCGAGCGCGAAGCTCGTTGACTTGTTCTACTACACCGGGATGATTGGCGGTTCGGACGAGCAGATGAATAAGATCTAGAATTTTAGATAGTATATAATCATGACGAGATACTCTGGAGATGAAAGAGAAAATGGTATTACAAATAGGTTCGCCGGTAAGTGCTTCAGGTTCTTCGCCAAGAGGGCAATGTGGTGGATGGAAGGGATCGCCTTCTTTTTGTCTCCAATGATTAAGTAAGCTACGAACCCATCCCCAATTCATCCAGAATAGGTGATGGCTGATTGGTTGATCCATTTCGGTTACACTTTCTTCGGAGTTCAGGTGAATATCCATATCGGAATAGCTGTCGGAGTTTAAGGAATTTGAACTAGATACAGGATCCATCTTGTATAATTAGAGAGATGATTTTTGATATGAAATAGATTATAGAATTCAGATTGGTACTCTTCAATACATAATTTACATATGTATATATAATACCAAAATCCCGTAAATTACGGAGAAATTTTTGGAAGATGTCAGGTAAAGTTTACAGTAACAGATATGCTAAGATATGAATTTTGTCGGTACACTATCTATGCAGTAAATGCAGTAAGATGTGTCTAGACTTAGGAATGATAAGCAGGTAATTTTCGACAAGAAATGATAAGTAAAACTCAGTAAAAACATAAACGGTCATAGTCCAGACTCACTAATGCATCCTAACAATTACCAGTTAAACACACTAATGCAAATTCTGGTTCCCTATGACCTCAAGCTCTGATACCAACTGTGATGATCCGTCCAAATCCATTTGGATGAATAGATCATTCATCGATTTCATAATGAGGTTTTGACCTCTATAGGATACGTTTTGTAAAGATTGCATTCTTTTGAAAAGGTAAATTGCATTCTTTTGAAAAGGCACATCATAAATGAATATATATAAATCTAAGGTTTTCGACATCTGATGATTTCTACGTATAGACAATCACTGTATATAATAGTTTACAATACTACATCCGTTGATAATGCAGTCAAAATAAGATACATGGTGATGATTTTGTGAATGCAAAGTTTTCTTGAATAAATCATGTATGACACCATGCACATAGCTTGTATAACGTATAAGCAAACAATGGAAGACTTCTAGAAAACTGAGAAAAACATACTAAAAAGTGTCAACACAAAGGTTGGTGAGTTCATAGTTTTAATGTTGCGCATAATCTGTATATAAAGGTGAATCACAAGTTTTCAGTTGTTTCATTCAGAAATGTTTATCAAAATATTATACAAAAATTGAGCACCCTGGTAACTAAACTTAAAGTATATATAATTTATACCCTTTGTATAATCATCTTAATAATACACGCAAACCAACGTGTACGCTTCTCAAATAGCATACGTCCGTTAAAAGGCTAGTGCTCTAGCTCGTGTAGTGACCCAAACTTTTCCATGTTTATATATATATTAAATGAAATTGTTATTTACATGATTAAGTGTTTCCAACATGTTAAGCAATCAAACTTGTTAAGACTTGATTAATTGAAATAGGTTTCATATAGACAATTGACCACCCAAGTTGACCGGTGATTCACGAACGTTAAAACTTGTAAAAACTATACGATGACATATATATGGTTATATATATAGTTAACATGATTTTATTATAAGTATGTATCTCATTAGGTATTTTAACAATGAGTTATATACATAAAAATGAGACTATTAATTTAAGAAACTCGAAAACGATATATATAACGATTATCGTTATAACAACGTCTTACTAGGTACATATGAATCATATTAAGATATTGATACACTTGGTTAATTATGTTAAATGATAATTAAATATATTATTAAGTGTATTAACAATGAAATACATATGTAAAAATAAGACTACTAACTTAATGATTTCGAAACGAGACATATATGTAACGATTATCGTTGTAACGACATTTAACTTTATATATATCATACTAAGATATATTATATATCATAATATCATGATAATATAACAATTTAACATCTCATTTTTTATAATAAACAATGGGTTAACAACATTCAACAAGATCGTTAACCTAAAGGTTTCAAAACAACATTTACATGTAACGACTAACGATGACTTAACGACTCAGTTAAAATGTATATACATGTAGTGTTTTAATATGTATTCATACACTTTTGAAAGACTTCAAGACACTTATCAAAATACTTCTACTTAACAAAAATGCTTACAAATACATCCTCGTTCAGTTTCATCAACAATTCTACTCGTACGCACCCGTATTCGTACTCGTACAATACACAGCTTTTAGATGTATGTACTATTGGTATATACACTCCAATGATCAGCTATTAGCAGCCCATGTGAGTCACCTAACACATGTGGGAACCATCATTTAGCAACTAGCATGAAATATCTCATAAAATTACAAAAATATGAGTAATCATTCATGACTTATTTACATGAAAATAAAATTACATATCCTTTATATCTAATCCATACACCAACGACCAAAAATACCTACAAACACTTTCATTCTTCAATTTTCTTCATCTAATTGATCTCTCTCAAGTTCTATATTCAAGTTCTAAGTGTTCTTCATAAATTCCAAAAGTTCTAGTTTCATAAAATCAAGAATACTTCCAAGATTGCAAGTTTACTTCCAAGTTTTCTAAATCCATTCCAAGTAATCATCCAAGATCAAGAAACCTTTGTTACTTACAGTAGGTTATCTTTCTAATACAAGGTAATAATCATATTCAAACTTTAATTCAATTTGTATAACTATAACAATCTTATTTCGAGTGGAAATCTTACTTGAAATTGTTTTCGTGTCATGATTCTGCTTCAAGAACTTTCAAGCCATCCAAGGATCCTTTAAAGCTAGATCTATTTTTCTCATTTCCAGTAGGTTTATCCAAGGAACTTGAGGTAGTAATGATGTTCATAACATCATTCGATTCATACATATAAATCTATCTTATTCGAAGGTTTAAACTTGTAATCACTAGAACATAGTTTAGTTAATTCTAAACTTGTTCACAAATAAAAGTTAATCCTTCTAACTTAAATTTTAAAATCAACTAAACACATGTTCTATATCTATATGATATGCTAACTTAATGATTTAAAACCTGGAAACACGAAAAACACCGTAAAATCGGATTTACGCCGTCGTAGTAACACCGCGGGCTGTTTTGGGTTAGTTAATTAAAAACTATGATAAACTTTGATTTAAAAATTGTTATTCTGGGAAAATGATTTTTATTATGAACATGAAACTATATCCAAAAATTATGGTTAAACTCAAAGTGGAAGTATGTTTTCTAAAATGGTCATCTAGACGTCGTTCTTTCGACTGAAATGACTACCTTTACAAAAACGACTTGTAACTTATTTTTCCGACTATAAACCTATACTTTTTCTGTTTAGATTCATAAAATAGAGTTCAATATGAAACCATAGCAATTTGATTCACTCAAAACGGATTTAAAATGAAGAAGTTATGGGTAAAACAAGATTGGATAATTTTTCTCATTTTAACTACGTGAAAATTGGTAACAAATCTATTCCAACCATAACTTAATCAACTTGTATTGTATATTATGTAATCTTGAGATACCATAGACACGTATACAATGTTTCGACCTATCATGTCGACACATCTATATATATTTCGGAACAACCATAGACACTCTATATGTGAATGTTGGAGTTAGCTATACAGGGTTGAGGTTGATTCTAAAATATATATAGTTTGAGTTGTGATCAATACTGAGATACGTATACACTGGGTCGTGGATTGATTCAAGATAATATTTATCGATTTATTTCTGTACATCTAACTGTGGACAACTAGTTGTAGGTTACTAACGAGGACAGCTGACTTAATAAACTTAAAACATCAAAATATATTAAAAGTATTGTAAATATATTTTGAACATACTTTGATATATATGTATATATTGTTATAGGTTCGTGAATCAACCAGTGGCCAAGTCTTACTTCTCGACGAAGTAAAAATCTGTGAAAGTGAGTTATAGTCCCACTTTTAAAATCTAATATTTTTGGGATGAGAATACATGCAGGTTTTATAAATGATTTACAAAATAGACACAAGTACGTGAAACTATATTCTATGGTAGAATTATCGAAATCGAATATGCCCCTTTTTATTAAGTCTGGTAATCTAAGAATTAGGGAACAGACACCCTAATTGATGCGAATCCTAAAGATTGATCTATTGGGCCCAACAAGCCCCATCCAAAGTACCAGATGCTTTAGTACTTCAAAATTTATATCATATCCGAAGGGTGTCCCGGAATGATGGGGATATTCTTATATATGCATCTTGTTAATGTCGGTTACCAGGTGTTCACCATATGAATGATTTTTATCTCTATGTATGGGATGTGTATTGAAATATGAAATCTTGTGGTCTATTGTTATGATTTGATATATATAGGTTAAACCTATAACTCACCAACATTTTTGTTGACGTTTAAAGCATGTTTATTCTCAGGTGAATACTAAGAGCTTCCGCTGTTGCATACTAAAATAAGGACAAGATTTGGAGTCCATGTTTGTATGATATTATGTAAAAACTGCATTCAAGAAACATATGTCGATGTAATATATTTCTATTGTAAACCATTATGTAATGGTCGTGTGTAAACAGTATATTTTAAATTATCATTATTTGATAATCTACGTAATGATTTTAAAACCTTTATTGATAAAATAAAGGTTATGGTTGTTTTAAAAATGAATGTAGTCTTTGAAAAACGTCTCATATAGAGGTCAAAACCTCGCAACGAAATCAATTAATATGGAACGTTTATAATCAATATGAACGGGACATTTCAGTTGGTATCCGAGCGTTGGTCTTAGAGAACCAGAAAATTTGCATTTGTGTGTCTTATCGAGTTTGTTAGGATGCATTAGTGAGTCTGGACTTCGACCGTGTTTTCTTTAAAAATGATTGCTTAACATTTTTGTTGGAAACTATATATTATTAACATGTATATATTATGTGATATATTAATCTCTTAACATGTTTGATATTGTGTGATAGATGTCTACCTCTAGCACAAATCCCATTGACTCACCTAATAATAACGAAGAGTCGAATATATATTGGACTGATTCACAAGTTCCCGAAGAAGAACCGGAAGAAGAATCAGAACCGGAAGAAGAATCAGAACCGGAAGAGGAGGAACCGGAGGAGGAAATAGAACCGGTGGGGGAAATAATAAAACGGTTAAGTAAAAGAAAATCCTCAACCAACCGACCAAGGTTAATTATGGTCAATGGTGTTTCCGCCAAGGAAGCAAAATATTGGGAGGATTACCAATTCTCCGATGAATCGGATTCCGACGAGAATTCCGATGATGTTATAGAAATTACCCCAACTGAATTTAAAAAGGCAAAAGAAAATAATAAGGGAAATGACATAAAAATAGAGAAATCTAATTCCAACCCCGATGAACTTTATATGTATCGTCAACCCCCGAAGCCCTTAAGTTGTAACAATGACCCGCGAACCTCTAAACCACCAGGTTTTTCTAAACCATTGTGGAATACGACAGCTCGTATTAGGGGAACATCATATATCCCTAGAAACTTGGCAAAACGAACCAAAACCGAAGAAGAAGAAACGAGCGAGTCGGAATAAGATAGTTGTATTCGTGTGGTGTAATATATGTAATATAGTGTGCTTATGCTTTATGATATATGTAAAAATTGCTTGTATTAATAAGTATATTTTTTTTATGAATCTAACTCTTGTCTATTTTACAGTATAAAAACACAAAATGGATAGACAACTCAATATTTTAAGAGACCTACCCGGAGACACGATTGATGAAATCTTGTCTAGAGTCGGTCAGAATTCTTCGGCACAACTATTTACGGCGAAATCAGTTTGTAAGACATTCGAAGAACGTTCCAAGAATGTCTTGGTTTATAAGAGACTTTCGTTTGAAAGATGGGGGATATCACATTGGGAAACTCATAAGTTACAATGTGTTTACTTTGACGCATATATTGCGGGGAACCCAAATGCTATTTTACGCAATGGGTTAAGAAATTATTTTGACTCAATGTATCCGAATATAGGACTTCATGATTTAGAAAAAGCGGCTAACATGCAACATAAAGAAGCATGCTATGCTTACGGGTTAGTAATGTTCGCTTCTCACTAAAGTGAGAAAAAGAACATCGAGCTACAACTATTAAACAAAACGTTCCCATAAGTGACGGAGTCGGTAATTGGGGTAAGAAATGAGGTTTTTAGGTTATTACGAGACTGTTGGTCATTACGTAACCCTCGTCCCTTTGACGACGTTACAACACACCGTCTTATCAACGGCCATAACGGTTATGTTCCACAAGACCAAGGATGGGAAGTAGTCCTAGTAAAACCAGAATGCATGACTTGTTTCTGGACGTATGAATTACGTGTCTTTATTGCCTTTGCTGAACGACTTGTGTACTAGCTAGAATTATCTTCACAACTATCTTGTATCAAAGTTATTGTGTGCTATATTTCATGCTTTATGTAAAATAAGCGGTATTGTAAGTTTGTAAAATATTGTGAAAAAGTTTGAACGCGAAATATTATTATAATCAGTTTTTCATATAGAATTGTAGTAGGTGAATTGTATATTAGCTACTAAGTATGAACTTAACGGGTAGGTACTACCTGTAATTAAACTTATAAAACGCTAATATGAAGAAAAAGCTTTTATAAATGAGTTCATATTATGCTACGAGATACTATTGACTACTCTTGATATTCTATATGATTAACTCGTTTCATTTGACTATTTTGAAGGAAATGGCACCGACTACTCGACACACCTTGAATATGAGCGAAGAGGAATTTCGTGCCTTTCTTGCTTCAAACATAGCCGCAGTACAGGCTGCGCTACATACCAACAATAACCTTGGATCTAGCAGTACAGGAAATCGTGTAGGATGCACCTACAAAGAATTCACTGCCTGCAAACCTTTGGAATTTGATGGAACCGAAGGACCGATCGGATTGAAACGGTGGACCGAGAAGGTCGAATCGGTGTTTGCCATAAGTAAGTGTACTGAAGAGGACAAAGTGAAGTACGCTACGCATACCTTCACAGGTTCTGCGTTAACATGGTGGAATACCTATCTAGAGCAAGTGGGACAAGATGATGCTTACGCACTACCATGATCAGCATTCAAGCACTTGATGAACGAGAAGTACCGTCCCAGAACTGAGGTCAATAAGCTCAAGACAGAACTTAGAGGGTTACGAACCCAAGGATTTGATATTACCACGTACGAAAGACGATTCACGGAATTATGTCTATTGTGTCCGGGAGCATTCGAAGATGAGGAAGAGAAGATCGACGCGTTTGTGAAAGGATTACCGGAAAGAATCCAAGAAGATATAAGTTCACACGAGCCCGCCTCCATACAACAGGCATGTAGAATGGCTCATAAACTAGTGAACCAGATTGAAGAAAGAATTAAAGAATAGACTGCTGAAGAGGCCAATGTGAAGCAAGTCAAAAGAAAGTGGGAGGAAAATGGTGATAAGAATCACCAATACAACAACAACAGCAATTACAACAATAATCGCAACAACTATCCCAACAATCGCAACATCAATCGCAACTACAACAAATGACCCAACAACAACAACAACAACAACAACAGCAACTACAACAATCATCCCAACAACAATAATAACTGCAACAATAACAACAATCAGAAGCAGCTATGCCAAAGGTGTGAAAAGTATCACTCGGGGTTCTGCACCAAATTTTGCAACAAGTGTAAAAGAAATGGTCATAGTGCGGCGAAGTGTGAGGTCTATGGACCAGGGGTTAACAGAACGAAAGGAACAAATGGTGTCAGAACGAGTAATGGCCGAGCAAGTAGTGTCAGAGCAAGTTATGCCAATGTAGTTTGTTATAAATGTGGACAACCGGGCCACATTATTAGAAATTGCCCAAACCAGGAGAACACGAATGGACAAGGCCGCGGAAGAGTTTTCAATATTAATGCGGCAGAGGCACGGGAAGATCCGGAGCTTGTTACGGGTACGTTTCTTATTGACAATAAATCTGCTTACGTTTTATTTGATTCGGGTGCGGATAGAAGCTATATGAGTAGAGATTTTTGTGCTAAATTAAGTTGTCCATTGATGCCGTTGGATAGTAAATTTTTACTCGAATTAGCAAACGGTAAATTAATTTCAGCAGATTATATATGCCGGAATCGAGAAATTAAACTGGGTAGCGAAATATTTATGATTGATTTGATACCAGTAGAGTTAGGGAGTTTTGATGTAATAGTTGGCATGGACTGGCTGAAGAAGGTGAAAGCAGAGATCGTATGTTATAAAAATGCAATTCGCACTGTACGAGAAGAAGGAGAACCCTTAATGGTGTACGGAGAAAAGGGCAACATGAAGCTACATCTTATTAGTAATTTGAAGGCACAAAAACTAATAATAAAAGGTTGCTATGCTATTCTAGCACACGTCGAGAAAGTACAAACTAAAGAAAAGAGCATCAATGATGTTCCCGTCGCAAAAGAATTTCCCGATGTATTTACGAAAGAATTACCGGGATTACCCCCACATCGATCCGTTGAATTTCAAATAGATCTTGTACCAGGAGCTGCACCAATAGCTCGTGCTCCTTATAGACTCGCACCAAGTGAGATGAAAGAACTGAAAAGCCAACTGCAAGAACTATTAGAACGTGGTTTCATTCGATCAAGCACATCACCATGGGGAGCTCCTATTTTGTTTGTCAAGAAGAAGGATGGTACATTTAGGTTGTGTATTGACTACAGAGAGTTGAACAAACTTACCATCAAAAACCGTTATCCACTGCCGAGAATTGACGACTTATTTGATCAACTACAAGGCTCGTTGGTTTATTCGTAGACCGATTTACATTCTGGATATCATTAAATGCGAGTAAAGGAGGATGATATTCCAAAAACTGCTTTTAGGACGCGTTATGGTCATTATGAGTTTATGGTTATGCCGTTTGGATTGACTAACGCACCAGCTGTGTTCATGGACCTTATGAACCGAGTGTGTGGGCCATATCTTGACAAGTTTGTCATTGTTTTCATCGATGACATACTTATTTACTCAAAGAATGATCAAGAGCACGAAGAACATTTGAGAAAATTGCTAGAAGTATTGAGGAAAGAAAAACTGTACTCTAAGTTTTCAAAGTGTGCATTTTGTTTGGAAGAAGTTCAATTCCTCGGTCAAATAGTGAACAAAGAAGGTATCCAGGTGGACCCGGCAAAGATCAAAACCGTTGAAAAGTGGGAAACCCCAAAAACTCCGAAGCATATACGTTAATTTTTAGGATTGGCTGGTTACTACAGAAGATTCATCCAAGATTTCTCCAAAATAGCAAAACCCTTGACTGCATTAACGCATAAAGGGAAGAAATTTGAATGGAAGGATGAACAAGAGAAGGCGTTTCAATTATTGAAGAAAAAGCTAACTACGGCACCTATATTGTCATTGCCTGAAGGGAATGATGATTTTGTGATTTATTGTAACGCATCAAAGCAAGGTCTCGGTTGTGTATTAATGCAACGGACGAAGGTGATTGCTTATGCGTCTAGACAATTGAAGATTCACGAGCAAAATTATACAACGCATGATTTGGAATTAGGCGCGGTTGTTTTTGCATTAAAGACTTGGAGGCACTACTTATATGGGGTCAAAAGTATTATATATACCGACCACAAAAGTCTTCAACACATATTTAATCAGAAACAACTGAATATGAGGCAGCGTAGGTGGATTGAATTGTTGAATGATTACGACTTTGAGATTCGTTACCACCCGGGAAAGGAAAATGTGGTAGCCGACGCCTTGAGCAGAAAGGACAGAGAACCCATTCGAGTAAAATCTATGAATATAATGATTCACACTAACCTTACTACTCAAATAAAGGAGGCGCAACAAGGAGTTTTAAAAGAGGGAAATTTAAAGGATGAAATACCCAAAGGATCGGAGAAGCATCTTAATATTCGGGAAGACGGAACCCGGTATAGGGCTGAAAGGATTTGGGTACCAAAATTTGGAGATATGAGAGAAATGGTACTTAGAGAAGCTCATAAAACCAGATACTCAATACATCCTGGAACGGGGAAGATGTACAAGGATCTCAAGAAACATTTTTTATAGCCGGGTATTAAAGCCAATGTTGCTAAATACGTAGGAGAATGTTTGACGTGTTCTAAGGTCAAAGCTAAGCATCAGAAACCATCAGGTCTACTTCAACAACCCGAAATCCCGGAATGGAAATGGGAAAACATTACCATGGATTTCATCACTAAATTGCCAAGGACTGCAAGTGGTTTTGATACTATTTGGGTAATAGTTGATCGTCTCACCAAATCAGCAAACTTCCTGCCAATAAGAGAAGATGACAAGATGGAGAAGTTAGCACGACTGTATTTGAAGGAAGTCATCTCCAGACATGGAATACCAATCTCTATTATCTCTGATAGGGATGACAGATTTATTTTAAGATTCTGGCAGACATTACAGCAAGCATTAGGAACTCGTCTAGACATGAGTACTGCCTATCATCCACAAACTGATGGGTAGAGTGAAAGGACGATACAAACGCTTGAAGACATGCTACGAGCATGTGTTATTGATTTCAGAAACAGTTGGGATCGACATCTACCGTTAGCAGAATTTTCCTACAACAACAGCTACCATTCAAGCATTGAGATGGCGCCGTTTGAAGCACTTTATGGTAGAAAGTGCAGGTCTCTGATTTGTTGGAGTGAAGTGGGGGATAGACAGATTACGGGTCCGGAGATAATACAAGAAACTACCGAGAAAATCATCCAAATTCAACAAAGATTGAAAACCTCCCAGAGTCGACAAAAGAGCTACGCGGATAGTAAAAGAAAAGATATAGAGTTTGAAATTGGAGAAATGGTCATGCTTAAGGTTTCACCTTGGAAAGGCATTGTTCGATTTGGTAAACGGGGGAAACTAAATCCAAGGTACATTGGACCATTCAAGATTATAGATCTTGTCAGACCAGTAGCTTACCAACTGGAGCTACCTCAACAACTCGCGGCTGTACATAACACTTTCCACGTCTCAAATTTGAAGAAATGTTTTGCTAAAGAAGATCTCACTATTCCATTGGACGAAATCCAAATCAATGAAAAACTTCAATTCATTGAAGAACCCGTCGAAATAATGGATCGTGAGGTTAAAAGACTTAAGCAAAACAAGATACCAATTGTTAAGGTTCGATGGAATGCTCGTAGAGGACTCGAGTTCACCTGGGAGCGTGAAGATCAGATGAAGAAGAAATACCCGCATTTATTTCCAGAAGATACGTCAACACCTCCAACTGCTTAAAATTTCGGGACGAAATTTATTTAACGGGTAGGTACTGTAGTGACCCGAACTTTTCCATGTTTATATATATATTAAATGAAATTGTTATTTACATGATTAAGTGTTTTCAACATGTTAAGCAATCAAACTTGTTAAGACTTGATTAATTGAAATAGGTTTCATATAGACAATTGACCACCCAAGTTGACCGGTGATTCACGAACGTTAAAACTTTTAAAAACTATACGATGACATATATATGGTTATATATATAGTTAACATGATTTTATTATAAGTAAGTATCTCATTAGGTATTTTAACAATGAGTTATATACATAAAAATGAGACTATTAATTTAAGAAACTCGAAAACGATATTTATAACGATTATCGTTATAACAACGTCTTACTAGGTACATATGAATCATATTAAGATATTGATACACTTGGTTAATTATGTTAAATGATAAGTAAATATATTATTAAGTGTATTAACAATGAAATACATATGTAAAAATAAGACTACTAACTTAATGATTTCGAAACGAGACATATATGTAACGATTATCGTTGTAACGACATTTAACTGTATATATATCATACTAAGATATATTATATATCATAATATCATGATAATATAACAATTTAACATCTCATTTTTTATAATAAACAATGGGTTAACAACATTCAACAAGATCGTTAACCTAAAGGTTTCAAAACAACATTTACATGTAACGACTAACGATGACTTAACGACTCAGTTAAAATGTATATACATGTAGTGTTTTAATATGTATTCATACACTTTTGAAAGAATTCAAGACACTTATCAAAATACTTCTACTTAACAAAAATGCTTACAAATACATCCTCGTTCAGTTTCATCAACAATTCTACTCGTACGCACCCGTATTCGTACTCGTACAATACACAGCTTTTAGATGTATGTACTATTGGTATATACACTCCAATGATCAGCTCTTAGCAGCCCATGTGAGTCACCTAACACATGTGGGAACCATAATTTGGCAACTAGCATCAAATATCTCATAAAATTACAAAAATATGAGTAATCATTCATGACTTATTTACATGAAAACAAAATTACATATCCTTTATATCTAATCCATACACCAACGACTAAAAACACCTACAAACACTTTCATTATTCAATTTTCTTCATCTAATTGATCTCTCTCAAGTTCTATATTCAAGTTCTAAGTGTTCTTCATAAATTCCAAAAGTTCTAGTTTCATAAAATCAAGAATACTTCCAAGATTGCAAGTTTAGTTCCAAGTTTTCTAAATCCATTCCAAGTAATCATCCAAGATCAAGAAACCTTTATTACTTACAGTAGGTTATCTTTTTAATACATGGTAATAATCATATTCAAACTTTAATTCAATTTCTATAACTATAACAATCTTATTTCGAGTGGAAATTTTACTTGAAATTATTTTCGTGTCATGATTCTGCTTCAAGAACTTTCAAGCCATCCAAGGATCCTTTGAAGCTAGATCTATTTTTATCATTTCCAATAGGTTTATCCAAGGAACTTGAGGTAGTAATGATGTTCATAACATCATTCGATTCATACATATAAAGCTATCTTATTCGAAGGTTTAAACTTGTAATCACTAGAACATAGTTTAGTTAATTCTAAACTTGTTCGCAAATAAAAGTTAATCCTTCTAACTTAACTTTTAAAATCAACTAAACACATGTTCTATATCTATATGATATGTTAACTTAATGATTTAAAACCTGGAAACACGAAAAACACCGTAAAATCGGATTTACGCCGTCGTAGAAACTCTGCGGGCTGTTTTGGGTTAGTTAATTAAAAACTATGATAAACTTTGATTTAAAAATTGTTATTCTGGGAAAATGATTTTTATTATGAACATGAAACTATATCCAAAAATTATGGTTAAACTCAAAGTGGAAGTATGTTTTCTAAAATGGTCATCTAGACGTCGTTCTTTCGACTGAAATGACTACCTTTACAAAAACGACTTGTAACTTATTTTTCCGACTATAAACCTATACTTTTTCTGTTTAGATTCATAAAATAGAGTTCAATATGAAACCATAGCAATTTTATTCACTCAAAACGGATTTAAAATGAAGAAGTTATGGGTAAAACAAGATTGGATAATTTTTCTCATTTTAACTACGTGAAAATTGGTAACAAATCTATTCCAACCATAACTTAATCAACTTGTATTGTATATTATGTAATCTTGAGATACCATAGACACGTATACAATGTTTTGACCTATCATGTCGACACATCTATATATATTTCGAAACAACCATAGACACTCTATATGTGAATGTTGGAGTTAGCTATACAGGGTTGAGGTTGATTCCAAAATATATATAGTTTGAGTTGTGATCAATACTGAGATACGTATACACTGGGTCGTGGATTGATTCAAGATAATATTTATCGATTTATTTCTGTACATCTAACTGTGGACAACTAGTTGTAGGTTACTAACGAGGACAGCTGACTATATAAAAATAAAACATCAAAATATATTAAAAGTGTTGTAAATATATTTTGAACATACTTTGATATATATGTATATATTGTTATAGGTTCGTGAATCAACCAGTGGCCAAGTCTTACTTCCCGACGAAGTAAAAATATGTGAAAGTGAGTTATAGTCCCACTTTTAAAATCTAATATTTTTGGGATGAGAATACATGCAGGTTTTATAAATGATTTACAAAATAGACACAAGTACACGAAACTACATTCTATGGTTGAATTATCGAAATCGAATATGCCCCTTTTTATTAAGTCTGGTAATCTAAGAATTAGGGAACAGACACCCTAATTGACGCGAATCCTAAAGATAGATCTATTGGGCCCAACAAGCCCCATCCAAAGTACCAGATGCTTTAGTACTTCGAAATTTATATCATATCCGAAGGGTGTCCCGGAATGATGGGGATATTCTTATATATGCATCTTGTTAATTTCGGTTACCAGGTGTTCACCATATGAATGATTTTTATCTCTATGTATGGGATGTGTATTGAAATATGAAATCTTGTGGTCTATTGTTACGATTTGATATATATAGGTTAAACCTATAACTCACCAACATTTTTGTTGACGTTTCAAGCATGTTTATTCTCAGGTGAATACTAAGAGCTTCCGCTGTTGCATACTAAAATAAGGACAAGATTTGAAGTCTATGTTTGTATGATATTATGTAAAAACTGCATTCAAGAAACATATGTCGATGTAATATATTTCTATTGTAAACCATTATGTAATGGTCGTGTGTAAACAGTATATTTTAAATTATCATTATTTGATAATCTACGTAATGATTTTGAAACCTTTATTGATAAAATAAAGGTCATGGTTGTTTTAAAAATGAATGCAGTCTTTGAAAAACGTCTCATATAGAGGTCAAAACCTCGCAACGAAATTAATTAATATGGAACGTTTATAATCAATATGAATGGGACATTTCAGCTCGAACGGGGATATCAAGCTCTATAGATCCATATACTACTACTCGCGCCCACCAGTTCTTATAACCGACAGTTACTAGTTACCAAAGCTAAGGAATTTTCGGTTCAAACTCAGTGTAGAATTTAGTATGTACTTGTATCCATTGCGTTTAAAATAAAGTGCATGTATTCTCAGCCCAAAAATGTAAAGAGTAAAAGGGATCATATGAAACTCACCTTAGCAGCACATAAGGTCATTTACCAAAAAGTGAACGAAACTCGGAATGCAAAATTAGCCGTAGATCTCAACCTAGAGAACATATGTTGGTCAATATATGTCTAATAATCTAGGTTGGGTCATAGTGTATCACAATCCTAATGCTCGAGATCGACATACAAAAGTTATCAAAAGTCATTTCAAAAAGTCAATTTTGATAATTGTTCAACAAAACGAGACGTGCCTTATATAAGGATTCATTTACTCGGCTAGTAGTATTCAAAATCCAATTTATCAATCTCATAAACAGGTTGTTTTAAATCATAATTGCAGATTCAAAAGCAATTTCAATTAACATCAATCATAATTCAGTTGACCATATCTTTTAATTCGTTCATCGAAATTACGCGATTTCTAAATGAAAAGTTATTGATTTTTCACCAGCTTTCCAAAAACATACATATCATATATCTTATCCTAGGAACATATGTATTAAATTCATAAACTATTCAACGACAAAATTAATCGTACTAGCATGCATAATCCTATACACTCGAGCACTAGTCAGGGATACACTATTAATATATAATAGATAAGATATACATGATTACGTATCAATATTGCGATTCAATATTGTAGGAAAGTACGTAGACGCAACGGAGATGATAAACACTAGATTGACCTTACGAGCATACCCTCGAACATTACCCATCACCTCCATAGCTATAACCCATAATTTCCTTAACCATATCCTACTCGCAAACTCGTTTGAAAATACACGAGCAAAACTTCGTCGTAGTATTTTATGTAATAATAATAATAGTATTAATCCTAATACTACTAATAATAATAATATAATTAATCATAATAATAATAATAATAATAATAATAATATAAATATTATAAATATATACATATATATTCGAGAGAGATTGAGAATGAGAGATGGAATGGATATGAAATAAGAACACGTTCGTTTTATAGATGTTGTCCACAATCACTCCTCATGCGATCGCATGAGGATGTATGTAGGATCTCATGCGATCGCATGAAACCCATGGCCAGCTCACAATCGTTCCAATTCTTCTGCCGACACTCCAATTGTCTCCAATTATTACGTATTATAGGTATGTTTATACATTATTTAATATATAATATATTTAATCTTTAGAATTAATTAAATATTATATTATATTTACGTTCATGGTAAAAATGTAATTTTTACACAAATGACACGGACGTTGTCACTCGACTCATGCACTACTTTCAGTTTTCGAGCGCACTTTCGTATGCTTAGAAAACTAGCCTTTTACGTTACGCGACGTGTACCCTTATTAATAATTTGACTTTCTCATCAACAAATTACTTTATAAAATTTGTAACTTATATAGTTGAGTGTTGTGGTCATTTGCTTCTATAAATCAGTGGCTCGTTGTTTGTCAAAATATTTTATTTTAAATCAGGGTGTTTTATGACTAAGTTAAAAATGTATATATTTTTATTTAATATTGTAAATTTGTACAATATATATATATTTGAAATATTTATCAAATGATATAATATTTAGTCTTTCAAAACCAATTACATTTCAAGGTTCGGTTGATATAATTTAACTCGTTTTTAAGTAATAGTGGTTATTTTACCAATTAATGTTTTTAATATGAAAACTAACTAGTTGATTAACAAAGGACGCGAACTAATCAAAGTAAGGTACACTTTTGAAATTTAAATGGAAATGATTACTAACTTTTGACTAACTCTCGTTAATGACACTTTTGTAAACCACTTTTACCAAATATTCCGGATACCGTTAAAAAGGAAAGGTTTTCTAAATTAAAGTGGACCTCTTAACAGAGACTCATAATCATAATTCAATGTAACTGTTAAATCAATCACTTGATAAGATCTTCTAATTCCATTGATAATAATTTGAATATATATTTTGAACCAAATACGTTTATGTAAAGTATTATACGTCTAATAGTTTGTTAATGTTTTTAAATTATAATATATACACATATACATAGATAATCATGTACGTTCATTTAATGGTTCGTGAATCATTGGAATTTGGTCGAGGTTAAATGAATGTATGAACACAGTTTAAAATTCTTTAGATTTAACTTAACAACTTTGCTTATCGTGTCAGAATAATATAAAGATAAAATTTAAATTTGTTCAAAAATAACCGGGTCATCACTGTACCTACCCGTTAAAGAAATTTCGTCCCGAAATTTGATCGTGGTCGTCATAATTAACCATAAAAATATTTTTATGACGAATATAGGTCGATAAATAGAGTTTTATCTTTATTGAGTAATATGGATAAAACAATTTGATTGCGCGAAGAGTATTAGTGAAGCTATCGCAAAAGAGTGAAATGAGAAAGGTAAAATTTCGTCATGTCTTTTGACATAGACAGGTTGATTTCCGAAGTTCAAGAGATTTGGAAAAGATCTTAGTAATAAGATTTGATTAAGGAAATTAGGATCTACTTTAAATGCGATCATCCACTTTGATTGCTCTGTCGGAGAATATTTTACTATAAATCTACCTCCTTCGTTTCCTTGCAACTCACACCTTCCATTCTTTTTCCTCAATTCATATTTTAAAGCATTCATCAATATGCTTCATCCAGTTCTACTTCTTGATATATTCCTCACTTTCATATCTGTCGTTATTCTTTTTCATCTGCCTCCGGAAGAATCTATTTACTTTTACTATACTCTTGAGTTTATAGTGTTTCTAGTTCTCCCGTGTCTTTATATTGCTATATGCATTGATATATACGGTTTGTAATTTCTAGGTTGTTATTGGGCTTTATATCTTCCCTTATATTTCGATGTCCCTGCTTCTGTTTTCTATAATTATTGTCATCCCCAGTTAATGCTCTCTTTTATTTACTGCGATTTATACGCCAGTTTCTATTTTGAAGTTTTTGTCCCTTCGTTTCTTCTTCTTGCGATTAAGCACCGTTTGTAATGGTCCAGAATTCGTAGATTTAAGTTTCAGAATGAACATTGTTAATGTTCTAGGAAGGAAATAGTAATAGCACAATCTGACTTATCAAATTACCAGAATTCAAGGAAAAGATAGGACCATCAAGAAAACATGTTCTTGATATGTTTATAGATTAGACGAAATGTAAAAGTTGTGTAACATGGCTTATGATGACGTTATGATATGTGAATCATCACGTTCCATTTTAGAAACTCAGCATGACTTACTGTAATATAATCACGTTGATCAAGTGTCATTATATTATACTAACTCATGCTTCAGCTCCCAACACTACTTCAAAAATATTCCTATTTTAAACTTGAATGTTTCCGAATTTAGAAACAAAAATAGTTTCTTTTATAATGTAATACAGATAGCGCGAAGAGGTAATTGATTTTAGATAAGAATAATTATGGAAATATCTTCAGAAATATGGAGGATATTTATAATGAAAGATATGATGATATCTTAGAATTTCTAATATTAGAGGATGATGAAGGCTATTGTCCACAAGGGTTTAGAGTCCGGAGTAAGATATTCGTTAATGATTTCAGCAGTTACTGAATCATTTGGATTCTTTGAAGGCAGGTTTAGTCTTTGTGATTTATCCACAGCCTCCTTCATACTTTGCTCAATCCGTTTTCCAGTTTCAAATCTCCTCTTTTTCTGAGCTTTGCCAACACACTATTCTTTATCATCAACTTTTTACTGTTAAGGTCGTTTACAGTTTTTCTGCTTCATCAGCTTTTTTAACATTCAGAGTATTGATTCGTAGACTAGTTGCTTTTCAGATTTTCAGAATGAAAGCTCATAATTCTAAGAGATGAATGTTATATGTATACATATGATGTTCTAGTACAGTTTTGAATTCAAAGTATGGCATTTGAAAGATGTAAGAATCTAAGAGTGATGTTTTCTGTTAAATCTGGGCTTGGATTATGATTTTTCAAAATCAGAATATGTAATCAAATTTGGGTGTGAATGGTTGTTTTGATTTCTATGAAAGAATGTATATCGTTGTTAAAGTAGTGAGTATAGTTGATGATTTGCTGAATCAGAATCAAAGAATGTAACATATTAATTGTGAATTTATATATCTTTCGGGTATTACCTACCCGTTAAAAGTTTCACAAGTAATATTTTGTACCAGAAAATTTTATTACAGTCTTTATGAAAATATATGTATGTATATTTTCTTCAGATGTGATACAGATTTAATGAGTTAATATCTTATTAAGCTCATTTGATTTTCGACTGGATTAGAAATGAATAATCTCTAAAACATCAGAGATTACATAATTTTCGCGGAGTATTTCACTAATATAATCAATACTTCGTTATTCAGTTTTATTGATATTTCCTCAGTGAATCATGTTGGTGCTTATGGAACTCTTGCTAACTTCGCAAGGTACGAATGATATTTTCTGAAAAGTTTCAAGTACATCGAAAATGAAAGTGTAAAATTAAACATGCATTTGAATAATACACTTGATTTGGAATCTATTAAGTCGAAGCAGAGATTATAGTTAACGATTGTTAAGTCATTAACGAAGGATGTACATCATAGCATATTAATAACATGAACTAACCGAGTAGTTATGATTCATACGTAATAGCTTAGTACGAAAAGATTTATTTTGATCTCAAAATTCATATATATATAAAATATGTATATAATTTCTTCAGAGGAAATGAGTTAATACTTCATAACTCGTTGATACGATATGCGCGTTGTTGATTAGTGATGATGTTTGCGGTGATTATGGATCTGGCGGAGCTTGTGATGTTGTAGATGCTGCTGATGCTGACGATGCTCACAGCACTGACGGTGCTAGTGATGCTGACGGTACTGTTGATGCTGCTGGTAAAACAGATCTAGCTTGTAAATCGTGTACCATTCCGATCAGGGTTTTATTTCATCATTTCTATTCGTTCACTCATCTGGTTTACAATTAGAACTAGAATAAGTAATCTCTAAAACTTTTAGAAACTACATATTCTCTACAGAATATTTCTTCGATGAAGTTATGAATTAATACTTCATCGTTTGTTGTTGTTGGTATTCCTTGGTATCTATGGTGCGTATGACGTTGATGTTCGAGGTACAGATTGTGATGTTGAGGTGTGGGATGCGGATGTTGTTGTTGGTGGTGGTAATGATACTGTTGGTGTTGATGATGGTGGTACTGTTGATGCCGGTGGTACTGTTGATGCATGTAATCTTTGCACCATATTCTCCAAAGCCACAACCCGAGCGCGAAGCTCGTTGACTTGTTCTACTACACCGGTATGATTGGCGGTTCGGACGAGCGGATGAATAAGATCCAGAATTTGAGATAGTATATAATCATGATGAGATACTCTGGAGATGAGAGAGAAAATGATATTACGAACAGGTTCGCCGGTAAGTGCTTCAGGTTCTTCGCCAAGAGGGCAATGTGGTGGATGGAAGGGATCGCCTTCTTCTTGTCTTCAATGATTAAGTAAGCTACGAACCCATCCCCAATTCATCCAGAATAGGTGATGGCTGATTGGTTGATCCATTCCGGTTACACTTTCTTCGGAGTTCAGGTGAATATCCATATCGGAATAGCTGTCGGAGTTTAAGGAATTTGAACTAGATACGGGATCCATTTTGTATAATTAGAGAGATGATTTTTGATATGAAATAGATTATAGAATTCAGTTTGGTACTCTTCAATACATAATTTACATATGTATATATAATACCAAAATCCCGTAAATTACGGAGAAATTTTCGAAAGATGTCAGGTAAAGTTTACAGTAACAGATATGCTAAGATATGAATATTGTCGGTACACTATATATGCAGTAAATGCAGTAAGATGTGTCTAGACTTAGGAATGATAAGCAGGTAATTTCCGACAAGAAATGATAAGTAAAACTCAGTAAAAACAGATACGATCATAGTCCAGACTCGCTAATGCATCCTAACAATTACCAGTTAAACACACTAATGCAAATTCTGGTTCCCTATGACCTCAAGCTCTGATACCAACTGTGATGACCCGTCCAAATCCATTTGGACGAATACATCATTCATCGATTTCATAATGAGGTTTTGACCTCTATATGATACGTTTTGTAAACATTGCATTCTTTTGAAAAGGCACATCATAAATGAATATATATAAATCCAAGGTTTTCGACGTCTGATGATTTTTACGTATAGACAATCACTGTATATAATAGTTTACAATACTACATCCGTTGATAATGCAGTCAAAATAAGATACATGGTGATGATTTTGTGAATGCAAAGTTTTCTTGAATAAAGCATGTATGACTCCATGCACATAGCTTGTATAATGTATAAGCAAACAGCGGAAGACTTCTAGAAATCCAATTTATCAATCTCATAAACAGGTTGTTTTAAATCATAATTGCAGATTCAAAAGCAATTTTAATTAACGTCAATCATAATTCAGTTGACCATATCTTTTAATTCGTTCATCGAAATTACGCGATTTCTAAATGAAAAGTTATTGATTTTTCACCAGCTTTCCAAAAACATGCATATCATATATATTATCCTAGGAACATATGTATTAAATTCATAAACTATTCAACGACAAAATTAATCGTACTAGCATGCATAATCCTATACACTCGAGCACTAGTCAGGGATACACTATTAATATATAATAGATAAGATATACATGCTTACGTATCAATATTGTGATTCAATATTGTAGGAAAGTACGTAGACGCAACGGAGATGATAAACACTAGATTGACCTTACGAGCATACCCTCGAACATTACCCATCACCTCCATAGCTATAACCCATAATTTCCTTAGCCCTATCCTACTCGCAAACTCGTTTGAAAATACACGAGCAAAACTTCGTCGTAGTATTTTATGTAATAATAATACTAGTATTAATCCTAATACTACTAATAATAATAATATAATTAATCATAATAATAATAATAATAATAATAATATAAATATTATAAATATATACATATATATTCGAGAGAGATTGAGAATGAGAGATGGAATGGATATGAAATAAGAACACATTCGTTTTATAGATGTTGTCCACAATCACTCCTCATGCGATCGCATGAGGATGTATGTGGGATCTCATGCGATCGCATGAAACCTATGGCCAGCTCACAATCATTCCAATTCTTCTGCCGACACTCCAATTGTCTCCAATTATTACGTATTATAGGTATGTTTATATATTATTTAATATATAATATATTTAATCTTTAGAATTAATTAAATATTATATTATATTTACGTTCATGGTAAAAATATAATTTTTACTCAAATGACACGGACGTTGTCACTCGACTCATGTACTACTTTCGGTTTTTCGAGCGCACTTTCGTCTGTTTAGAAAACTAGCCTTTTACGTTACGCGACGTGTACCCTTATTAATAATTTGACTTTCTCATCAACAAATTACTTTATAAAATTTGTCACTTATATAGTTGAGTGTTGTGGTCATTTGATTCTATAAATCAGTGGCTCGTTGTTTGTCAAAATATTTTATTTTAAATCAGGGTGTTTTATGACTAAGTTAAAAATGTATATATTTTTATTTAAAATTGTAAATTTGTACAATATATATATATATTTGAAATATTTATCAAATGATATAATATTTAGTCTTTCAAAACCAATTACATTTCAAGGTTCGATTGATATAATTTAACTCGTTTTTAAGTAATAGTGGTTATTTTACCAATTAATGTTTTTAATATGAAAACTAACTAGTTGATTAACAAAGGACGCGAACTAATCAAAGTACGGTACACTTTTGAAATTTAAATGGAAATGATTACTAATTTTTGACTAACTCTCGTTAATGACACTTTTGTAAACCACTTTTACCAAATATTCTGGATACCGTTAAAAAGGAAAGGTTTTCTAAATTAAAGTGGACCTCTTAACAGAGACTCGTAATCATAATTCAATGTAACTGTTAAATCAATCACTTGATAAAATCTTCTAATTCCATTGATAATAATTTGAATATATATTTTGAACCAAATACGTTTATGTAAAGTATTATACGTCTAATAGTTTGTCAATGTTTTCAAATTATAATATATACACATATACATACATAATCATGTACGTTCATTTAATGGTTCGTGAATCATTGGAATTTGGTCG
The DNA here is from genome assembly GCF_046630445.1 of Rutidosis leptorrhynchoides. NCBI lineage: Eukaryota > Viridiplantae > Streptophyta > Magnoliopsida > Asterales > Asteraceae > Rutidosis > Rutidosis leptorrhynchoides. Next base: position 60,568,853 of record NC_092340.1, on the reverse strand, counting down.
AGGTTAAATGAATGTATGAACACAGTTTAAAATTCTTGAGATTTAACTTAACAACTTTGCTTATCTTGTCGGAATAATATAAAGATAAAGTTTAAATTTGTTCGGAAATATCTGGGTCGTCACACCTTAAGCATTACCTTATCACCCACTTGAAATTCTATCGGCTTCCTTCTTTTATCCGAATATGACTTTTGTCGATCTTGTGCCACTTTCATTCTTTCACGAATTTGATCTATCAATTTGGTTTTTTGTTGCACTACTTCCGTGCTTCCTAATTCCCTTTGACCCACTTCACCCCAACATATTGGGGTCCTACACCTTCTCCCATACAACGTCTCATAAGGTGCCATTTCGATGGTAGAATGATAACTATTATTGTACGAAAATTCAACTAAAGGTCGGTGAGTATCCCAACTACCACCAAAATCGATGATACACGCCCTCAACATATCCTCAAGAGTTTGGATAGTTCGCTCACTTTGACCATCCGTTTGTGGGTGAAACGCGGTGCTTACATGCAACTTGGTGCCCATCTCTTCTTGAAATTTCCTCTAATATCGTGAGGTAAATAGGGTGTCACGGTCAGAAACAATGGAAACCGGCACTCCATGTCTCACGAACATCAATGATATACGCACCATAGATACTAAGAAGTACCAACAACAATAAACGATGAGGTATTGATTCATAACTTCATTGAAGAAAGATTTTGCGGTGATTATGTAATCTCCAAAATCTTATAGATTATTCTGATTCTGATTACAAATCAGATGAGTGAACGGAGACAGTAGAGTAGAAACCCTGACCGGAATGGTGCACAATTTATAAGCTAGACTCGTTTTACCAACAGCATCAATAGTATCGTCAACATCACCAGCACCGTCAGTACCAACAGCACCTATAATATCACAAGCTTCGCCAGTTCAAGAATCACCGTGGACATCATTACAAATCAACAACGAAGTATATTGTATCAATGAGTTATGAAGTATTAACTCATTCCCTCTGAAGAAATTATATGTATATTTTATTTATATACATATGAATTTTGAGATCAAAATAAATCTTTTCGTACTAAGCTATTATGTATGAATTAAATAAGGGTAGATATTACTCGGTTAAATTCATATTACTAATATGCTATTATGTACATCCTTCCTTAACAACTTAACCATCGTTAACTACGATCTCTGTTTCAATTCAATGAATTCCATTTCATAATAAATCAAGTGTATTATTCAAATATAGGTTTGATTTTACACTTCCATCATCGATGTACTCGAAACTTTTTAGATAACATCGTTCGTACTTTGCGAAGTTCACAAGAAACCCACGAACACCAACATCACGCATCAACAAATAACGAAGTATTGATTCATAATTTCAATTTCATTGAAGAAATACTTCGTAAAAGTTATGTAATTTCTAAAGTTTTAGGGATTACTCAATTCTCGTTTCAACCGTAAATCAAATGAGTTTAATTTAATATTAACTCATTAAATCTATGTTACATCTGAAGAAAATATACACATAAATATTTTCATAAAGACTGTAATAAAATTCTTTTGTACAAAATATTAATTGTGAAAAAAAAATTAACGGGTAGGTAATACCCGAGAGATATATAAATTCACAATTAATATGTTACATTCTTCGAATCTGATTAAACAAATCATCAACTATACTCCCTACTTTCACAACAATATACATTCTTTTATAAAAATCAAAACAACCATTCTCATCAAAAAAAAAAAAAAATATTGATTACATATTCTGATTTTGACGAATCAAAATCCAAGTCAAGATTTAACAGAAGACATCACTCTTAGATTCTTACATCTTTCAAAGCTATGCTTTGACTTCAAAACTATGCTAAAACATCATTCCTATTCATAGAACCCAGAAAATATTTGTATCATTCAAAATCTTAGAACATTATATGTATATTAACGATTACAATCTATGTTCAAACCCTTCGAAATTCCTGAAGACACTTCAAATAATGAACAATCGAGATGATGATCCAACCACATGTTACCCACAGTTATGTACCTGAAAAACTCTTGAAACCAAAGTAAAAGTTTAAACACGTATCCGCAACAGATTCTTTGGCATTTATTAGCAAAAATAACTTTGCGATTCCTTTTTAAAGTAGCCAGTTTTGTCACAGCTTCAGCAAGTCAACTTCGAATTTTTAGTTGAAACATCTTATTATAACCTCGATATATACATTGCCCTTTCGCCATCGTTACAGGGGAACCGTTTATGCTCCACCACATTAGCAATAAACTTACCAACAACTCCATTGATATTTGATTTTTCTGAAAAATCATTATATTTATCAAAAACCCGTCATTTATTCATCTGTATCTGGTAACGAGAATTGCCATACGAATCATCGAGAATTAGCAATCAGTATTTTGAAATCTCGCAGCATGTCTACGCCAACAAGTTATATGTGTACATATAATGGACTTACATACTTCGAATGTGAAGTTTCTGAAAAACACCCCAAACTGAGGAATAGTTCTCGAAATGCTGATGAAGCAGCAAAAACTATAAACGACCTTAACAATAAAAAGTTTGATGATAAAGAATAGTGTGTTGGCAAAGCTCAGAAAAAGAGAAGGTTTGGAACTGAAAAACGGATTGAGCAAAGTATGAAGGATACTGTGGACAAATCACAAAGACTAACCCTGCCTTCAAAGAATCCAAATGATTCGGTATCTACTGAAGTCATTAACGAATACCTTACTCCTTACTCTAAAACCCTTGCGGACAATATTCTTCATCATCCTCTGATCTTAGATATTCTAAGATATCATCGTATCTTTCATTATAAATATCTTCGATGTTTCTGAAGATATCTTCATAACTATTTTTATCCGAAATCATTTACCTCTTCGCGCTATCTATGTTATATCATAAAAGAAACTATTTTAGTTTCTAAATTCTGAAACCTTCGAGTTTAAAGTATGAATGTTTTAGAAGTAGTGTTGGGAACTGAAGCATGAGTTAGTATAATATAATGACACTTGATCAACGTGATTATATTACAGTAAGTCATGCTGAGTTTCTAAATGAAACGTGATAATTCACATATCATAACGTCATCATGTGCTATGTTACACGACTCTTATATTCTACTTAACCTCTAAAAATATCAAGAAAATATTTTCTTGATGATTGGGTCTTTTCCGAAGTATTTTGGTAATTTGACAAGTCAAGATCGTGCCATTACAATTTCCTTCTTAGAACATTAAATATGTTCATTCCATAATTCATATCTGCGAATTCTGGACCATTACAACTAGTGCTTAAATCGCAAGAAGAGGAAACGAAAGAATGAAGCTCCGAAATAGAATGGGGGTATAAATAGCAGCAAATCGGAGAAAACATTAACTGTGGATGACAGTGATTATAGGAGGCAGAAGCAGGGACATCAAAATATAAGAGAAGATATAAACCCCAACAACCATCCAGAAATTATAAACCGTGTATATCGATGCATATAGCAATATAAAGACATGGGAGAACTAAAAATACTATAAAACCAAGAGTATAGTAGAAGTAAATAGATTCTTCCAGCAGTAGATGAAAAAGACGAATGACAAATATGAAAGTTGGGAATATATCAAGAAGCAGAACTGGATGAAGCATATTGATGAATGCTTTAAAAGTATGAGTTGAGGGAGGAAGAATAGAAGGTGTGAGTTGTAAGGAAACGAAGGAGGTGGATTTATAGTAAAATATCTGACAGAGCAATCAAAATGGATGAACACATTTAAAGCGGATCCTAATTACCTCAATTACCGAAGAACCAAATCTTACTATGAAGATTTTTTTCTAAATTCCTTGATTTTCGAAAACCAACCGTGACTACGTCACATGTTAAGACAAACCTGCATTTGTTCATTTCACTCTTTTTCGATAGCTTCACTCGTACTCTTCCCATAATTAAATTGCTTTATCTATGTTACTCAATGATGATAAAACTATATTTATCATCTTATATTCGTCATAATAACATTCTTATTGTTAGCCATGATAACCTCGATCAAATTTTGGGACGAAATTTCTTTAACGGGTAGGTACTGTGACAACCCGGAAATTTCTGAACAAATTTAAACTTGATCTTTATATGTTTCCGACACGATAAGCAAAGTCTGTAATGTTAAATCTCAAGAAATTTAAACTGTGTTCATACATTCATTTAACCTCGACCAAATTTTGACGATTCACGAACCATTATATAAATGAATATGATTATATATGTATATGTATATATATTATAACTTGAAAACGTTAACAAAGTATTTAAACGTATAATGCTTTACATGAACGTATTTGTTTCAATATGATTATCGACGAAATTAAAAGATAAGATCAAACGATTGAATTATCAGAAACATTGAATTATGATTTCGAGTCTCTGTTGAGAGGTCCACTTTGATTTGAGAAATCTTTTCTTTTTAACGGTATTCGGAATAATTGGTAAAATGATTACAATTAAGAACAAATAGGTCAATTAACAATAACTGGACAAAGGTTAGTAGAGATTAACTTTCAACACAATGATTGCCTCGTGTCTTTTGATAAGATAATTATTAGTGTTCATAATATTGAAAACGTAATATGATATAGACGAAATCTTTTAAGAAATGAATCTGAATAGATACAATAAGTCGGAATGTTATTGGTTAGAACTAAATATATAAGTAACTTGCAACGTGTATTTAAAACGTGTTCATTAAATATATATGTTTTCCAATTAGTTACGTACACGATAGTTACACTCGGTTACTTATGCGAATGATATTTAAAACGTTAGTACATAAATGAATGGTATCTATTTAAGTTTTAAAATAAAAACGTTACGTGTTATAATATTTTTCTAAAACAATTTTAAAACAAACTTTAAATTATAATTAGTTTGGAAAAACTAAATATTATATTATTAAATGAATATTTCAATTACATACAATACGTAAAAATTTATATTTTTAAATACATGTATATATCGATATATATTTTTGATAATGCTAAAAACGAACATATATTTCATAGTATTATCCCTCAAGAAAGACAAGCTTTTAGTTGCAATTGTTCTATTTACAAGTGATATTCATTTAAATAATAAAAGGTGAAGACAAAAGACAGATTCGACGAATTGAAGACGCAAACGACCAAAAAGCTCAAAAGTACAAAGTACAATCAAAGTGGTTCAAATTATTGATGAGAAACGTCTCAAAATTACAAGAGTACAAGACGCAAAAAGCAAAGTACAAGATATTAAATAGTACGCAAGGACGTTCGAAAATCCGGAACTGAGACATGAATCAACTTTCAGTGCGCGACGCAACGGACCAAAATTACAAGTCAACTATGCATAAGAATAAAATATAATATATAATTAATTATATATATTATTATATAATATAATTTTACGCAGCCCACGTTTTGGATCTAATATGTGAGCTGGTTTCCAGACCTCCGCACTCGCGGTACTTTTGTGAAGGAAACATCCGCACTCGCGGAGTGCACAGTATCCAGATGGGGCCTATAAAAGGCAACGCATTTTGCTGAATTCATCACATCTTTTTCTCTTCTCATTCATGCGTAAATATATATATATTTATATTATAATTTTAATTTTAATTTTAATTCTAATAATAAGGGTATGTTAGCGAATGTTGTAAGGGTGTAAGTCGAAATTCTGTCCGTGTAACGCTACGCTATTTTTAATCACTGTAAGTTATGGTTAATGTTATTTTTATATTAATGTCTCGTAGCTAAGTTATTATTATGCTTATTTAATGCCGAAGTAATCGTGATATTGGACTAAATATTAAAATTGGGTAATTGGGTTTTGTACCATAATTGGGGTTTGGATAAAAGAACAACACTTGTGGAAATTAGACTATGGGCTATTAATGGGCTTTATATTAATTAAATGATACCTCGTTAATTTAATATATAGACTTATAATTTGACGTATTTATATATAACCACATACGCTTAACTGGGTACGGTGGGCGGGATATCTATAAATACCAATAATTGTTCATTTTACCGGACACAGAACTGGATTAATAGTTAATAGACTTGTTGAAACAGGGGTGAATTACATTCAAGGGTAATTGGTGTAATTGTTAACAAAGTAGTAAAACCTTGGTTTACACGCAGTGTATTCATTAAACAAAGTATTAAGACCTTGTTACAATTCGAATCCCCAATTAGTTGGAATATTTGACTTCGGGAATAAGAATAATTTGACGAAGACTTTCGCACTTTATATTTATGACTGATGGACTATTATGGACAAATCCGTATGGACATATCAAATAATCCAGGACAAAGGACAATTAACCCATGGGAATAAACTAAAATCAACACGTCAAACATCATGATTATGGAAGTTTAAATAAGCATAATTCTTTTATTGTCATTGTATTTAATTGCACTTTTAATTATCATACTCTTTAATTATCGCAATTTTATTTTATCGCACTTTTATTTATCGCAATTTCATTATCGTTATTCACTTTACGCTTTAAATTAAGTTATATTTATTTTTAATATTTTATATTAGGTTTTAACTGCGACTAAAGTGTTAAAAATCGACAAACCGGTCATTAAACGGTAAAACCCCCCTTTTATAATAATAATAATACTACTTATATATATTTTTGCATTTTTATAAGTTAAAACTAATATAGCGTTAAGCTTGTTTAATTTTCCCTGTGGAACGAAACGGACTTACTAAAAACTACACTACTGTACGATTAGGTACATTGCCTATAAGTGTTGTAGCAAGGTTTAGGTATATCCATTCTATAAATAAATAAATATCTTGTGTAAAATTGTGTCGTATTTAATAGTATTTAGTTGTAAAAATAATACTATTTCCTAGTACACCTCGCATACATCAAGTATTTTTTGGCGCCGCTGCCGGGGATCATAAACGCCGAAAGCGCAACGCTATATATATAAAAAAAAAATTTATAAAAGTTTTTATTAAGTTCTTTTTATAAAAATATAAGTTTTAAAAAATAATAAAAATACAAAAAGAAAGAAAAATACATTTATATTTTTAAGAGTTTATAATATTTATAAAGTGAATAAGTATTTTTATTTTAATTTTAAAATTAAATTTTTATTTAAGTTATATCTATATTTTTATATATATTGAAAAAAATTATTATTAAAATTATAACTGAACCTGCATAGAAATTGACCTGATTCTCAGCTGAAGTTGGACCCTCAGCACTCGCGGAGTATTTGAACTGGGTTTATCCGCACTCGCGGAGGTACTCTGACAGGTCAGACCTGGTATGCATTTATTACGAAATTAGGGTTAATTTATTTATTATTAATATTAATTAGGGTTTGCTTAAATTAATAATTAGTTTTAGTTTTAATTAATTTGTATTTTTAAGTTTAATTAGTTTAATTAATTTATAAAACTTAATACTTTTATAAAATAAATAATATAAAAATAATATTTTTATAAAAATTGTACTTTTTACAACTTTAAGTATATTTTTATATATTTTGTATCTTTTTATTCGTTTTAGCGTAATATTTGTATTTTTCGCTCGTATTTAGTTCTAAGTTATAGTTTTTGCCATAGTTATTTTTATTTCTAGATTTTTAGGCTTTGCCGTAAAATCCCTTAAGTGCTTTTTCTTTAGACTAAGATTTAGGTGCTTTAAGAATTTTGCGACGCCGTTTTATAAAATTTAGTACCTTTTTAAGTTTTTGCCATTTTGGATATAGTATTCATTTTAAGCTTTAATATTTTTAGGCGCAACTTTTAATTCTTAGTTTTTAGATTTTTTAAGTTTCGACGCGCTACTTTCTTATTTTTATTTTTTACGCCTATTATTTTTCGACGCACTCTTTTTCTTTCTTATTTCTCGACGCTCTAGTTTATAGGACATAGAATTTTTTTCTATTTCTTCTCTAAAATTTCAAAACGAAAAATTATTTGAAGTGGTTAAATTGATAGACATCAAAATTTTCTGGTTCGTAGTAATAGTTGGATTTGTACGTGGACCGGGTTATTGGAGCCAAACAGTACTCAATTATATTGAGACCAAACGAATCCTGCCCCTCTGCTGCATCTTTTGGCTATTCGAAACGTGGGCAAAATCAGAAAAGTCTATTAATTTGATAACTTATATAATTTTTCTTATTTTTATAACTAATAGGATATTCAGTGAATGCACCGAGCAAAACGATCACCACCTTTTGTACGTTCACCACCTGTAACTCGATCAAGACATCTAGCAAATATTGTGGCCGTTGATTTTTCTTTAGAATCGATATCCAGTCGACCAAGTACTCCAATTCAAATTTCCGATAATCCATTTTTTGAACCCGACCTCACAATTGAGAATCCGGAGAATATTCAGGGACGATTTCGAGATCCTGAACCATTAATCTTTCCTCCGGAACCACCAGTCATTCATACGGAGATTGTCGAGGAACAACCCATTAAATCATAATCCTCTAGTGATTCAGATTCAACAAATTCAATCATGGAAAATCTGGAACCTCTAAGTATGGAAGACCGAATGCGAGCTAAACGCACTGGCCAAGGTCACGCAATTACTCAACCCGACATTAATGCGCCAGATTATGAAATCAAGGGACAAATCCTACACATGGTGACTAATCAATGCCAATTTAGTGGTGCGCCGAAGGAAGATCCAAACGAACATCTTCGTACCTTTAATAGGATCTGCACTCTATTCAAAATCAGAGAAGTGGAGGATGAACAGATCTATCTCATGTTATTTCCCTGGACTTTAAAGGGAGAAGCCAAAGATTGGTTAGAATCGTTACCTGAAGGGGCGATTGATACATGGGATATTTTAGTTGAAAATTTTCTTAAACAATTCTTTCCGGCATCTAAAGCCGTGAGACTTCAAGGAGAAATTGTTACGTTCACACAAAAGCCAAACGAAACTCTGTATGAGGCGTGGAAAAGATTTGGAAAGTTATTAAGAGGATGTCCGCAACATGGTTTAGACACTTGTCAAATAGTACAAATATTCTACCAAGGATGCGACATCACTACAAGAAAAGGCATCGATATAGCAGCTGGTGGTTCCATTATGAAGAAAATAGCAACCGATGCTTACAAAATTATTGATAACACTGCTTCCCACTCACATGAGTGGCACCAAGAAAAAGATATCGTTAGATCATCTAAAGCAGCTAGAGCCGATTCTAGCCATGACTTAGATTCCATTTCTGCAAAGATAGATGCTATCGAGAGAAGAATGGAAAAGATGACTAAGGATATTCACTCAATACGAATTAGTTGTGAGCAGTGTGGAGGACCACATTTGACAAAAGATTGTCTCAGTATTGAACTAACAATGGAACAAAGAGAGAATGTTTCATACATAAACCAAAGGCCTAAAAATAATTATCAGAATAATTATCAACCGCCAAGACCAATCTACAATCAAAACTAGAATTATAACCGAAATGTTCCATACAACAACCAACAAGGTCCTATCAATCAACAAGTATCCAATAATACGTACAATCAGCAAAGACCTATTTTTCAAAACAAACCACCACAAACCGATGATAAAAAGTCAAATTTAGAAGACATGATGTCAAAGCTAGTTGAATCTCAAACTCAGTTTTTCACATCTCAGAAACAAACCAATGAATAAAATGCTCAAGCATTTAGAAATCAACAAGCTTCTATTTAAAATCTGGAACAAGAAGTAAGTAACCTATCAAGGTTAATAGGTGAAAGAAAACCGGGAAGTTTACCTAGTGATACAAATGCTAACCCCCGGAATGAAACAGCTAAAGCCATTACCACAAGAAGTGGTATTACACTTAAACCACCTGAAATACCTGTAATTTCTGATGAAGCTATTCCTACTCCACAAGAACCACAATCTGAATAAGATAAGGAAACAGAACCGGTAGTTGAAAAGGTTAATGAAGATAACACAGTTAAAGCTAAACCTTATGTTAAACCATACCAACCACCACTTCCTTACCCGAGTAAAATGAGAAAAGAGAGACTTGAAGCCGAGCAATCCAAATTCTTGGATATGTTTAAACAGATAAATGTTAATCTTCCTTTCATTGATGTGATTTCAGGAATGCCTAGATATGCTAAATTCTTGAAAGATCTGATCACTGATAGAAAGAAAATGGAAGAACTCTCGGCTGTTACTATGAATGCTAATTGTTCTGCAGTGCTGTTGAATAAAATACCAGAAAAATTATCAGATCCAGGAAGTTTCACAATTTCACGTTTTCTGGGAAGTCTTAGTTCAATAGAAGCATTGGCAGATTTAGGTGCTAGTATAAATTTAATGTCGTATTCACTATACGCTAAACTAGACCTTGGAGAATTGAAACCAACACGAATAAGAATACAACTAGCCGATAGATCAGTAAAATATCCTAGAGGATAATGGAAAACATGCTAGTTAAAGTTGGTACTTTAGTATTTCCAGTAGATTTTGTTATTCTGCACATGGAAGAAGATTCTCGAGTCCTCTCATATTAGGAAGACCATTCTTAAACACGGCCAAAGCAATAATAGACGTGTTTGGTAAGAAACTGACCCTAAGTATAGAGGACGAGAGTGTTACCTTTTCTGTGAATAGAGCCATGCAACAACCGTAATCTGCAGATGATACATGTTATTATATTCAAACTATAGAATCACATGCAGAATTGTTAGAAGAATTTCCAGAATTACAAGGAACAGGAGAATGTTCTTTAGGAGAAGGAACTGAACCAATTGATGAAACTGAAATGTTAGCTACACTTATGGCTAATGGATATGAACCAACAACAGAAGAAATTCAAATGCTAAAAGAAGAAGACAGATATCGATATAAATCATCGATAGAAGAACCACCGACATTAGAGTTAAAGCCACTTCCAAACCAATTGGAATATGCTTATTTACATGGTGAATCTGAATTACCTGTAATAATATCGTTTTCTCTTACTGAAAATGAAAAATCTCAACTCATTTATGTGTTGAAAGCTCATAAACCAGCTATTGCATGGAAGATTCATTATATTAAAGGAATAAGTCCTTCGTATTGCACACATAAAATCCATATGGAAGAAGGTCATAAAACGTATGTGCAACGCCAAGGAAGACTAAATCCTAATATGCAAGATGTTGTTAAAAAAGAAATTATTAAACTGCTTGATGCAGTTTTAATTTATCCAATTTCTGATAGTCCATGGGTAAGCCCAGTTCAATGCGTACCTAAGAAGGGTGGCATGACTGTTATCACAAATGAGAAAAATGAGCTTATTCCTACTAGGACTGTAACAGGATGGCATGTTTGTATTGATTATAGAAAATTAAATGACGCCACCAGAAAAGATCACTTTCCCTTACCTTTTATTGATCAAATGTTGAAAAGATTAGCCGGAAATAGTTACTATTGTTTTCTTGATGGTTTTTCTGGATATTTTCAAATTCCAATAGCACCCGAGGACCAAGAGAAAACCACATTCACGTGCCCTTATGGTACTTTTGCTTATAAACGCATGCCATTTGGACATTGCAACGCCCCTGCAACCTTTCAAAGGTGCATGATGGCGATTTTTCACGATATGATAGAAGAATGCATGGAATTTTTCATGGATGACTTTTCAGTCTTCGGTGATACTTTTGAAACATGTCTAGTTAATCTTGAACGAATGCTTATTAGATGCGAACAATCAAATCTAGTACTTAATTGGGAGAAATGCCATTTCATGGTTAAAGAAGGCATCGTTCTTGGACATAAAATCTCAAAGGAAGGAATTGAAGTGGATAGAGCTAAAGTAGATGTAATTGCTAAACTTCCACATCCCACCAATGTTAGAGGAGTTAGGAGTTTTCTAGGGCATGCCGGTTTTTACCGACGTTTCATAAAAGATTTTTCTAAAATTGCCACTCCTATGAATAAACTCCTAGAAAAGGATGCTCCATTCATCTTTTCAGATGAATGTATCAAATCTTTTAATATTCTTAAAGAAAAACTCACTAATGCGCCGATCATGATAATGCCAAATTGGAATCTACCGTTTGAACTAATGTGCGATGCAAGTGATTTTGCAATGGGAGTCGTTTTAGGACAAAGGATTGAAAAACGATTTCAACCTATTTATTATGCTAGTAAGACGTTACAAGGAGCACAAACGAATTACACAACTACTGAAAAAGAACTCCTTGCTATTGTCATTGCTTTTGACAAATTTCGATCATATCTCGTTCTAGCTAAAACGGTGGTCTATACCGACCATTCTGCTCTTAGATACCTATTTTCGAAACAAGATACCAAACCTCGATTAGTCCGTTGGATCTTACTCTTACAAGAGTTTGATATTGAAATCCGAGATAAAAAGGGAGCAGGAAAATCTCGTCGCTGATCATCTTTCTCGTCTTGAAAATCCCGAATTAGAAGTTCTAAATGAATCGGCCATACAAGACAACTTTCCTGATGAATATCTATTGAAGATAGATTATAATGAAATTCCATGGTTTGCAGACTATGCAAACTATTTAGTATGTGGATTCCTTGAAAAAGGATTATCGTACCAAAAACGAAAGAAATTCTTTAGTGATATAAAACACTATTTCTGGGAAGATCCACATTTGTTTAAAAGTTGTCCCGATGGAATAATACGCCGTTGTGTATTCGGAGATGAAGCTAGTCAAATCTTAAACCATTGTCACACAGGACCAACAGGAGGGCATTATGGGCCTCAGCTCACAGCAAGAAAAATTTACGATGCTGGATTCTATTGGCCTACAATTTTCAAAGACGCACACCTTCTTTGCAAATCCTGTGATGCTTGTCAAAGGGCCGGAAAAATAAGTCAACGTGATGAAATGCCACAAAATGTCATTCAAGTATGTGAAGTATTTGACATTTGGGGTATTGACTTTATGGGTCCATTTCCAAAATCTCATAATAATCTCTACATTCTCGTTGCCATTGATTATGTATCTAAATGGGCAGAAGCACAAGCTCTCCCAACTAATGATGCACGAGTTGTAGTCAACTTTTTAAAACATCTTTTTGCAAGGTTCGGAACACCAAAAGCTTTAAAAAGTGATCGGGGTACTCATTTCTGTAATAATCAACTTGAGAAAGTTCTCAAAAGATATGGAGTAACTCATAAAATCTCCACTGCTTATCATTCACAAACAAGTGGACAAGTTGAAAATACCAACCGAGCATTAAAACGTATTCTTAAGAAAACTGTAGGATCAAATCCGAAGGAATGGTCCATGAAATTGGAGGATGCACTCTGGGCTTTTAGAACAGCCTACAAAACTCCAATTGGAACCACACCTTTTAAACTCGTTTACGAAAAAGCATGTCATCTTCCAGTAGAAATTGAACACAAAACATTTTGGGCTTTGAAGACATGTAATCTTGATTTACATGAAGCCGGACGTCTACGATTAAGTCAACTAAACGAATTAGAAGAATTGGGACATGAAGCATACGAAAATTCGTTAATCTATAAGGAAAGAACGAAGAAATGGCATGATAAAAGAATCAGAAGTTTAAAAGAATTTAAAGAAGGAGACAGAGTTCTTATTTTCAATTCACGATTCAAGCTATTTCCTGGAAAATTGAAATCAAGATGGTCTGGACCATTCATAGTCAAAAGAGTTTTCCCATACGGAACAATAGAGTTAATAAATTCAAATGGGATTGAATTTAAAGTTAATGGTCACAGAGTTAAACATTACATACATAGTCCGATGGAAGTTGATAATGAAGTCAATCATAATTTCACCACCCAAGAAAACCCTCAAAATGAAAACATAAATATGTTATCAACAACATATGAAAAATCAAAATTGGAAAATAGGGAGGATTCAAATTTGAGTGATGAAGAAGAATTCTTATACAAACCTCCCATTCCAAGAAACGAAGAAAAATGTGAACAAGAAGTTTAAATAGAAGTGAAAGAACCAAGAAAAGAACACCCGAAAAAGGTTTACAAACCAACTCGACTTACTAAAGCAGGAGACCCGGGTGAATTTATCATTTCTTGCTTGCTTAATGATGGTGCTGTATATAATGGACTCGCAGATTTAGGAGCAAGTGCAAATATTATGCCTCTTTCCTTATACAAAAGATTAGGTATGGGTAAATTAAAACCAACCAAAACAGGTGTTCAATCATTTGACCTAACCATTAAACACCCAGTTGGAATAGCAAATAATTTACTTGTTAACGTGGGAAGTTTGACCTTTGTTGCAAACTTCATAGTGATTAATATGGAGGAAAACCTTGATATTCCTCTAATTTTAGGTCGCCCATTTTTAGCAACCACCGAGGCATTCATTGATGTAAGAGAAGGTAGAATGACACTTAGGGATGGTGATAAATCGATCACCTTTGTGAACCAAAAGTTTAGATCTCCACCAACCAAAACTGTTAAACCAATAAAAACACATAAGTGTGGGGAAGATGAAGAAACACTTAATGATGATCCGATCACAAAGAACCCCGTTGATGATAAGAAATTAGATGAACCCGTTTTTAACAGTTCAACGAAGAAACTTTATAAACGGATTCACGATGCTAAGATTAAGGAAAACTTTAAGTTATGTAACCGATTAATATCCAATTTATCACCAAAAGAAAAGGCGATGTTAGTTGAATTTGTGAAAGTTACGGAGGAAATCAACAAATGGATTGAAGTAAAAGTCAAAGATATTCAAGTTGTTGATGATCCAATTGAAAATAACATTAATCACAATTTCAACTAAGTGTGGGGAGGTTCGAATCTTTTTAGGGTAATATGTATTTCTGTTAGAGTTAGATTTTCTGTTTTCGTGTAGTTCTCGAGAATGGAATCCGAATGGTCTTTCCCTAGCAGACCCTAAAGAACTAGTCTTCTCCCCCCATTCTAAATTTTTATTTTTTTTAGGTTTTACGAGATGAAGACTTCTTGTGAATTAAACCATGGTCTAATGCTATATGCTTTGATCACTAAACGTAATAATGACACCCTTCCAAGTGAATTGGTATCATTAATCAGAGGTAAATTGGACGGAGTAAGAAAAGAATCCAGGACCGAAAATAATAAGTTAAATTTTGGTAAAAGAAAATCAAAATCCACAGCGAAAAGAAGAGCACGACACCTTGAAAGATGTCACAAATGCGAAAAATGGTCACACGAAGGTAAATGTTCAAATAATCAAACATATTCCAATACCGAATTCGTTACTTTATGCAGAGATGGACCGTTCATATGTTTCGAAGAAAAAACATTGAATGCTCGAGGTTACGCCTATGTAGCTATGAAAAACCAATTAGTCCGACTCTCTTATGAGTGGGCTAAAACAGGTCACTGAGAATTCTATCTTATAGGTAAGTATGTACAGTTTTTATTTTTATTGCTTTTAACCTTTTGATAATAAACGCTAAATAGTTCGCTATAAAGTATTAAATTGGTACTCAATAAAATTAGGTTTTACGACCGAAATTATTGATATCATATAAAAATTTAATACATCACAGCGAAATTTACCGTTTATTCTTAAGGTATAAATATCTTTAATCAATCAACCCAAAATATTTCAAAAATTCATCATGAGTAAAATTAGGTAATATAACCGAAATTACTTTACCGAAAAGAGGGGCGTATATTTTTGATAATATTTGATTGATTAAAGTGGGATAAAAGACCAAAAAGATTTTTAATTTTATTTTCACTTTGTTTTTAAAATCAATTTTAAATTATTAATGTAAACTTTTAAAATCAATATATTTAAATTTGTAAATATTTGAAAAATTAATATTTTTAATATAATTTTGTATGTATAAAAACAAAAATATAATTTAAGTTTGGTGTGAATTTTTAATTTTAATAATATGAATTTTTAATTTTATGCATTTTAAATTTAAGTTTTTTGTGAATTTTTAATTTTAATAATATGAATTTTTATTTTTATGCATTTTAAATTTAAGTTTGGTGTGAATTTAAAAACAAAAATTCACTTTATTTCGTTAAGTTAAAAATGTGATTTTTAAAATTCGTCGTGAGTTGAAAACTAGGTCGTTGAACCGAAATTGCTCTACCCAAGGGAGGGATGAGAACTTTTATTATCATTATTTTTAATCTTATTGAATTAAAGTATGCCAAAAACATTATAAAAAAATAAAAAATAAAAAACAACGCCAATATGTTTGGAAACTTTGGTAAAATTTAATCATTTTTCTACGCTAATCACCCTCAATAATTTAAATTGTTACTGATTTCTTGCAAATGAGAGCATTGCAAGATCTTAAGTGTGGGAAGGGGTTAAATTCTTTTGAATTTTTAAAATTCTTTGACTTAAACACTTGGTTACCATTAAAAATACTAGTAAAGCAGTAGTTGTATTAGAATCTAGTGCTCTCTGATAATAAAGAACAGCCCTAGTCTTATATACTGACTACCCAATTCTAGTAAAAATTTTCAAAATTTTCAATTAAATGAATTTAAAATCATGTTTATACATATTTATGAACGATAAAACTAGGTGTTAACACCGAAATTATTGTTACCTCGAAAAGACATAAATTGAAAAACAACTCAAAATGTTAGAATTCATTTAAAATGGAATAGAGGACAATAATAAGGCAAAGAAAGGAAAATAAAAGCCAAGTGTGGGAAAAATTTACCAAGTTCTTTAAAACATATATCACATATTTTGTACAAAGATACTTTTGTTTTGGACAAAATTAACCATTTTACCCAGAAAATTGTAATATATTTGAAAGAAAGATGGATCTACACGATGAATCAATTCCATCATTAAAAGGAAGTAAAGTCTTTCGAAAAAGAAACGCGCTTCTTGATTTAGGTCAGGAAGTTGTCGTCCAGACCAGCTGTAGGTTGACGAAAAATCTAGAAAAGTCATCACTAAAATCAGCAGGAAATCTACGGACCTCAGCATCAAACAGGGTCGCCAAGTGGTCAGACTTATCCTAACCATGAGAGGATCTGTCTCGTAAAATGGGGAGGACGCCGTGCAAATTAGCTGGATAAGACTAATGAATCAGACCCCCAGAAAGGATAATCTCCTTAAAGATCAAAAATCAGCTTTTAAGTCTGATATTACTCAATCCTAGAGATTGACCTTAAAGATTGAGAATTACAAACTCATGGAATTCAATGATATCTAAACTCGAGCTTGAACGAGAAAATATTTTGATCAAAATTGCAAACCGATTTGTCTTCTGAAAACTCAATTTTAATGCATTCATTACCATTGAATGTAAAATCCTAGGAATTCACCTGGAATTCATTAGGTTACCTGAACCAAATCAGGTGTCAACCATAAGAACGGTGGTTGCATAGCATGGTCAAAGACAGGACCTTGTGCCAGACCGAAAAACTATAGGGTGAGCTTTACTATTGCTCCTACAAAGGATAGTAATTGCATCTGACACGTTATAGACCATAATTAAAAGCATGTCAGGGGACATTACCTTAACAATTGCTTGTTTAACGCTTTCCTTTACAACCAGACGGTAGTTTACCGAAAGGTAATGTACGGAGCAAGTATACTGGACGTGTTGCTTTCCCAATACAAGGTTAGCAAGCGGGTGACACAAAACCGCAAGTTTTGAGCTAAAATTTTCAAATCTGAAATCCACCAAACCCACAAAAACAATTTGCAAACACCGGTGAAGGATTATTCCGGAAAACTTATCTATGGTAAAAGCTAGAATGAATTTTCAAAAGATCAAATGTTTTCATAAAGATCCAATTTCCTTAAAGGATCTAAATTTTTATAGTCATGTGGGACTGTAAACCACATCGTTACTACCATTGTTCATACCGCCGTATAGAAATCACTGATGTACAAAGTGTGAAGAATAAAGAAGTGATTCTAGTATTTTTTTTTTATTTTTTTTATTTCAAGACTATATTGCTTGAGGAAAAGCAACGCTCAAGTGTGGGAATATTTGATAATGCTAAAAACGAACATATATTTCATAGCATTATCCCTCAAGAAAGACAAGCTTTTAGTTGCAATTGTTCTATTTACAAGTGATATTCATTTAAATAATAAAAGGTGAAGACAAAAGACAGATTTGACGAATTGAAGATGCAAACGACCAAAAAGCTCAAAAGTACAAAGTACAATCAAAGTGGTTCAAATTATTGATGAGAAACGTCTCAAAATTACAAGAGTACAAGACACAAAACGCAAAGTACAAGATATTAAATAGTACGCAAGGACGTTCAAAAATCCGGAACCGAGACATGAACCAACTTTCAGTGCGCGACGCAACGGACCAAAAATTACAAGTCAACTATGCATAAGAATAAAATATAATATATAATTAATTATATATATTATTATATAATATAATTTTACGCAGCCCACGTTTTGGATCTAATATGTGAGCTGGTTTCCAGACCTCCGCACTCGCGGTACTTTTGTGAAGGAAACATCCGCACTCGCGGAGTGTACAGTATCCAGATGGGGCCTATAAAAGGCAACGCATTTTGCTGAATTCATCACATCTTTTTCTCTTCTCATTCATACGTAAATATATATATATATATATATATATATATATTTATATTATAATTTTAATTTTAATTTTAATTCTAATAATAAGGGTATGTTAGCGAATGTTGTAAGGGTGTAAGTCGAAATTCTGTCCGTGTAACGCTACGCTATTTTTAATCACTGTAAGTTATGGTTAATGTTATTTTTATATTAATGTCTCGTAGCTATGTTATTATTATGCTTATTTAATGCCGAAGTAATCGTGATGTTGGACTAAATATTAAAATTGGGTAATTGGGCTTTGTACCATAATTGGGGTTTGGATAAAAGAACGACACTTGTGGAAATTAGACTATGGGCTATTAATGGGCTTTATATTAATTAAATGATACCTCGTTAATTTAATATATAGACTTATAATTTGATGTATTTATATATAACCACATATGCTTAACTGGGTACGGTGGGCGGGATATCTATAAATACCAATAATTGTTCATTTTACCGGACACGGAACTGGATTAATAGTTAATAGACTTGTTGAAACAGGGGTGGATTACATTCGAGGGTAATTGGTGTAATTGTTAACAAAGTAGTAAAACCTTGGTTTACACGCAGTCGATAACCTGGTGTATTCATTAAACAAAGTATTAAGACCTTGTTACAATTCGAATCCCCAATTAGTTAGAATATTTGACTTCGGGAATAAGAATAATTTGACGAAGACTTTCGCACTTTATATTTATGACTGATGGACTATTATGGACAAATCCGTATGGACATATCAAATAATCCAGGACAAAGGACAATTAACCCATGGGAATAAACTAAAACAAACACGTCAAACATCATGATTATGGAAGTTTAAATAAGCATAATTCTTTTATTGTCATTGTATTTAATTGCACTTTTAATTATCATACTCTTTAATTATCGCAATTTTATTTTATCGCACTTTTATTTATCGCAATTTCATTATCGTTATTTACTTTACGCTTTAAATTAAGTTATATTTATTTTTAATATTTTATATTAGGTTTTAACTGCTACTAAAGTTTTAAAAATCGACAAACCGGTCATTAAACGGTAAAAACCCCCTTTTATAATAATAATACTACTTATATATATTTTTGTATTTTTATAAGTTAAAACTAATATAGCGTTAAGCTTGTTTAATTTTCCCTGTGGAACGAACCGGACTTACTAAAAACTACACTACTGTACGATTAGGTACACTTCCTATAAGTGTTGTAGCAAGGTTTAGGTATATCCGTTCTATAAATAAATAAATATCTTGTGTAAAATTGTATCGTATTTAATAGTATTTCGTTGTAAAAATAATACTATTTCCTAGTACACCTCGCATACATCAATTTTACAAAGTGAGTGATATAATATTAACTTAGTTATAAAACATTTGATTTAAAATATACATTTTGACAAACAACGACTTATTGATTTATAGAAGCAAATAACCACAACATTCAAATGTATAGATTATACTTCAAGTTATATAGTTTATCGATAGCTAAATCTATATTCTTGTTAAAGGTACGCATCACGAAATATAAAACACTAGTTTTCTAAGTGTACGAAAAGCCATTCGAGAAACCGAAACTGAGACATTAGTTGAGTGACAATGTACGAGTCATTGAAACAAAAATTACATTTTTACCATACTCGTAAATATAATATATTATATAAATAATTATAGATTAAATAATTAATTAAATATAATAATAATTAAGAGTGTCGGCAGCCATCAAGAAGTGGGAATGGGCTGGCAGAAGTGAGATCACATGGCCATGGAGCCTAAATACCATGCGATCGCATGGGAAGACTTGGTGGGCAACATCCATAAAACGCGAACGATTCAGTTTACTACACACACACATATACATCCGATATATATATATTACTCCCTCTGCTCTCAATATTTTTATTATTTATATTATTATTATTATTAAGATTAATATTATTATGATTATTAGTAGTATTAATATTATTTATACCTAAAATACTACGACGAGTTCTGCTCGCGTGTTTTCAAAAATGGATTTTTATGAGTGGGATAGAGATAAGGAAATTATGGGTTATAGCTATGGAGGTTATGGGTATGGTTTGGAGGTTATGCTCGTGAGGTCAATTCAGTGTTTATCATCTCTGTTGCGTCTACGTACCTTCCTGCAATATTGAATCTCAATATTGATACGTGAGCACTCATAACTTAATTTTTATATATTATTAGTGTATCCCTGACTAGTGCTCGAGTAGATATGTTTATGCATGCATGTATGTTTAATTTAGTCGTTAGATAGTTTTGATGAATCATAAGTTTGGTACATATGCGACTGAGATAAGGTATATAATATGCATGTCGTTGGAAAGCTGGCGAAAAATCAATAACTTTTCATTTAAAAAACGTATGGTTTTGATGAACGGATTAAAAGATATAGTCAATTGAACTATCTATAATTTTAAAGTATTATTGTTAATATGATTATTATTATCGTTATCGTTATCGTTATCGTTATCGTTAACGTTAACGTCATCGTTATCGTCATTATTATCGTTATTATTATTATTATCTAATAATCAATAAAATTATTATTATTATTATTATTGTTATTATTATTATTATTTTTAAAATAATTAATATTTTTATCAAAACTATCATTTTATTATTTTTATCGTCATTATTATTATTAAAAGTATCAATAATATTAAAACCATCATTTTTAATAGAAATATCATTGTTATTATAAAATATCATTATTATTATCATTTTAGCATTATCATTATTAAAAATTTATCATTTTAAATAGAATTATTACTTTTATAAAATATTATTATTATTACAGTTAATATTAAAAAGTATCGTTATTATTAAGATTATCATGATTAGAATTACCATTTTATCATAATTAATATCATCATTAGTAAATATAAATACTGTTATTATTAATATTTTATTATTATTATAAAAATAATAATTAATATTATTATTATAAAATAATACAACTTTACTTATTACTATTATTATCGATATTATTTTATCAAATAAATATGTGATACAAATTACTACGCGTAATATAATTACATTAATAATACCTATCGTATCATTTTATGATATTAAATAAACTTTATAAATTTTATTACTTAAGATATATAAAAGTATATTTTTATTATATAAATTTTAATATAAAATTTTATTTATTAATAAATGAATTATATTATATTATTTACTCTGATAAAATCTGTCGAATATATTAAATATATAAAACGACTATAATTAAACTATATAATAATCATGTATAAATTTTGGAGGTCATTTTGGTCAAGATGACTTTTGTTGACTTTTGCATATTAGTCTCGAGCATTAGGATTGTGGTACACTATGACTTGACCTAAATTGTTGGACAGATATTGATCAACATATAAATATATATACTTAATATAGGTTCGTGAATCCGAGGCCAACCTTGCACTTGTTCAAGTGCCGTCATATACATTATTGCTACGAAATACAGTTTTGTGACTTTCATTACTCCCTTTTTAAATATTTTTGGGACTGAGAATACATGCGATGTTTTTATTAATGTTTTACGAAATAGACACAAGTGATCAAAACTACATTCTATGGTTGGATTATCGAAATTGAATATCACCCCTTTTTAGCTTGGTAACCTAATAATTAGGAAACTGGTATTGCCCCTAATTGACGCGAATCCTAAAGATAGATCTATGGACCTCGGCAAGTCCCATCCGGGGTACGGATGCTTTAGTACTTCAAGATTATTATTATTATACAGACGAGAGGTTCTGTTTGGGGATATTATATGCATTAAAGTTAAGTCGGTTATCAAGCGTTCACCATATGAATGATTTTTAATTCGCGGGTTACGCGTACAATTAAATATATGAAATCTTGTGGTCTATTAAAATGATGGAAATGAATGTTTATGATAAATTAATGAACTCACCAACCTTTTGGTTGACACTTGAAAGCATGTTTATTCTCAGGTTTGAAAGAAAGCTTCCGCTGTGCATTTGCTCATTTAGAGATATTACTTGGAGTCATTCATGAAATATTTCAAAAGATATTGTATTCGAATCATTGAGTTCAACAAGATTACTATTAAGTCATTTATAGTTTTGATATATTAAGAAAGGGTATGCATGTCTGTCAACTTTCGATATAATGAAAGTTTGTCTTTTAAAACGAACGCAATGTTTGTAAAATGTATCATATAGAGGTTAAATACCTCGCAATGTAATCATATGTTATTGTATTCGTTCTTATGGATTAGCACGGGTCTTTACAAAATCCATCGTGATATGCTCCCATTTCCATACCGGTACCTCTAGTGGTTGAAGTTTACCATACGGCATTTGATGATCGGCTTTTACTTGGAGGCAAGTAAGACACTTATGAACATACTTTACTATATCTCTCTTCATTCCTGGCCACCAATAGTATTTCCTTAGGTCCCTATACATTTTTGTAGCACCGGGGTGAATCGAATACTTAGATTTGTGAGCTAAGTCAAGGAGCTCAATTCTAGCACCACTTTGTAAAGGTACCCAAATTCTTCCATATCTAAGCCTTGGACCATGGAAATCTACTATAAAATCATTAACTTGCCCTTTGATTCTTTTTTTCCTCACGTTTTTGGGGGTTAATGTTTCATCTTGCGCTGCTCGGATACAATCGAATATTTGGGGTGATATTACCATGACTAAACTCGTTACCTTAATTGTTTGGTGGTTCGACTTCCTACTAAGAGCATCCGCCACCACATTAGCCTTCCTGGGGTGGTACAAAATTTCACAATCGTAATCTTTCACCAAGTTGAGCTCTCTCCTTTGCCTATCATTTAAATCTCTTTGATCGAACAAGTACTTTAAGTTTTTATGATCGGTATAGATGGAGAACTTTACACCATAAAGATAATGACGCTATATTTTCAAGGCAAAGACTACGGCCGTTAATTCTAGATCATGGGTGGGATAATGTTTTTCATGTATTTTCAATTGTCGAGAAGCATAAGCTATGACTTTCCCATTTTGCATTAGCACACATCCCAAACCTTTCTTAGAAGCATCACAATAAACCGTCATATTCTCATTCCCTTCCGGTAAGACTAGTATAGGAGCTTGAACAAGTTTCTCTTTAAGGAGTTGAAATGCCCGTTCTTGCTTTTCTTCCCATTTCCATTGTACAATCTTACGGGTTAACTTTGTGAGTGGGGTGACTATTCTAGAAAAATCTTGTATGAACCGTCGATAATACCCCGCTAAGCCTAGAAAACTTCTAACTTTGGTGGGATTCATAGGCGGTTCCCATCTCATTATCGCTTCAATCTTCCTCGGATCAACACAAATACCCTTCTTATTAATGACATGTCCTAAAAATTGAACTTCACGAAGCCAAAACTCACACTTAGAGAACTTAGCGAACAACTTTTCTTTCCTTAAAGTTTCTAACACTTGTCGTAAATGCACCGCATGCTCCTCTTCCCCTTTAGAATATACTAAAATATCGTCAATGAATACAATCACAACCCTATCGAGCATATTCGACACACCCTATTCATCAAATCCATAAACGCGGGCGGAGCATTAGTTAACCCAAAAGGCATTACCAGGAATTCATAATGACCATACCTAGTGCGAAAAGCCGTTTTAGGGATATCCTCTTCCTTCACCTTTAATTGATGATAACCCGACCTTAGATCAATCTTTGAAAAGAAACACGCTCCTTGTAATTGATCAAACAAGTCATATATCCTCGGCAATGGATATTTATTCTTAATAGTGACTTTATTCAATTTACGATAGCCGATACACATTCTCATTGTTCCATCCTTCTTTTTCACAAATAATACCGGAGCTCCCCAAGGTGAACTACTAGGATGAATAAAATCTTTATCTATCAGATCTTGTAGTTGAGTCATCATTTCCCTCATTTCCGACGGAGCTAGTGGATATGGTGCTTTGGCAATTGGCGTGGCTCTGGGAATCAACTCTATTCGAAACTCTACTTCTCGTTCGGGAGGAACACCTGGCAATTCATCTGAAAACACATCCAGAAACTCATTAACTACCGGTACATCATTTATCCCAAAAACCTTCTTTGAATCATCGATCACTTGTGCCAACGCACAACACCCATGGGACAAAAATCTTTTGGCTCTAGCATACGTACATATAGGAATAGCACGTCTAGCCCGTTCCCCATAAATCCAAATAACCTTTTCACTTGGTGCTTGAATTAATACAATTTTCTTTCGACATAATATTATTCCTTCATTGTCATCTAGCCAATCCATACCTACAATTACTTGAAATTCTCCCATATGTATGGGTATTAAATCTATAGCAAACTTCTCATCATCCAAAATAATTTCACATCCCTTAATGACACTATATACCATAACGGTTTTATTGTCTGCTATCTCTACCTCTAGAGGATGCTCTAACATACTTGGGGTCATGTCAAAATGTTTACAAAAAGAATAAGAAACAAACGACCGCGTAGCACCGGAATCAAACAAAACATGCGCAGGTAAAGAGTTTACAATAAAGGTACCTGACACCACATTTTGGGATTCCTTCGCTTCGAGAGTGGTAATCTGATGGGCTCGGGCTCTTGGTCAGCTATCACTCGTCTTTGGTTCCATTTTAACCTCCTTCTTAACACCGCCACTTGCTAGATCCTTTTTATATTCCGGGCATTCAGCTTGAAAATGACCCTTTTCAAAACAGTAATAACACTGTTTCCCTTTCTTAGGACACTCGGCGGCTCTATGACCCGGTTTTCCACATGAGTAACAATCGGTAGTACCCGCTTTACACTCGCCCGTATTGCACGTTCTTACTACTTTACCACTACCCTTCCCCGGCGCAAAACCCCCTTTTGACTTTTGTGGGGAGTCCGAATTAAACTTACCTTTATTCGGGCTCATGTTTTGCATTGACTTTGAATCTTGATCCAACTTTCGTTTAAACACGGCTTTCTTCTTAAGTTCATGTTCCCTCACAAGAGCCTTGTTCATCATTTCGGCTAAGGTCTTACACGTACTCTTATCGATGAACTCACTTATTTCGGGATTTAACTTCTCATGATAGTGGTCCATCATTAACTTAGGACATGAAACAAAATCCGGGCAAAAACGAGACTTATCATTAAACTCGGCATTGCACTCGGTTACGGATTTACTCCCATGTTCAATATTCATGAATTCGGACTTTAACCTACCAACTTCGGCGGGTGGAGCAAATTGATCCATAAACATCTCACGAAACTTTTCCCATGGAAAACTTGTTTCCACATTCCGTCCATGTGACTTAACTATAAATTCCACCATTCATAACCACTGCCCTTTATTTGGTGTGCCGCATAAATTACCTTTAAGTGTTCAGGACATTCGCACAACATGAAAGTTTCTTCTATCTCGTCATTCCACCTTTGACTAACAATCGGATCAACTTTACCATGAAATTCCGGTGGATGACAATTTGCAAAATTTTTGAACTTAAAACGCTCATCCTTCCTTTTCGGGACTTCTACTTCCTTTTGTCTCACCCCACTTCCCCCTTCTCCTCTTAACACAAGATTATTCGACATAAGAGTCTTTAAATTTTCATCTAATCGCTCATTAATCAACTTCTTTATCTTTTCTAAAAGAGTTGGGGTGTATCGCACTAAGGCTTGCCCTATTTGCCCCGAAAGATCATTCGTCATCGTAATTTCATCATATTCAGATTGCGAGTCTTCGACGGACTCCCTTGACGGGGTGTGGACATACTACTCGTCCTCTTCATTGCTTCTATTAGGAGATACAATAGCCATTCTGAAATAATAAATCCAACCCATTAGTTCAAACACATGTGTCAACAATTGAGCATAACTTAAGTGACCGAAAGGATTTCCAACTCATTTCACCATGACCATAGTAGATGTTCATGCGTACTATAATGATGTAATGGCGATGGTCGGTCGTCATTACACCAATGTATTACGAAGTTAATCATTTATGACTCATGGTTAATGAGCATTAAATTCTTGTTCGAATCATTCACAATCTCAGTACTACACTATAGGTATTGTCAATAAACTCTTTCCTCTGGAGCATGGCATAATCCTTTAATCTTATCTATCATGCAAGTCCTAAACCGCTTATCTTCTATCAATGATGGTTTAAGCCTAGATAATCCCTATAGTGGATTATCCAAGTCCCTTAAATCATAGCCCTGATATCAACTTTTAACGCTCTGAAAACGATAATTTTTTTTTTGTTGACCATCCATCCCAGTGATATGCCACGACACAGCCAGACAAAAGATTTCGAACTAGTTTAGCATTCCTCCTGTTATCAAAATATGCCTAAGGGCGCGCCGCGGCCCTGTGCTGTCGCTGGTACTAAACTTTAACTTGCTTTAAAAATCACATTTTCATCATTTCTTCCTCACCCAACACCATTTTAACAACATAGTACATAAACAAACTTAGTTAAACAGTTTCTTACATCGTCAAACATTACGAAAACCATTTAGTCATGAATAACACGTTTACACATCTTAAACATAACATTTGGTCCCAAATCTCAAAAGTAACATATGAGTACAAAAGTTTTAACGTCGATAAGCGGTATCAATAGAGCTAGATTCAAAATAGGGACTTGCACTACCACTTACTATATGACCAATGCTCCGCTATCCTCAAATAGGCTCCTTACCTTCGCGGTGTCCTTTCGTTCCTATAAAAACATAAACATAACATAGGGGTAAGCTTTCATGCTTAGTGAGTTATAGGCAAATAAAAGAACACATATCATTTAGCATAAGCAATGCATCACTTGACCTTTCCAACCCGAAGGTTGCTTACTTACTATCGGATCCGACTCTATTTCTTGCCATAGACATAACTTACTAAGGTCAACCCTAGTAATTGTGCCTAAGCTAAAGATGACCATATGCATACACATATGCCTAAGCTAACCTTAATCATAATGCATACATACATAGACACCCAAAGTGTCTAAGCTAGGTCATACCATAGACAAGATCATTAAGCAAGCTTAATGACCTTGCCTAAGCTAATCGTCAACCATAGATACAATTATTAGGCATGCCTAATAATCCTATCTAAGCTATCCATCTAGTGCACTTAGTCGTTACCCTCTTGCACTGATGCAATTCGGGAACACTAAGTCATTCTTGACTCGCCCAATTTACCCCCTATAAACTCACCTTGGTTAAAAGAGATTACTTGATAGCTTGAAGTTCCTTTGTCTTGATTAGCACCTATACACGAGCTAATCTCGTCATTGCCATAATTTAAACGAATTTACATTTTTCAAATGCGTACAACACTTTCATATACTTACACATTTGAACTTAATATTTCTTAACAACAATTACTTATAACAATTTCAACAATTCAAAACATAAACTTTCTTCTTCACAATTTAGCTAAATCTCATAATCATCTTCATTGAGGCATTTCATCAAACACCTAGTGTGCATGACTTGATTCTAGACAATTAGTTACACCAAATTCATCATTTTCATATCACACACTCAAATAGCAAGTTCATACATGAACTTACATCCAAACATCAATTAAAATTCATTTTTAATCATACAAATGTGCACACTCACAACATACAACAACTTATAAGCTTGAGATTCATCTAAAACACCCAATTTAGTGATAGTTCATACCTTGTCTTTAGGGATTTAAGAACCTTAATTGTGCACAAATGGAGAAGAAATTAAAGAATTGCAACTTGTTATGATGATTAAAGCACACTAGATTACATGAATTTCTACTTGCATGTTTTCAAATCTTCCAATGGAGGATTTATCCTTCTTCCTTGTTTGGGTCGCCACTCACACACAAGCACACTAACTTTCTATTTTATTTTTTTTTTGCAACTGATAATGAGATTTCAGCATTTAACCAATTTAATTAAATTGTCTTTGCCTTATTTACACTTTCTTCCCTCCTCACTGATAATGCTAAAAACGAACATATATTTCATAGCATTATCCCTCAAGAAAGATAAGCTTTTAGTTGCAGTTGTTCTATTTACAAGTGATATTCGTTTAAATAATAAAAGGTGAAGACAAAAGACAGATTCGACGAATTGAAGACGCAAATGACCAAAAAGCTCAAAAGTACAAAGTACAATCAAAGTGGTTCAAATTATTGGTGAGAAACGTCTCAAAATTACAAGAGTACAAGCCGCAAAACGCAAAATACAAGATATTAAATTGTACGAAAGGATGTTCGAAAATCCGGAACCGGGACCAGAGTCAACTCTCAACGCGCGACGCAACGGAGCTAAAATTACAAGTTAACTATGCACATAAATATAATATAATATATAAATAAGTCTTAAAAATTATATATATATTATATTTATTTATTAAAACGTCGGCAAAAGAAGCAAACAAAATCATGTGAGCTGGAAAAGCAGGCCATGCGATCGCATGGCCTGGAAGTGAAAAATCCATGCGATCGCATGGCCCTGAAATGCTGGCCACATCTATAAAAGGCAACGAGTTCAGCGAACAAAAACACATCTTTTTCTTCTCTTCATCTCACACGTATATATATATATATATACATATATATATATATATATATATATATATATATATATATATATATATATATATATATATATATATATTAATTTTAATTTTAATTTTAATAATAAGGGTATGTTGGCGAATGTTGTAAGGGTGTAAGTCGAAATTCTGTCTGTATAACGCTACGCTATTATTAATCATTGTAAGTTATGTTCAACCTTTTTAAATTAATGTCTCGTAACTAAGTTATTATTATGCTTATTTAAGCCGAAGTAATCGTGATGTTGGGCTAAATATTAAAATTGGGTAATTGGGCTTTGTACCATAATTGGGGTTTGGACAAAAGAACGACACTTGTGGAAATTAGACTATGGGCTATTAATGGGCTTTATATTTGTTTAATTAAATGATAGTTTGTTAATTTAATATAAAGATTTACAATTGGACGTACCTATAAATAACCATATACACTCGATCGGACACGATGGGCGAGTTATTTATAAGTACTAATAATCATTCATTTAACCGGACACGGGAATGGATTAATAGTTAATGAACTTATTAAAACAAGGGTGAATTATGTACAAGGACACTTGGCGTAATTGTTAACAAAGTATTAAAATATTGGGTTACACGCAGTCGATATCCTGGTGTAATTATTAAACAAAATATTAAAACCTTGTTACAGTTTAAGTTCCCAATTAGTTGGAATATTTAACTTCGGATATAAGGATAATTTGACGAGGACACTCGCACTTTATATTTATGACTGATGGACTGTTATGGACAAAAACCAGACGGACATATTGAATAATCCAGGACAAAGGACAATTAATCCATGGGAATAAACTAAAATCAACACGTCAAGCATCAAGATTACGAAAGTTTAAATAAGCATAATTCCTTTATTTCATATTTAATTGCACTTTTAATTATCGCACTTTAATTTATTGTCATTTTATTTATCGCACTTTTATTTATCGCAATTTCATTATCGTTATTTACTTTACGCTTAAAATTAAGTTATATTTATTTTTAATATTTTACATTAGGTTTTAACTGCGACTAAAGTTTTAAAATCGATAAACTGGTCATTAAATGGTAAAAACCCTCTTTTATAATAATAATACTACTTATATATATTTATATTTATACAAATATAGTTTTTAAAAATATAGCGTTTAACTTGGCGAGTTCCCTGTGGACGAACCGGACTTACTAAAAGCTACACTACTGTACGATTAGGTACACTGCCTATAAGTGTTGTAGCAAGGTTTAGGTATTTCCACTCTATAAATAAATAAATAACTTGTGTAAAATTGTATCGTATTTGATAGTATTTTGTAGCAAAAATATAACTATTTCGTATACGCCTCGCATAACATCAAGTATTTTTGGCACCGCTGCCGGGGACACTAAAACGCCGAAAGCGCAACGCTATATAAAAAAAATTCTTAGTTTACTTTTGTAAAAAAATACGCTTTTGTAAAAATACGTTTTAATTATTAAAAATACAAAAATATAAAAAGAAAATATAAAAAAATCTATATATTTGTTTTTAAGAATTGTTAAATATATATAAAGTTAAAAAGTATTTTTATTTTAGTTTTTAAAATTAAAATTTTTATCTAAGTTATATTTATATTTTATATAATCTAAAAACAGAAAAGAAAAAAAAAACACTCGGCATGGTACTGTAGCAGCCCAAATTCTGGCCCGAAACCCTACTCCATGCGACCGCATGGATTTATAACGCAAAGACCATGCGATCGCATGGCCTGATCTGACACGCCACATTTGACTGATTTCTGCAATAATTACGGAGTATTATTTATTATTATTATTATAAACCCTAATCAGGGTTATATATTTTATATTAATTAGTTTAGTTTATTTATTATTTGTATTTTTAGTTTTAATTAGTTTTAATAAATTATAAAATTGATACTTTTATAAAGTAAATAATATAAAATAATATTTTTATAAAAATTGTACTTTTTACAACTTTAAGTTTATTTTTATATTTTGTATCTTTTTATTTGTTTATTCATAATATTTATATTTTTCGCTCGTAATTAGTTCTAAGTCATAGTTTTTGCCATAGTTATTTTTATTTCTAGATTTTTAGGCTTTACCGTAAAATCCCTTAAGTACTTTTTCTTTAGACTAAGATTTAGATGCTTTAGAATTTTGCGACGCCGTTTTATAAATTTTAGTACTTTTTAAGTTATTGCCGTTTTGGATTTAGAATTTCTTTAAGCTTTAATATTTTTAGACGCAACTTTTAATTTTTAGTTTTTAGAATTTTAAGTTTCGACGCGCTACGTTCTTTTTATTATTTTTCGACCTTTTATTTTTCGACATTTTTCGACGCGCTCTTTTTCTTTCTTATTTCTCGCCGCTCTAATTTTTAGGACAAAGAATTTTCTATTTCTTCTCAAAAATTTCTTTAAACTTCAACGAAAAATTATTTTAAGTGGTTAAATTGATAGACATCCAAAATTTTCTGGTTCGTAATAATAGTTGGATTTGTTAGTGGCTGAGTTGTGAGCTTCCGATTTAAAGGGTTCTGGCTCCCTGCTGCATCTATTGGCTATTCGAAACGTGGGCAAAATCAGAAAAGTCTATTAATTTGATAACTTATATAATTTTTATTTTTATAACTAATAGGATATTCAGTGAATGCACCGAGCAAAACGTTCACCACCTTTTATACGTTCACCACCTGTAACTCGATCAAGACATCTAAAAATATTGTTGCCGTTGATTTTTCTTTAGAATCGTCATCTAGTCGACCAAGTACTCCAATTCAAATTTCTGATAATCCATTTTTTGAACCCGACCTCACAATTGAGAATACGGAAGATATTCAGGGACAATTCAGAGATCCTGAACCACTAATCTTTCCTCCGGAACCACCAATCATTCAAACAGAGATTGTCGAGGAACAACCCATTAAATTAGAATCCTCTAGTGATTCAGATTCAACAAATTCAATCATGGAAAATCTGGAACCTCTAAGTATGGAAGACCGAATGAGAGCTGAACGCACTGGCCAAGGTCACGCAATTACTCAACCAGACATTAATGCGCCAGATTATAAAATCAAAGGACAAATCCTACACATGGTAACAAATCAATGCCAATTTAGTGGTGCGCCGAAGGAAGATCCAAATGAACATCTTCGTACCTTTAATAGGATCTGTACTTTATTTAAAATCCGAGAAGTGGAGGATGAACAGATATATCTCATGTTATTTCCCTGGACTTTAAAGGGAGAAGCCAAAGATTGGTTAGAATCGTTACCTGAAGGGGCGATTGATTCATGGGACATTTTAGTTGAAAAATTTCTTAAACAATTCTTTCCGGCATCTAAAGCCGTAAGACTTGAAGGAGAAATTGTTACGTTCACACATAAGCCAAATGAAACTCTATATGAAGCGTGGACAAGATTTGGAAAGTTATTAAGAGGATGTCCGCAACATGGTTTAGACACTTGTCAAATAGTACAAATATTCTACCAAGGATGCGACATCACTACAAGAAAAGACATCGATATAGCAGCTGCTGGTTCCATTATGAAGAAAACCGCAACTGACGCTTACAAAATTATTGATAACACTGCTTCCCACTCACATGAGTGGCACCAAGAAAAAGATATTGTTAGATCATCTAAAGCAGCTAGAGCCGATTCTAGCCATGACTTAGATTCCATTTCTGCAAAGATAGATCCTGTCGAGAGACGAATGGAAAAGATGACTAAAGATATCCACTCAATACGAATTAGTTGTGAGCAGTGTGGAGGACCACATTTGACAAAAGATTGTCTCAGTATTGAACCAACAATGGAACAAAGAGAGAATGTTTCATACATGAACCAAAGGCCTGGAAATAATTATCAGAATAATTATCAACCGCCAAGACCAAGCTACAATCAAAACCGGAATTATAACCTAAATGTTCCATACAACAACCAACTAGGTCCTAGCAATCAACAAGTATCCAATAATACGTACAATCAGCAAAGACCTATTTTTCAAAACAAACCACCACAAACAGATGATAAAAAGCCAAATTTAGAATATATGATGTCGAAGCTAGTTGAATCTCAAACGCAATTTTTCACATCTCAGAAATAAACCAATGAACAAAATGCTCAAGCATTTAGAAATCAACAAGCTTCTATTCAAAATTTGGAACAAGAAGTAAGCAACCTAGCAAGGTTAATAGGTGAAAGAAAACTGGGAAGTCTACCTAGTGATACAAATGCTAACCCCCGGAATGAAACAGCTAAAGCCATTACCACGAGAAGTGGTATTACACTTAAACCACCTGAAATACCTGTAATTTCTGAGGACACTATTCCTATTCCACAAGAACCACAGTCTGATCAAGAAAAGGAAAAAGAACCGGTAGTTGAAAAGGTTAATGAAGATAACACAATTAAGGCTAAACCTTATGTTAAACCATATCAACCACCACTTCCTTACCCAAGTAAAATGAAAAAAGAGAGACTTGAAGCCGAGCAATCCAAATTCTTGGATATGTTTAAATAAATAAATGTAAATCTTCCTTTCATTAATGTGATATCAGGAACGCCTAGATATGCTAAATTCTTGAAAGATCTAATCACAAATAGAAAGAAAATGGAAGAACTCTCGGCTGTTACTATGAATGCTAATTGTTCTGTAGTACTGTTGAATGAGATACCAGAAAAACTCTCTGATCCAGGAAGTTTCACGATTCCATGTTTTCTGGGTAGTCTTAGTTCAATAGAAGCATTGGAAGACTTAGGTGCTAGTATAAATTTAATTCCATATTCACTATACGCTAAACTAGACCTCGGAGAATTGAAACCAACACGAATAAGTATACAACTAGCCGATCGATCAGTAAAATATCCTAGAGGGATAATGGAAAACATGCTAGCTAAAGTTGGTACTTTAGTATTTCCAGTAGATTTTGTTATTCTGGACATGGAAGAAGATTCTCGAGTTCCTCTCATATTAGGAAGACCATTCTTAAACACGGCTAAAGCAATAATAGACGTGTTTGGTAAGAAACTGACCCTAAGTATAGAGGACGAGAGTGTTACCTTTTCAGTTGATAGAGCAATGCAACAACCGCAATCTGCAGATGATACATGTTATTATATTCAAACTATAGATTCACATGCAGAATTATTAGAAGAATTTCCAGAATTACAAGGAACAGAAGAATGTTCTTTAGGAGAAAGAACTGAACCAATTGATGAAACTAAAATGTTAGCTACACTTATGGCTAATGGATATGAACCAACAACAGAAGAAATTCAAATGCTAAAAGAGGAAGACAGATATCGATATAAATCATCGATAGAAGAACCACCAACATTAGAGTTAAAGCCACTTCCAAACCATTTGGAATACGCTTATTTACATGGTGAATCTGAATTACCTGTAATAATATTGTCTTCTCTTACGGAAAATGAAAAATCTCAACTCATTTCTGTGCTAAAAGCTCATAAACCAGCTAATGCATGGAAAATTCATGACATTAAAGGCATAAGTCCTTCGTATTGCACACATAAAATCCTTATGGAAGAAGGACATAAAACGTATGTGCAACGCCAACGAAGACTAAATCATAATATGCAAGATGTTGTTAAGAAAGAAATTATTAAACTGCTTGATGCATGTTTAATTTATCCAATCTCTGATAGTCCATGGGTAAGCCCAGTTCAATGCGTACCTAAGAAGGGTGGCATGACTGTCATTTCAAATGAAAAAAATGAGCTTATTCCTACTAGGACTATAACAGGATGGCGTGTTTGTATTGATTATAGAAAATTAAATGACGCCACCAGAAAAGATCACTTTCCCTTACCTTTCATTGATCAAATGTTGGAAAGATTAGCTGGAAATAGTTACTATTGTTTTCTTTACAGTTTCTCCGGATACTTTCAAATTCCAATAGCACCCGAAGATCAAGAGAAAACCACGTTCACGTACCCTTATGGTACTTTTGCTTACAAACGCATGCCATTTGGACTTTGCAACGCCCCTGCAACCTTTTAAAGGTGCATGATGGCAATTTTTCACGACATGATAGAAGAATGCATGGAAATTTTCATGGATGACTTTTCAGTCTTCGATGATACTTTTGAATCATGTCTAGTTAATCTTGAACGAATGCTTATTAGATGCGAACAATCAAATCTAGTTCTTAATTGGGAGAAATGCCATTTCTTGGTTAAAGAAGGCATCGTTCTTGGTCATAAAATTTCAAAGGAAGGAATTGAAGTAGATAGAGCTAAAGTAGATGTAATTGTTAAACTTCCACATCCCACCAATGTTAGAGGAGTTAGGAGTTTTCTGGGGCATGCCGATTTTTACCGACGTTTCATAAAAGATTTTTCTAAAATTGCCACTCCTATGAATAAACTCCTAGAAAAGGATGCTCTATTCATCTTTTCAGATAAATGCATCAAATCTTTTAATATTCTTAAAGAAAAACTCACTAATGCGCCGATCATGATAACTCCAAATTGGAATTTACCGTTTGAACTCATGTGCGATGCAAGTGATTTTGCAATGGGAGCCGTTTTAGGACAAAGGATTGAAAAACGATTTCAACCTATTTATTACGCTAGTAAGACGTTACAAGGAGCACAAACGAATTACACAACTACCGAAAAAGAACTCCTTGCTATTGTCTTTGCTTTTGACAAATTTTGTTCATATCTCGTTCTAGCTAAAACGGTGGTCTATACTGACCATTCTGCTCTTAGATACCTATTTACAAAACAAGATGCTAAACCAAGATTAATCCGTTGGATCTTACTCTTACAAGAGTTCGATATTGAGATTAAAAATCAGCTTTTAAGACTGATAATACTCAATCCTAGAGATTGACCTTAAAGATTGAGAATTCAAACTCATGGAATTCGATGATATCTAAACTCAAGCATGAACGAGAAAATATTTTGATCAAAAATACAAACCGATTTGTTTTCTGAAAAACCATTTTCAATGCGTTCATTACCATTGAACGTAAAATCCTAAGAAATTCACCTGGAATTCATTAGGTCACCTGAACCAAATCGGGTGTCAACCGTAAGAACGGTGGTTGCATAGCATGGTCGGAGACAGGACCTTGTGCCAGACCGAAAAATTATAGGATGATCTTTACTATCGCTCCTACCAAGGATAGTTCTAGCATCCGACACGTTAATAAGACCATAATCATCTGCATGTCACGGGACATTGCCTTAACAGTTTCTTGTTCATCGCTTTCCTTTACAACCGGACGGTAGTTTACCGAAAGGTAATATACGGAACAAGTAAACTGGATGTGTGCTTTCCGATACCGGGATAGCAGTGGATTACACGAACCTAAAAGTTTTAGCCAAAATATTGATCCACAAATATATTTTGCAACACCGATGATGGATCAAATCAGAAAACTTATCTAGGGTAAAAGCTAGAATGAATTTTCAAAAGATCAAATGTTTTCATAAAGATCCAATTTCCTTAATGGATCTAAATTTTTATAGTCATGTGGGACTGTAAACCATATCGTTACTACCATTGTTTATACCGCCATATCAAAATCACTGATGTACAAAGTGTGAAGAATAAAGAAGTGATTCTAGTATTTCAAGACTATATTGCTTGAGGACAAGCAACGCTCAAGTGTGGGGATATTGATAAGGCTAAAAAGGAACATATATTTCATAGCATTATCCCCCAATAAAGACAAGATTTTAGTTGCAATTGTTCCATTTTCAAGTGATATTCGTTTATATTAAATAAGTGCGAAGACAAAAGGCAGATTCGACAAATTGAAGACAAAAAGGTCCAAAAAGCTCAAAAGTACAAGATACAATTAAAAAGGTTCAAATTATTGATGAAGAACGTCTAAAAATGACAAGAGTACAAGTTACAAAACGCAAAGTACACGATATAAAATAGTACGCAAGGACGTTCGAAAATCCGGAACCGGGACATGAGTCAACTCTCAACGCTCGACGCAACGGTGTAAAAATTACGAGTCAACTATGCACAAGAATAAAATATAATATTTAAATAATTCATAATAAGAATAATATTAAATAATAAAAAGTTGTTAATTTAGCATAGTTCAGGGGTCGTAAATGAAAATTCAATTTCATATTTTGCCTATAAAAGGCGATGATTATCGATCAATTTAAAAGCATCCCTTTTTCTATCCTAAAAATCTATTATCAATATCAATATCTAAAAATCTCTATCATAATGTTAATGTAATAAGATATAACAATAATCTTAATTTTAATTTTAAATTATGATAATAATAAGATTTATGATAGAGATCGTTTGAGTGTGTAAGTCGAAATTCTGTCCGTGTAACGCTACGCTATTTTTAATCATTGTAAGTTATGTTCAACCTTTTTATATTAATGTCTCGTAGCTAAGTTATTATTATGCTTATTTAAAACGAAGTAATCATGATGTTGGGCTAATTACTAAAATTGGGTAATTGGGCTTTGTACCATAATTAAGGTTTGGGCAAAAGACCTGAAATGTCCCGTTCTTATTGATTAAAAACGTTCCATATTAATTGATTTCGTTGCGAGGTTTTGACCTCTATATGAGACGTTTTTCAAAGACTGCATTCATTTTTAAACAAACCATAACCTTTATTTCATCAATAAAGGTTTAAAAAGCTTTACGTAGATTATCAAATAATGATAATCTAAAATATCCTGTTTACACACGACCATTACATAATGGTTTACAATACAAATATGTTACAACAAAATAAGTTTCTTGAATGCAGTTTTTACACAATATCATACAAGCATGGACTCCAAATCTTGTCCTTATTTAAGTATGCGACAGCGGAAGCTCTTAATAATCACCTGAGAATAAACATGCTTAAAACGTCAACAAAAATGTTGGTGAGTTATAGGTTTAACCTATATATATCAAATCGTAACAATAGACCACAAGATTTCATATTTCAATACACATCCCATACATAGAGATAAAAATCATTCATATGGTGAACACCTGGTAACCGACAATAACAAGATGCATATATAAGAATATCCCCATCATTCCGGGACACCCTTCGGATATGATATAAATTTCGAAGTACTAAAGCATCCGGTACTTTGGATGGGGTTTGTTAGGCCCAATAGATCTATCTTTAGGATTCGCGTCAATTAGGGTGTCTGTTCCCTAATTCTTAGATTACCAGACTTAATAAAAAGGGGCATATTCGATTTCGATAATTTAACCATAGAATGTAGTTTCACGTACTTGTGTCTATTTTGTAAATCATTTATAAAACCTGCATGTATTCTCATCCCAAAAATAATAGATTTTAAAAGTGGGACTATAACTCACTTTCACAGATTTTTACTTCGTCGGGAAGTAAGACTTGGCCACTGGTTGATTCACGAACCTATAACAATATATACATATATATCAAAGTATGTTCAAAATATATTTACAACACTTTTAATATATTTTGATGTTTTAAGTTTATTAAGTCAGCTGTCCTCGTTAGTAACCTACAACTAGTTGTCCACAGTTAGATGTACAGAAATAAATCGATAAATATTATCTTGAATCAATCCACGACCCAGTGTATACGTATCTCAGTATTGATCACAACTCAAACTATATATATTTTGGAATCAACCTCAACCCTGTATAGCTAACTCCAACATTCACATATAGAGTGTCTATGGTTGTTCCGAAATATATATAGATGTGTCGACATGATAGGTCGAAACATTGTATACGTGTCTATGGTATCTCAAGATTACATAATATACAATACAAGTTGATTAAGTTATGGTTGGAATAGATTTGTTACCAATTTTCACGTAGCTAAAATGAGAAAAATTATCCAATCTTGTTTTACCCATAACTTCTTCATTTTAAATCCGTTTTGAGTGAATCAAATTGCTATGGTTTCATATTGAACTCTATTTTATGAATCTAAACAGAAAAAGTATAGGTTTATAGTCGGAAAAATAAGTTACAAGTCGTTTTTGTAAAGGTAGTCATTTCAGTCGAAAGAACGACGTCTAGATGACCATTTTAGAAAACATACTTCCACTTTGAGTTTAACCATAATTTTTGGATATAGTTTCATGTTCATAATAAAAATCATTTTCTCAGAATAACAACATTTAAATCAAAGTTTATCATAGTTTTTAATTAACTAACCCAAAACAGCCCGCGGTGTTACTACGACGGCGTAAATCCGGTTTTACGGTGTTTTTCGTGTTTCCAGGTTTTAAATCATTAAGTTAGCATATCATATAGATATAGAACATGTGTTTAGTTGATTTTAAAAGTCAAGTTAGAAGGATTAACTTTTATTTGCGAACAAGTTTAGAATTAACTAAACTATGTTCTAGTGATTACAAGTTTAAACCTTCGAATAAGATAGCTTTATATGTATGAATCGAATGATGTTATGAACATCATTACTACCTTAAGTTTCTTGGATGAACCTACTGGAAAAGAGAAAAATGGATCTAGCTTCAATGGATCCTTGGATGGCTCAAAGTTCTTGAAGCAGAATCATGACACGAAAACAAGTTCAAGTAAGATCATCACTTGAAATAAGATTGTTATAGTTATAGAAATTGAACCAAAGTTTGAATATGATTATTACCTTGTATTAGAATGATAACCTACTGTAAGAAACAAAGATTTCTTGAGGTTGGATGATCACCTTACAAGATTGGAAGTGAGCTAGCAAACTTGAAAGTATTCTTGATTTTATGAAACTAGAACTTTTGGAATTTATGAAGAACACTTAGAACTTGAAGATAGAACTTGAGAGAGATCAATTAGATGAAGAAAATTGAAGAATGAAAGTGTTTGTAGGTGTTTTTGGTCGTTGGTGTATGGATTAGATATAAAGGATATGTAATTTTGTTTTCATGTAAATAAGTCATGAATGATTACTCATATTTTTGTAATTTTATGAGATATTTCATGCTAGTTGCCAAATGATGGTTCCCACATGTGTTAGGTGACTCACATGGGCTGCTAAGAGCTGATCATTGGAGTGTATATACCAATAGTACATACATCTAAAAGCTGTGTATTGTACGAGTACGAATACGGGTGCATACGAGTAGAATTGTTGATGAAACTGAACGAGGATGTAATTGTAAGCATTTTTGTTAAGTAGAAGTATTTTGATAAGTGTATTGAAGTCTTTCAAAAGTGTATAAATACATATTAAAACACTACATGTATATACATTTTAACTGAGTCGTTAAGTCATCGTTAGTCGTTACATGTAAGTGTTGTTTTGAAACCTTTAGGTTAACGATCTTGTTAAATGTTGTTAACCCAATGTTTATAATATCAAATGAGATTTTAAATTATTATATTATCATGATATTATCATGTATGAATATCTCTTAATATGATATATATACATTAAATGTCTTTACAACGATAATCGTTACATATATGTCTCGTTTAAAAATCATTAAGTTAGTAGTCTTGTTTTTACATATGTAGTTCATTGTTAATATACTTAATGATATGTTTACTTATCATAGTATCATGTTAACTATATATATATATCCATTATATGTCATCATATAGTTTTTACAAGTTTTAACGTTCGTGAATCACCGGTCAACTTGGGTGGTCAATTGTCTATATGAAACCTATTTCAATTAATCAAGTCTTAACAAGTTTGATTGCTTAACATGTTGGAAACATTTAATCATGTAAATATCAATCTCAATTAATATATATAAACATGGAAAAGTTCGGGTCACTACAGTACCTACCCGTTAAATAAATTTCGTCCCGAAATTTTAAGCTGTTGAAGGTGTTGACGAATCTTCTGGAAATAGATGCGGGTATTTCTTCTTCATCTGATCTTCACGCTCCCAGGTGAACTCGGGTCCTCTACGAGCATTCCATCGAACCTTAACAATTGGTATCTTGTTTTGCTTAAGTCTTTTAACCTCACGATCCATTATTTCGACGGGTTCTTCGATGAATTGAAGTTTTTCGTTGATTTGGATTTCATCTAACGGAATAGTGAGATCTTCTTTAGCAAAACATTTCTTTAAATTCGAGACGTGGAAAGTGTTATGTACAGCCGCGAGTTGTTGAGGTAACTCTAGTCGGTAAGCTACTGGTCCGACACGATCAATAATCTTGAATGGTCCAATATACCTTGGATTTAATTTCCCTCGTTTACCAAATCGAACAACGCCTTTCCAAGGTGCAACTTTAAGCATGACCATCTCTCCAATTTCAAATTCTATATCTTTTCTTTTAATGTCAGCGTAGCTCTTTTGTCGACTTTGGGCGGTTTTCAACCGTTGTTGAATTTGGATGATCTTCTCGGTAGTTTCTTGTATAATCTCCGGACCCGTAATCTGTCTATCCCCCACTTCACTCCAACAAATCGGAGACCTGCACTTTCTACCATAAAGTGCTTCAAACGGCGCCATCTCAATGCTTGAATGGTAGCTGTTGTTGTAGGAAAATTCTGCTAACGGTAGATGTCGATCCCAACTGTTTCCGAAATCAATAACACATGCTCGTAGCATGTCTTCAAGCGTTTGTATCGTCCTTTCGCTCTGCCCATCAGTTTGTGGATGATAGGCAGTACTCATGTCTAGACGAGTTCCTAATGCTTGCTGTAATGTCTGCCAGAATCTTGAAATAAATCTGCCATCCCTATCAGAGATAATAGAGATTGGTATTCCATGTCTGGAGATGACTTCCTTCAAATACAGTCGTGCTAACTTCTCCATCTTGTCATCTTCTCTTATTGGCAAGAAGTGTGCTGATTTGGTGAGACGGTCAACTATTACCCAAATAGTATCAAAACCACTTGCAGTCCTTGGCAATTTAGTGATGAAATCCATGGTAATGTTTTCCCATTTCCATTCCGGGATTTCGGGTTGTTGAAGTAGACCTGATGGTTTCTGATGCTCAGCTTTGACCTTAGAACACGTCAAACATTCTCCTACGTATTTAGCAACATCGGCTTTCATACCCGGCCACCAAAAATGTTTCTTGAGATCCTTGTACATCTTCCCCGTTCCAGGATGTATTGAGTATCTGGTTTTATGAGCTTCTCTAAGTACCATTTCTCTCATATCTCCAAATTTTGGTACCCAAATCCTTTCAGCCCTATACCGGGTTCCGTCTTCCCGAATATTAAGATGCTTCTCCGATCCTTTGGGTATTTCATCCTTTAAATTTCCCTCTTTTAAAACTCCTTGTTGCGCCTCCTTTATTTGAGTACTAAGGTTATTATGAATCATTATATTCATAGATTTTACTCGAATGGGTTCTCTGTCCTTCCTGCTCAAGGCATCGGCTACCACATTTGCCTTCCCCGGGTGGTAACGAATCTCAAAGTCGTAATCATTCAATAATTCAATCCACCTACGCTGCCTCATATTCAGTTGTTTCTGATTAAATATGTGTTGAAGACTTTTGTGGTCGGTATATATAATACTTTTGACCCCATATAAGTAGTGCCTCCAAGTCTTTAATGCAAAAACAACCGCGCCTAATTCCAAATCATGCGTCGTATAATTTTGTTCGTGAATCTTCAATTGTCTAGACGCATAAGCAATCACCTTCGTTCGTTGCATTAATACACAACCGAGACCTTGCTTTGATGCATCACAATAAATCACAAAATCATCATTCCCTTCAGGCAATGACAATATAGGTGCCGTAGTTAGCTTTTTCTTCAATAACTGAAACGCTTTCTCTTGTTCATCATTCCATTCAAATTTCTTCCCTTTATGCGTTAATGCAGTCAAGGGTTTTGCTATTCTGGAAAAGTCTTGGATGAACCTTCTGTAGTAACCAGCTAGTCCTAAAAACTGGCGTATGTGTTTCGGAGTTTTCGGGGTTTCCCACTTTTCAACAGTTTCTATCTTTGCCGGATCCACCTTAATACCTTCTTTGTTCACTATGTGACCGAGGAATTGAACTTCTTCCAACCAAAATGCACACTTTGAAAACTTAGCGTACAATTCTTCTTTCCTCAATACTTCTAACACCTTTCTCAAATGTTCACCGTGTTCTTGGTCATTCTTTGAGTAAATAAGTATGTCATCAATGAAAACAATGACAAACTTGTCAAGGTATGGTCCACACACTCGGTTCATAAGGTCCATGAACACAGCTGGTGCATTAGTTAAACCAAACGGCATGACCATAAACTCGTAATGACCGTAACGTGTTCTGAAAGCAGTCTTTGGAATATCATCTTCTTTCACCCGCATTTGATGATACCCGGAACGTAAGTCAATCTTTGAATAAACAGACGAGCCTTGTAGTTGATCAAATAAGTCATCGATTCTCGGTAGTGGGTAGCGGTTCTTGATGGTAAGTTTGTTCAACTCTCGGTAGTCGATACACAACCTGAATGTACCATCTTTCTTCTTGACAAACAAAACAGGAGCTCCCCACGGTGATGTGCTTGGTCGAATGAAACCACGCTCTAAAAGTTCTTGTAATTGGCTTTGTAGTTCTTTCATCTCGCTGGGTGCGAGTCTGTAAGGAGCACGAGCTATTGGTGCAGCTCCTGGTACAAGATCTATTTGAAATTCAACGGATCGATGTGGGGGTAATCCCGGTAATTCTTTCGGAAATACATCGGGAAATTCTTTTGCAATGGGAACATCATTGATACTCTTT
Organism: Rutidosis leptorrhynchoides; assembly: GCF_046630445.1. Classification (NCBI taxonomy): domain Eukaryota; kingdom Viridiplantae; phylum Streptophyta; class Magnoliopsida; order Asterales; family Asteraceae; genus Rutidosis; species Rutidosis leptorrhynchoides. The sequence goes on along the minus strand of NC_092340.1, from coordinate 60,525,029 downwards.
TCTTCAGTTTGTACTTTCTCGACGTGTGCTAGAACAGCATAGCAACCTTTTCTTATTAGTTTTTGTGCCTTCAAATTACTAATAAGATGTAGCTTCGTGTTGCCCTTTTCTCCGTACACCATTAAGGGTTTTCCTTTTTCTCGTATAATGCGAATTGCATTTTTGTAACAAACGATCTCTGCTTTCACTTCTTTCAACCAGTCCATACCGATTATCACATCAAAACTCCCTAACTCTACTGGTATCAAATCAATCTTAAATGTTTCGCTAACAGTTTAATTTCTCGATTCCGACATATATTATCTGCTGAAATTAATTTACCATTTGCTAATTCGAGTAAAAATTTACTATCCAAAGGCGTCAATGGACAACTTAATTTAGCACAAAAATCTCTACTCATATAGCTTCTATCCGCACCCGAATCAAATAAAACGTAAGCAGATTTATTGTCAATAAGAAACGTACCCGTAACAAGCTCCGGGTCTTCTTGTGCCTCTGCCGCATTAATATTGAAAACTCTTCCGCGGCCTTGTCCATTCGTGTTCTCCTGGTTCGGGCAATTTCTAATAATGTGGCCCGGTTTTCCACATTTATAACAAACTAGATTGGCATAACTTGCTCCGACACTACTTGCTCCGCCATTACTCGTTCCGACACCATTTGTTCCTTTCGTTCTATTAACCCCTGGTCCGTAGACCTCACACTTCGCCGCACTATGACCATTTCTTTTACACTTGTTGCAAAATTTGGTGCAGAACCCCGAGTGATTCTTTTCACACCTTTGGCATAGCTGCTTCTGATTGTTGTTGTTGTTGCGGTTATTATTGTTGTTGGGATGATTGTTGTAGTTGTTGTTGTTGTTGTTGTTGTTGTTGTTGGGCCGTTTGTTGTAGTTGCGATTGATGTTGCGATTGTTGGGATAATTGTTGCGATTATTGTTGTAATTGCTGTTGTTGTTGTATTGGTGATTCTTATCACCGTTTTCCTCCCACTTTCTTTTGACTTGCTTCACATTGGCCTCTTCAGCAGTCTGTTCTTTAATTCTTTCTTCAATCTGGTTCACTAGTTTGTGAGCCATTCTACATGCCTGTTGTATGGAGGCGGGCTCGTGTGAACTTATATCTTCTTGGATTCTTTCCGGTAATCCTTTCACAAACGCGTCGATCTTCTCTTCCTCATCTTCGAACGCTCCCGGACACAATAGGCACAATTCTGTGAATCGTCTTTCATACGTGGTAATATCAAATCCTTGGGTTCGTAACCCTCTAAGTTCTGTCTTGAGCTTATTGACCTCGGTCCTGGGACGGTACTTCTCGTTCATCAAGTGCTTGAATGCTGACCACGGTAGTGCGTACGCATCGTCTTGTCCCACCTGCTCTAGATAGGTATTCCACCATGTTAACGCAGAACCTGTGAAGGTATGCGTAGCATACTTCACTTTGTCCTCTTCAGTACACTTACTTATGGCAAACACCGATTCGACCTTCTCGGTCCACCGTTTCAATCCGATCGGTCCTTCGGTTCCATCAAATTCTAAAGGTTTACAGGCAGTGAATTCTTTGTAGGTGCATCCTACACGATTTCCTGTACTGCTAGATCCAAGGTTATTGTTGGTATGTAGCGCAGCCTGTACTGCGGCTATGTTTGAAGCTAGAAAAGTACGGAATTCCTCTTCATTCATATTCACGGTGTGTCGAGTAGTCGGTGCCATTTCCTTCAAACTAGTTAAATGGAACAAGTTAATCATACAGAATATTAAGAGTAGTTAATAGTATTTCGTAGCATAATATGAACTCATTTATAAAAGCTTTTTCTTCATATTAGCGTTTTATAAGTTTAAATTCGGGTAGTACCTACCCGTTAAGTTCATACTTAGTAGCTAATATACAATTCAACTACTACAATTCTATATGAAAAACTGATTATAATAATATTTCGCGTTCAAACTTTTATACAATATTTTACAAACTTACAATACCGCTTATTTTACATAAAGCATGAAATATAGCACACAATAACTTTGATACAAGATAGTTGTGAAGACAATTCTAGCTAGTACACAAGTCGTTCAGCAAAGGCAATAAAGACACGTAATTCATACGTCCAGAAACAAGTCATGCATTCTGGTTTTACTAGGACTACTTCCCATCCTTGGTCTTGTGCAACATAACCGTTATGGCCGTTGATAAGACAGCGTGTTGTAACGTCATCAAAGGGACGAGGGTTACGTAATGTCCAACAGTCCCGTAATAATCTAAAAACCTCATTTCTTACCCCAATTACCGACTCCGTCACTTGTGGAAACGTTTTGTTTAATAGTTGTAGCCCGATGTTCTTGTTCTCACTATGGTGAGAAGCGAACATTACTAATCCGTAAGCATAACATGCTTCTTTATGTTGCATGTTAGCCGCTTTTTCTAAATCACGAAGTCCAATATTCGGATATATTGAGTCAAAATAATTTCTTAACCCGTTGCGTAAAATAGCATTTGGGTTCCCCGCAATATATGCGTCAAAGTAAACACATCGTAACTTATGGGTTTCCCAATGTGATATCCCCCATCTTTCAAACGAAAGTCTCTTATAAACCAAGACATTCTTGGAACGTTCTTCGAATATCTTACAAACTGATCTCGCCTTAAATAGTTGTGCCGAAGAATTCTGGCCGACTCTAGACAAGATTTCATCAATCATGTCTCCGGGTAGGTCTCTTAAAATATTGGGTTGTCTATCCATTTTGTGTTTTTAAACTGTAAAATAGACAAGAGTTAGATTCATAAAAAAATACTTATTAATACAAGCAATTTTTACATATATCATAAAGCATAAGAACACTATATTACATATATTACACCACACGAATACAACTATCTTATTCCGACTCGCTCGTTTCTTCTTCTTCGGTTTTGGTTCGTTTTGCCAAGTTTCTAGGGATATATGATGTTCCCCTAATACGAGCCGTCGTTGTCCACATTGGTTTAGAAAAACCTGGTGGTTTAGAGGTTCACGGGTCATTGTTACAACTTAAGGACTTCGGGGGTTGACGATACATATAAAGTTCATCGGGGTTGGAATTAGATTTCTCTATTTTTATGCCCTTTCCCTTATTATTTTCTTTTGCCTTTTTAAATTCAGTTGGGGTAATTTCTATAACATCATCGGAATTCTCGTCGGAATCCGATTCATCGGAGAATTGGTAATCCTCCCAATATTTTGCTTCCTTGGCGGAAACACCATTGACCATAATTAACTTTGGTCGGTTGGTTGAGGATTTTCTTTTACTTAACCGTTTTATTATTTCCCCCACCGGTTCTATTTCTTCATTCGGTTCTGATTCTTCTTCCGGTTCTGATTCTTCTTCCGGTTCCGACTCTTCTTCCGGTTCCTCTTCGGGAACTTGTGAATCAGTCCACAAATCATTCCAATTTACATTTGACTCTTCATTATTATTAGGTGAGTCAATGGGACTTGTTCTAGAGGTAGACATCTATCACATAATATCAAACACGTTAAGAGATTAATATATCACATAATATTCATATGTTAAAAATATATAGTTTCCAACAAAAATGTTAAGCAATCATTTTTAAAGAAAACACGGTCGAAGTCCAGACTCACTAATGCATCCTAACAAACTCGATAAGACACACTAATGCAAATTTTCTGGTTCTCTAAGACCAACGCTCGGATACCAACTGAAATGTCCCGTTCTTATTGATTAAAAACGTTCCATATTAATTGATTTCGTTGCGAGGTTTTGACCTCTATATGAGACGTTTTTCAAAGACTGCATTCATTTTTAAACAAACCATAACCTTTATTTCATCAATAAAGGTTTAAAAAGCTTTACGTAGATTATCAAATAATGATAATCTAAAATATCCTGTTTACACACGACCATTACATAATGGTTTACAATACAAATATGTTACAACAAAATAAGTTTCTTGAATGCAGTTTTTACACAATATCATACAAGCATGGACTCCAAATCTTGTCCTTATTTAAGTATGCGACAGCGGAAGCTCTTAATAATCACCTGAGAATAAACATGCTTAAAACGTCAACAAAAATGTTGGTGAGTTATAGGTTTAACCTATATATATCAAATCGTAACAATAGACCACAAGATTTCATATTTCAATACACATCCCATACATAGAGATAAAAATCATTCATATGGTGAACACCTGGTAACCGACAATAACAAGATGCATATATAAGAATATCCCCATCATTCCGGGACACCCTTCGGATATGATATAAATTTCGAAGTACTAAAGCATCCGGTACTTTGGATGGGGTTTGTTAGGCCCAATAGATCTATCTTTAGGATTCGCGTCAATTAGGGTGTCTGTTCCCTAATTCTTAGATTACCAGACTTAATAAAAAGGGGCATATTCGATTTCGATAATTCAACCATAGAATGTAGTTTCACGTACTTGTGTCTATTTTGTAAATCATTTATAAAACCTGCATGTATTCTCATCCCAAAAATAATAGATTTTAAAAGTGGGACTATAACTCACTTTCACAGATTTTTACTTCGTCGGGAAGTAAGACTTGGCCACTGGTTGATTCACGAACCTATAACAATATATACATATATATCAAAGTATGTTCAAAATATATTTACAACACTTTTAATATATTTTGATGTTTTAAGTTTATTAAGTCAGCTGTCCTCGTTAGTAACTGATAATGCTAAAAACGAACATATATTTCATAGCATTATTCCTCAAGAAAGACAAGCTTTTAGTTGCAATTGTTCTATTTACAAGTGATATTCGTTTAAATAATAAAAGGTGAAGACAAAAGACAGATTCGACGAATTGAAGACGCAAACGACCAAAAAGCTCAAAAGAACAAAAGACAATCAAAAAGGTTCCAATTATTGATAAGAAACGTCTCGAAATTACAAAAGTACAAGATTCAAAACGCAAAGTACAAGATATTAAATTGTACGCAAGGACGTTCGAAAATCCGAAACCGGGACCAAAGTCAACTCTTAACGCTCGACGCAACGGACTAAAAATTACAAGTTAACTATGTATATAAATATAATATAATATATAATTAATTATATTAATTATATATATATTATATTTATATATATAAAACCGTCGGCAGAGAAAACTCCAAGGACTGAGCTGTAATTTCTATCTCCGCGACTCGCGGAGTTTGGAGAGGCTTTTGCCGCGAGTCGCGGAGCCCCAATTTTCAACTCTGGCTATAAAGCCAACCGAATTCTGATCAAATTTCATCATCTTTTCTTCCTCATTCATACGTAAAACATATATATATATATATAATTTATATTTTAATTTTAATTTTAATTCTAATAATAAGGGTATGTTAGCGAATGTTGTAAGGGTGTAAGTCGAAATTCTGTCCGTGTAACGCTACGCTATTTTTAATCATTGTAAGTTATGTTCAACCTTTTTACATTAATGTCTCGTAGCTAAGTTATTATTATGCTTATTTAAAACGAAGTAATCATGATGTTGGGCTAATTACTAAAATTGGGTAATTGGGCTTTGTACCATAATTGGGGTTTGGACAAAAGAACGACACTTGTGGAAATTAGACTATGGGCTATTAATGGGCTTTATATTTGTTTAACTAAATGAAAGTTTGTTAATGTTAATATAAAGATTTACAATTGGGCGTCCCTATAAATTACCATATACACTCGATCGGACACGATGGGCGGGGTATTTATATGTACGAATAATCGTTCATTTAACCGGACACGGGAATGGATTAATAGCCACTAGAATAATTAAAACAGGGGTGAAATTACATTCAAGGGTAATTGGTGTAATTGTTAACAAAGTAGTAAAACCTTGGTTTACACGCAGTCGATAACCTGGTGTATTCATTAAACAAAGTATTAAAACCTTGTTACAATTCGAATCCCCAATTAGTTGGAATATTTAACTTCGGGTATAATAATAATTTGACGAGGACACTCGCACTTTATATTTATGACTGATGGACTGTTATGGACAAAAACCAGATGGACATATTGAATAATCCAGGACAAAGGACAATTAACCCATGGGCATAAAACTAAAATATACACGTCAAACATCATGATTACGGAAGTTTAAATAAGCATAATTCTTTTATTTCATATTTAATTTCCTTTATTTTATATTTAATTGCACTTCTAATTATCGCACTTTTATTTATTTTATTTTATCGCACTTTTAATTATCGTACTTTTTAATTATCGCAAGTTTATTTTATCGCACTTTTATTATTCGCAATTTCATTATCATTATTTACTTTACGCTTTAATTTAAGTCTTGTATTTATTTTATATTTTACATTAGGTTTTAACTGCGACTAAAGTCTTAAAATCGACAAACCGGTCATTAAACGGTAAAAACCCCCCTTTATAATAATAATATTACTTATATATATATTTGTATTTTTATAAAAGTAAACTAATATAGCGTTGAGCTTTGTTTAAAGATTTCCCTGTGGAACGAACCGGACTTACTAAAAACTACACTACTGTACGATTAGGTACACTGCCTATAAGTGTTGTAGCAAGGTTTAAGTATATCCATTCTATAAATAAATAAATATCTTGTGTAAAATTGTATCGTATTTAATAGTGTTTTCCTAGTAAAATAATAACTATTTTATATACCACCTCGCTTCACATCAAGTATTCTTGGCGCCGCTGCCGGGGAACTATCTTAAAAGCCGGAAGCGCAACGCTAATATAAAAAAAAAAAAAAAGATTTTTAGTTACTTTTATTAAAAGTCGTTTTTGTAAAAATACGTTTTAATTATTCGAAAAATATAAAAAGAAAAACAAAAATATAAGTATTTTTAAGATTTTGTTAAATATTTAAGTTTTATAAGTTTCTTTATTTTTATTTTAGTTTATAAAAATATAAGTTTTAATATCTTTTATTTAATTAAAAAACAGAAAACAGATATAAATAAAATAAACAGAAAATAAAAAAAATAAAATAAAAATAAAGAAAAACGCGTAAAAACACAAAGCTGTCAACTGAATTCCTGAACCCCGCGACTCGCGGGGTTTTCTTCTTTAATCACCGCAACTCGCGGAGCTTCTCTGACACGCGCACAGGAAGCCCTAATCGAGCATTAATTACGGATTATTATTAATATTAATTATTAAACCTAATTATTATTATTATTAGTTTTAGTTTTATTTTTACTTTTTATTTATTTATGTATTTAGTATTAATTAGTTTTATTAAATTGTAAAATTTGTAGTTTTATTAAATAAATAATATAAAAATAATATTTTTATAAAAATTGTACTTTTTACAACTTTTTATATATTTTTATATTTTGTCCCTTTTTAATCGTTGTAGCGTAAAATTTGTATTTTTTAGCTCATATTTAATTTTAAACTTAGTTTTTGCTTTAGTTATTTTTACTCCTAGATTTTTAGGCTTTGCCGTAGAATTCCTTAAGTGCTTTTTCTTTAGACTAAGATTTAGGTGCTTTAGAATTTTGCGACGCCTTTTTAAGTTTTAGTTTCTTTTTAAGTTATTTCCATTTGGGATTTAGTTTTTCCTGTAAAGCTTTAATATTTTTAGACCTTTTATTATGTATCAATTATCATTCCAATTAGTAATCTCAATTTGCGATTATAATTTTAAGTTAGTTGTAGTAATAAGGTTAGGTTAGTAAAGTATTTTTAAGTTTTGATAAGTTTCTTTTATTTTTTTTCCGTCACCTTTTATTTTTCAACCATTTTTATTTTTTTTTTCTTTTTCGACCTTTTGCGACGAACTCTTTTTCTCTCTCTTATTTCTCGCTATTCTAGTTTTTAGGACTTAGAATTTTTTCTACTTCTTATCTAAATTTCTTAAAATTACGAAAATTTATTTTAAGTGGTTAAATTAATAGACATCAAAATTTTCTGGTTCGTAGTAATAGTTGGATTTGTACGTAGACCGGGTTATTGGAGCCAAACAGTCCTCAATTATATTGAGACCAAACGAATCCTGCCCCTCTGCTGCATCTTTTGGCTATTCGAAACGTGGGCAAAATCAGAAAAGTCTATTGATTGGATAACTTATTATAATTTTTCTTTCCTTTTAAAAACTAATAGGATATTCAGTGAATGCACCGAGCAAGACGTTCATCACCTTTTGTACGTTCACCACCTGTAACTAGATCAAGACGTTTAACAAATATAACCGCCGTTGATTTTTCTTTAGAATCGTCATCCAGTAGACCAAGTACTTCAGTTCAAATTTCCGATAATCCATTTTTTGAACCCAACCTCACAATTGAGAATCCAGAGAATATTCAGGAACGGTTCATAGATCCTGAACCATTAAAATTTCCTCCGGAACCACCAATCATTCAAACAGAGATTGTCGAGGAACGAACCATTAAAACAGAATCATCTAGTGATACCGATTCAACAAATTCAATTATGGAGAATCTAGAACCTCTAAGTATGGAAGACCGAATGAGAGCTAAACGCACTGGCCAAGGTCACGCAATTACTCATCCAGACATTAATGCGCCAGATTATGAAATCAAAGGACAAATTCTACACATGGTGACTAATCAATGCGAATTTAGTGGTGCGCCGAAGGAAGATCCAAATGAACATCTACGTACCTTTAATAGGATCTGCACACTATTTAAAATCTGAGAAGTGGAGGATGAACAGATATATCTCATGTTATTTCCCTGGACTTTAAAGGGAGAAGCCAAAGATTGGTTGGAATCGTTACCTGAAGGGGCGATCGATACATGGGACGTTTTAATTGACAAATTTCTTAAACAATTCTTTCCTGCATCTAAAGCCGTAAGACTTCAAGCAGAAATTGTTACGTTCACACAGAAACCAAATGAAACTCTATATGAGGCGTGGACAAGATATGGAAAGTTGTTAAGAGGATGTCCGCAACATGGTTTAGACACCTGTCAAATAGTACAAATATTCTACCAAGGATGCGACATCACTACAAGAAAAGACATAGATATAGCAGCTGGTGGTTCTATTATGAAGAAAACCGAAACTGATGCTTACAAAATTATTGATAACACTGCTTCCCACTCACATGAGTGGCACCAAGAAAAAGATATCATTAGATCATCTAAAGCAGCTAGAGCCGATTCTAGCCATGACTTAGATTCCATTTCCGCAAAGATAGATGCTTTCGAGAGACGAATGGAAAAGATGACTAAAGATATTCATGCTATACGAATTAGTTGTGAGCAGTGTGGAGGACCACATTTGACAAAAGATTGTCTAAGTATTGAATTAACAATGGAACAAAGAGAGAATATTTCATACATAAACCAAAGGCCTGGAAATAATTATCAGAATAATTATCAACCGCCAAGACCGATTTACAATCAAAACCAGAATTATAACCGAAATATTCCATACAACAACCAACAAGGTCCTAGCAATCAACAAGTATCCAATAATACTTACAATCAGCAAAGACCAAATTTTCAAAACAAACCACCACAACAAACCGATGATAAAAAGCCGAATTTAGAAGATATGATGACAAAGCTAGTTGAAACTCAAACGCAGTTTTTCACATCTCAAAAACAAACCAATGAACAAAATGCTCAAGCATTTAGAAATCAACAAGCTTCTATTCAAAATCTGGAACAAGAAGTAAGTAACCTAGCAAGGTTAATAGGTGAAAGGAAACCGGGAAGTTTACCTAGTGATACAAATGCTAACCCCCGGAATGAAACAGCTAAAGCTATTACCACAAGAAGTGGTACAACACTTAAATCACCTGAAATACCTGTAACTTCTGATGAAACTATTCCTACTCCACAAGAACCACAACCTGATCAAGATAAGGAAAAAGAACCGGTAGTTGAAAAGGTTAAACCTTATGTTAAACCATACCAACCACCACTTCCTTACCCGAGTAAAATGAAGAAAGAAAAACTTGAAGCCGAGCAATCCAAATTCTTGGATATGTTTAAACAGATAAATGTAAATCTTCCTTTCATTGATGTGATTTCAGGAATGCCTAGATATGCTAAATTCTTGAAAGATCTAATCTCAAATAGAAAGAAAATGGAAGAACTCTCGGCTGTTACTATGAATGCTAATTGTTCAGCAGTGCTGTTGAATAAGATACCAGAAAAACTATCTGATCCAGGAAGTTTCACAATTCCATGTTTTCTGGGTAGTCTTAGTTCAATAGAAGCATTGGCAGACTTAGGTGCTAGTATAAATTTAATGCCGTATTCACTATACGCTAAACTAGACCTTGGAGAATTGAAACCAACAAGAATAAGCATACAACTAGCCGATAGATCAATAAAATATCCTAGAGGGATAATGGAGAACATGCTAGTTAAAGTTGGTACTTTAGTATTTCCAGTAGATTTTGTTGTTCTGGACATGGAAGAAGATTCTCAAGTTCCTCTCATACTAGGAAGACCATTCTTAAACACGGCTAAAGCAATGATAGACGTGTTCGGTAAGAAACTGACCCTAAGTATAGAGGATGAGAGTGTTACCTTTTCAGTTGATAGAGCAATGCAACAACCACAATCTGCAGATGATACATGTTATTATATTCAAACTATAGATGCGCATGCAGAATTATTAGAAGAATTTCCAGAATTACAAGGAACGGGAGAATGTTCTTTAGGAGAAGGTAATGAACCAATTGATGAAGCTGAAATGTTAGCTACACTTATAGCTAATGGATATGAACCAACAACAGAAGAAATTCAAATGCTAAAAGAAGAAGACAGATATCGATATAAATCATCGATAGAAGAACCTCCGAAATTAGAGTTAAAGCCACTTCCAAACCATTTGGAATACGCTTATTTACATGGTGAATCTGAATTACCTGTAATAATATCGTCTTCTCTTACTGAAAATGAGAAATCACAACTCATTTCTGTGTTGAAAGCTCATAAACCAGCCATTGCATGGAAGATTCATGATATTAAAGGAATAAGTCCTTCGTATTGCACACATAAAATCCTTATGGAAGAAGGTCATAAAACGTATGTGCAACGCCAACGAAGACTAAATCCTAATATGCAAGATGTAGTTAAGAAAGAGATTATTAAACTGCTAGATGCAGGTTTAATTTATCCAATCTCTGATAGTCCATGGGTAAGCCCAGTTCAATGCGTACCTAAGAAGGGTGGCATGACTGTCATTACAAATGAGAAAAATGAGCTTATTCCTACTAGGACTGTAACAGGATGGCGTGTATGTATTGATTATAGAAAATTAAATGACACCACCAGAAAAGATCACTTTCCCTTACCTTTCATAGATCAAATGTTGGAAAGATTAGCCGGAAATAGTTACTATTGTTTTCTAGATGGATTTTCCGGATATTTTCAAATTCCAATAGCACCCGAAGATCAAGAGAAAACCACATTCACGTGCCCTTATGGTACTTTTGCTTACAAACGCATGCCATTTGGACTTTGCAACGCCCCTGCAACCTTTCAAAGGTGTATGATGGCGATTTTTCACGACATGATAGAAGAATGCATGGAAGTATTCATGGATGACTTTTCAGTCTTCGGTGATACATTTAAATCATGTCTAGTTAATCTGGAACGAATGCTAATTAGATGCGAAAAATCAAATCTAGTACTTAATTGGGAGAAATGCCATTTCATGGTTAAAGAAGGCATCGTTCTTGGACATAAAATTTCAAAAGAAGGAATTGAAGTGGATAGAGCTAAAGTAGATGTAATTGCTAAACTTCCACATCCCACCAATGTTAGAGGAGTTAGGAGTTTTCTAGGGCATGCCGGTTTTTACCGACGTTTCATAAAAGATTTTTCTAAAATTGTCACTCCTATGAATAAACTCCTAGAAAAGGATGCGCCATTCATCTTTTCAGATGAGTGTATCAAATCTTTTAATATTCTTAAAGAAAAACTCACTAATGCGCCGATCATGATAACACCAAATTGGAATCTACCATTTGAACTAATGTGCGATGCAAGTGATTTTGCAATGGGAGCCGTTTTAGGACAAAGAATTGAAAAACGATTTCAACCTATATATTATGCTAGTAAGACATTACAAGGAGCACAAACGAACTATACAACTACTGAAAAAGAACTCCTTGCTATTTTCTTTGCTTTTGACAAATTTCGATCATATCTCGTTCTAGCAAAAACGGTGGTCTATACCGACCATTCTGCTCTTAGATACCTATTTTCAAAACAAGATGCTAAACCAAGATTAATCCGTTGGATCTTACTCTTACAAGAGTTTGATATCGAAATCCGAGATAAAAGAGGAGCAGAAAATCTCGCCGCTAATCATCTTTCTCGTCTTGAAAATCCCGAATTAGAAGTTCTGAATGAATCGGCCATACAAGACAACTTTCCTGATGAATATCTATTGAAGATAGATTATAAAGAAATCCCATGGTTTGCAGACTATGCAAACTACTTAGTTTGTGGATTCCTTGAAAAAGGATTATCGTACCAAAGACGAAAGAAATTCTTCAGTGATATAAAACACTATTTCTGGGAAGATCCACATCTGTTTAAAAGTTGTCCCGATGGAATAATACGCCGATGTGTATTTGGAGATGAAGCTAGTAAAATTTTAAACCATTGTCACACAGGACCAACAGGAGGGCATTATGGGCCTCAACTAACAGCAAGAAAAGTTTATGAAGCTGGATTCTATTGGCCTACAATTTACAAAGACGCACACCTTCTTTGCAAATCCTGTGATGCATGTCAAAGGGCCGGAAGAATAAGTCAACGTGATGAAATGCCACAAAATGTCATCCAAGTATGTGAAGTATTTGACATTTGGGGTATTGACTTTATGGGTCCATTTTCAAAATCTCATAATAATCTATATATACTCGTAGCCATTGATTATGTATCTAAATGGGCGGAAGCACAAGCTCTCCCAACTAACGATGCACGAGTTGTAGTCAACTTTTTAAAACGTCTTTTTGCAAGGTTTGGAACACCGAAAGCTTTAATAAGCGATCGGGGTACTCATTTCTGTAATAATCAACTTGAGAAAGTTCTTAAAAGATATGGAGTAACTCATAAAATCTCCACCGCATATCATCCACAAACAAGTGGACAAGTTGAAAATACCAACCGAGCTTTAAAACGTATTCTAGAGAAAACCGTAGGATCAAATCCGAAGGAATGGTCCATTAAATTGGAGGATGCACTCTGGGCTTTTAGAACAGCCTACAAAACTCCAATTGGAACCACACCTTTTAGACTTGTTTATGGAAAAGCATGTCATCTTCCAGTAGAAATTGAACACAAAGCATTTTGGGCTTTGAAGACATGTAATCTTGATTTATATGAAGCTGGACGTCTACGATTAAGTCAACTAAACGAATTAGAAGAATTAAGACATGAAGCATACGAAAATTCGTTAATCTATAAAGAAAGAACGAAGAAATGGCATGATAAAAGAATCAGAAGTTCAAAAGAATTTAAAGAAGGAGACAGAGTTCTTCTTTTCAATTCACGATTCAAGCTATTTCCTGGAAAATTGAAATCAAGATGGTCTGGACCATTCATAGTCAAAAGAGTTTTCCCATACGGAACGATAGAATTGATAAATTCAAATGGGATTGAATTTAAAGTTAATGGTCACAGAGTTAAACATTACATACATGGTCCGATGGAAGTCGACAACGAAGTTAATCACAATTTCGACACCACAGCTAACTAAGTGTGGGGAGAATCAAGTCTTTAAAGGATAATATGTATTTCTGTTAGAGTTAGATTGTCTGTTTTCGTGTAGTTCTCGAAAATGGAACACGTATGGTCTTTCCCTAGCAGACCCTAAAGAACTAGTCTTCTCCCCCCATTCTGAATTTTTATTTTTTTTAGGTTTTTACGAAATGAAGACTGCCTGTGAACTAAACCATGGTCTAATGCTACACGCTTTGATCACTAAAAGAAATAATGACATACTACCGAGCGAATTAGTATCAGTAATCAGAGAAAGAATGGACGGAGTTAGAAAAGGATCCAGATGCGAAGATAATAAGTTACAATTTGGTAAAGGAAAATCAAAATCCGCAGCGAAAAGAAGAGCACGACACCTAGAACGATGTCACAAATGCGAAAAATGGTCACATGGAGGTAAATGTTCAAATAATCAAACCTATTCAAATACCGAATTTGTTACTTTATGCAGAGACGGACCGTTCATATGTTTAGAAGAAAAGACACTGAATGCTCGAGGTTACGCCTTTGGAGCCATGGAAAACCAATTAAACCGACTATCTTATGAATGGAATAGATCATATAACTAAGAAATCTATTTCACAGGTATGTCTGTACAGTTTTTATTTTTATTTTTATTTTTAACCTTTTGATAATAAACGCTAATTTGTTCGCTAAAAAGTATTAAATTGGTATTAAATAAAATTAGGTTTGGCGACCGAAATTATTGATATCATTCAAAAATTTATTACATCACTGCGAAATTTAACGTTTATTCTTAAGGTATAAATATCTTTAATCAATCAACCCAAAATATTTCAAAAATTCGTCATGAGTTAAATTAGGTCTTGGAACCGAAATTACTTTACCGAAAAGAGGGGCGCATATTTTTGATAATATTTGATTGATTAAAGTGGGATAAAAAGACAAAAAGATTTTTAATTTTATTTTTACCATATTTTTAAAATTAATATTTAAATCTTAAATTAATATTGTAAACTCTGTAAAAACAATATATTTAAAATTGTAAATATTTGAAAAATTAATATAAGTTTGATATGAATTTATAAATTTTTAAATTAAGTTTGGTGTGAATTTTTAATTTTTAAAATATTAATTTTTAATTTTATGCATTTCAAATTTTGAGTTTGGTGTGAATTTTTAATATTAATTTTGAATTTTATATCTAAGTTGTGTGAATATAAAAACAAAAATTTACTTTATCTCATTAAGTTAAAAATATGATTTTTAAAATTCGTCGTAAGTTGAAGACTAGGTCTTTGAACCGAAATTGCTTTACCCGAGGGAGGGACGAGAACTTTTATTATCATTATTTTTAATCTTATTGATTTAAAGTATGCCAAAAACATTGAAAAAACCCCAAAAATCTTAGCTTTTAAAACAATCGCTACAAAAAGACAAATTTTAAAATTTTGTCGAAGGACGGACTAGGACATCGATCCGAAACGACCTCGTCCTAAATAACAAGGGAAACAAAATTTTAAAATTAATTACTAAATTGTTTTAATAAGTTAAAGATTATAAAAAAAAAAAAAAAAAAAAAAAATACCAAACTCCGCGACTCGCGGAGTTTGAAGTACAAAACCTCCGCGACTCGCGGAGAGACTAAAAACCGGAAAAAAAAATAAAGAGCTGAACAGATCAGTTTACTCCCCAAAACAAAAACAACTCGAAAAATACTGCAAAAACACTGCGAAAAAACCCGAAAACCAACCCCAAAAATCACAATTTTTAACCGTTAATCACCAAATTTTTTGCTAAAATCATGTTAAGAAGGATGCTATCTAAGAATTTCTCAAGAAAAACGGTAAATTTCTACACCTAAACACCATTTAATTCGAAATTTGGTGTTCTTGAGCTATTTTTTCCCCAATTTGATTTTGATGCTTTTTAGTGTAATTAGACTTAAATTGTTTATGTATTATGCTTGTATAACCTAGATTGATGCTGTTTAACATGATTAGAAGCCTTAAACTTCAAATTTTGAATAATCTAGGGTTTGTGTTCTTGAGCAATTTGGGGCTTTTTGATATAAACAGGTTATGGCCGATTTTTGTCATGAATTGTTGCTAAATTGAGTAGTGTAACATGTCTAGGTAGTTAAATGATCCAAACTTTGAGCCTAAACATGATTTTGAGAATTAAAGTGGACTTTTTCAAGTCCAAAATTCATGAACTTGATTTTTGAAAGATAATGCCATTTGAGACTTGTTTATTTGCTAGTAATGATTATTTTGACATGTTATTTGAGTTGAATGCTTATGAACTTGGCGAAAATTTTCGTATATGCTTATTTGAAAAAGTATAGATTTGATAAAAATGTGAAAATGAGCTTAAGTTTGATATAAATTGATAATGTCATTGTAATTATTTTGATTGATGATTTTGCTGACACTAATGCATATTTGGATGCACAAAATTTGTGTTTGATGTGTTTTGCAGAATGAAAGGGGTGAATCTTCATCCCAAGCCCGCCATGCTCCTGCTGAGAATTTGGAACAACAGGATGTAGATAACTACTACAAGCAGGATGTACCTCATCCAGTCATGACCTTTTCCGATATGCATTTGGAAGAGTTGCACCCGAACCTGAGATTTGACAGACTTTGGATAGATTATCCAAAATATCAACGGGGTTTGCATACTCTTCATTCCAAGGTTGTTGAGGTACCGAGGGTCATAGAATGGGGACCCTTGGAAGCTGTAGAATTGGCCGGGCCAATTAGGGAATTACTTGTACAGAGGTATGGTAATTCTTCTTTTAATGACTGGATATGTTTATTCACCATACGCAGACCTGTATATAAAGTATGGTGTGAAGATTTGTTATGTAGTATAGAGTTGAATGATCGGGTAGCTAGTTTAACCGATCGTTCTTTTATTAGATTTTTGTTAGGCGGTTCGATGCGCCACATGTCTTTACTGGACATGGCTCAGGCTTTACGTATATATACGCCTGAGGAGTTAGCGTCTGCCGATTGTAGAGGATTGATACTAAACGGTAGAAGGATAGATGAGAATTTTGATACACACGGTGTGTGGAGTCAAATGACAAGCCATCACCGTTTCAAAGGGGGAAACTACTCTTATTTGGATATAGATAGAGCCGAATTAAGAGTAATACATAGGTTTTTAGCTAATTCGATTACACAAAGGGGTAAAAACAAAGAAAAGGTAAATGAACAAGATTTGTTTTACCATATGTGTATTCGAGACCCACAGAGCGCTGTAAGTATACCATATTGTGTGGGTTATTATTTATCAGCTATGGTTCGGGGGATGCGTCCACATAGCATAATAGGAGGTGGTATTTTTATTACTTTGATTGGTAAATATCTCGGTGTGGATATAAGTCGGGGGGGATTATTACTAGAAGAGCCGGAACCCCGCGACACTATAGGTTTAAATGTATACCATGGTGCGAAAGTTTTGAAGCGGCGAAATAACGCCGCAGTACGATACCATGGTAGACATCCACAGGCGGAGAGAAACCAGGAACAAGGTAATGTAGGAGGGGGGAATGAGATGCAAGAAATGCATAGGTTTATAGCTTCTCAGGAATACGAAAATGCTAGACAGAGAGCATTTGAAGATTGGCAAGTTCATCAGAACCAGATCATAGCGCATTGCCAACATATAGGTAGAAACTATATTCCTACACCGAAACCCGTCTTCCCTCCTTGGTCGATAGAGATGCAGCCACCATATCCTACGTATGACCCTGCCGAAGCATTCTATAGCACTTATGGTTATGCGTGGAACCCCTATTGGTACCAATATCATCCTTAGTTTATTATTATTTTTTTATTTTATAATTTGTAATTATTGATACATTTAATATTTTTGTTAATATTGTAATCATTTTTATAATTATCTAACTTTTATTCTTAGATTTTAATAATTTTTGAATGTGGGGTAATAAACCAAACTTCAAAAATATGTATATATGTTTGCAGTTTATCTTATGTACACAACAGGGTAAAACAACGCATTTTCAAAGACTGGCATTAAGTTCAGCAAAAGCAACTAATTTTGACGACAAGATGCAAAATATATGTGAAATAACAACAAGACGGAATGAACAAATGATGTGCACCATTTATCATTCAGCAAACAAACGCCAATATATTTGGAAACTTTGGTAAAAATTTAATCATTTTCACACAAATCACCCTCAATAATTTAAATTGTTACTGATTTCTTGCAAATGAGGGCATTGGAAGATCTTAAGTGTGGGAAGGGATTAAATTCTTTCGGATTTTAAAATTTTTATATTAAACACTTGGTTACCATTAAAAATACTAGTAAAGCAGTAGTTGTATTAGAATCTAGTGCTCTCTGATAAAAAAGAACAGCCCTAGTCTTATATACTGACTACCCAATTCTAGTAAAATTTTTCAATTAAATGAATTCAAATCATGTTTATACATATTTATGAACGATAAAACTAGGTTTTAACACCGAAATTATTGTTACCTCGGAAAGGACATAAATTGAGAAACAAACTAAAATGTTAAAATTCATTTAAAATGGAATAGAGGACGATAAAAAGGAAAATAAAAGCCAAGTGTGGGAAAATTTACCAAGTTATTTTAAACATATGTCACATATATCTGTAACCAATAACTGAAAATACTTCTGCTTTGAACTAAACTAAACTGTTTTACCCGATGAAAGAAAAGAAGAGATGGATCTACACGATGAATCAATTCCATCATTAAAAGGAAGTAAAGTCTTCCGAAAAAGACACGCGCTTCTTGATTTAGGTCATGAAGTTGTCGTCCAGACCAGCTGTAGGTTGACGAAAAATCTAGAAAAGTCATCTCTAAAATCGGCTGGAAATCCACGGACCTCAGCATTAAACAGGGTCGCCAAGTGGTCAGATTTATCCTAACCATGAGAAGGATTTATCTCGTACAATGGGGGGGCACCATGCAAATTAGCTGGATAAGACTAATGAATCAGATCCCCAGAAAGGATAATCTCCTTAAAGATTAAAAATCAGCTTTTAAGACTGATATTACTCAATCCTAGAGATTGACCTTAAAGATTGAGAATTACAAACTCATGGAATTCAATGATATCTAAACTCGAGCTTAAACGAGAAAATATTTTGATCAAAAATTATAAACCGATTTGTTTTCTGAAAACCCTATTTTCAATACGTTCATTACCATTGAACGTAAAATCCTAGGAATTCACCTGGAATTCATTAGGTCACCTGAACTAAATCGGGTGTCAACCGTAAGAACGGTGGTTGCATAGCATGGTCAAAGACAGGACCTTGTGTCAAACCGACAAATTATAAGGGTGAGCTTTACTATTGCTCCTACCAAGGATAGTAATTGCGTCCGACACGTTATAGACCATAATTAAAAGCATGTCACGGGACATTGCCTTAACAGTTGCTTGTTCAACGCTTTCCTTTACAACCGGACGGTAGTTTGCCGAAAGGTAATATACGGAACAAGTAAACTGGACGTGTTGCTTTCCTAATACAAGGTTAGCAAGTGGGTGACACAAAACCGCAAGTTTTGAGCTAAAATTTTCAAATCTGAAACCCACCAAACCCACAAAAATATTTTGCAAACACCGGTAAAGGGTTATTCCGGAAAACTTATCTAGGGTAAAAACTAGATTTCAAAAGATCAAATGTTTTCATAAAGATCCAATTTCCTTAATGGATCTAAATTTTTATAGTCATGTGGGACTGTAAACCATATCGTTACTACCATTGTTTATACCGCCGTATAGAAATCACTGATGTACAAAGTGTGAAGAATAAAGAAGTGATTCTAGTATTTCAAGACAATATTGCTTGAGGACAAGCAACGCTCAAATGTGGGAATATTTGATAATGCTAAAAACGAACATATATTTCATAGCATTATTCCTCAAGAAAGACAAGCTTTTAGTTGCAATTGTTCTATTTACAAGTGATATTCGTTTAAATAATAAAAGGTGAAGACAAAAGACAGATTCGACGAATTGAAGACGCAAACGACCAAAAAGCTCAAAAGAACAAAAGACAATCAAAAAGGTTCCAATTATTGATAAGAAACGTCTCGAAATTACAAAAGTACAAGATTCAAAACGCAAAGTACAAGATATTAAATTGTACGCAAGGACGTTCGAAAATCCGAAACCGGGACCAAAGTCAACTCTTAACGCTCAACGCAACGGACTAAAAATTACAAGTTAACTATGTATATAAATATAATATAATATATAATTAATTATATTAATTATATATATATTATATTTATATATATAAAACCGTCGGCAGAGAAAACTCCAAGGACTGAGCTGTAATTTCTATCTCCGCGACTCGCGGAGTTTGGAGAGGCTTTTGCCGCGAGTCGCGGAGCCCCAATTTTCAACTCTGGCTATAAAGCCAACCGAATTCTGATCAAATTTCATCATCTTTTCTTCCTCATTCATACGTAAAACATATATATATATATATAATTTATATTTTAATTTTAATTTTAATTCTAATAATAAGGGTATGTTAGCGAATGTTGTAAGGGTGTAAGTCGAAATTCTGTCCGTGTAACGCTACGCTATTTTTAATCATTGTAAGTTATGTTCAACCTTTTTACATTAATGTCTCGTAGCTAAGTTATTATTATGCTTATTTAAAACGAAGTAATCATGATGTTGGGCTAATTACTAAAATTGGGTAATTGGGCTTTGTACCATAATTGGGGTTTGGACAAAAGAACGACACTTGTGGAAATTAGACTATGGGCTATTAATGGGCTTTATATTTGTTTAACTAAATGAAAGTTTGTTAATGTTAATATAAAGATTTACAATTGGGCGTCCCTATAAATTACCATATACACTCGATCGGACACGATGGGCGGGGTATTTATATGTACGAATAATCGTTCATTTAACCGGACACGGGAATGGATTAATAGCCACTAGAATAATTAAAACAGGGGTGAAATTACATTCAAGGGTAATTGGTGTAATTGTTAACAAAGTAGTAAAACCTTGGTTTACACGCAGTCGATAACCTGGTGTATTCATTAAACAAAGTATTAAAACCTTGTTACAATTCGAATCCCCAATTAGTTGGAATATTTAACTTCGGGTATAATAATAATTTGACGAGGACACTCGTACTTTATATTTATGACTGATGGACTGTTATGGACAAAAACCAGATGGACATATTGAATAATCCAGGACAAAGGACAATTAACCCATGGGCATAAAACTAAAATATACACGTCAAACATCATGATTACGGAAGTTTAAATAAGCATAATTCTTTTATTTCATATTTAATTTCCTTTATTTTATATTTAATTGCACTTCTAATTATCGCACTTTTATTTATTTTATTTTATCGCACTTTTAATTATCGTACTTTTTAATTATCGCAAGTTTATTTTATCGCACTTTTATTATTCGCAATTTCATTATCATTATTTACTTTACGCTTTAATTTAAGTCTTGTATTTATTTTATATTTTACATTAGGTTTTAACTGCGACTAAAGTCTTAAAATCGACAAACCGGTCATTAAACGGTAAAAACCCCCCTTTATAATAATAATATTACTTATATATATATTTGTATTTTTATAAAAGTAAACTAATATAGCGTTGAGCTTTGTTTAAAGATTTCCCTGTGGAACGAACCGGACTTACTAAAAACTACACTACTGTACGATTAGGTACACTGCCTATAAGTGTTGTAGCAAGGTTTAAGTATATCCATTCTATAAATAAATAAATATCTTGTGTAAAATTGTATCGTATTTAATAGTATTTTCCTAGTAAAATAATAACTATTTTATATACCACCTCGCTTCACATCAGTAACCTACAACTAGTTGTCCACAGTTAGATGTACAGAAATAAATCGATAAATATTATCTTGAATCAATCCACGACCCAGTGTATACGTATCTCAGTATTGATCACAACTCAAACTATATATATTTTGGAATCAACCTCAACCCTGTATAGCTAACTCCAACATTCACATATAGAGTGTCTATGGTTGTTCCGAAATATATATAGATGTGTCGACATGATAGGTAGAAACATTGTATACGTGTCTATGGTATCTCAAGATTACATAATATACAATACAAGTTGATTAAGTTATGGTTGGAATAGATTTGTTACCAATTTTCACGTAGCTAAAATGAGAAAAATTATCCAATCTTGTTTTACCCATAACTTCTTCATTTTAAATCCGTTTTGAGTGAATCAAATTGCTATGGTTTCATATTGAACTCTATTTTATGAATCTAAACAGAAAAAGTATAGGTTTATAGTCGGAAAAATAAGTTACAAGTCGTTTTTGTAAAGGTAGTCATTTCAGTCGAAAGAACGACGTCTAGATGACCATTTTAGAAAACATACTTCCACTTTGAGTTTAACCATAATTTTTGGATATAGTTTCATGTTCATAATAAAAATCATTTTCTCAGAATAACAACATTTAAATCAAAGTTTATCATAGTTTTTAATTAACTAACCCAAAACAGCCCGCGGTGTTACTACGACGGCGTAAATCCGGTTTTACGGTGTTTTTCGTGTTTCCAGGTTTTAAATCATTAAGTTAGCATATCATATAGATATAGAACATGTGTTTAGTTGATTTTAAAAGTCAAGTTAGAAGGATTAACTTTTATTTGCGAACAAGTTTAGAATTAACTAAACTATGTTCTAGTGATTACAAGTTTAAACCTTCGAATAAGATAGCTTTATATGTATGAATCGAATGATGTTATGAACATCATTACTACCTTAAGTTCCTTGGATGAACCTACTGGAAAAGAGAAAAATGGATCTAGCTTCAATGGATCCTTGGATGGCTCAAAGTTCTTGAAGCAGAATCATGACACGAAAACAAGTTCAAGTAAGATCATCACTTGAAATAAGATTGTTATAGTTATAGAAATTGAACCAAAGTTTGAATATGATTATTACCTTGTATTAGAATGATAACCTACTGTAAGAAACAAAGATTTTTTGAGGTTGGATGATCACCTTACAAGATTGGAAGTGAGCTAGCAAACTTGAAAGTATTCTTGATTTTATGAAACTAGAACTTTTGGAATTTATGAAGAACACTTAGAACTTGAAGATAGAACTTGAGAGAGATCAATTAGATGAAGAAAATTGAAGAATGAAAGTGTTTGTAGGTGTTTTTGGTCGTTGGTGTATGGATTAGATATAAAGGATATGTAATTTTGTTTTCATGTAAATAAGTCATGAATGATTACTCATATTTTTGTAATTTTATGAGATATTTCATGCTAGTTGCCAAATGATGGTTCCCACATGTGTTAGGTGACTCACATGGGCTGCTAAGAGCTGATCATTGGAGTGTATATACCAATAGTACATACATCTAAAAGCTGTGTATTGTACGAGTACGAATACGGGTGCATACGAGTAGAATTGTTGATGAAACTGAACGAGGATGTAATTGTAAGCATTTTTGTTAAGTAGAAGTATTTTGATAAGTGTATTGAAGTCTTTCAAAAGTGTATAAATACATATTAAAACACTACATGTATATACATTTTAACTGAGTCGTTAAGTCATCGTTAGTCGTTACATGTAAGTGTTGTTTTGAAACCTTTAGGTTAACGATCTTGTTAAATGTTGTTAACCCAATGTTTATAATATCAAATGAGATTTTAAATTATTATATTATCATGATATTATCATGTATTAATATCTCTTAATATGATATATATACATTAAATGTCTTTACAACGATAATCGTTACATATATGTCTCGTTTAAAAATCATTAAGTTAGTAGTCTTGTTTTTACATATGTAGTTCATTGTTAATATACTTAATGATATGTTTACTTATCATAGTATCATGTTAACTATATATATATATATCCATTATATGTCATCATATAGTTTTTACAAGTTTTAACGTTCGTGAATCACCGGTCAACTTGGGTGGTCAATTGTCTATATGAAACCTATTTCAATTAATCAAGTCTTAACAAGTTTGATTGCTTAACATGTTGGAAACATTTAATCATGTAAATATCAATCTCAATTAATATATATAAACATGGAAAAGTTCGGGTCACTACAAGACCGACACTTGTGGAAATTGGACTATTGACTATTAATAGATGGGGGGTATTGTCTAATTGAGTGACAACTCATTGGAGTCTGTCGAACCTATCTTCAAATTAATTATCCTAATAATTAATAATGATTATGGTTGTCCTATTTAGTGACGTTCATATGGAATCTATTATAATCATTTAATTAATTATTCGGGTTGGGTAATTGATTATTCAAACTGATCAAGTGGGTAAATTAATATTCATATCTAATCAAAACAGGGGTAGATTACATACAGTGATAACTGGTGTAATTGTTGACAGAAGTGATAACTGCGTCACAGTTTAAATCCTTAATTAGTTGGAATATTTGACTTCGGGTATAAGGGTAATTTGACGAGGACACTCGCACTTTATATTTATGACCGATGGACTATTATGGATAAAAACCAGATAGGTATCAAATAAACCATGACAAAGGACAATTAACCCGAGTAACAATTAATTAAAATCACAACGTCAAACATCATGATTACGGAAGTTTAAATAAGCATAATCCTTTTATTTCATATTCGTTCGCAATTTTATTTATTGTTATTTTATTTATCATCATTTATTTATTTTAGGCACTTTGATTATTGTCATTTATCTTTACGCTTAAAAATATAAAAAATCGACAAACCGGTCATTAAACGGTAAAAACCCCCCTTTTATAATAATATTACTACTTATATATATATATATATTTACATAAATATAGTTTTATAAAAATATAGTACGTAATCACTAGCTCCCTGTGGAACGAACCGGACTTACTAAAAACTACACTACTCTACGATTAGGTACACTGCCTATAGTGTTGTAGCAAAGTTTTGGTATATCTCATCCGTAAATTAATAAAACTTGTGTCATATTTTGTAGTATTTCCTAGTAAAAATAATACTATTTCGTACCCTCACGCTACATCATCAAGTTTTTGGCGCCGCTGCCGGGGAGCGCTAAAACGCTATATTTTTAATTATAATAATATTGAAATAGAATATAATAATATAATAATATTGAAATAGAATATAATAATATAATAATATTTTAGAATCAAAATACGTAAAGTTTTAAAAAGTCGTCGTATTTATTAAATACTTCAGGGGTATATTATGTAACTTGTAATTAATAATTTCTATCATATCGCTTTCATGTGAATAGTAAATTAATTAATTTCTTTTCATTTACTATTCATGAATAGTAAATTAATTAAAAAAAAAAATTGAAAAAAAAATAATAATTATAAAAAAAATATTAATTTGTAAAAAAAAATCGTTTTTAAAAAAAAAAAAAAAAAACAAAAAAAACAAAAACGTAAAAAAAAAAAAAAATTATTAAAAAAAATATATATTTTTTTAAGATTTTGTCTATAAAAAAAATGTTTTTTTTAGTTTTATTACCTTTAGATTTTTAGACTATAGTCGCAACTTTTAGTATTAAGTTTAGTTTTGCCATAGTTATTTTTACTTCTAGAATTTTTAGGCTTTGCCGTAAAATCCCTTAAGTGCTTATTCCTTAGACTAAGTATTAAGTGCTTTAGAATTTTGCGACGCTATTTTTCGCGCTATTTTCTTATTTTTATTTTTCGACGCGTTTACCTATGTATCAATTACAATTCCAATTAGTGATCTCCATTTGTAGCTTTAATTTTAAGATAGTGATCGTTATAAGGTTGGATTAACCGCGTGTTTACAAACCACTCTTCGTCTTTTTCATTTTTCGACACTTTTCGACGCGCACTCTTTTTCTCTCTTATTTCTCGCCATTCTAGTTTTTAGGACTTAGATTTTTTTCTACTTCTTCTCTAAATTTCTTAAAATTACGAAAATTTATTTTAAGTGGTTAAATTGATAGACATCAAAATTTTCTGGTTCGTAGTAATAGTTGGATTTGTACGTGGACCGGGTTATTGGAGCCAAACAGTACTCAATTATATTGAGACCAAACGAATCCTGCCCCTCTGCTGCATCTTTTGGCTATTCGAAACGTGGGTAAAATCAGAAAAGTCTATTGATTGGATAACTTATATAATTTTTCTTTCCTTTTTAAAAACTAATAGGATATTCAGTGAATGCACCGAGCAAGACGTTCGCCGCCGGTCATACGTTCACCACCTGTAACTCGATCAAGACATCGTTTAACAAATATAGCTGCCGTTGATTTTTCTTTAGACTCGTCATCAAGTCGACCGAGTACTTCAACTCAAATTTCCGATAATCCAGTTTTTGAAACCAACCTCACAATTGAGAATCCGGAGATTGCTGAGGAAGAAACCATTAAATCAGAAACCTCTAGTGATTCGGATACAACAAATCCAATCATGGAAAATCTAGAACCTCTAAGTATGGAAGAACGAATGAGAGCCACACGCACGGGCCAAGGTCACGCCATTATTAAGCCAGAAGTTAATGCGCCAGATTATGAAATCAAAGGACAAATTCTACACATGGTAACTAATCAGTGCCAATATAGTGGTGCGCCGAAGGAAGATCCAAACGAACATCTTCGTACGTTTAATAGGATCTGTACACTATTCAAAATCCGAGAAGTTGAGGATGAACAGATCTATCTCATGTTGTTTCCCTGGACTTTAAAGGGAGAAGCCAAAGATTGGTTAGAATCGTTACCTGAAGGGGCGATTGACACATGGGATGTTTTAGTTGAGAAATTTCTTAAAAGATTCTTTCCGGCATCTAAAGCCGTGAGACTTCAAGGAGAAATTGTTACGTTCACACAAAAGCCAAATGAAACATTATATGAGGCGTGGACAAGATTCGGAAGGATGTTGAGAGGATGTCCTCAACACGGTTTAGACACTTAACAAATAGTACAAATATTCTACCAAGGTGTCAACGTTGCTACACGAAAAGACATCGACATAACAGCTGGTGGTTCCATTATGAAGAAAACCGCAACTGAAGCTTACAAAATTATTGATAACACAGCCTCCCACTCGCATGAGTGGCACCAAGAAAAAGATATCTTTCGATCATCTAAAGCGGCTAGAGCCGATTCTAGCCATGACTTTGATTCCGTTTCCGCAAAAATAGATGCTTTCGAAAGACGAATGGAAAAGATGAATAAAGATATTCAAGCAATACGAATCAGTTGTGAGCAATGCGGTGGACCACACTTATTGAAATATTGTCACATTGAACCAACGATGGAACAACGAGAGAATGTTTCCTATATGAACCAAAGGCCGGGAAATAATTATCAAAATAATTATCAACCGCCAAGGCTAAACTTAAATCGAAATCAAAACATTCTTTACAATCCAAAAGGACCCGAAAATAACTGGTATAACCAACAAGGTCCGAATAACCAACCGACTCAAAACAACACTTTCAATCAACAAAGACCTAGCTTGTATAAACCACCACAACAACCCGAAGAGAAAAAGCCAAATCTAGAAGAAATGATGGCAAAGCTGATTGAATCTCAAACACAATTCATTACATCTCAAACCCAAACGAACGAGAGGTTTGATCAGTCATTAAGAACTCAACAAGCTTCCATTTTGAATCTAGAAAAACACGTAGGTACTCTTGCTAGCATGATGAGTGAGAGGGAACAAGGAAAGCTACCGAGTAATACTGAAGTAAATCCTCGGAATGAGAATGTTAATATGGTGTCAACAAATTCTGAAAAATCAGCACCAGAAGATGGGAAGGTTTTAGATGAGAGTAACAATGAAGAAGTTACACCACCACCACCCGAGTATGTAAAGCCAGTGGTGGCACCATACAAACCACCCATCCCGTTTCCAAGAAAAGGAGTTGAGTATGAGCAAGTGATAGGTAATAAAGATTGTGATACCTCTGGAAAGAAGAAGAAGAAAAAGAATAAGAAAGTGCAAGAAACAAAAGTCGTAAATATAAACCCGATGAAGACAGTTCCACCAAAACCTCCACCTAGGGTAGGTGATCCGGGTGAATTTATTGTTCCTTGTCTACTTAGTGATTGTGTCATGTATGATGCACTAGCAGATTTAGGTGCAAGTGTAAGTGTTATGCCTCTTTCCTTATATAAGAGATTAGGTGTAGGTAAGTTAAGTCCAACGGATATGAGTGTTCGACTCTTTGATCAAACCATTAAGCACCCAGTTGGAATTGCTGACAACCTACCCATTCAAGTAGGTAATTTAACCTTTCTAGTCGAATTCATTGTCATTGACATAGAAGAGGACCCAAACATTCCTCTAATTTTAGGTCGACCATTCTTTGCGTCCACCGGGGCGTTATTTGATGTAGGAAATGGAAGAATGACACTTAAAAGTGGTGACAAATCTATCATCTTTATGATTCGAAAGTCTAAATCTCCACCAACCAAAACCGTTGAACCAGAAAAAATGATTGGTAAGAACCATGTTGTTTTACCAACTCCAACGGTAGTGCTTAATAATAATAAATCGCCTAAGTGTGGGGAAAATGAAGTAACACCTAATGATGACATGATAACAAAGAACCCCGTTATTGATACGAAATTAAATGACCCCGTTATTAACAGTTCAATGAAGAAACTTTTTAAACGGGCTATTGATGCTAGAAGTAAGGGGAACTTTAAGTTATGTAACCGGTTAGTATCCAATCTGTCGCCTAAAGAAAGGGCGAAGCTAGTTGAATTATGGGATATTACGGAAGAAGCCGGGTACTGGCTTAAAGAAAAAGTCACAGATAGGCAAGTTGATTATGGACCAAGAGAAATTGACAATGAAGTTAATCACAATTTCAACACCACGGCTACCTAAGTGTGGGGAGATTCAAATGTTCTAAAAAGAAAATGCTATCTAGAGTTAGTTGTTCTGTTCTCGTGTAGTTCCGAGAATGGAACCCGATTGGTCTTTTCCGCTAGCAGACACTAAAGAACTAGTTTTCTCCCCCCATTCTGAATTTTTGTTTTTTAGGTTTTATATAAAATTAATATGTTTTTTTAAATTTAATGTTTTGTGTGATTTTAAAAACAAAATTTACTTTAATTCATTAAGTTTAAAAAATGATTTCTAAAATTCGTCGTGAGTTAAAGACTAGGTCGTTGAGCCGAAATTGCTTTACCCGAGGGCGGGGCGACAAATTTTGTTATCATTTAATTTTATTGATCTAAAGTATGCAAAAAAAAAAATATTATATTAATTTTTGAACGTAGGGGTTATATACCAAACTTCAAAAATATGTATATATGTTTGTATTTTATGTTATGTACACAACAGGGTAAAACAGCGCACTTTCAAAGACTGTCATTAAGTTCAACAAAAAGCTACTAATTTTGATGACAAGGCGCAAAATATCAAATGTGATGTAAAATAATATGCTTACAAACTGGGTATTTTTAATCACTTTTCTACACTAATCACCCTCATGAATTTATAATTATAGTCTGATTTCATGCAAATGAGGGCATTGCATGATCTCAAGTGTGGGGAAGGGTTATAAATTCTCTCGGGTTTACACTTAGTTTATTTGCCAAATTTTGTGAAAATTTGAAAAATTTTCAATTAAATGAACTCAAAATCATGTTTATACATATTTATGAACGATGAAAACTAGGTGATAATACCGAAATTATCGTTACCTCGAAAAGGACATAAATTAAGAAACGAGCCAAAACGCTAGAATTCATTTAAAATGGAATAGAAGAAAATAAAAAGGCAAAGAAAGAAATTAAGTGTGGGGAGAATGTACCAAGTTATTCAATTGAAAACTATCTATCACATGTTCTGTAAAGATATTGCAGGTACTTTTGCTTTGGACGATACTAATCAGTTTTACCCGGTTTACTGTAATACATTTGAAAGAAAGATGGATCTACACGATGAATCAATTCCATCATTAAAAGGAAGTAAAGTCTTCCGAAAAAGACACGCACTTCTTGATTTAGGTCATGAAGTTGTCGTCCAGACCAGCTGTAGGTTGACGAAAAATCTAGAAAAATCATCTCTAAAATCAGCAGGAAATCCACGGACCTCAGCATCAAACAGGGTCGCCAAGTGGTCAGATTTATCCTAACCATGAGAAGGATTTATCTCGTACAATGGGGAGGCACCGTGCAAATTAGCTTGATAAGACTAATGAATCAGATCCCCAGAAAAGGATAATCTCCTTAAAGATTAAAAATCAGCTTTTAAGACTGATAATACTCAATCCTAGAGATTGACCTTAAAGATTGAGAATTCAAACTCATGGAATTCGATGATATCTAAACTCGAGCATGAACGAGAAAATATTTTGATCAAAAATACAAACCGATTTATTTTCTGAAAAACCATTTTCAATGCGTTCATTACCATTGAACGTAAAATCCTAAGAAATTCACCTAGAATTCATTAGGTCACCTGAACCAAATTGGGTGTCAACCGTAAGAACGGTGGTTGCATAGCATGGTCGGAGACAGGACCTTGTGCCAGACCGAAAAATTATAGGATGATCTTTACTATCGCTCCTACCAAGGATAGTTCTAGCATCCGACACGTTAATAAGACCATAATCATCTGCATGTCACGGGACATTGCCATAACAGTTTCTTGTTCATCGCTTTCCTTTACAACCGGACGGTAGTTTACCGAAAGGTAATATACGGAACAAGTAAACTGGATGTGTGCTTTCCGATACCGGGATAGCAGTGGATTACACGAACCTAAAAGTTTTAGCCAAAATATTGATCCACAAATATATTTTGCAACACCGATGATGGATCAAATCAGAAAACTTATCTAGGGTAAAAGCTAGAATGAATTTTCAAAAGATCAAATGTTTTCATAAAGATCCAATTTCCTTAATGGATCTAAATTTTTATAGTCATGTGGGACTGTAAACCATATCGTTACTACCATTGTTTATACCGCCATATCAAAATCACTGATGTACAAAGTGTGAAGAATAAAGAAGTGATTCTAGTATTTCAAGACTATATTGCTTGAGGACAAGCAACGCTCAAGTGTGGGGATATTGATAAGGCTAAAAAGGAACATATATTTCATAGCATTATCCCCCAAGAAAGACAAGATTTTAGTTGCAATTGTTCCATTTTCAAGTGATATTCGTTTATATTAAATAAGTGCGAAGACAAAAGGCAGATTCGACAAATTGAAGACAAAAAGGTCCAAAAAGCTCAAAAGTACAAGATACAATTAAAAAGGTTCAAATTATTGATGAAGAACGTCTAAAAATGACAAGAGTACAAGTTACAAAATGCAAAGTACACGATATAAAATAGTACGCAAGGACGTTCGAAAATCCGGAACCGGGACATGAGTCAACTCTCAACGCTCGACGCAACGGTGTAAAAATTACGAGTCAACTATGCACAAGAATAAAATATAATATTTAAATAATTCATAATAAGAATAATATTAAATAATAAAAAGTTGTTAATTTAGCATAGTTCAGGGGTCGTAAATGAAAATTCAATTTCATATTTTGCCTATAAAAGGCGATGATTATCGATCAATTTAAAAGCATCCCTTTTTCTATCCTAAAAATCTATTATCAATATCAATATCTAAAAATCTCTATCATAATGTTAATGTAATAAGATATAACAATAATCTTAATTTTAATTTTAAATTATGATAATAATAAGATTTATGATAGAGATCGTTTGAGTGTGTAAGTCGAAATTCTGTCCGTGTAACGCTACGCTATTTTTAATCATTGTAAGTTATGTTCAACCTTTTTATATTAATGTCTCGTAGCTAAGTTATTATTATGCTTATTTAAAACGAAGTAATCATGATGTTGGGCTAATTACTAAAATTGGGTAATTGGGCTTTGTACCATAATTAAGGTTTGGGCAAAAGACCGACACTTGTGGAAATTGGACTATTGACTATTAATAGATGGGGGGTATTGTCTAATTGAGTGACAACTCATTGGAGTCTGTCGAACCTATCTTCAAATTAATTATCCTAATAATTAATAATGATTATGGTTGTCCTATTTAGTGACGTTCATATGGAATCTATTATAATCATATAATTAATTATTCGGGTTGGGTAATTGATTATTCAAACTGATCAAGTGGGTAAATTAATATTCATATCTAATCAAAACAGGGGTAGATTACATACAGTGATAACTGGTGTAATTGTTGACAGAAGTGATAACTGCGTCACAGTTTAAATCCTTAATTAGTTGGAATATTTGACTTCGGGTATAAGGGTAATTTGACGAGGACACTCGCACTTTATATTTATGACCGATGGACTATTATGGATAAAAACCAGATAGGTATCAAATAAACCATGACAAAGGACAATTAACCAGAGTAACAACTAATTAAAATCAAAACGTCAAACATCATGATTACGGAAGTTTAAATAAGCATAATCCTTTTATTTCATATTCTATCGCAATTTTATTTATTGTTATTTTATTTATCGTCATTTATTTATTTTACGCACTTTAATTATTGTCATTTATCTTTACGCTTAAAAATATAAAATCGACAAACCGGTCATTAAACGGTAAAAACCCCCCTTTTATAATAATATTACTACTTATATATATATATATATATATATATATATATATATATATATATATATATTTACATAAATATAGTTTTATAAAAATATAGTACGTAATCACTAGCTCCCTGTGGAACGAACCGGACTTACTAAAAACTACACTACTCTACGATTAGGTACACTGCCTATAGTGTTGTAGCAAGGTTTAGGTATATCCCATCCGTAAATTAATAAAACTTGTGTCATATTTTGTAGTATTTCCTAGTAAAAATAATACTATTTCGTACCCTCACGCTACATCATCAATATCTATTGAAGATAGATTATAGTGAAATTCCATGGTTTGCAGACTATGCAAACTACTTAGTATGTGGATTCCTTGAAAAAGGGTTGTCGTACCAAAAATGAAAGAAATTCTTTAGTGATATAAAACACTATTTCTGGGAAGATCCACATTTGTTTAAAAGTTGTCCCAATGGAATAATACGCCGATGTGTATTCAGAGAAGAAGCTAGTCAAATCTAAAACCATTGTCACACAGGACCAACAGGAGGGCATTATGGGCCTCAACTCAAAGCAAGAAAAGTTTACGATGCTGGATTCTATTGGCCTACAATCTTCAAAGACGCACACCTTCTTTGCAAATCCTGTGATGCTTGTCAAAGGGCCGAAAAAATAAGTCAACGTGATGAAATGCCACAAAATGTCATTCAAGTATGTGAAGTATTTGACGTTTGGGGTATTAACTTTATGGGTCCATTTCTAAAATCTCATAATAATCTCTACATTCTCGTTGCCATTGATTATGTATATAAATGGGCGGAAGCACAAGCTCTCCCAACTAACGATGCACGAATTGTAGTCAACTTTTTAAAACGTCTTTTTGCTAGGTTTGGAACACCGAAAGCTTTAATAAGTGATCAGGGTACTCATTTTTGTAATAATCAACTTGAGAAAGTTCTCAAAAGATATGGAGTAACTCATAAATCTCCACTGCTTATCATCCACAAACAAGTGGACAAGTTGAAAATACCAACCGAGCTTTAAAACGTATTCTAGAGAAAACCGTAGGATCAAATCCGAAGGAATGGTCCATGAAATTGGAGGATGCACTCTGGGCTTTTAGAACAGCCTATAAAACTCCAATTGGCACCACACCTTTTAGACTCGTTTACGAAAAAGCATGTCATCTTCTATTAGAAATTGAACATAAAGCATTTTGGGCTTTGAAGACATGTAATCTTGATTTACATGAAGCCGGACGTCTACGGTTAAGCCAACTAAACGAA
Organism: Rutidosis leptorrhynchoides; assembly: GCF_046630445.1. Classification (NCBI taxonomy): domain Eukaryota; kingdom Viridiplantae; phylum Streptophyta; class Magnoliopsida; order Asterales; family Asteraceae; genus Rutidosis; species Rutidosis leptorrhynchoides. The sequence goes on along the minus strand of NC_092340.1, from coordinate 60,491,448 downwards.
TTAGAAGAATTAAGACATGAAGCATACGAAAATTCGTTAATCTATAAAGAAAGAACAAAGAAATGGTATGATAAAAGAATCAGAAGTTCAAAAGAATTTAAAGAAGGAGACAGAGTTCTTCTTTTCAATTCACGATTCAAGCTATTTCCTAAAAAATTGAAATCAAGATGGTCTGGACCATTCATAGTCAAAAGAGTTTTCCCGTATGGAACAGTAAAGTTAATAAATTCAAATGGGATTGAATTTAAAGTTAATGGTCACAGAGTTAAACATTACATAGATAATCTAATGGAAGTTGAAGATGAAGTCAATCACAATTTCGACACCACAGCTAACTAAGTGTGGGAAGGTTCGAATCTTTTTAGGGTAATATATATTTCTGTTAGAGTTAGATATTCTGTTTTCGTGTAGTTTCCGAGAATGAAATCCGAATGGTCTTTCCCTAGCAGACCCTAAAGAACTAGTCTTCTCCCCCCATTCTGAATTTTTATTTTTTTAGGTTTTACGAGATGAAGAATTCCTTTGATCTGAACCATGGTCTAATGCTACGCGCTATGATTACTAAACGTAATAATAACACACTTCCGAGTGAACTGGTATCATTCATAAGAGAAAAAATGGACGGAGTAAGAAAAGAACTCAGAAAAGATCATCATAAGATATACATTTTGGTAAAGGCAAATCAAAATCCGCAACAAAAAGAAGAGCACGACACCTTGAAAGATGTTACAAATGCGGAAAATGGTCACACGAAGGTAAATGTTCAAATAATCAAACATATTCAAATACTGAATTTGTTACTCTATGCAGAGAAGGACCGTTCATATGTTTAGAAGAAAAGATATTGAAGATTCGAGGTTATGCTTACATAGCTATGGAGAACCAAATCACACGACTCTCCTATGAGTCGGCTAAATCAGGTATCTGAGAATTCTTTCTCACGGGTAAGTATGTACAGTTTTTATTTTTATTTTTATTGCTTTTAACCTTTTGATAATAAACGCTGAATCGTTCGCTATAAAGTATTAAATTGGTATTCAATAAAATTAGGTATGCGTAACCAAAATTATTGATATCATACAAAAATTTATTACATCACTTCGAAATTTACCGTTTATTCTTAAGGTATAAATATCTTCAATCAATCAACCCAAAATATTTCAAAAATTCATCAGGAGTAAAACTAGGTTATGGAACCAAAATTACTTTATCAAAAAGAGGGGCATATATTTTTGATAATATTTGATTGATTAAAGTGAGATAAAAAACCAAAAAGATTTTTAATTTTATTTTTACTTTATTTTTAATATATAAATATTAAATTAATATTATAAACTTTATAAAATCAATATATTTAAGTTTGTAAATATTTAAAAAATTAATATTTTTAATATAAGTTTGTATGTATAAAAACAAAAATTTAATATAAGTTTGGTGATAATTTTTAATTTTAATAATATAAATTTTTAATTTTATGCATTTTAAATTTAAGTTTGGTGTGAATTTAAAAACAAAAATTTACTTTATTTCACTAAGTTAAAAATTTGATTTTTAAAATTCGTCGTGAGTTGAAAACTAGGTCGTTGAACCTAAATTGCTCTACCCAAGGGAGGGACGAGAACTTTTATTATCATTATTTTTAATATTATTGAATTAAAGTATGCCAAAAACATTTAAAAAACCCAAAAATCTTTGCTTTTAAAATGACGCTTAAAAAGTAACAAATTTTAAAACTTTGTTGAGAGATGGACTAGGACAACGATCCGAAACGTCCTCACTCCTAAAAAGAAACAAATTTTTAAAATTTATTAATTATTTGTTTTAAAAAATATAAGGTTTTTATAAAAAAAAAAAAAAGAAGAAAAAAAAGAAACAGACCCCATGCGATCGCATGGGGTTCCTTCACAAAAACCATGCGGTCACATGGTGCCAAAAAAACTGGGCAAAATAAAAACTTCCAGCGAGCTGTTCTGTTTTACACCACCACACATACATACATACGAGCATATACACACATACACTCCTAAATCCATCAATTTTTCACCAAAATCAACCAAAATTCTTGCTATAATCCGCTCTAATCATGAATTTGATAAGAAGTTTATCAAGAAGGGTAACAATTACACCCCTAAATCTCTTTAAATTTGATTTTTAGTGTTCTTGAGCTATAATTTATCTAATTTGATTTTATTAATTTCTAGTGTAATTAGAGTTAAATTGTTAGTATATTATGCATGTATAACCTAGATTGATGCTATTTAACATGATTTAAAGTCAAAAACTTCAAAAATTTTAGGAATCTAGGGTTTGTGTTCTTGAGTAATTTGGGGCTTTTTGATATAAACAGGTTATGGCCGATTTTTGTCATGAATTATTGCTAAATTAAGTAGTGTAACATGTTTAGGTAGCTAAATGATCCAAACTTTGATCCTAAACATGATTTTTGAGAATTAAAGTGGACTTTTTAGGTCTAAAATTCATGAACTTGATTAAATTGATGTAAATGCCATTTGAAACTTGTTTAATTGCTAGTAATGGTTGTTTTAACATGTTATTTGAGTTGAATGCTTATGAACTTTGTAAACATTTGCATATATGCTTATTTGAAAAAGTGTAGAATTGTTAAAATTGTGAAAATGTGTATAAGTTTAATTTTGATTGAACATTTTATTGTAATTGTGTCAAGTTGTTATTTTGCTAACAATAATACATATTTGGATGCACAAAATTTGTGTTTAATGTGTTTTGCAGAGATTTACTAATACTGATGGTGCATCATCATCATCTAGACAACCTGCTCCAGAACCTGAACCAGAAATGCAATATGAACCTGAACCGGAGCAACAACAGGAACAACAACAACAAGCTGATCAACACGTTCCATATTATGATCCGCAACTAGAATATATTGATGCCTACGTAGTATTTCCGATGCATCCAATAGTACAACACCCAACGATTCATGAAGAACAGTTGCATCCCAATTTGAGATTTGATCGGAGTTGGAGAGATTACCCGACATATCAAAGTAAAAAATTCAAATTGGTGATGAAAAATGTAGAAGTGCCGAGGGTAATCGATTGGGAGCCTTTGGAAAGGGTCCAACTTGCTAACTCAGTTAGACAGCATTTGATCCAATGGTATGACAGCTCTTCTTTTCCCGATTGGGAACATTTATTCACCATTCGTAGGCCTGTATATAAGGAATGGTGCGTTGAGCTTATGAGTACTATTTCACTTAATGCGGATGTAGTTAGGTTAGATGATAGAAGTTTTCTTAGATTTATACTTGGCCGTAGGATGTACAAGATGTTCATGCTGGACATGGCCAGGGCTTTACAGATATATACGCCCGCTGAATTACTACTACCCGATTGTATGAATTTGATTTATAATGGTGAAAGGGTAGATAGGAATTTTGATGCTAACGCCGTCTGGAGGCGTATGTCAGATTATAATATTTTTGGGCGGGCAGGAACATATACCTACTTACATATTCACAGAGCCGAGCTTCGTATAATTCATAGATTTCTGGCTAACTCGATTACACAGAGAGGTCACAACAAGGAGAAAATGACCTTACATGATTTATTCTACCTTAAGTGTATTCGAGACCCAAGAGGCTTTGTTAATATCCCCTACTGTGTTGGTTTTTATTTGTCTAAGATAGTGGAAGGAATACAGGAAGGGGGAATAATAGGAGGAGGTATTTTTGTTACTCTCATTGGAGAGTATTTGGGTGTAGATAGGGATCAAGGGGGTCCACTTATGGTATGTAGGGAACAGGATGATACCTTAGGATTAAAGGTCTATCAGGGTGCTAAGGTATTGAAAAGCAGACGCAATCAGGCAGTACCCTATGTTGGTCGTCATCCACAGGTAGAGAGAGGTTCAGATGAGGAAATGGAGGAAGCATATGACATTAGGGATGTCATTAGGGAGGCTATGACTGACGTCTACCAACGTATAGATGAGGTAGAAATGACAAACGAGGATAGACGTAGACGGTACGAGCAGTGGCAAGCCCGGAATAAGTACGAGCATTCCAGGCAACGACAGCATGATAGATGGGACTATCATCAGCGTCAGATCATGAGCCGGCTATCACCTCAGGATCACTACGTACCGACCCGACCTGCTTACTATCCTCCACACCAGCCCGAGATGAGACCACCATTTACTCTCTACGACCCTAATCAGGCCTACCAGTACACCTATCACTAACCATGGAACCCGACCGACGACATGAACTGGAACCCCTATCCAGATTGATATAGTTCCCATTGGTGATTTCTATGATTTTTATATTTTTATTATTTTTATTTATTTATGTTTAAACATATTATATTGTGATACTTTTATGTAATTTTTAATATTTTTATTATGTTGTACTAATATTTCATATTTGATTTGAAAGTGGGATTTTAAGTCCCATTTCAAATTACCATGCATGTTTATATTTGTATTGTATGTATTTTATTTCATATACACAACAGGGTAAAACAGCGTATTTTCAAAGACTGGCATTAAGTTCAGCAAAAGCTACTAATTTTGCCGACAAAACGAAAAACAAATGTGATGCAACAACAAGACGGAATGAACAAATGATGTGCACCATTTATCATTCAATAAACAAACGCCAATATGTTTGAAAACTTTGGTAAAATTTAATCATTTTTCTAAGCTAATCACCCTCAATAATTTAAATTGTTATTGATTTCTTGCAAATGAGGGCATTGCAAGATCTTAAGTGTGGGAAGGGGTTAAATTCTTTCGGATTTTTAAAATTTTAACTTATACACTTGGTTACCATTAAAAATACTAGTAACGCAGTAGTTGTATTAGAATCTAGTGCTCTCTGATAATAAAGAACATCCCTAGTCTTATATACTGACTACCCAATTCTAATAAAAATTTTCAAAATTTTTAAATAAATGAATTCAAAATCATGTTTATACATATTTATGAACGATAAAACTAGGTGTTAACACCGAAATTATTGTTACCTCGTAAAGGACATAAATTGAGAAACAACCCAAAATGTTAGAATTCATTTAAAATGGAATAGAGGACAATAAAAAGGAAAAGAAAGAAAAATAAAAGCCAAATATGGGAAAAATTTACCAAATTATTTAAAACATATATCACATATTTGAAACAACCCAACCCGTATTCCATACGATAAATTTTTTTTTTGTAATGATACACATTTACGCGCTAATAAAATATGTAAACCAATCCACAAGTTCCATTTAAACGTTCAGCAATTTAAATGATTACAAAAAGGCACGAAGGCCATTAATTAAGTTCAATACAAGTTTGACCCACTACAATGATAGTTTATAATCCAAACGACCCTTTGAGCATGGTTTGGGACTAAACTACCCAAAACGTTAGGCCAACTTTCAAACTTCAACAAAACATCATCAAAGGCCACCTAGTGCCCGATAACCCCTTTGCCCTTATCCGCACCTGCAACTAAAAAGATAAACAACGAGAGGGGTAAGCTAATGCTTAGTGAATGCAATAATTATACATGTTCATATATAACCTACTTACTTGCAATCACTTACACAATACCGCATACAAGCTAGCTATTCGACAAACATGCAAACATCATGCATAAACTACAATCCACAATCCACAAGGAGTTAGCAACCGACAATAGCATATAGTTCATAATTTAATATGCTAATTACACAATCACACAACCATGGTTAACCGATAGCAAAAAGGAATGGTACTCAAAATTCCTATCGGTGTTCGTAACAACCGTTAGTGCACAACACATATATCACCAACCCTTGGACAACACATATCCGTTCATAAGATCATTAGTGTACAACACATATAACACCAATTTGGACAACACATATCCATTTAATAAACTGTTAGCATACAACACATATATTGCTAAATTAGACAACACATATCCGTTCATAAATCGTTAGTGTACAACACATATATCACTAACTAGGACAACACATATCCTTACGTACAAATAAGCACATCATATACGTACAAGTATACTTATTCCACTCACCTTGTCACAAGGATGGTGATTTAGCACTTCCGAGATTCAATGCAATGTACCTAAATCATTAAGTGCACATTCAATTTCACAACTAGTGGGATTAACCACAATACTCCCACTTGAGCATTTAATGACCCAATTTGCATTAAATGACTCAACTACTCACAACCGCCCATAAATGGCCAAGACTCGACTTTAATCACTAAGACTAGTGAATTAAAGTCTATTAACTTCAATTAACACAAAACTTAGGGTAATCCATACCCATTTCATCTAATTAGGTCAACTAGTACATTTTGACCCATTTTATATTACTTAGACTCACAATCAAGTCAAACTTACCCATTTACACTTCTTTCATAAATCTTAAAGTGCATTAGTGACTAACAACACCAATTGACACTTACAACCTCAAATCACAAGGCCAAAACCCTAAATAGTGGCTATTAGGGTTTCCTTACAACAACATAACCCAAACTCACCCATTTTACCCTCAAATAGGTCATACAAATCTCTAGTAACCCAAACCCTAGTCATTAACCAATTAAAACTTAAAACATAAAGTTAGAACTTACCAAGACTATCTTCTTGTAGCTAGTAACAAGGAGAACAACTTTAAATCTCGCTCCTAGGTTTGATTCACAAATCTCCAACTCCAAATCTCAAGATTAAACTAAGTGGGTTTTGTGTTTTGGGAGAGAAATTGGAAAGAAAATAGAAAAGGAAATGAAATAAATGAACTAGTGGTGGAGGTTTAATGCTCCCATCAGATCCACATGTTAAATTACCAATTTTCCCCTTAAATTTATTTAATTTGAGCTAAAATCGGAGTCAGAACTGCAGAGGTGCCGTGGCGCGGCCCATTTGTCGCGGCGCGACCTACTGAAGGAAAAATGACCCCTTTTAACTTGACTTCTGATCTGGAATTGCTTTATATGCCGCGGCGCGGACCCAATTGTCGCGGCGCGGCCTAAGGCTGTAACTGGACAGTTCGACCGATTTAAACAATTTTTGATTTTATTTGATTTGTACATTCCAAACCCGCTTCCTATATTCACCTAGCCTTCAACAATAGTCTCACAAGACTTAACGCTAACCAAACCCATGATTAAACTTATACATGCACACATTATCAAGTATACATATATGTGTATGTATATATATATATATATATATATATATATATATATATATATATATATATATATATATATATATATATATATATATATATATATATATATTCATACATTTGTGCATAAGCTAACGAGTTATAAACGTACAAATGATTAAGTGAGCACCTTTCGATACGTACGGGAAAAACGGAATGTTACAACTCTCCCCCACTTGAATTGGAGTGCGTCCTCGCGATCCAAGCCGCATGACAAGAAGGAAGATAAACCAGCACAAACTCTTCGGGCTCCCAAGTAAACTCGGAACCCTTACTACGACGCCATTGAACTTTAAAAGTCCTAACCTCTTTATGTCTCAACCTTTTGACTTTCTCATCAAGTATGGCAATCGGTTCCTCAATATACTCTAACCTATTATTTAGCTCAATCTCGTCTAATGGCACCCAAGATGAATCATCCGCAAGACACTTACGGAGATGGGAAACATGAAATGTATTATGGATCCCCGCAAGCTCTTCGGGTAATTCCAAACGATACACGACTTCACCAATACGAGCTAAAACCTTAAATGGTCCAATAAACCGAGGAGCTAACTTTCCTCGTTTCCGGAATCGAATAATACCTTTCCATGGCGAAACCTTAAGCATCACCATGTCACCTTCTTGAAATTCGATCGTTCGTCTACGCTTGTCGGCATACGACTTTTGTCTATCTTGAGCCTTTTTCAAATGCTCTCGAATCACATCAATCTTGCTATTCGTCTCTAAAACCAAATCGGTACTCCCGATTTCCTTTTGTCCCACTTCACCCCAACAAATCGGGGTTCGACACCTACGCCCATAAAGCATCTCATAAGGTGGAATCCCAACACTAGTATGATAACTATTATTGTACGAGAATTCCACCAAAGGCAAATGCTCGTCCCAACTACCACCAAAATCGATAATACATGCTCGTAACATATCCTCCGAAGTTTGATTCGTACGTTCGTTTGACCGTCCGTTTGAGGATGATACGCCGTGCTCAACTTCAATTGCGTACCCATATCTTCATGAAACTTTTCCCAAAACCGAGATGTAAAACGAGTATCTCGATCCGAAATAATAGATATAGGAACACCGTGTCGAGAGATGACTTCCTTGATAAACAACTTAGCCAGGGTCTCCGACGATATCGCTTCCTTAATGGGAAGAAACAAAGCACTCTTCCTCAGTCGATCAACTATAACCCAAATCGAATCAATCTGGGTTCTCACCGTTTTAGGTAACTTTGTGATGAAGTCCATGGTAATGTGCTCCCATTTCCATTTCGGGATTTCTAACGGTTGTAACTTACCATACAGCTTTTGGTGCTCGGCTTTAACTTGCAAACACGTGACGCATTGCTCAACATACTTCACAACATCACGTTTCATGCCCGGCCACCAATAATCATTCTTTAAATCAAGATACATTTTCGTTGCGCCCGGATGAATGGAATACTTTGACTTATGTGCTTCATCAAGTAGCACTTATCGGTTACCACCCATCTTAGGTACCCACACTCTTCCTTGAAATGACAACAAACCACGCGAGCCCATAGTAATGAACTCCGATTGTCCCACAATTCGCTCCGCATGCTTGTTGTGAACGTAAGCCTCTATTTGAATCACGCCGAGTTTTTCAAGAAAATCGTTAGTAATAATCATACGTAACATTCCCAATCGTAACGCCGGGTGATGACTCTTTCGACTTAACGCATCCGCGACCACATTCGCCTTGTCCGGATGATAAAGTATCTCACAATCATAGTCTTTTACCACATCCATCCACCTACGTTGACGATAATTCAAATCTCGTTGATTAAAGAGATGTTTCAAACTCTTATGATCCGAATAAATTGTACACTTGACACCATACAAGTAATGGCGCCAAATTTTCAACGCATGAACCACCGCCGCCAATTCAAGATCGTGAGTCGGGTATCTCTTTTCGTGTTCCTTTAATTGTCGAGAGGCGTAAGCGATGACTTTACCTTTTTGCATCAAAACACACCCGAGCCCATTTAAAGAAGCATCACAATAAACCGTCATGTCTTCTACCCCTTTCGGGAACACTAACACCGGAGCTTGACACAATTTCTCTTTTAACAATTGAAAAACAATTTCTTGCTCATTCTCCCAAACAAACCTCGCGTTCTTCCTCGTCAATTTCGTCAATGAAGAAGCGATTTTAGAAAAGTATTGGATAAACCGACGATAATAACCGGCCAATCCGAGAAAAATTCGGATTTCCGTAGGCGTACTCGGTTGTCTCCAACTCTTCACCGTCTCTATCTTCCCCGGATCTACTTGAATACCGTCTTTGTTCACAATGTGGCCAAGGAATTGAACCTCCCTTAGCCAAAATTCACATTTGGAGAACTTAGCATACAACTTCTCCTTTCGTAATGTCTTCAATACCTCACGCAATTGACGTTCATGTTCGTTCATACTTTTCGAGTAGACTAGTATGTCGTCAATGAACACAATCACCAACTTGTCCAACATAGGTTGGCACACTCGGTTCATAAGATCCATGAATGCCGCCGGTGCATTCGTAAGACCAAAAGGCATAACTGCAAACTCAAAATGCCTATAACGCGTTTGAAAAGCCGTTTTCTCAATATATTCCTCACGGACCCGCATTTGGTGATAGCCGGACTGTAGGTCGATCTTAGAGAAATACGTTGCACCTTGGAGTTGGTCAAACAAATCGTCGATCCTAGGTAATGGATAGCGATTCTTGATCGTCACTTTGTTCAACTCCCGATAATCGATGCACATCCGCATACTTCCATCTTTCTTTTTCACAAACAAGACCGGAGCACCCCATGGCGAGGAGCTCGGTCGAATGAAAATCTTTTCAAGCAACTCTTGGGTTTGATTTAACAACTCTTGCATTTCCATCGGTGCTAAACGATAAGGAGTTTTAGCAATGGGGGTAGCCCCCGGAACCAACTCAATGCGAAATTCTACTTGTCTTTCCGCCGGAACACCCTGTAACTCGTCCGGAAAAACGTCTTCGAATTCACTAACTACCGAAATTTCACGAATGGGTGGTGGCTCATCACGAGTATCCACAACATGGGCAAGATAAGCCATGCCACCACTAACAAGAAAACGACGTGCCCGTGCAAAAGAACATATCGGCACAAGTCTTCTTCGTTTATCGCCGTGAATAATTAACTCTCCCCCACTTGGGGCCTTTAGACGAATAAATTTTTCGTGACATGCAATATCGGCTCTATTATGATCAAGCCAATCCATACCCACAACGATATCAAAATCGCCCAAAGTCATAGGAATGAGATCAATTTTAAAGTTTTCGACACCAAACACAACATCACAATTTTTACATACGTCAACCACTAGCACCGTCTTGCCGTCCGCTATTTCGACTTCTACCGGACGACTTAACTTAGCTAATAGCTTATTAAGTTTAGGTACAAATTGAGGTGACACAAAAGACAAATTTGCACCATTATCAAATAGAATCCTTGCCAGATTAGAGTTAACCATGAAAGTACCTGAGACAACTTCGTTCGATTGTTTGGCTTCATCATTGGTCATCAAATAATTTCGACCTCTAGCAGTACCCGCCACCTTTTCTAACCGCTTAACATTATCATTGCGCAACTTGGGACACTCGGGCCTCTTGTGCCCTTCTTTACCACAATTGAAACAAGTAAATTTGGGTGTGGAAGGTGAGTTGGGGCAATCACGAGAGATGTGACCTTTTTGCCCACAAGTATAGCAAGTGGGTACATGACCACCGGAGCCACCTTTCTTCACACTGTTAACACTTTCGGAGCCCTTCTTGTTCTTTTTGTTGGAAAAGCTCGATTGACTCGAATTCTCGAACTTCCTCTTTCCAAAAGTAAAACTACTCTTTCTCAACACAAGCACTTCAAAACCCTTCGCCATATTGAACAATTCATCAAAGCTCTTTACTACGTTCACACTAATTTTCTCTTGATAATTATCATTCAAGATCCTATAAAAATCTTTCTTCAACATCTTATCGTTCCCGACATACTCCGGGCAAAATTGAGTCTTGGACAAAAACACGGATTTGAGAGTGTTCAAATCCATCGACCCTTGCCTCAAGGAACGTAACTCGTCCTTAAGCCTAGTTAGATCGGCCGAAGTTCGGTTCCCATCGAAAAACTCTACCTTGAATTCATCCCAAGTAAAATCCATGCATTGTTCTTCACCATAAACTTGGATTTTCGCATCCCACCATAGCTTAGCGTCATCCCTTAACATGCTACAACCATACCTTGTCTTCTTATCAAGAGGACATTCACAAGTACGGAAATCCCCCTCCATATCGGAGATCCATCGGGCACTCTTGAGAGGGTCTCGTTCACCTTCAAAGGTGGGAGGTTGAGAATCCTTAAAATTCTTATAAAAGAAGTCCCGTCTCCCCACGTTATCCTTTTGATGAACGGCCTTCACTTGCTCCTTGACTATATTGACTAATTGCTCGTCAATCGTATCTAGAAACATTTTCTTAACATCCTCGAGGAACTCCGCCTTTTGACGTTTAAAGATGGCCTCAACTTTGGCCGTGAACTCAACGTCCTCACTCGTACCCCCATTTTCGGTGTCGTGTCCGTTTCTCATCTTCATTCTATAAAACGGAAAAGATTAAACAATGAACGAAACAAAAGGACATAACACGTATGCATATACGTATATCCCACACTACTCCATCTTACTCAACAATCGTCATACATTACTTGTTTGACACGATTTGCACCCGTAACAATGGTAGCTAATCATTGTTACGCGAACACGTCGCATTAACTCGCTAGTACAACGTCCATCTCGCTTGATGATTGCTAAACACAACACAATTCAATTAGCACGAGGTTAGTTCACATAAACCAAAGTACTAATAATTCCCGATTTGACCCAAAGTCCTACAAGTCCCGCATAAAAGCGCACACACAATAAAGTCTAAGTCTAGGCACCTATCTCAAGTCGCCTAAATCCCTTAGACCATGCTCTGATAACACTTGAAACAACCCAACCCGTATTACATACGATTTTTTTTTTTTTGTAATGATACACATTTACGCGCCAATAAAATATGTAAACCAATCCACAAGTTCCATTTAAACGTTCAGCAATTTAAATGATTACAAAAAGGCACGAAGGCCATTAATTAAGTTCAATACAAGTTTGACCCACTACAACGATAGTTTATAATCCAAACGACCCTTTGAGCATGGTTTGGGACTAAACTACCCAAAACGTTAGGCCAACTTTCAAACTTCAACAAAACATCATCAGAGGCCACCTAGTGCCCGATAACCCCTTTGCCCTTATCCGCACCTGCAACTAAAAAGATAAACAACGAGAGGGGTAAGCTAATTCTTAGTGAATGCAATAATTATACATGTTCATATATAACCTACTTACTTGCAATCACTTACACAATATCGCATACAAGCTAGCTATTCGACAAACATGCAAACATCATGCATAAACTACAATCCACAAGGAGCTAGCAACCGACAATAGCATATAGTTTATAATTTAATATGCTAATTACACAATCACACAACCATGGTTAACCAATATCAAAAAGGAATGGTACTCAAAATTCCCATCGGTGTTCATAACAACCGTTAGTGCACAACACATATATCACCAACCCTTGGACAACACATATCCGTTCATAAGATCATTAGTGTACAACACATATAACTCCAATTTGGACAACACATATCCATTTAATAAACCGTTAGCATACAACACATATATTGCTAAATTAGACAACACATATCCGTTCATAAATCGTTAGTGTACAACACATATATCACTAACTAGGACAACACATATCTTTACGTACAAATAAGCACATCATATACGTACAAGTATACTTATTCCACTCACCTTGTCACAAGGATGGTGATTTAGCACTTCCGAGCTTCAATGCAATGTACCTAAATCATTAAGTGCACATTCAATTTCACAACTAGTGGGATTAACCACAATACTCCCACTTGAGCATTTAATGACCCAATTTGCATTAAATGACTCAACTACTCACAACCGCCCATAAATGGCCAAGACTCGACTTTAATCACTAAGACTAGTGAATTAAAGTCTATTAACTTCAATTAACACAAAACTTAGGGTAATCCATACCCATTTCATCTAATTAGGTCAACTAGTACATTTTGACCCATTTTATATTACTTAGACTCACAATCAAGTCAAACTTACCCATTTACACTTCTTTCATAGATCTTAAAGTGCATTAGTGACTAACAACACCAATTGACACTTAAAACCTCAAATCACAAGGCCAAAACCCTAAATAGTGGCTATTAGGGTTTCCTTACAACAACATAATCCAAACTCACCCATTTTACCCTCAAATGGGTCATACAAATCTCTAGTAACCCAAACCCTAGTCATTAACCAATTAAAACTTAAAACATAAAGTTAGAACTTACCAAGACTATCTTCTTGTAGCTAGTAACAAGGAGAACAACTTTAAATCTCGCTCCTAGGTTTGATTCACAAATCTCCAACTCCAAATCTCAAGATTAAACTAAGTGGGTTTTGTATTTTGGGAGAGAAATTGGAAAGAAAATAGAAAAGAAAATGAAATAAATGAACTAGTGGTGGAGGTTTAATGCTCCCATCAGATCCACATGTTAAATTACCAATTTGCCCCTTAAATTTATTTAATTTGAGCTAAAATCGGAGTCAGAACTGCAGAGGTGCCGCGGCGCGGCCCATTTGTCGCGGCGCGACCTAACGAAGGAAAAATGACCCCTTTTAACTTGACTTCTGATCTGGAATTGCTTTATATGCCGCGGCGCGGACCCAATTGTCGCGGCGCGGCCTAAGGCTGTAACTGGACAGTTCGACCGATTTAAACAATTTTCGATTTTATTTGATTTGTACATTCCAAACCCGCTTCCTATATTCACCTAGCCTTCAACAATAGTCTCACAAGACGTAATGCTAACCAAACCCATGATTAAACTTATACATGCACACATTATCAAGTATACATATATGTATGTATGTATATATATATATATATATATATATATATATATATATATATATATATATATATATATATATATATATATATTCATACATTTGTGCATAAGCTAACGAGTTATAAACGTACAAATGATTAAGTGAGCACCTTTCGATACGTACGGGAAAAACGGGATGTTACAATATTTTTGTACAAATAATTGAAGATACTTTTGTTTTGGACAAAATTAACCGTTTTACCCGGTAAATTGTAGTATATTTGAAAGAAAGATGGATCTACACGATGAATCAATTTCATCATTAAAAGAAAGTAAAGTCTTCCAAAAAAGAAACGCGCTTCTTGATTTAGGTCAGGAAGTTGTCGTCCAGACCAGTTGTAGAGTCTACGAAAAACCTTGAAAAGTTTTCTCGAAAATCAGCTGGAAACCACGGACCTCAGCATCAAACAGGGTCGCCAAGTGGTCAGACTTATCCTAACCATGAGAGGATTTGTCTCGTAAAATGGGGAGGGCGCCGTGCAAATTAGCTTGATAAGACTAATGAATCAGATCTCCAGAAAGGATAATCTCCTTAAAGATCAAAAATCAGCTTTTAAGACTAATATTACTCAATCCTTGAGATTGACTTTTAAAGATTGAGAATTCCAAACTCATGGAATTCGATGATATCTAAACTCGAGCTTGAACGAGAAAATATTTTGATCAAATTACAAACCGATTTTTTTCTGAAAACCCATTTTAATGCGTTCATTACCATTGAACATAAAATCCTAGGAATTCACCTGGAATTCATTAGGTCACCTGAACCAAATCGGGTGTCAACCGTAAGAACGGTGGTTGCATAGCATGGTCGAAGACAGGACCTTGTGCCAGACCGAAAAACCATAGGGTGAGCTTTACTATTGCTCCTACAAAGGATAGTAATTGCATCCGACACGTTATAGACCATAATTAAAAGCATGTCCACGCTCAAGAATCTAGAGACCGTCCATGCGTTTCCTTGTGCCATAATTTCCCGAGTGTGGTGACGCTGTATAAAGAACGCATGGTTGGAAAATAAAACATCAACAAAGTTATCAATTGTGAGTTTACTGGCGAATAATAAATTTTTGGTAATATGAGGAATAACAAGAACGTCTAATAAGTGTATGTCTTGAGATAAACGAGACATACAAATGTGAGAAATGGGAAGAGATTGTCCATTACGAACGGTGACAGTTTCATTACCTGCATGAGATCTAGAGGAATCCATGTATGACGGAGGGGACATCATATGCGCAGATGCTCCAGAATCAACGTACTAGTAAAAAGAATCCCTGGAAACATGGTAATTGGATGAAAAGCATGAGCGAGGTTTGTCTATATCTAGAGATCGATTTGCATATGAAGACAACTTTGGAGAAGCTGAGAAGCTGAGGCATAATGTCCATTAGTGCGACACAATTGACAATGTGGAACACGTGAGACCCCTCGACCATAGCCACGACCACAACCATTAAAAGAGCCACCATCATTAAAATTACAACGACCTCGTGTAGATTTAGAATTCGATTGGGCATTAGAGGTATGTTGGAGTGCGAATAAAGTTAAACAAGTCGAAAGTGTTGCCGTTGGCGTGCTCTCCGCGACCGAGAAAGAATGCTCGCGACCGTGAGCTAGCTACACTCGCAAACGAGTGATTGAGGGACGCGACTGGAAATTGCTCTCGATGTACATCCCGTGAACGCGAAGGGGATTTGGCCTGTAAGGTCACTATCGCGAAAAAAGGTCTAGGCGGGCAGAATTTGATTCGACTTGGGACTCCTCATTGTATCGTGATTCTAACTAGTTTTATGTTATAAATACTCCCATATGTAACACGTAATTGTAGCTTCGAATTTTATTAATAAGAACACTATTTGGTTGACCGATGATAAAAGTAATCACTTAGATTACATCTAACCTCATTATATTCTCATATTTTTTTACATTTTTGTTAATTTCTTCTATCTTTCTCCGTGTTCCATCACATTATATCCGTTTATTGTTAGTGAATTTGATAACCTTGTGTTATCAAGTCTTGTTATGGCTAATCTACTCCTTCCTAACAAGGTCTAGATATTGAAGGCAACTTAAGATCATCTCTAACCTTAGCGTGCTGGATCATGGGTGCACCGAGAACGCCTCCAACACGCAGCTAACGCGGCGTGTTGGAAACCTTCAAGTGAGGCGTGTGTGCTTATAGCACATGGAACCAACTTTGTGCTGGTTTCTGATTGGTTGAAACTATATATATATTTTTTTAATTTTTATCCCCCATTTCACCAAACTTCCAATCATATTTTAACACATCATCCATTACGTCACTCAACACTTCACCTCATTATTTATCAGTTACTAACACGTTCATCAAGCATCTCATCCCTTCACACCAATATGCCAACACGCTAACACGTTCATCAAGCATCTCATCCCTTCACACCAATATGCCAACACGCTATTTAGGGTTAAAGATGGTTTAAGGAGAGGTGGTGGTTGGATAGTGTTTAGGAAAAGTTCATGATTTTTTGCAAATCACGGATTGCTTTTTAGAAAATATTTTGGGTATTTTTAAGAAAAAATATTAATATTAAATAATTTAAATTTAAATTTAAATAATGATAATGATAATGATAATGATGCATGAAAAAAAAAGAAAAAAGAAGTGTCACCTACTATGAAAACACAGTAAGCATCATTCGGATCTCGATCCGCATCTTTTATTTTCTAGCCATCAGATTACACATCAATCCAACGGCTCACTTTATCTCAAAATGAAAATTCCTCACCTCCAAAATTTTCAACATCTCCCGCTCACCTAAAAAGTTCTCTTTAAAAACCCTAACAGCTGCCATCAGAATCCATCATTCATCACAATCAAAATCAACTTTTATCGCATTCGTTCAATTTTTTTTTTCTCAATTTCAAATCTAAATGGCACGTACTAAGCAAACAGCAAGGAAATCAACCGGAGGAAAAGCTCCGAGGAAGCAATTGGCAACCAAAGCCGCAAGGAAATCTGCTCCGGCGACCGGAGGAGTGAAGAAGCCACACAGATTCAGGCCAGGAACAGTTGCTCTCAGAGAAATCAGAAAGTACCAGAAGAGTACCGAATTGTTGATCAGGAAGCTTCCATTTCAAAGGCTTGTGAGAGAAATCGCTCAGGATTTCAAAACTGATCTCCGTTTCCAGAGCTCTGCTGTTGCCGCTCTTCAGGAAGCTTCTGAAGCTTATTTGGTTGGATTGTTTGAAGATACGAATCTGTGTGCGATTCACGCAAAAAGAGTTACCATCATGCCTAAGGATATGCAACTTGCTCGCAGGATCCGTGGTGAAAGGGCTTAGATCTAGGGTTAGGGTTTAATGAATATGTTTTATGCTTGAAGTTGGTAATTAGAACTGTATTAGGGTTTGTAATGCTATTATTTGTTCATTTTAATGAAGTTTAATTACGTGTTCAAAGTCTGGTTTTTATATTAGATTAGCTAATTCTGTTCTACATTTTGTAGTACACAAAAGCTCAAAATCATGTTCACAATACTAATTACATCTTTAGATGTCTACACAGAAATTGTTCATAAAACCTGGAATTTATTTAATTTTTACTGCTAGTTTTACCACACTGACCCTGACATTGATAATTTTTATGGAATAATGTTGAAGTACACTGTATAGTGTTCATCTCTCAAACTAAATAATGGTTGTAATAGGAAGTTTCTCTTGAACCCTTTCACCACAAAGCTAATTGGATGGTACTGGCTGATTCCATCACCAATCACAAAGCTCGTTGATTTTAGAAAAGCATCATCTGATCCACCTGAATCACACTTCAAATTAACTGTTCCGTTAAAATTGGACACAAAACAACCTTCCTCAGTTTGTGCCTCTAATCGAACCATCCCATCATCGCCAGTAACTAAATTGAAAAGTGAATTCTTGTTGTCAGAATAATTTTCAATTCCAAGGCTTTTTTCTCTTCCTTGGTGTACAAGAACCGAACCGGGAAGACTGTACGGTTCTAACATGACGGGTTGTGAAACGGTGTTGTTCGGTTCAATGGATATAAGTCTGAATGTTGTGAATACGGATGAAGTTGAACCAGGTTCAGGGAATTCTTGCATTATTATGGTGTTGATGGTGTGTGAAATTGCTAAAGTTGAATATTCTGATTCTTGTGAAAAAGAAACTAATTGGGAACTGAAATCTGCGGGAATTGGAGTTACCCAGTCTGAAAGTGAAGCGGACGAGTCTGGATTTAAGTCAACTTCGTCTGTAGTGAGTGCAACTAGCAGGTAGGGCCCGTATAGTATTGAATGAAGTGATGAGTATTCAGGCCGATCATCTGAAGAATATCAATTTAAAAAACTAATGAACAATTAACTACTCTATTTTGTAAAGTGATCTTTACAAATGATAGGATGATGATACCTTGAATGGGTTCTATTCTAAGGGTTATGGGCAGATCAAGGGCAATCTTGTCATTTGAACTCCATTGTTTTGAGACTGATAGGAAACTACCTGCATCAACTGAACTTATGAAGTCCTCGAGATTAAAAGTTTCTTGAATTTTTATGTTTTAAATTGTGATTGGAAGATTAATACCTGGTGGTGTTATAGGAATAGTCTGGCCATTCAGTGAGGCTGTTGCATTTGAAGTTGTCCAAAATGGTATTCTAATGTTTAAGGTAGACGAAGCTCCTTGCTTTAAATCAACCGAAGGATTAATCACCAAATACATAAAAGTAAAAACAATGATAACTTAACCAACTGAAGAACAATTTTTTTTAATAAGGGCTAGAAAGACATTCAGGCACACGATTGAATTTGCCATTTTTAAGTGCATACTTAAAGCATCTAACAAGGGAAATATCTTTGAAAAAAATCTATACCTGAATACGAATATGTTTTTCATGAATCTAAAGTTAAATGCATTGTCAGCTTGGAATATGGTATTTGTATATATCTACAATATATATTTTTTTTAATAATAGTACCTTTTTTAAGGAGATCGTCACCGTCACTCGAAGGTGTGGGTCCCATGACACTACAGGATCAACTTTTTGGGCAATAAAAACCTGCCCAGATTTCCAGTCAAGTGAGCTCGATATGTACTGGATGATGTAAAGTCCGTTAGTGTTTCCTGTTTCTTCAAAGTATATGGAATCACCCATTTTTGAGAATGACTCGATCCCTACGAAACCATTTGATAAGAAAAACAAAGACAATCAGTTAATTGGGTATTTTTTGTAAGTTCTCTATTCAAAGAGTTGGCTTCGCTAAAAACAACCCATTTCAGTTTTTTCGGCCTTGGATTTTTTTGTAAAAGTGGGACCAAACAAAAACAGTTTTAAATGAATAAATGGTGAAAACCAACTGTAAAAACTAAAAGTACTAGCCTGTTCCATAACAGCACCAGAAATCATTAAACTGTGAACCCCAACCATGATATCCAGCAGCTTTTGATGATCCTGGAGCTAATGGAAGCATATATAAAAAAATTCCGGGTTCTTTCCCTCTTTGAATACTGAGGACACCATTAGTTAAAGCCCGTTCATAGTAGTCTGCATACGCCATTTCTTTGGTCCATCTAAATAGGTTACGCGATACCTATGCACATAACCAGTTTAATATCATATTAAAGTTACCCCATCACCTAATACTTTTCCACAATAAAAATGTTGCTATCTTCACATGACATCAGAAAAAAAAAACAGCTGAAACATTTGTGGTTCTGAAAAAACAAACAAACAGTTGACTCAATTTTAAATTATCAACAGTCACCTTTAGCATATTATAGGTGGTACAAGATTCTTCATTCTCCGTTTGTAAGGTGCTTCCGAGTCTTTTTGGCTCTGACCTGAGAACACCAAACATTTCTCGCTAAATAAATCGAAAAAACAGAATATACTGAGATTTCAACATATTTGAATTTGATTAATCATATATAAATAAAAATCTGCTATATCTACCAAAACTCATCAACAGATGTGCCCCCTGTAGCATACATATGGGATGCGTTCACGATATCCATGAAGAATGTCCCAATTTCCTGGAAATTCAATCATATAACAGCAGTCAAATACAATATATAAATCAGATAAGCCTTCCCTTCTTAGGGTTCATATGGTCAAACATATAATGTGTAACACTCAGCACTCACTTTTGTGGGTCACAAATTTAAAAACCATTTACCTTATACAATGGATCACCTGTAACTTCATACCGCCTTTGAGCTCCAATGACAATTGGAATATGCGTATTGGCATGATAACCAGATATATCATCGGCCTACATGATATAGCAAATGAGATTCATCAAACACCATCACAAGTACATCCTTTAATGATGATATAACCTATGTGTCAAAATACTGTTTTTTGAATGTTGTGAATTCTCCGATACATGAGAAGCCCTTTGATGGTGAGAAATTAACAAAATACGCTGATATAAATCAAAATCATAAACAGATTATGTAAGGAGAATAAGTAAATTTATGCTAACTTGAAGTATATCATCATAGGAAAGTCTCGTTCAGGACATGTCTGACGTTTTATTAACGTCTAAGATGACATCAAATTAAAAGCACATTCTTCTAAATGGGATATGCAAAAATAATATGTCGAAATTACCTTCACGGCTAGCAGTCCAAGAAAGCAAGGTTTATCGAAAAGATGAGCCAACCATAGATGCTTCGAGTCTCCCTAGATGAATATACAAAATAGTTACATCAAAGTGAAGATAATCATAATCATCACAATAGTTTAAGCGGGCATCTAAAAAGTCATAACATTTTCTATAGAGATCATTTTCCATATTCCATGGATACCCACAAATACAAAAACTCAAACATGTAATTCACAAAAAAAAAGAAAAATCAATATAAGGGTTACAACATACTGTGATGGTGTATAGCCTGTAAAGAATATCATTCATTCCACCAGTTTCTTCGTTCAACGACAACCAATGCCTTTCAATACTGTACCTAGTAATCACGTTCTGCACACGCTTGCAGAAATAATCCGCCATCTTCGTCACCATTTCTAGAGCTTGATTATTCCCAGCCAGAACATACTGATCCACTAGACCAGCCATTATCTACAAATCACAAGAAACATATGAAACAAGTTTATCCAACAAATATTCGATTTTATCTATCTTGCAACTAACTAAAGTTTCAAACTTTACCTTGTGAATGGTGTAATATGGTGCCCAAACTGGTTTAATAGCTTCAAAACGGTCGAAAAATTCAGATGGGAAAGCAGATAAATACCCTGTTCCTATTTTTTCTTGACAGGCAGCAAGTGCGGATACCACTGCCGTCATCTTCTCTTTTAAAGTATCGTTTCCAGTGCTGGCCCACATTTGAGCCGAGGCACTCAAGTAATGCCCTTCAGTAACAAATGAACTCAGCTAAATTTACATAAATGGACACAAACAATTACAAGAGCATCAAAATATAAGAACGATAAAATAAACGAACCTACGAAATGACCACGAAGCTCTTGATCATAGTCTTCCCAACCTCCATAAG
Source organism: Rutidosis leptorrhynchoides (assembly GCF_046630445.1). Lineage (NCBI taxonomy): Eukaryota > Viridiplantae > Streptophyta > Magnoliopsida > Asterales > Asteraceae > Rutidosis > Rutidosis leptorrhynchoides. Next base: position 60,469,682 of record NC_092340.1, on the reverse strand, counting down.
CCTCGCCAATAACTGGTAAACCAGACGTGTTCCTAAAACTATAAACCAATCTATCAACATCCAACATCAAAAGATATTCCAAATTAGCTTGCTGCGCTTGACCATGAATCGAGTCCGGATCCAACCTCACATCACTCAAAGGCAACTCACTTAAAAATCCCCCACCAACTCCCGACCCATCATCCAAATCCTTAACCTTTTTATACTTCATCATCCAAGCTAACTCATCTTTTTCCTCTTTCAAAACCTTCCTAGGTACCAAACTCGCCCAGGTGGACTCATCGGTGGGAGTCAGATGACGAATTGAATGCACCTCATCTTTCAAAGTCTCGTTATTCGAATTCAATAGAGCGTATCGAAATGTATGTGACGAAAGCTGAGTGGGAGTGTTGGTGCATTCCTTACAATTTACACATTCAACTAACAATAACACAATAGCTAACTTCTCTAAAAACATTGAACACTTCATACTTTCAGATACTCAATTAGGGCATTCGAACAGTTGTATGGAAGGATGAATTTATAGAGGATAGTAATTGAAAGTGTGAATTAGTAGATATAAGTAAAGTAACAACTAATTAAATGATTTATTGAGGAAAAAAAGGCCATATTCAACGATTGATTCATCCGAAATGTGTACGAGAAGTAATTATTATCCAAATAAAGTAAGGATTAAATTGCAGTAATCAATAAATACCTAAATTTGTAGATTCGAATCAATTATTGAAGATTACATTCACACGTGTAATTAACTATATACTCACTGCTGCACGTGCGACGTGTATATAGAGATACATGATGAATGAAGAAATTGTGAATCGTCAATAAACATGAGAAATCAATTTAGTAACTGTGTGTGAAAGTCAGCAATTAGGGTTTCTGAGAATATACTGTAAATTTTTATATGATTATTATATAATTAAAATTAAAATTAAAATTAAAATTGTATGAAATTGACGTTTTCCAGCATTTTGCTTCGGTGGTGGATAGCTGACGTGGGCTCTGTTTTGTGGCTTCTTTACACGCGGGAAAAGTTCAGAGTCCCCTCTTTCCGTTTCTTTTGTTTTAATCGCCAAAAAAGGTATTTTTTTTTTTTTTTTTTTTAACTTTGAAGAATAGAGATGTCGAAGCAATCTGTTTATTCGTCGAAAGAGGGATGATTTTCTCTAGAGTGTTTCACTTTGAGTGGAGAAATAACTTGTCTTGTTTTCTATTCTCGGATAGAAGAAGGATCGTCTACATCTCACCTCCCCATACACCACTCATGTGGTATTGGGTTTCGTTGTTGTTGTCGTTGTTGTTTGTAATTTTTCTAAACGAGGGCAGTGGTTAAAGTCGATAAAAGTTATTGAATTGTAAAAGAATATTATATTATGCATTTTAATGATCGTTCAAATAATTGTTGTTAGTAAAATTTTATAGTCCATAACAAGGAACGGATGTAAACCTTAGCTTTACTATTTTCTTGAAGATTTGTCTTCAAAAAACCTGCTTTACTGTTTTTGCGCGTTTGTACGCGACTCAATATTCAAATCGAATATTATTACAAGATACGATGGAATTATTGATAGCCTGGTCTAAAATGGGATAACTTGTATTGCGATTAACATACCTTTAGCATTGCCTAAAAGTGGATACAAAACAACTTTGAATATACACACAATAAAATCATTTGTCATTCATTATCACTTTAAGGATCCTGTTTTCTTATCTTCGAAAGTTTTCGAACAAGGTCTAAAATCTTGTTAAAATTTGAATAGAAATTTCAAGTATTATCAATCTATCTATATCTCCTTATATTATATTTGGTGCAATTTGTTTATATTTTATATTAGGTAATATTGTAGGATTAATGTGCAAGGTACAACATATAACTATATGGCCAACTTCATTTGAGCCTTCGGGGTCACACACATATACACCGAGACGTCAAATAAAATATATATATGATGTATATATATTACTCAAGTAACAAAATAGTAAATCGAAATTAATTCAATTATTATTCATATGAATAGTAAATGAAACGAAATTAATTAATTTACTATTCACATGAAAGCGACATGATAGACATTATTAATTATAAGTTACATAACATACCCCTAAAGTATTTGAGAAATACGACTTTTTAAAACCAAATCAAAGGAAATATGAGATTTTGGGAATCAAAATATAGAAAGAAACAAAATAACTTTGTACGCGTTTTGTTTCACGGACTTCACAATTCAATGTTTACTTTTACACATATATTATAAATATAAGCATTGATTGGTTTTAGGGAGAGTAAGTCAGACAGAAGAAAAGGAAACACTTAATTGCAATTCTCATATTCTTTTGACAAGAAAATATATCAAACAACATTATATTGCTTTCTTGATTTCTTTCTTGAAAGTAATCATACGGAGTATTATCATTTTAATTGTTTCACACAATTAATCAAGGGTTGATTAATTTGTTACTTGGTTTTGGACTAGCATCCATTGACGGTCGTTTGAAGTGTAGTGTGGACTATCTTAAGAGACGGTCATATTTTTGATCGTAGGTTTCTCTCATTCAATCAGTTTCTTCAAGAAAGGTATATCGTTTACTCACTTTGTGAATTACATATTTTGACAATTATTAGTGGTGTAACTGGATCTTTGGGATCGTTAATCATGTGCATGTTTTATTAAATTTAAATATATGAATATTTAATTTTGTAAATGGTTTATAAAATAATAATTGACTATTATTTTAACTACCCGCTGCGTTAATCTAAATTAAAAGTACACACGATTTTCCAACAGTGGTATCCGAGCCGCTTTTACACCATCTTAATTGTCGTGTGACTATTCTTTAGATTTAGCTTTGTGGTATATTGGTGAAAGTCGAAACCTTTTTGGTATTTAAAGTCAACTCGGTTGATCTAGACTTAACCTCATGACGCACAAATATGATTGAAAGAATATCACTATTTTAAATTGTAGATTTAATTGTTATGGCTTGAATATTTATTATAATTGTTGATTGTTCTATTTCATGGTTGTACACATACATTATAACCATGGACAAGCCATATGTAGGTTTTAATAATGTAGTTATTAAAATTGTGATTGCACACATAGCCCATAATGCTCCGACCTATGTATGATTGTTGTGATTGTTGATTACGACAATATTATGTCATGTTGATTATTTATTTTATTAGAAAGGCCATTTTGAAGCCAAAGTTGTATTATATTTATTTTTCATTTTTATAGTATTGTATTTAAGTTTATTCTAAATTGTAAAAGTATTAGATTAGTTATATTTTTCAATTTTAAATTAATGTAATAAGATGAAGATTAAAGATAAAGATGCAACGTGGAGTTTGACTTAGAAGATGGCGAATAGGTCAAGTTGACAATGATGGCGTTTGTCAGGTTTCACTTGATTCTTGAATTAAGTGGGAGCTACGATATTACCCTTAGTTTGACCTCTTGATCCAATTTCGGCTCATGAGATCAAGCATAGGAATTTTGGGCTAGGCTATGTGTGTGTGATGCATGATTGTGTTTTATTTTACGTATTTATATTTAATTGTTGATTATAATATATGCTAAATGTTTTTGATGAAAACATTAAATAAAACCGGTAACGAGTTTCAAATATTAAAATTGATGATTTTAAAAAGTTAAACTCTAACGAGTTTAAAGTTAAATAATTTTGAGACTTAAATTACATATGTTTTTTATGAAAACATTAAATAAAACTCTAAACGAGTTTCAAAGATTAAAATTGATGATTTTAAAATAAGTTAAACTCTAACGAGTTTAATGTTAAGTGATTTTGAACGTCAAATAATATATATGGACGACATCTTTTAAAACTGTTTAAAAACGATACACGTTTGTGTATTTGTTATTTTTATATCCTATAAATTAAATAACAAATTAGATCACAAACATAATCGACAAATATAATTGGTTAAAAAAATAAAATTTTTTAAACTAATAGTGTAGCGAATCTTGTGTGCATGCATTATTCGTTGACACAAACTTTTTCAAAAATACCCGTCAAATTTAAGTCATGTCATCTAATGAGCTTGCAAACACTCCTCGTTATTTTTTTAACCTAGTAAGACTAGCATGAATTATAACCACGAGGTGAAATTTCTAATCTAGTAAGATTGGCGTGAATTTCCACTGTTTCCAAATTGGACGACTTAATCGTATTCACGGTGAGACCTGAGTTCGAGGCAAGGATGGGACAAACACGCCAGTAGATAATAGTAGTTTATTGGACTACACATATCTCTAGGTCCCATAAAAAACTAAGAGTTGCACTTGTGATGCAATTGGTACTCGCTACCTACCAATAGACTCCATAACTGCTAGCTGATCAACAGATGTGGCTATGGAACCTCCATGTGGATCTTAGGCTTTCGTAAATTAATTGTTTTTAAAAAATTATAAAAACTTGGGTAGTTAATTTATTAAAGCTCAATATCGAAAATACTAAATTGAATCTTATTTCTGTTGTAGATGTTAAATAATCAAAACGTAAACCAAACACACTTCTTTATTTGTTGGAGAAGGATAAACTCAATGTTCAAACTTCCTAGACTGGCAATGCAACCTGAGAACTGTTTCTCAAGCCTGAATGGAAGTTGAACAAAATTATAACCCTTATCCGATCCTCCTGTTTGCGTAGCTCCTGCTGCTCAGCAAAATGCTCATCGAAAGTTGTTCGATGAGTAGGAGAAGTAGGATAAAAGGGTGAAAAAGAATAAGTTGAATACTTTGTGGAAGGAAAATGACAAATTATTTGCTAGGAAAAATATTTCACCTTCCAAGAAGGAAAGCCCAATAAAAGACGTCGAATGTTTCCATTGTGGAAAGGTTGGCAATTGGAGAAGGAAGTTGTCCTATCTTCCAATCTGAGCTGAGAAAAGGCAACACTGGTGAGACTATAAAATCAGGTATATTCCATATATAGTTATATACTTCTTCTAGTGATTCCTAGATCTTTGTTAACTGGTTGTGGCCTTCACACCTGTAACAATATGAAGGGAATGAGAAGAAGTAATAGACTGAAGAAAGACACACTGGATTTGCAACTAGGCAAAGGGGATCAAGCTTTTGTTAAAGCTATTGGTACCTCTGAACTTACTTCTCTAAGTGGTCTTATTGTTTTGTTGGAACAATAGCATTATGCTCTCAATACTGCGAGCGACTTAGTTTGAAAAATGTTAGTATTGAACTTGTATTTACACACTTAGGTATTTCATATTTCAGTTTCTAAGGATAATATATTTATCTTAATACCTATCCACGTGATGGTATTTTTGAAATTGATATGCATAGTGTAATTTCAAATAAGAATTCTGTTTATACCTACATCGCCAAAGTCTTCAAGCAAGACTTGAATAAGACCTATCTATAACATTGTCATATTGGTCATATAAACAAACAATGCATTTCAAAACTCCAATCTAATGGACTTTTGGAATCAATTGACTCTGAGTCATTTGACATATGCGAGTCATGTTTATGTGAAAAGATGACAGATGCTTCTTTCTTTGATTTAGGTAAAAGAGCTAAAGATCTTTTAGGACTAATACATACTGTTGTATGTAGCCCTTTAAGAACAATGTATAGATTTAGTTAATTTTACTTCATTACATTTACTGATGAGTACAGTAGCTATAATTATGTTCACTTGCTGAAACATAAACATAAAGCTATTTTAACATTCAAAAGTATTCCAAATTGAAGTAGATAATCAGCTTGGAAAGACCATTAAAGCACTTCGCTCCGATGGAGTAAGTAAGTTTATGAATCAAGACTTTTTTGGACCACCTAAAGAATTGTGGGATTGTCTCATAGTTCACTCTACCTTACACACCACAACACGATGATGTGTCTAAGTAAGAGGAATCGAACTTTACTTGATATAGTTTGATTTATGATGAGTCTGATTTCTCTACGATCGTCTTTTAGGGATATGCATGAGAGTCTGCTGCAGGCATACTCAATGTGATTCCAACTATGAAGGTAGAAAAGACACCATATGAGTTATGGCATGGGAAGAATCCCAAGTTGTCTTATCTGAAAGTCTGAGGTTGTAAAGCGTACGTGAAGCATGACACTTCAGACAAATTAGAACCCAGAACTATCTAATGTTACTTTGTACGATACATAAAGGAAACAATAGGTTACTACTTTTACTACCAAGCTGAAGACAACGTGTTTTCTGCTCAGTCTGCTGAATTCCTGGAAAGAGATCTTCTCCTACAAGAAGTCAGTGGGAGTAAAGTAGATCTTGAAGAAATTCAAGTACTTTAAAGTAACATACCTTCAGTAAGTACTAGCAATCCACATGTTGAAACTGAGCGCACTGTTGGTGAGCCATAACGTGTTATACCTACACTTTATAGATCGAGTAGAACTCATCGGCTTATGAGGTTTAATTATCTGCTTAATTTAGATAAACCTCAACTAAGGGATTATGATGAACCCTCTAGTTGCGTAAGGCCATATCAGATCCTGAATATGAAAATGACTAAATTCTATGAATACAGATATGCAGTCCATGAAGGATAATCAAGTATGAGACTTGATTGATCTTCTACCCAATTGTAAGACAATGAGGTAAAAATGAGTCTTCAAAGGAAGACTGATATGGACGGTAGTGTAAACACTTTTAAAGCTCGATTGGTGACAAAAGGTTATGATGAAAGTTTTTCACCAGTCGCGAGCCTTAAAACAATTAGGATACTTATTGCCATGGTTACTTTTCATGATAATAAAATGTCATGACCCGTCGAAATTCACCTGGATGAATACATTACATTTGGTTACATCGCGAGGTTCTGACCTCTATATGATACATTTTACAAACATTGCATTCGTTTTTTAAAAGACAAACTTTCATCACATCGAAAGTTGACAGGCATGCATACCATTTCAGAATATGACCAATCTATAATTGACTTAATAATAATCTCGATGAACTCAACGACTCGAATGCAACGTCTTTTGAAATATGCCATGAATGACTCCAAGTAATATCTCTAAAATGAGCAAATGCACAGCGGTAGATTTCTTTCATACCTGAGAATAAACATGCTTTAAAGTGTCAACCAAAAGGTTGGTGAGTTCATAGGTTTATCATAAACAATAAAATTCATCATTTTGATAGACCACAAGATTTAAATACAGTACACCTATCTCGTGTACAAAACCATTTTTCATAATGCTTAGCAGAGTAGGTTTGTATCCTTTTCTCCCCCGTAGGTTGCCTCACGATTTTTAAATAACCGTACACATATCTCGTGTACAAAATAACATACACATAACCTGTGTATAAAATCATTCTTTCGATACATAACATTCACTTTGCTTTCATAGCTTTTCTTGGTAACCGACCTTAACATATAATGTGCATCAATAATATCCCCAAAACAGAACATCTCGTCTGTATAATATATAAACTTCGAAGTACTAAACACCACGCCCACTAGCTCTTCCGTCAAGTGAACATTCTGGGTGGGGGTGTTAAACCCGGTAGCTACCTTTAGGATTCGTGTGAATTAGGGCCATACCCGATTCTAATTCTTAGGTTACCAAGCAATAATAATCAGGGGAAAATATTCACAACAATTAGTGGCAATTATCACGTCCAACTAATTCAATAATAATCCATAGAACTTCTGTCTACATAATAATTCATTCGAGGAATGTTTTGCTTGTGTCTATATCGTCAAACATTTATAAAAGCATCTTATGTATTCCAAAAATATAGATTTTAAAAGCATTGAATAAAACAGTTGTAAATCATTTATAAAGCAGCGCATGTATTCTCAGTCCCAAAAATGTAAAGAGTAAAAGGGAATCAAATGAACTCACAATACGATATTTTGTAGTAAAAATATGCATACGACGATACTGAACAATGCAGGGTTGGCCTCAGATTCACGAACCTATATAATTCATATATGTATTAAAACATATTCTTGTAATCGAATGAATTTATATATATAAATTTGTTACTTACACTATTTTTATATTAATAACATATGTTTTTAACTTGTATATACATTTAAAATGATTAATATTTATATAGTTATATTAATATATATATATATATATATATATATATATATATATATATATATATATATATATATATATATATATATATATATATATATATATATATATATATTTATATATCTGTTTAGTATTATATTAAAAATACCTAAATTGTTATATATGAATATTTCTAAAAATTTTAATATAGTTAATATATACTTATAATAATAATATTTTAAAAACCTTTATTTTCATATGCATAATACTTTTAATAATAATGATAATAATAATGATATTTATAATAATAATAATAATAATAATAATAATAATAATAATAATAATAATAATAATAATAATAATAATAATAATAATAATAATAATAATAATAATAATAATAATAATAATAGAAAACTACCTCAAAGAATGAGTTCAAAAAAATAAGTGTCCGTGCCCAGGCTCGAACCCGCGACCTCTTGCTTAACCCACAACACTCTAAACCATTGAACCACTCAGTTCGATTTTGGATTAGAGTCCATGTTATTGTTTTAACATATTGATATATAAAGCCCACTTCAAAAACCCATTTAAACCTTATGATCCATTAACAATGAATCTGTATTATGATCCTAATATCACCATCATCATCGTGTATCAATTTGTATCATCATCGTCCAAATAGGAAAAACAAATAGATTTGATTTGGGTATATCAATACATGAAACCCACTAAGCAATACACCATCGGTTGGATTTTAAAGCCCAATTAATTAATAGGCCCAACAGAAAATACGTGAGATAGCCTAACAGAAGAATACGTGGCCTATTGTTGATCTGCTAACACGATTTGGGAACAGACAGGATCGAAAATAAATAGCAAAAAAAACCCTGCACACTTCACTATTTCATCATCAATACCTCACCATCCATTATCATAAAAAAATATCGCTGTCTTCCTATCACTATGATGCAAGTGTACGGTTTCATGTGAAGAGAGAGGTCCACGTTTCAAGCAATAATATTATACCATGCACAAATCAAGTGGGGTTATCACGATTATAAAGTGTCGGCCAAAAGAAGGGTTAAAGAAAAGGCACACCAAGTGGATTGTTTGTTTAATACTTTGTTGGCTACAAAGAAAAGGATTTAACACATAATAGCTGTATCCATGATGGCTTATATAATTGGGTGTATGAGGTTTCGGTCACTGCAAAAGAGAAAAGAAAAAAAATTGCAGCACACCTATAGTTGATTCGCGTTAAAAAGAAGTAAAGAATAGATTGATGATGATGGTTTGATGGTGGTTTAACGGGTTATGTACATGGAGGTTTGTAAGGATGGTGATCAAAGGTTCGATGAGTTTGGTTGGATTCGTGGTGGTTTGTCGACGAAATCATAAGTATAATAGCTGCAGAAGAGATGGTTATTGAAGGTGGTTAGAGATGGTTGGTAGATAGAAAGAAAATAGAAAGAAGGGGCAGTAGTAGCAGAAGCTAACAGCGACATAGCAACAGCAACTCAGAGAAGTAGTTGCAGTAGCATCTTCATAATGCATCATTGAACTTTTAACAGGTGAAGAAAAAGAAAAATTATACAGCTGTAGTTGCCTTCGAACGGGAGTTGGAAGAAACACAAAATTATTGCAGCAGGTAGTTGTTTAATGGGTGATGTTGGAATAGAAAAAGAATACAAAATAAGGAGATAGATATCTATGATGGTTGTGTATGATCATATGTACATGTATATATAAATATAACAAAATAGGTGGTGGTTGCTCATTCAAGATAGAAAATAGAATTAATACATGGTGGTCATCAAGGTGATAATAGGTGACATGTTTAGGTGGTGGTGACTCCGGTGATGGTGGTGAGTGTGGAGGACGGTAGGTGATCACAGGGTATTAAAGTGATAACGGTTGTGGTCTGGTTCATGTGATTAAGTGGTTGCCGTTTTTGTGGTGCTCGACATAGGTGATCAATGATTAGCGAGTTGATGATGAAGATTGTGTAATGGTGCTTAATGAAGATGATGATCAAAGGTGATAATGAATGTAATCTGTAACTCTTTCTCTATCTATATGCTTTGTATATATACTTTTATATATATATTGTGAGTGATACTGTAATAATAATAAATCACATTTTGTTTTGTAGATTGATGGTGGTCGACCGAAAGATTCGAGTCAGAAAGAAAGAAACAAAGAAATAAAAGTAGATAGGGATTGGAAACAAATTGGTACAATTAATTGCTATAGCTGGCTGGTGAATTCTGTCAAGAAACAAGAATACAAAAAGTTGATCCTGATGTTAAACTGAATTAGAATTTGCTGTACTATTTTCACTTACATATATCTTGATGATAATTGCTCAAATTTATCTTATAGGTTGATTGAAGTTGACGTATAACCAATAGTAGACAGGATTCCATTTGGATCAGTATAAAGAGAATAAAGCATATAAAAAAATATAATGAAGTCGATTGATAACAGATTGCAGACAGAAGGTAAGATTTTATAAAAGTTGAAGGGATGCTAACAGATTTTGTTATATCTGTGATTCCATTTTGTGACGATCGCTCCAAATCCATATGGACGAGCACGTCATTCATTGATTTCATTGCGAGGTATTTGACCTCTATATGATACGTTTTGTAAACATTGCATTCTTTTGAAAAGGCACACCATAAATGAATATTTAAATCAAAGGTTTTCGACATCTGATGATTTCTACATATAGACAATCATTGTATATATTAGTTTACAATAGTACTTCCGTTGACAATGCAGTCAAAATAAGTTACATGATGATGAATTGGTGAATGCAATGTTTTCTTGAAAAATATGCCATATAAGACTCCATGCACATAACTTGTCTATCATATAAGCAAACATCGGAAGACTTCTAGGGAACCTGAGAATAAACATGCTAACAAGTGTCAACACAAAGGTTGGTGAGTTCATAGTTTGTATGTTTCGCATAATCTGTATATAAAGATGGATCACAAGATTTCAGTTGTTTCATCCAGAAACGTTTATCAAAATATTCTACAAGATTGAGCACCCTGGTAACTAAGCTTTAACGTATATATATTTTATACCCTTTGTATAATCATCTTAATAATACACGCAAACCAACGTGTACGCTTCTCAAATAGCATACGTCCGTTAAAAGGCTAGCGCTCTAGCTCGGACGGGGATATCAAGCCCTATGGATCCATATACTATTATTCGCGCCCACCAGTCCATATCCTATGTACTGGCAGTTACTAGTTACCAAAGCTAAGAGATTTTCGGTTTAAACTCAGCGTAGAATTTAGTTTGTACTGGTATCCATTGCGTTTAAAATAAAGTGCATGTATTCTCAGCCCAACAATATATATTGCAAAAGCAATTAAAAAAGGATCAATGAAACTCACCTTAGCAGCACATACAGTTGTTCATCGTAATGTGACCGAAACTCGGTATATCAAAGAATAGTAGATCTCAACCTAGAGAACATATGTTGGTCAATAAATGTCTATCAAGCTAGGTCAGGTCATAGTGTATCACAATCCTAATGCTCGAGATCGACATACAAAAGTTATCCAAAGTCGTTTCAAAAAGTCAATTTTGACAATAGTTTAATAAAATGAGACTTGCCTTATATAAAGATTCATTTACTCGGTTGGTAATATTTAAAAATTTACTTTATCAATTTCGTAAACAAGTTGTTTAAATCTTAATTATAGATTCAAAAGCAATTTCAATTAACGTCAATCATAATTCAGTTGATCATATCTTTTAATCCGTTCATCGAAACTATTCGGTGTCTAAATGAAAAGTTATCGATTTTTCGCCAGCTTTTCAAAAACATGTATATCATATACCTTTTACCAGTAATATATGGATTTAATTCGTGATTCATTATAAACTGTTTAACGACGAAATTTAGCATACAAGCATGTATAAATATATATACTCGAGTACTAGACATGGATACACTATTAATATATAATAGATAAAATATAAGTACTTACGTATTAATATTGAGATTCAATATTGTAGGAAAGTACGTAGACGTAACGGAGATGATAAACACTAGGTTTGATTAATAAATATATCCCCAAACATTACCCATAACCTCCTTGGCAATAACCCATAATTTTCTTAGCTCTATCCCGCTCGTAAAACTCATTTTTAAAAGTGACATGTTCATAACCTCGTCGTAATATTTTATGTATAATATTACTAAAAATATTAAGATTAATAATAATTTAATAATATAATAATAATAATAATAATAATAATAATAATAATAATAATAATAATAATTTAAATAAAATAAATACGGAGTAATAAGTGTGTGTAAACTGAGCAAAAACGAATTCAATTTATAGACCTTTCCTGAAATCTGACCCCATGCGATCGCATGGGTTTTATGCCTATTTTCCATGCGATCGCATGGCCCCAAAATCCAGCTCACATTTTTTTGTATTTTTGTTTGTCGACATAATAATTAATAATATATATATAATATATTTAATTTATATAATTAATTATATATTATATTAAATTCACATGCATAGTTAACTTGTAATTTTTGTTCCGATAAGTCGTACGTTGTTACGCGACTTATGTCCCGGTTTCGGTTTTTCGAGTGTCCCTTCGTACGCTGAGAAAACTTGTAATTTTCATTCTGGGACACGTACCTTTGTCAAAATATAGCCTTAAATTATCCCTAAATTATACCACCCAAAGTATATCTTAAACTTTCGAGTATTTTGGCCATTTACTTCTATAAATCATTGTCTCATTATTTATTAATATAATAGTATTTATCAAACGTTTCATAACCAAGTTAATATCTATTTTCAATATTTATAAACACGTTTTAAAATATGTATCGCAAGTTATTCATATAATTAATTCTTAACAGTTAATATTCCTTATTATTGTATGTGTCCAAATTACGTTATTTAAACAAATAATTCACCATTTATTCCGAATACCGTTAAAAATGAATAATTTCTCAAATCAACGTGGACCTCTCAACAGAGACACGTAATAATATCATAATTCTTAAGAGACTCAGTAAATATCTTTTACTTGAATCATTTGGCATAATCTTTTAACTCTGTAGTTAAATATATCAATCAGATAATCAAACCAATAAGTTTAATGCACAGTATCATATCCTCAACACTTTGTCACGTTTTCAAGTTATAGTATATGTATCTATATATAATTGTTCGCGTTTCGTTGAGAACAATCGAAGGTTTATTGAACAGTTTAAAATTTTGAGATTTAACTTCATAGACTTTGTTTATCGTGTCGAAAACGTTAATCATACAAGATTAAGTTTAAATTTGGTCAGAATTTTCCGGGTCATCACAGTACCTACCCGTTAAAGAAATTTCGTCCCGAAATTTGAGTGAGGTTGTCATGGCTAACAATAAAAATGTTTTTATGTCGAATATGAGTCGATAAATAGAGTTTTATCACCGTTGAATAATATGGATAAAATAATCCAATTACTTGAAGCGTATGAGAGAAGCCGTCGTAATAAAGTGAAATGGAGAATAGAGATGCGTCTTATCTCTTGACGTAGTAACGATTGATTTCCGTAATTTAAGGAATAGAAAATCTTCATAATCTAAATAAGATTTGATTCTTCAGGAATTAAGGAAATTAAGATTTCCTTTGATTAATTGCGTAATCTGCCTCGATTGTTATGTCTGATATTTTGCTATAAATTGCCCACTTCCGTTTCATTATTTTCACCACTCCCACATATTCTTCCTCATTTCATACTTCCAAAAGATTGTGAAATGCTTCATCCAGTTCTGATTCTTGATATACTACTAACCTTCATATCTGTCATTCTTCTCTTTCATTTACCACCGGAGGATTTTATTTACTTTTACTTTTATCTTGAGGTTATAGTGTTATTAATTTTCCCGTTTCTTTACATTGCAATACGTATTGATATACACGGTTTGTAAATTTCTGGGTTGTTATCGGGCCTATATTCTCTTTTATATTTCGGAGCTTCATGTTTTCGTTTTCTCTTCCCGACTTCAAGTCAAGCGAATAATGGTCCAGAATTCGTAGGTATGGAGTTTCGAATGATCATAATATACAAAGTAGAAAGGAAAGGTAATAACAAGATTTGATTTGTCAAATTACCATAATATCTAGAAAAGACCGAATCATCAAGAAAAATATTTTCTTGATATTTTTAGAGATTATATAGAATGAAAGAGTTATGTAACATGGTTCATGATGAGGGTATGATCTGTGAACCTTTATCACGTTCCATTAGAAACTCAGCATGACTTACTGTAATATAATCACGTTGATCAAGTGTCATTATATTATACTAACTCATGCTTCAATTCCCAACACTACTTCAAAAACATCCATTTTTCAAAATTTTTCAGAAATTAGAAACTAAAATAGTTTCTTTTATGATGTAACACAGATAGCGTGAAAAGATAAATGATTTTAGATAAGAATAGTTATGAAAATATCTTCAGAAATATGGAGGATATTTATAATGGAAGATACGATGATATCTTAGAATTTCTAATATCAGAGGATGATGCGGAAAATCTGTCTGTGAAGGTTTAGAATAAGAAGTAAGATTCTTACAAATGGTTTCAGCAGACACTGAATCATTTGGATTCTTTAAAGGTAGATTTCGTTCTTGTGATTTGTCTACAGCTTCCTTCATACTTTGCTCAACCCGTTTTCCAGTTTCAAACCTTCTCTTTTTCTATGCTTTTCCAACACACTACTCTTTATCATCAAACTTTCGACTGTTAAAGTCGTTTATAGTTTTTGCTGCTTCATTAGCATTTTTCCAAAATTCGTAGAACTAGTTTCATAGTTTAGGGTGTTTTTCAGAAACTTCACATTCGAAGTATGTAAGTCTAGAAGATAGATGTTTTATATATATAACTGTTGTCGTAGAAAATGCTGCGAGATTCAAAATACTGATTGCTAATTCCCGGTGGTTGTTATGGAAATTATTGTTACAAGATGTGGATGAGTACATGATAGGGTTTCAATGAGTATAAGAATTTTTCGAAAGGTCAAGGATTAATAAAGTTGTTTGGTAAATTTACTGCTAATGTGGCGGAACATGAAAGGTTCCCCAGTAACAAAACGTATATATCAAGGTTACAATAAGGCTTAATCTGAAAAGTTGAAGTTGACTGGTTGGAAGTGTGATAAAACTGGATACTTTGAAAAGAAATTGCAAGATTATTTTCGGTAATAACAATGCTAAAGGATCTTTCACCGTTTTGAAGTCAAAGTATAGCTTTTAAAGATGTAAAGATCTAAGAATGATGTCACTTGTTAAATCTTGACTTGGATTCTACTCTGTCAATATCAGAATATGTAATTGAATTTGTATGGAAACGATTATATATCGCTGTGAGCATAGTTAATAATTTTTGAATCAAAGTTGAAGAATGTACAGTGTAACATATTAATTGTGAACTTATATATTCTCGAGTATTACCTACCCGTTAAAGATTTCACAATTAATATTTTGTACAAAAGAATTTTCATTACTGTTTTTATGAAAATATATGTATGTATATTTCTTCAGATGTAATACAGATTTAATGAGTTAATATCATATTAAGCTCATTTGATTTTTAACTTGAATTAGAAATGAATAATCTCTAAAACATTAGAGATTACATAATCTTCGCGGAGTATTTCACTAATGAAATCAATACTTCATTATTTATTCTTATTGATATTCCTTGGTGAAGGGTGTTGATATTTGTGGAATTCTTGCAAACTTCGCAAGGTACAAATGATGTTTTCTAGAAAGTTTCGAGTGCATCGAAGATGAAAGTGTAAAATCAACCATGTTATTGAATAATACACTTGGTTTATTATGAAATGAAATTCATTGAATTGAAACAGAGATTGTAGTTATCGATGATTAAGCCGTTAACGAAGGATGTACATCATTGCATATTAGTAATATGAACTAACCGAGTAGTACCTACCAGTTAAGATTCACACGTAATAGCTTAGTACGAAAATATTTATTTTGATTTCAAAATTCATATATATTAAATATACATAAAATTTCTTCAGGGGAAATGAGTTAATACTTCATCGGTTATTGTTGCTGGTATTTCTTGGTAACTACGGTGCGTATGACGTTGATGCTCGTGGAACAGATTGTGAAATTGAGGTTTGCGATACGGATGTTGTTGGTGGTGGTAATGGTACTGTTGGTGTTGTTGTCGGTGGTACTGTTGATGCTGGTGATGCTGCTGATGTTTGTAACCTTTGCACCATATTCTCCAAAGCCACTACCCGAGCACGAAGCTCGTTGACTTCTTCTACTACACCGGGATGATTGGTGATTCGGACGAGCGGATGAATAAGATCCAGAATTTGAGATAGTATATTATCGTGACGAGATACTCTAGAAATGAGAGAGAAAATGGTGTCTCGAACAGGTTCGCCGGTAAGTGCTTCAGGTTTTTCGCCAAGAGGGCAATGTGGTGGTGAAAGGGATCGCCTTCTTCTTGTCTACAATAATTAAGTAGGCTACGAACCCATCCCCAATTCATCCAGAATAGATGATGGCTAATTGGTTGATCCATTCCGGTTACACTGTCTTCGGAATTCAGGTGAATATCCATATCGGAATAACTGTCAGAGTTTGAACTAGATACGGGATCCATCTTGTATAATTAGGGAGATGATTTTTGATATGAATTAGATTATAGAATTTAGTTTGGTATTCTTCAATACATAATTTACATATGTATATATAATACCAAATTTCATAAATCACGGAGAAATTTTCGGAAGATATCAAGAAAAGTTTACAGTAACAGATACGCTAAGATATGAATTTTTGTTTATACACTATTTATGCAATAAATGCAGGAAAACGTGTCTAGACTTAAGAATGATAAGCATGTAATTTTCGACAAGAAATGATAAGCAAAACTTTTAACATGCAGACACGGTCGAAGTCCAGACTTACTAATGCATCTTAACAACTATCAGTTAGACACATTCATGCAAGACCTGGTTCACTAGGACCAACGCTCTGATACCAACTGTGACGATCGCTCCAAATCCATATGGACGAGCACGTCATTCATTGTTTTCATTGCGAGGTATTTGACCTCTATATTATACGTTTTGTAAACATTGCATTCTTTTGAAAAGGCACACCATAAATGAATATTTAAATCAAAGGTTTTCGACATCTGATGATTTCTACATATAGACAATCATCGTATATAGTTTACAATAGTACTTCAGTTGACAATGCAGTCAAAATAAGGTACATGATGATGAATTGGTGAATGCAACGTTTTCTTGAAAAATATGCCATATAAGACTCCATGCACATAGCTTGTCTATCATATAAGCAAACAGCAGAAGACTTCTAGGGAACCTGAGAATAAACATGCTAACAAGTGTCAACACAAAGGTTGGTGAGTTCATAGTTTGTATGTTTCGCATAATCTGTATATAAAGATGGATCACAAGATTTCAGTTGTTTCATCCAGAAACGTTTATCAAAATATTCTACAAGATTGAGCACCCTGGTAACTAAGCT
This sequence comes from Rutidosis leptorrhynchoides, assembly GCF_046630445.1. Lineage (NCBI taxonomy): Eukaryota > Viridiplantae > Streptophyta > Magnoliopsida > Asterales > Asteraceae > Rutidosis > Rutidosis leptorrhynchoides. The sequence goes on along the minus strand of NC_092340.1, from coordinate 60,452,042 downwards.
TTAACGTATATATATTTTATACCCTTTGTATAATCATCTTAATAATACACGCAAACCAACGTGTACGCTTCTCAAATAGCATACGTCCGTTAAAAGGCTAGCGCTCTAGCTCGGATGGGGATATCAAGCCCTATGGATCCATATACTGTTATTCGCGCCCACCAGTCCATATCCTATGTACTGGCAGTTACTAGTTACCAAAGCTAAGGGATTTTCGGTTTAAACTCAGCGTAGAATTTAGTTTGTACTTGTATCCATTGCGTTTAAAATAAAGTGCATGTATTCTCAGCCCAAAAATATATATTGCAAAAGCAATTAAAAAGGGATCAATGAAACTCACCTTAGCAGCACATACAGTTGTTCATCGTAATGTGACCGAAACTCGGTATATCAAAGAATCGTAGATCTCAACCTAGAGAACATATGTTGGTCAATAAATGTCTATCAAGCTAGGTCAGGTCATAGTGTATCACAATCCTAATGCTCGAGATCGACATACAAAAGTTATCCAAAGTTGTTTCAAAAAGTCAATTTTGACAATAGTTTAATAAAATGAGACTTGCCTTATATAAAGATTCATTTACTCGGTTGATAATATTTAAAAATTTACTTTATCAATCTCGTAAACAAGTTGTTTAAATCTTAATTGTAGATTCAAAAGCAATTTCAATTAACGTCAATCATAATTCAGTTGATCATATCTTTTAATCCGTTCATCGAAACTATTCGGTGTCTAAATGAAAAGTTATCGATTTTTCGCCAGCTTTCCAAAAACATGTATATCATATACCTTTTACCAGTAATATATGGATTTAATTCGTGATTCATTATAAACTATTTAACGACGAAATTTAGCATACAAGCATGTATAAATATATATACTCGAGTACTAGACATTGATACACTATTAATATATAATAGATAAAATATAAGTACTTACGTATTAATATTGAGATTCAATATTGTAGGAAAGTACGTAGACGTAACGGAGATGATAAACACTAGGTTTGATTCATAAATATATCCCCGAACATTACCCATAACCTCCTTGGCAATAACCCATAATTTTCTTAGCTCTATCCTGCTCGTAAAACTCATTTTTAAAAGTGACATGCTCATAACCTCGTCGTAATATTTTATGTATAATATTACTAAAAATATTAAGATTAATAATAATTTAATAATATAATAATAATAATAATAATAATAATAATAATAATAATAATAATAATAATAATTTAAATAAAATAAATACGGAGTAATAAGTGTGTGTAAACTGAGCAAAAACGAATTCAATTTATAGACCTTTCCTGAAATCTGACCCCATGCGATCGCATGGGTTTTATGCCTATTTTCCATGCGATCGCATGGCCCCAAAATCCAGCTCACATTTTTTTGTATTTTTGTTTGTCGACATAATAATTAATAATATATATATAATATATTTAATTTATATAATTAATTATATATTATATTAAATTCACATGCATAGTTAACTTGTAATTTTTGTTCCGATAAGTCGTACGTTGTTACGCGACTTATGTCCCGGTTTCGGTTTTTCGAGTGTCCCTTCGTACGCTGAGAAAACTTGTAATTTTCATTCTGGGACACGTACCTTTGTCAAAATATAGCCTTAAATTATCCCTAAATTATACCACCCAAAGTATATCTTAAACTTTCGAGTATTTTGGCCATTTACTTCTATAAATCATTGTCTCGTTATTTATTAATATAATAGTATTTATCAAACGTTTCATAACCAAGTTAATATCTATTCTCAATATTTATTAGATTTTTTTTTTTTTTTTACATTTTAACAATAATATCTAATAGTAATATAAATCATAATAACTGAAATTAAAATTTTACTACTAGTTATAACAATAATGTTATTAACAATGATATTAATATTTATAATAATGTAATACATCAAATGTATCAAATATTATATATATATATATATATATATATATATATATATAATATTGTTAATAATACTGATATTAATATTAATATTTCTAATGATAATGAAAGTAATAATATTAATGTAAAAACTATATTTTAATTTCTATTATGTATTATTAATTATGTAATATCTAATAATCATATATTATATGATAACATTTATTGAATATTTATATATTTACATATTTATTTATACACAATTGTTCGTGAATCGTCGGGAGTAGTCAAAGGTTATCTGAATCCATGTAATCAGTTCAAAAAATTTTGAGACTCAATATTACAGACTTTGCTTATCATGCCGAAATCATATAAATATTAAGTTTAAATTTGGTCGAAATTTTCCGGGTCGTTACAGTACCTACCCGTTAAAGAAATTTCGTCCCGAAATTTGATCGAGGTCGTCATGGCTAACAATAAAAATGTTTTTATGACGAATATGAGTTGGTAAATAGGGTTTTATCATTATTGATAAATATAGGTAAAACGATTCGATTATGTGGAGCGTTTGTGTAACGACCCGGAAATTTCCGACCAAATTTAAACTCTAATCTCTATATGGTTCCGACACGATAAGCAAAAACCCTAAAGTTGACCCGCACTTTTTCGATCATTCTATACTTATAAGATTAATATTTACATAAATTAAAACCTTACCAACATGATAAGCAATCCAAATTGTTGAGACTTATATTTTCGAAAAGAGTTTTACACAACGTTTGACCATCTAGTTTGACCGACGATATCACGAACTATACAATATATGATAATTATACGTTTGTGTATATATATGTATATATACATATTTAACATGATCTAAGAATGTTTTAATATCTCATTTTGTATTAATAACAACAAGTTATAAGTATATTTTGAAACTACTAACTTAAGTTTTCAAAACAATAACAATACGTAACGTTATTTGACATAAATACTTACAACCTATAATGTTTATACATATATCGTATAAGTAATGTATTTAATCACTTTTAAAGACTTAAATACATAAAACCATATAAGTGTATTCACAAAAGATAGCTATATTTGAATCCTCATTCCATTTTTCACAAAATTCTATACGTATACCTAGAGTATTTGTACTCGTATCATACATAGCTTCTATACGTATTTACTAATAGTAAATACATGTCAAATCACCACCTAACCAGCCATTGTACATGCCCTTAGGGCTAGGTAATTGTATTTGGAAGCAATTAGGACTAGATACATAAAATGATTACTTGAAAATTTTGTCCATATACTCCCATTATACACGTTTTTTTTAGTATAAATACATGAGCATTTTTGTTTCATTTTACTTCAATATTTTAGCCAAAACACACACATACTTTGAAGCCTTAAAACCCTTAATCAATTCAGCAAAGTTTTCAAGAAGATCTAGCTTCAAAAACCATACTAAAACACCATAAGAAAATCATACAAAAACACTTCAAGAAAACCTTCCAAGAACACCAACTTACTTCCAATCTTTCATCCACTTCCAACACCCTTTTGATTCTAGCTTCTTACTCCTCTTTTACAGCAATCTTATCCAAGGAACTTGAGGTAGAATCTATGTTCATAACCTTATTTGATTCATATATATATAGCTATCTTATTTTGTGGTACAAAAGTTTAACAACAAGAACATAGTTTGAATGTTTTCAAACTTGTTTGCAAACTAAATAGATCCTTCTAACTTAACTTTTAAAATACTTCAAGACCTGTAATATAACTTATGTATATGTTAATTTAACAAGGTAAAACTTGGTTTTTCAAAGTATAAGTATTTTTAGAAAAATGGTCATTAAATGATTTTGTTGTAACAAAAATGTTTCACTTCATATGTTTCACTAAAGTCTCACCTATGCCGTATGATTTTGAATACAAACCAAGGTATTTACAGTTCATAGTCTTAAAGAAGAACTCGATCCAAGAAGATGGCAATTTGAATCAACGAAAACGGATTTGTAACGAAGAAACTATGACCGAAACAAAATTGGTTATCCTAGATCATTTCAATTACGGGATCAATTGGAAAAAAATTATATAAATCACATATTTCTAAGATAACATGATATTTTATATATATGTACTTATAATTCAATTTTATATGGTTCAGGATCACCCGTAAACAACACGAGAAGATTAATCATAAGATCCCATGATTGTACGCAACACGTCATTTGACAACACCGGTACTTTATGTACGCAACACGTCATTTGACAACACCGGTACCATGGGTCAAGATTAATCTCGACCAACACATATACGATGGGGTTTTATTGATTTCGTTGGGGGTTTTATTTATTTCATTGCGGGTATATTAAACATCTAAAAATGAACCATTAAAATTGAATTACTAACATCGGACTGCTAACTACGGACTAAGGAATTATTCAAAGTATTAAAAGTATAACAAGTATATATTTATAACGTTTGTTTAAAAATGAAAACATATTGATATATTATATATGGATAGGTTCGTGATATCAATCGGAGACCGAGTCAAATTACATATCTTCAAGACAACAGTGAGTATATAGTCCCTTTTAAACTCTAAATATTTTTGGGCTGAGAATACATGCGCTGTTTTTATAAATGATTTACGTTATGGACACAAGTAACTGAAAAATATATTCTACGTTGAGTTGTACCACTGGCATACTTCCCTGTAGCTTGGTAACTAATATTTACAGCGGTATTGTAAACGCGAATCCTGTTGATAGATCTATCGGGCCTGACAACCCCAACCGGACTGGACGACCAGTATTCAACGGTTGCACAGTACTTCGTTTTGCGACTACACCTTGGTACGGTGTAGTAAGATTTCATATTAAAGGGAATATGCGACGTGATTAAATGTTAAGTATGGTTACCAAGTGCTCAACCACTTAGAATATTTTTATTGAAATGATTATATACGAAATCTTGTGGTCCATTGTTATAACGCTGCTAGCAACAAACCTATATATCTCACCAACTTTATGTTGACGTTTTAAAGCATGTTATTCTCAGGTACGAATTAAGTCTTCCGCTGTGCATTAGCTCATATTAAGGATATTGTTTGGGACCATTTAAGCTATGATACAAGGACGTTGCATTCGAGTCATTGAAGTTCATTAAAGACTATTGTTATGCAAATGGCAGATTAGATCATTTGGTTGTTATAAAATGTTAGGCTAATATGTCAACTCTCGATGTAATAATAGATTGCCTTTAAGAAATAAATGCAACGTTTGTAAAATGTATCATATAGAGGTCAAGTACCTCGCGATGTTATCAACTATTGTAATTCGTTTTTAATCTATATGGACGATGTCCGGATGATTAGTTTCGGATCCTTTCAGTTGGTATCAGAGCGTTGGTCTTAGCGAACCAGGCCTTGCATTAGTGTGTCTAACTAGTAGTTGTTAGGATACATTAAGTGAGTCTGGACTTTGACCGTGTCTGCTTGTCAAAAGTTTTGCTTATCAATCCTAGTCGGAAATCATCTGCTTATCTTTCTTAGGGAACTTCCTGCTTATCATTCTTAAGTCTAGACACGTCTTACTGCACTTAGTGCATCGATAGTGTATAGACAAAATTCATATCCTAGCGTATCTGTTATTATAGACATTGTCTGACGTATTTCAAAGATTCTCCGTAATTCATGGGATTTTGATATTATATATATACATATGTAAATTATGTATTGAAGAGTACCAAACCCAACTCCTATAATCTATTCCAAACCAAAAATTCATTTCTCCGACCATACAAGATGGATTCTTCATCCAGTTCGAATTCCTCCGACTTCGATAGCTACGCCGATATGGATTTCCATTCGAGCTCCGAGAACAGCGTCACCGGAATGGATCAACCAATTTCCCATCATCTATTTTGGATGAATTGGGGATGGGTTCGTAATATACTAGATCTCTGGAGGCAAGAAGAAGGTGATCCATTCCATCCACCAAATTGTCCTCTTAACGATGAACCTGAAGCACTTACCAGCGAACCTATTCGAAACACCATTTTCTCGCTCATTTCTAGAGTATCTCGTCATGATTACATACTATCCCATATTTCGAATCTTGTTCATTCGCTCGTTCCAACCGTCAATCATTCCGGTATAATAGAAGAAGTCAACGAGCTTCGCGCTCAGGTAGTGGCTTTAGAAAATACGGTGCGAAGGTTACAAACACCAGCAGCAGCACCAGCAGCATAATCTATACCACCATCATCAACGCCGACAGTACTCTTGTCACCCCCAAAATCTCAACATCACAATCTGTATCTCGAATATCAACATCACACGACTCAATATCTGTACTTCGAGTATGATCTTCGTTCTATATATCGTTCTACATCGATTATCTTCTCTTTACGTATCGTATGACGATTATGTAATTTCTAAAGTCTTAGAGATTATGTAATCTAGAATTAACGATAAATCAAATGAGTTTATTATCTTATTGACTCATTAAATCTATGATTATCTCTGAAGAAAATATATATGCAAGTATATTTTCATAAAGATAGTAATTAAAAATTTCTTCGTACAAACTAATAATGATGAAAATATTTTAACGGGTGGGTAGTACCCAAGGAATATTTAGAATTCACATTAATAAGTTATATTGTACATTCTTGAATCTGATTCAACGGTCATTTGTTATTCTACTTACAACCATCGATATACGTATCCGTTCACCCCAGAATAACCATTTCCATTTAAATTTCATATTTGAATTTTTTTTTTTACCTATCCAAATCCAACAAGTGGCATAAAGAAGAAACATTGGACAATTAAAATGAAATAAAATGTTGATTATAACATATGAAACTAAACAATTCTTCAAGTTTGCCACTTGATTTCATCCTAAACCTCATTTGTACTTCGACAATTATAATCCTCATTTAAATCTTTTCATGATTTCTGAAAACACCCTGAACTATGAAGTAGCTCTTGAAATGCTGATGAAGCAGCAAAAACTGTAAACGACTTTAACAATCAAAAGATTGATGATAAAGAATGGTATGGTGGTAAAGCTGAGAAAAAGAGAAGGTTTGAAACTGGAAAACGGATTGAGCAAAGTATGAAGGAGGCCGTGAACAAATCATGAAAACAGAACCTGCCTTCAAAGGATCCAAATGATCCAGTGCCTGCTGAAACCGTTAGTAAGAACACTGCTCCTTATTCTAAACTTTTCAAGATGATATTCTTCACCATCATTTTATCTTAGATATTATAAGATATCTTCATTCGTTATACATATTTTTCATACTTCTGGAGATATTTTTACAACTATTCCTATCTGCGATCATTTAACTCTCCGTAACATCTGCGCTACAATATAAAAGAAACTGTGTTAGTTTCTAAATTCTGAAATCTCTAAGTTTAAAAATATGAATGTTTTGAAGTAGTGTTGGGAACTGATACATGAATTAGTATAATATAATGAAACTTGATCAACTTCATTATATTACAGTAAGTCATGTTAAGTTTCTAATGGAAGGTGATGATTCACAATACCATCATCATATGCCATGCTACATTGCTTTTACATTCTATCCAATCTCCAAACATATTAGAACGTATCACCCTGATAGTTCTAATTTTTCGAAATATTCTGGTAATTTGACCAATCAAAATCGTGCCATTACCATTTCTTTTTAAGAACAATAACTATGTTCATTTCGAATCTCATACCTACGAATTTCGGACCATTGTTCGCTTGGCTCAAGGACGGGAAGAAGAAATGAAGGGACAAAACTTCAGAATAGAAATAGGAACATAAACCACAGCAAATAAGAGAGAGCATTAACTGTGGATGACAATGATTTTAAGGGACGGGAGTAGGAACATCGAAATATAAGGGAAGGTATAAAACCTAACAACAACCCCGAAACTACAAACCGTGCATATCAATACGTATTGCAACGTAAAGACACGGGAGAATTAGAAACATTATAATTCCAAGGAAGGGATAAAAGAGAATAGATTCTTCTGGTGATAGATGAAAAAGAAGAATGAAAGATATGAAAGTTAGAAATATAACAAGGGTTAGAATGGGATGGAGCATATTAGCGAATGTCTTAAAGTAGGAACTAAAGAGAAAGAATAGAAGATGTGGGAAGAAAGAAAGGGAAGGAGGTAAATTTATAGTGAAATATTCGACAAAGAAATCAAAACAGATTGATGCGTTAAATCAAAGAAGATCCTGATCGCCGCAAAACTAAATCTTATTACATAAGATTTTCCTCAAAACCCTTAAATTCCGGAAATCGATCATAATCACGTCATCGGTTACAACAATTCTATATTTACTCATTTCACTCTCTTTTGTGATAGCTTCGCTAGTACGCTTCACATAATCGAAATGTTTTATCTATATCTATCAATAATGATAAAACTCCGTTATCACCTCATATTCGTCATGAAAACATTCCTATTGTTATTTATGACAACCTCTACCAAATTTCGAGGACGAAATTTCTTTAACGGATGGGTACTGTAACGACCCGGAAATTTCCGACCAAATTTAAACTCTAATCTCTATATGGTTCCGACACGATAAGCAAAAACCCTAAAGTTGACCCGCACTTTTTCGATCATTCTATACTTATAAGATTAATATTTACATAAATTAAAACCTTACCAACATGATAAGCAATCCAAATTGTTGAGACTTATATTTTCGAAAAGAGTTTTACACAACGTTTGACCATCTAGTTTGACCGACGATATCACGAACTATACAATATATGATAATTATACGTTTGTGTATATATATGTATATATACATATTTAACATGATCTAAGAATGTTTTAATATCTCATTTTGTATTAATAACAACAAGTTATAAGTATATTTTGAAACTACTAACTTAAGTTTTCAAAACAATAACAATACGTAACGTTATTTGACATAAATACTTACAACCTATAATGTTTATACATATATCGTATAAGTAATGTATTTAATCACTTTTAAAGACTTAAATACATAAAACCATATAAGTGTATTCACAAAAGATAGCTATATTTGAATCCTCATTCCATTTTTCACAAAATTCTATACGTATACCTAGAGTATTTGTACTCGTATCATACATAGCTTCTATACGTATTTACTAATAGTAAATACATGTCAAATCACCACCTAACCAGCCATTGTACATGCCCTTAGGGCTAGGTAATTGTATTTGGAAGCAATTAGGACTAGATACATAAAATGATTACTTGAAAATTTTGTCCATATACTCCCATTATACACGTTTTTTTTAGTATAAATACATGAGCATTTTTGTTTCATTTTACTTCAATATTTTAGCCAAAACACACACATACTTTGAAGCCTTAAAACCCTTAATCAATTCAGCAAAGTTTTCAAGAAGATCTAGCTTCAAAAACCATACTAAAACACCATAAGAAAATCATACAAAAACACTTCAAGAAAACCTTCCAAGAACACCAACTTACTTCCAATCTTTCATCCACTTCCAACACCCTTTTGATTCTAGCTTCTTACTCCTCTTTTACAGCAATCTTATCCAAGGAACTTGAGGTAGAATCTATGTTCATAACCTTATTTGATTCATATATATATAGCTATCTTATTTTGTGGTACAAAAGTTTAACAACAAGAACATAGTTTGAATGTTTTCAAACTTGTTTGCAAACTAAATAGATCCTTCTAACTTAACTTTTAAAATACTTCAAGACCTGTAATATAACTTATGTATATGTTAATTTAACAAGGTAAAACTTGGTTTTTCAAAGTATAAGTATTTTTAGAAAAATGGTCATTAAATGATTTTGTTGTAACAAAAATGTTTCACTTCATATGTTTCACTAAAGTCTCACCTATGCCGTATGATTTTGAATACAAACCAAGGTATTTACAGTTCATAGTCTTAAAGAAGAACTCGATCCAAGAAGATGGCAATTTGAATCAACGAAAACGGATTTGTAACGAAGAAACTATGACCGAAACAAAATTGGTTATCCTAGATCATTTCAATTACGGGATCAATTGGAAAAAAATTATATAAATCACATATTTCTAAGATAACATGATATTTTATATATATGTACTTATAATTCAATTTTATATGGTTCAGGATCACCCGTAAACAACACGAGAAGATTAATCATAAGATCCCATGATTGTACGCAACACGTCATTTGACAACACCGGTACTTTATGTACGCAACACGTCATTTGACAACACCGGTACCATGGGTCAAGATTAATCTCGACCAACACATATACGATGGGGTTTTATTGATTTCGTTGGGGGTTTTATTTATTTCATTGCGGGTATATTAAACATCTAAAAATGAACCATTAAAATTGAATTACTAACATCGGACTGCTAACTACGGACTAAGGAATTATTCAAAGTATTAAAAGTATAACAAGTATATATTTATAACGTTTGTTTAAAAATGAAAACATATTGATATATTATATATGGATAGGTTCGTGATATCAATCGGAGACCGAGTCAAATTACATATCTTCAAGACAACAGTGAGTATATAGTCCCTTTTAAACTCTAAATATTTTTGGGCTGAGAATACATGCGCTGTTTTTATAAATGATTTACGTTATGGACACAAGTAACTGAAAAATATATTCTACGTTGAGTTGTACCACTGGCATACTTCCCTGTAGCTTGGTAACTAATATTTACAGCGGTATTGTAAACGCGAATCCTGTTGATAGATCTATCGGGCCTGACAACCCCAACCGGACTGGACGACCAGTATTCAACGGTTGCACAGTACTTCGTTTTGCGACTACACCTTGGTACGGTGTAGTAAGATTTCATATTAAAGGGAATATGCGACGTGATTAAATGTTAAGTATGGTTACCAAGTGCTCAACCACTTAGAATATTTTTATTGAAATGATTATATACGAAATCTTGTGGTCCATTGTTATAACGCTGCTAGCAACAAACCTATATATCTCACCAACTTTATGTTGACGTTTTAAAGCATGTTATTCTCAGGTACGAATTAAGTCTTCCGCTGTGCATTAGCTCATATTAAGGATATTGTTTGGGACCATTTAAGCTATGATACAAGGACGTTGCATTCGAGTCATTGAAGTTCATTAAAGACTATTGTTATGCAAATGGCAGATTAGATCATTTGGTTGTTATAAAATGTTAGGCTAATATGTCAACTCTCGATGTAATAATAGATTGCCTTTAAGAAATAAATGCAACGTTTGTAAAATGTATCATATAGAGGTCAAGTACCTCGCGATGTTATCAACTATTGTAATTCGTTTTTAATCTATATGGACGATGTCCGGATGATTAGTTTCGGATCCTTTCAGTTTGAGTGAAGCTGTCACAAAAGATTGAGATAGAGATTTAACTCTTGATGTAGTCACGGTGAATTTCCGGAATTCAAGGAATGAAAATCTTTCGAAATCTATATAAGATTTAATTCTTCGGTAATTAATGAAATTTATGATCCTCTTTAATTAAATGCGGTAATCTGCCTCGATTGCTATGTCTGATATTTCACTATAAATTTACCTTTTTTGTTTCCTTATTGTCACCACTCTCATTCTACTTCAAGTCAAGCGAATAATCATCCAGAATTCGTAGGTATAGAGTTTTGAATGATTATAATATTCTAAGTAGAAAGGAACGTATTAGCAGGATTTGATTTGGTAAATTACCAGAATTCACAGAAAATATAGAAATATCAAGAAATTATTTTCTGGATATATTTAGAGGTTAAGTAGAATGAAAGAGTTATGTCACATGGCACATGATGACAGTATGATCTGTGAATCATCACGTTCCATTAAAATTTAGCATGACTTACTGTAATATAACCACGTTGGCCGGGCGTCATTATATTATACTAACTCATGCTTCAATTCTCAACACTTCTCCAGAAATCATTCATAATTTAAACTCAATTTTTATAGAAGGATAGAAACTAAAATATTTTCTTTTATGATGTAACATAGATAGAATGAAGAGATAGATAATTTCGGACAAAGATATTTATGAAGGTATCTTCAGAAATATCGAAGATATTTATCACGAAAGATACGATTATATCTTAGAATTCCTAAGCTTGAAATGAAACATCCCAACCCGTTAACCAACCAAAAACGCGGAATAAATTTTTTTTTAAACTGGACAGAAGGGTGCGCCGCGCGCACCACTGCCTGTGCGCGGCGCGCACAAGGCCTGTGACAGTTCTGATCAAAATGTCCATTTTTCGCGAAAAGATCTTCGACTTCCCGACACTTTTAGACCAAACGCTTTTCACAACAATTTATATTAGTTAAAACTAACACGTTCCAATAATAAAATGAGTTTTACGAGACCGGGCCCACATCGGGCGTTTTACGACTTTCGTACAAAATACAAGTTTCGACCACATGATTTTTAACACAAAATAAAGACCGAGCATGGCGATTGGGGATACGCTACCCAATCCTAATCAATCCAAAAGCAAGATCTTCTTAAGCAACTATGCGAGTCCACTAGTCCCCGTTTACCCGGGCCACCGCATCCATGCTATCTATAAAAATGTCAACAACGAGAGGGTAAGCTAACGCTTAGTGAATGATAATATGCTACATACATATATATGCATAAAATGGACACGCCACGAAATAACAAATACCGCATACCGAAGCATCCATATATAAGGCACTACATTAAGCATACCGTACGATCTCTAAGCAACGAGCTAAAGATACAACAACAATTATAAGTTCACCAACGACGATGTGAACAACGCCAAGAAGCTACACCCGGAGGGTTAGCTACACTACAACAATACATTAATATATAACAATATAAACGAACAAGGTTAACACCTTAACCCAATACCGAGAACCAAATACCACAATGAAGATTGGCCGAACTACACGAGCCTTAGTAATCCGAAACCACACGAGATTACTACCTCAATAAGATGACCGAACTACACGAGTCACCATGAATCCGAACTACACGAGATTCATTTTGATAAGATGACCGAACTACACGCGTCATCGTGAATCCGAACTACACGCGATTCACTTCTCCAACTCAAAACCCTTCGCCATTGGGGTTATATCATCCACATCACAACCACGTGTGATAGTGTACACACAAAACGTGTACCTCGCCAAAGGTGGTCAACCAAAACGCACAACCGTGCCAATTGGATCTAAACGCAAGTCCATCAAATTACCTATATGTGAAGTGAGCTCTATAACCGAGAACCACTTCACCCGACCCGCACCCATCCTACACATACATATGCACATAGGATATTAACACTCACCTTGTCACCTTGATGAATGCTTCCAAGTAAACCGCAACTCGCCAATGGAAAGTACCTATTCCATTATCACAAATTCAACAACACACTTAGATTGGATTTACATACCAACCCAATTTGACACTTAGTGCAAATTCAACCCAAATGCACTTCCAAGTACAAACCGCGCCCAAAATTAACCAATAATCACTAACACAAGTGAGAATGGTCCTAACACGCCAATTAAACCCGAACACAAGTGTTAAACACTTACAAATCTCCAAATTGCCCATAAACCCTAATTTTGACCCATAAGGTCAAAATCTCACCATTTACAAGTTTTGACACCAAAACACCTTTAACTCGGTTTTATACTTCAACTTAATCCATTTTAAGTTTATAAACCTCATTAAATCACCAATTGGGTCATAATCATCACTAAACCCTAATTTTAACCCAAAGTCAAAACTAGTCAACCAAATAACCTTAAATGGGTTTCAATACTTCCATAATCACTAACTTAAGTGATTAAACCCAATTTCAAGTCCTAATCAAGGTCAATTTGTTCACCAACCCATAATCCACCAACAATAGCAATAAACCCGATTACTAGCATCACTAAACTCGTTTCAAGAGTTTAAATGGGTTTCTCATCAATTTAAGTTCAAATCCTAACTTGATTATCAAAATCAAACAATGAAATTCGGAGTTAGAACTTACCACAACCACCAAAACGTAGCTAGGAACGAGGTGAACAACTTTAAAACCCGAGACTTTGATCAATTCAAGCTCCTTCTTCTCCAAAACCCCAAATCTCTCTCTAGAAATCTCCCTCTCTCTCTAAGATACTTGAGAGTGTTTGTGGATGTGAAATATGATCCAAAATTGAATCCAACCAGCTGATATGGCCTCACATCCGGCCTCAAGTGAAAAGACCAAAAAGCCCCTCATTAAACTCTAATTTGAAAAAGTCAGATTTCTGTCGCAGACCAGGTGCGCGGCGCGCTCACCTCAAGGTGCGCGGCGCGCACAACCCTCTGAACAGGTTCTGAGCTTCTATTCCATACCACACTTCACCTACGATACGTACATCATTTAAAGCTCTGTGTAAAATAAATATTGGGGTCTTACAACTCTCCCCTACTTATAATCGATCACGTCCTCGTGATCCTTGTCACATAACCAAACAGACCACACTCCACGGTCCTCAAGCCTAAGTCCCAATCCGACTTTCCTAAGCAATCCTTCCCAATGAATCGCCTTTAAGCAACTAAATCGTCACACGCGATTTATCAAATCACAATACGAGCACTATAACCATGCACATTCCCTCACATCGGGAAAACTCAACCAAATCTCGTACCGAGATATAGATCCCTTAGCGTACCCTTACCGAGTACAACACTAAAAGCAACCAAGTCTCAACCTAAGGTCAACAACCCGAACGATGAAGACTGAACCAAACGAATCCTTACGGATAACACCAATCATTAGACATCCCTGGTAGTGCGCAATACGACCAAAACGCAACTACCGTAACATCATAAAGCAAACGGCTAAAACCGATAGCGCCCAAAACGACTATGGAAACGCAAATCCCAAGGTGTACCAAATCAACTATCGTCACACCCGTAGCAACATGTGAGCGAAACACGGCTATCGCCTCACTAATCTCACAACATGGTCCTCACGACCCCACCATCGGTGTATAAAACAACCGATAGTTCTCACAACACGGTCCTTACGACCCCACCATTGGTGCATAAAACACCAATAGATCAAACCACACGGTCCTTACGACCCCACCATCGGTGTATAAAACAGCCGATAGATCACACCACACGAAGGCCGGCCGAAAACTACACGCGCCTTAGTGAATCCGAACTACACGCGACTCACTACCTTCACTACAACAACAATCGGGAATGGTCGAACTACACGCGCCATAGTGAATCCGAACTACACGAGAGTCACTATCCCAGAGGAATGACCGAACTACACGAGTCATTTGTGAATCCGAACTACACGAGACTCACTCCTCAATACAATGACCGAAACCACACGAGTCATTTGTGAATCCGAACTACACGAGATTCACTTCCACAACATCGAGGTTGGCCGAACTACACGAGCCTTAGTAATCCGAAACCACACGAGATTACTACCTCAATAAGATGACCGAACTACACGAGTCACCATGAATCCGAACTACACGAGATTCATTCCGATAAGATGACCGAACTACACACGTCATCGTGAATCCGAAAACACAAGCGATCCACAACCATGATGAAGTCAGCGGACCCGAAGATCATGCTTCACCAATCTCAACACTGGATGAAGTCAGCGGACCCGAAGATCATGCTTCACCGATATAACACCACGCTCATGATGAAGTCAGCGGACTCCGAAAGTCATGCTCCACCAATCACGTACTCCCATGATGAAGTCAGCGGACCCCAAAGGTCATGCTCCACCAATCAACCATACCATAATGAAGTCAGCGGACCCCAAAGGTCATGCTTCATTAATCACAATACCATGATGAAGTCAGCGGACCCGAAGGTCATGCTTCATCAATCACATACGCACTTTCGGCCTCAATCACCGAGTCGTGCAACATCGCGCTCTGCTACACTACAGTGGACCCTAGCGGACCACTAACCATCCATAATCGAGCAAGAACCACCTATACCAAACATAGGTACCAAACAATAATTCTCCAAAAGAGAACCCGACACACACCTCCCTTAACCGAAGGATTTCACCTTGCTCGCCAAACACGTCCATTATCTCCCAACGAGATTCACCAACTTACCACCTCGGTGATAATTTACAAATCCAATATCATAAGTACAAGTTAACCGAAATTGCACTCTACTACAAATCGATCCAAACTAGGTCTCGACCAAATTTCCGGATCTACCAAAAACATCATCCGAAATCTCACACTAAAACTTCCTCGTACGAAAGTGTAACTCCCCCACTTGGAACCACGTTCCAATATCACAACTTGTACACCCGTACAATGCTACCAAGGTAGACTTTACCAACAATTGGGTACACACGACCCATCACCACATCTTGCTCTAACCTTGAGCACACGATGGATTTCAAACCATCCTTAAACACTTCGAACAAAAAGTGTACTACGATTTCACAAACCATACCCTCGCAATCATCCAATTGCTTTAGTTTGTCAAATTTCACCTAGTCACTCATGTACCTAAGGGTTTCTCCAGGTACCCTAAGTATAATGTAACCACAACCCAATCGGAGTCGAACACCACGCTAGTAGGTATAAAAGAGGCACCTAATGTCGCGTCATAAAGACTCCATTACCAACACACATCGAGATTTAAAACACTCGATCTCAAGGGTTCCAACCAACCGACGAACCTCATGATTCATCACTTCAACATAAAAGCGAACACGTGCTTAACAAACAAACACCAAAACCATTTCCGTGGCTTGGTAGAAACAATTCCCAATACTAAGGAATGCTTGGTTGCACCAAGTCTTACGCCTTTCGCCCGACAATCAAACATCAACATATGGTACTTCCTTTAGGAACGTCACCCACAACAATAACATGCACAACAAAAGGCATACTACACAAACTCAAACGGCACTTAATAAATAATCAAAAGACATATTTATTAAATTGAAACGTACCTTAACGTCTCCTTGCCGCACCCGTCCCCGCTAACTTGGGACATTCTGACTTATGATGTCCTTCTTTTTGGCAATTGAAGCACACCATACCATCACCCTTTGGTACCGAACATTCCCAAGACTTGTGACCCCTCACGCCACAATTGTAACATCTAGCCGCACTAGAATCCGACATACCGTTCGCGTACCACCTGTGCTCACACTCGGACCCTTAGCCCTCTTACTCGGAGCACCATAAGAAATGACCCTTCGCTCACTTGAAGGTTCACCCTTTTTCGATCGTGAATACGACTCGAAACCTCTAGCCAAGTCGAATAATTCTGAAAACGATTTCGCTTGACCCCGACTAATTTTACTTTTCAAGTCATCATTCAAGGTCCGATAGAAATCCCCCATCAACAAACGATCATTCCCCAAATACTCCGGACAAAAACGAACCTTCGCCATAAAGGTTGTCTTGAGAGTAATCAAATCCATAGATCCTTGTCGCAAATTTCGCAACTCATTACGCAATTCCCACAAATCGGCCGAATTCCGGAACTCCTCGAAGAATTCCTCCTTAAAGTCGTCCCACGATAAAGCCATAAACGTCTCGCCACCGACAAGATCAATCTTACCATCCAACCAATCCCTTGCCCAACCCCGCAACAAACTCGTAGCGAGTCTCGTCTTTCTCTCGGGAGGGCAATCAATAGTACGAAAACACCCTTCGACGTCCGAAATCCAAGTTGTGCTTACCAAAGGATCCGGCTTTCCGTCGTACATCGGGGGTTTAGTCCTCATGAAGCTCTTAAGACAACGCTCCATTTTGCTACTACTTTGAAGTTCGAAATACTTCCTATCCATTTCTTCTCGAAACGCATTCATTTGCTCTGCAACGGCGGCCGCAACTCTAGCGTTAAACTCCAAATCGTTCGTCTCGATCCCACTTCCCGTCGCCATTCTAAGGAATGCAAAGCGATTAGATCACGAACGTATAAAACCACACACACAACACCGGCCCATCTTGCTAAACACTCGTCGTACATCACTTGTTAGACAAGATTTGCACCCGTAATAAGGTTTGCAAGTCCTTATTACGCACACACGCCACATTAACTCGTTAGTACAACAACCGCCTCGTTTGATGATATAAACAAACACAAACAGAATTCTACGCGATATAAACACACGCGAGAATTACACCACAACACAAATAATATATTAATAATATCCGCATTACTAATATAAACGTTAGTCCACCTACCATCAAGGCACTAACTATAACTCATTCCGACCCGTAATCCTACAAGTCCCGCAACAAATTAAGAACACGCAAAAGTCTAAGTCTAGGCACCTATCTCAAGTCACCTAAATCCCTTAGACCATGCTCTGATACCACTTGAAACATCCCAACCCGTTAACCAACCAAAAACGCGGAATAATTTTTTTTTTAAACTGGACAGAAGGGTGCGCGGCGCGCACCACTGCTTGTGCGCGGCGCGCACAAGGCCTGTGACAGTTCTGATCAAAATGTCCATTTTTCGCGAAAAGATCTTCGACTTCCCGACACTTTTAGACCAAACGCTTTTCACAACAATTTATATTAGTTAAAACTAACACGTTCCAATAATAAAATGAGTTTTACGAGACCGGGCCCACATCGGCCGTTTTACGACTTTCGTACAAAATACAAGTTTCGACCACATGATTTTTAACACAAAATAAAGACCGAGCATGGGGATTGGGGATACGCTACCCAATCCTAATTAATCCAAAAGCAAGATCTTCTAAAGCAACTATGCGAGTCCACTAGTCCCCGTTTACCCGGGCCACCGCATCCATGCTATCTATAAAAATGTCAACAACGAGAGGGTAAGCTAACGCTTAGTGAATGATAATATACTACATACATATATATGCATAAAATGGACACGCCACGAAATAACAAATGCTGCATACCGAAGCATCCATATATAAGGCACTACATTAAGCATACCGTACGATCTCTAAGCAACGAGCTAAAGATACAACAACAATTATAAGTTCACCAACGACGATGTGAACAACGCCAAGAAGCTACACCCGGAGGGTTAGCTACACTACAACAATACATTAATATATAACAATATAAACGAACAAGGTTAACACCTTAACCCAATACCGAGAACCAAATACCACAATGAAGATTTGCCGAACTACACGAGCCGTAGTAATCCGAAACCACACGAGATTACTATCTTCACAACATCGAGGTTGGCCGAACTACACGAGCCTTAGTAATCCGAAACCACACGAGATTACTACCTCAATAAGATGACCGAACTACACGAGTCACCATGAATCCGAACTACACGAGATTCATTTTGATAAGATGACTGAACTACACGCGTCATCGTGAATCCGAACTACACGCGATTCACTTCTCCAACTCAAAACCCTTCGCCATTGGGGTTATATCATCCACATCACAACCACGTGTGATAGTGTACACACAAAACGTGTACCTCGCCAAAGGTGGTCAACCAAAACGCACAACCGTGCCAATTGGATCTAATCGCAAGTCCATCAAATCCACCTATATGTGAAGTGAGCTCTATAACCGAGAACCACTTCACCCGACCCGCACCCATCCTACACATACATATGCACATAGGATATTAACACTCACCTTGTCGCCTTGATGAATGCTTCCAAGTAAACCGCAACTCGCCAATGGAAAGTACCTATTCCATTATCACAAATTCAACAACACACTTAGATTGGATTTACAAACCAACCCAATTTGACACTTAGTGCAAATTCGACCCAAATGCACTTCCAAGTACAAACCGCGCCCAAAATTAACCAATAATCACTAACACAAGTGAGAATGGTCCTAACACGCCAATTAAACCCAAACACAAGTGTTAAACACTTACAAATCTCCAAATTGCCCATAAACCCTGATTTTGACCCATAAGGTCAAAATCTCACCATTTACAAGTTTTGACACCAAAACACCTTTAACTCGGTTTTATACTTCAACTTAATCCATTTTAAGTTTATAAACCTCATTAAATCACCAATTGGGTCATAATCATCACTAAACCCTAATTTTGACCCAAAGTCAAAACTAGTCAACCAAATAACCCTAAATGGGTTTCAATACTTCCATAATCACTAACTTAAGTGATTAAACCCAATTTCAAGTCCTAATCAAGGTCAATTTGTTCACCAACCCATAATCCACCAACAATAGCAATAAACCGATTACTAGCATCACTAAACTCATTTCAAGAGTTTAAATGGGTTTCTCATCAATTTAAGTTCAAACCCTAACTTGATTATCAAAATCAAACAATGAAATTCGGAGTTAGAACTTACCACAACCACCAAAATGTAGCTAGGAACGAGGTGAACAACTTTAAAACCCAAGACTTTGATCAATTCAAGCTTCTTCTTCTCCAAAACCCCAAATCTCTCTCTAGAAATCTCCCTCTCTCTCTAAGATACTTGAGAGTGTTTGTGGATGTGAAATATGATCCAAAACTGAATCCAACCAGCTGATATGGCCTCACATCCGGCCTCAAGTGATAAGACCAAAAAGCCCCTCATTAAACTCTAATTTGAAAAAGTCAGATTTCTGTCGCAGAGCAGGTGCGCGGCGCGCACAACCCTCTGAACAGGTTCTGAGCTTCTATTCCATACCACGCTTCACCTACGATACGTACATCATTTAAAGCTCTGTGTAAAATAAATATTGGGGTCTTACATGAAAGATGATGAAGAAAATTTGTTCGCAAGATTTTAGATTAAATAAGGAACAAGGTATTCGCTAAAGATTTCATCAGATATTGAATCATCTAGATTCGGTAAGTACAGGTTTAGTTCTTGTGATTTGTCCTCAACCTCCTTCATAGTTAGCTCAATCCGTTTTTCAGTACAAAATTTTCTATTGAGTGTTTCCAACACTCCATTATTTATCATCAAACTTTTGGCCATTAAGCCCATCTACAACTTTTGCTGCTTCATCAGCATTCAATGTCACCATATTTGAATCATTGGTTATCAATCCGAGGTGTTTTCAAGAGTTTGAAGGGTTTGAATGAAGATTGTAATCGTCAAGATACAAGAGATTGTTTAGGATGAAATCAAGTGGCAAAATTGAAGAAAATGTTTAATTGTAGAAGATGTAACTTATTAAAGATGTTTTAAATCAAAATGTTATAATTTATATTTCCTATTCTGTTAATGCTTTTTAATTGTCCAAGGTTAGTAGTTCAATAGTCCAATATATAATCTCAGAATTTAAAATATTTAAGATTAGAAGATGATGAAGAAATTTTACATAGTTAATTAATTGGTTATTAACCAATTTTATTTTATTCATTATTTTCTTCATTAGGCCACTTGTCAAATCTTGACTTGGATTCTGATCGGTCAAAATCCGAATATGAAATTGAATTGGAATAACAATGGTTATTTGTGAGTGAACGGATACGTATATATGTGGTTGTAAGTAGGATAGTAAATGACTGTTGAATCGGAACTGAAGGATGTACAGTGCAACTGTTAATGTGAGATCTAAATTTTCCTCGGGTATTACCTACCCGTTAAAATATTTTCACCACTAACAGTTTGTACAAAAGAATCTTTAATTACAATTTTTATGAAAATATACCTAGATATATATTTTCTTTAGATGTAATCATGGATTTAATGAGTTAATATGATATTAATCTCATTTGATTTACTATTAGAACTAGAGTACATAATCTCTAAAACATTAGAGATTACAGAATTGCCATGTCGAACGAAGATAAATGAGATAGAGCGGTACGTAGAACGAAGATAATCGATGTATAACAAGATGTAGAACGAAAATTATACTCGAGGTATAGAATGAGATGTTGAGGCGTGTGATTTTGAAACTTAGGTTGTTGGTGGTACTGGTGGTGCTGGTGATGTTGCTGAAGCTGGTAAGTTTTGCACCATGTTTTCCAAATTGATTACTCGAGCGTGAAGCTCGTTGACTTCTTCCATTACTCCAGGATGATTGTCGGTCGGAACGAGCAGATAAGGTTTAGAATTTGTGAGATTATATAATCATGATATATTCTGTAGATGAGGGTGAAAATGGTGTTTCTGATAGGTTTGCCGATAAGTGCTTCAGGTTCTTTGCCAAAAGGGAAATTTGGTTGATGGAAAGGATCACTTTCTTCTCATCTCCATTGATTCAGTAGACTACGAACTCAGCCCCAATTCGTCCAGGATTGATGATGGCTGATTGGTTGATCCATTCCGGTTACACTGCTTTCGGAGCGCGAGTGGAAATCCATATCGGAATAACTGTCGGATTCCGAGGAATTTGAACTAGTTGCGAGTTCCGTCATGTACGGTTAGATAAAGGGTTTTCGATATGGAATAATTTTTAGATATTGGATGATATTTTAATTACATAGAATACCTATATATAGTACAGAAGACCCCGTAGATTACGGAGGAATTTACAAAATATGCCAGGCAAAGTTACAGTAACAGATACGCTAAGATATGAATTAGTAGATACGCTAAGATATGAATTTTGTCTATACACTATTCATGCAATCAATGCAGTAATATGTATCTAGACTAAGAATGATAAGCAGGTAATTTTTGACAAGAAATGATAAGCAAAACTTTTGACATGCAGACACGATCGAAGTCCAGACTCACTAATGCATCTAAACAACTATCAGTTAGACACACTAATGCAAGACCTGGTTCGCTAAGACCACCGCTCTGATACCACATGTCGTGACCCGTCCAAATCCACCTAGACGAATACATTACATTTGGTTACATCGCGAGGTTCTGACCTCTATATGATACATTTTACAAACATTGCATTCATTTTTAAAAGACAAACTTTCATCACATCGAAAGTTGACAGGCATGCATACCATTTCAGAATATAACCAATCTATAATTGACTTAATAATAATCTCGATGAACTCAACGACTCGAATGCAACGTCTTTTGAAATATGCCATGAACGAATCCAAGTAATATCTCTAAAATGAGCAAATGCACAGCGGAAGATTTCTTTCATACCTGAGAATAAACATGCTTTAAAGTGTCAACCAAAAGGTTGGTGAGTTCATAGGTTTATCATAAACAATAAAATTCATCATTTTGATAGACCACAAGATTTAAATACAGTACACCTATCTCGTGTACAAAACCATTTTTCATAATGCTTAGCAGAGTAGGTTCGTATCCTTTTCTCCCCCGTAGGTTGCCTCGCGATTTTTAAATAACCGTACACATATCTCGTGTACAAAATAACATACACATAACCTGTGTATAAAATCATTCTCTCGATACATAACATTCACTTTGCTTTCATAGCTTGGCTTGGTAACCGACCTTAACATATAATGCGCATCAATAATATCCCCAAAACAGAACATCTCGTCTGTATAATATATAAACTTCGAAGTACTAAACACCATGCCCACTAGCTCTTCCGTCTAGTAAACATTCTGGGTGGGGGTGTTAAACCCGGTAGCTACCTTTAGGATTCGCGTGAATTAGGGCCATACCCGATTCTAATTCTTAGGTTAACAAGCAATAATAATCAGGGGAAAATATTCACAACAATTAGTGGCAATTATCACGTCCAACTAATTCAATAATAATCCACAAAACTTCTGTCTGCATAATAATTCATTCGATAAATGTCTTGCTTGTGTCTATATCGTCAAACATTTATAAAAGCATCTCATGTATTCCAAAAATATAGATTTTAAAAACATTGAATAAAACAGTTGTAAAATAGTTATAAAGCAGCGCATGTATTCTCAGTCCCAAAAATGTAAAGAGTAAAATTGAATCAAATGAACTCACAATACGATATTTTGTAGTAAAAATATGCATACGACGATACTGAAAAATGCAGGGTTGGTCTCAGATTCACGAACCTATATCATTCATATATGTATTAAAACATATTCTTGTAATCGAATGAATTTATATATATAAATTTGTTACTTACACTATTTTTATATTAATAACATATGTTTTTAACTTGTATATACATTTAAAATGATTAATATTTATATAGTTATATATATATATATATATATATATATATATATATATATATATATATATATATATATATATATAACTATATATATATATCTATTTAGTATTATATTAAAAATACCTAAATTGTTATATATGAATATTTCTAAAATTTTTAATATAGTTAATATATACTTATAATAATAATATTTTTAGAACCTTTATTTTCATATTCATAATACTTTTAATAATAATGATAATAATAATGATATTTATAATAATAATAATAATAATAATAATAATAATAATAATAATAATAATAATAATAATAATAATAATAATAATAGAAAACTACCTCAAAGAATGAGTTCAAAAAAATAAGTGTCCTTGCCCGGGCTCGAACCCTCGACCTCTTGCTTAACCCACAACACTCTAAACCATTGAACCACTCAGTTCGATTTTGGATTAGAGTTCATGTTATTGTTTTAACATATTGATATATAAAGCCAAGTTCATAAACCCATTTAAACCTTATGATCCATTAACAATGAATCTGTATTATGATCCTAATATCACCATCATCATCGTGTATCAATTTGTATCATCATCGTCCAAATAGGAAAAACAAATAGATTTGATTTGGGTATATCAATACATGAAACCCACTAAGCAATACACCATCGGTTGGATTTTAAAACCCAATTAATTAATAGGCCCAACAGAAAATACGTGAGATAGCCTAACAGAAGAATACGTGGCCTATTGTTGATTTGCTAACACGATCGAAAATAAATAGCAAGAAAACCCTGCACACTTCACTATTTCATCATCAATACCTCACCATCCATTATCATAAAAAAATATCGCTGTCTTCCTATCATTATGATGCAAGTGTACAGTTTCATGTAAAGAGAGAGGTCCACGTTTCAAGCAATAATATTATACCATGCACAAATCAAGTGGGGTTATCACGATTATAAAGTGTCGGCCAAAAGAAGGGTTAAAGAAAAGGTACACCAAGTGGATTGTTTGTTTAATACTTTGTTGGCCACAAAGAAAAGGATTTAACACATAATAGCTGTATCCATGATGGCTTATATAATTGGTTGTATGAGGTTTCGGTCACTGCAAAAGAGAAAAGAAAAAAAATTGTAGCACACCTATAGTTGATTCGCGTTAAAAAGAAGTAAAGAATAGATTGATGATGATGGTTTGATGGTGGTTTAACGAGTTATGTACATGGAGGTTTGTAAGGACGATGATCAAAGGTTCGATGAGTTTGGTTGGATTCGTGGTGGTTTGTCGATGAAATCATAAGTATAATAGCTGCAGAAGTGATGGTTATTGAAGGTGGTTAGAGATGGTTGGTAGATAGAAAGAAAATAGAAAGAAGGGGCTGTAGTAGCAGAAGCTAACAATGACATAGCAGCAGCAACTCAGAGAAGTAGTTGCAGTAGCATCTTCATAATGCATCATCGTACTTTTAACAGGTGAAGAAAAAGAAAAATTATGCAGCTGTAGTTGCCTTCGAACAGGAGTTGGAAGAAACACAAAATTATTACAGCATGTAGTTGTTTAATGGGTGATCTTGGAAGAGAAAATGAATACAGAATAAGGAGATAGATATCTATGATGGTTATGTATGATCATATGTACATGTATATATAAATATAACAAAATAGGTGGTGGTTGCTCGTTCAAGATAGAAAATAGAAATAATACATGGTGGTCATCAAGGTGATAATAGGTGACGGTTTCAGGTGGTGGTGACTCCGGTGATGGTGGTGAGTGTGGAGGACGGTGGGTGATCACAGGGTATTAAAGTGATAATGGTTGTGGTCTGGTTCATGTGATTAAGTGGTTGCCGTTTTTGTGGTGCTTGACATAGGTGATCGATGATTAGCAAGATGATGATGAAGATTGTGTAATGGTGCTTAATGAAGATGATGATCAAAGGTGATAATGAATGTAATCTGTAACTCTTTCTTTATCTATATGCTTTGTATATATACTTATATATATATATATATATATATATATATATATATATATATATATATTGTGAGTGATACTGTAATAATAATAAATCACATTTTGTTTTGAAGATTGATGGTGGTCGATCGAAAGATTCGAGTCAAAAAGAAAGAAACAAAGAAATAAAAGTAGATAGGGATTGAAAGAAACAAAGAAATAAAAGTAGATAGGGATTGGAAACAAATTGGTACAATTAATTGCTTTAGCCGGCTGGTGAATTCTGTCAAGAAACAAGAATACAAAAAGTTGGTCCTGATATTAAACTGAATTAGAATTTGCTGTACTATTTTCACTTACATATATCTTGATGATAATTGCTCAAATTTGTATTATAGGTTGATTGAAGTTGACGTATAACCAATAGTAGACAGGATTCCATTTGGATCAGTATAAAGAGTATAAAGCATATAAAAAAAAATATAATGAAGTCGATTGATAACAGATTGCAGACAGAAGGCAAGATTTTATAAAAGTTGAAGGGATGCTAACAGATTTTGTTATATCTGTGATTCCATTTACTTTGTAACAAAATTTGAAAGACAAAAACAAGAATTTTTCTACAGAATGATAGCTATGTGAAACAGATTATGATTCCAAATTCGTATATATAAAATTTTATAATATTAATAATTATTAATTATAATTACATTTATGATAATTAAAATACTAATATTAATAATAATAATAATGAGAATCATAATAATAATAAGTCATAGTAATAATTTTTTTTAATGAAATTGATAATAATAATATTATTAATGATAATTATAATGATACTAATTACATTAGTATTGATAATAAGATTAGTAAAACCAATATCAAGTTTCATATCTATATTTTTAAAATAATGATATCAATTACACTAGTGTTGATATTAATATTAGGAGTAATAACAATATTCTTATAACAACTATATTTAATATATTAATATTTACATTTTTTAGATTATGTAATATAACTATATAAGACGTATTAGAATATAAGTAGTATTAGAATTTTTTTAATTTTTTTTTTTTTTTTTTTACATTTTAACAATAATATCTAATAGTAATATAGATCATAATAACTGAAATTAAAATTTTACTACTAGTTATAACAATAATGTTATTAACAATGATATTAATATTTATAATAATGTAATACATCAAATGTATCAAATTTCATATATATATATATATATATATATATATATATATATATATATATATATATATATATATATATATATATATATATATATATATATATATATATATATATATATATATATATATATATATATATATATATATATATATATATATATATATATATATATATATATATATATATATATATAATATTGTTAATAATACTGATATTAATATTAATATTTCTAATGATAATGAAAGTAATAATATTAATGTAACAACTATATTTTAATTTCTATTATGTATTATTAATTATGTAATATCTAATAATCATATATTATATGATAACCTTTGTTGAATATTAATATATTTACATATTTATTTATACACAATTGTTCGTGAATCGTCGGGAGTAGTCAAAGGTTATCTGAATCCATGTAATCAGTTCAAAAAATTTTGAGACTCAATATTACAGACTTTGCTTATCGTGCCGAAATCATATAAATATTAAGTTTAAATTTGGTCGAAATTTTCTGGGTCGTCACATAAAATATGACTAATGGATGTTAAAACCGCTTTCCTAAATGGCGACCTAAGCGAGGACGTATATATGGTTCAACCGGAAGGGTTTATGAATCCTAAGCATCCTAATAAAGTATGCAAGCTTCTAAAATCTATTTATGGATAAAAGCAAGCATCCAGGAGCTAGAATCTTAAGTTTAATGAAAAAATCAAAGTGTTTAATTTTTCTCGAAACCAAGATAAGCCCTGAGTTTACATTAGAAATAGTGGGAGCAGAGTAGTCTTCTTGATCTTATATGTTGATGACATATTACTTATTAGAAATAACATTCCAACTTGCAAGATGTCAAGTCTTGGCTTGGAAAATGTATTTCCATAAAGGATCTTGATGAAGCTACTTATATTATTGGAATGATGATCTATACAATAGATCCAATTGGCTTATTGGTTTGAATCAAAGTACATACATTATCTTGCAGAGATTTAGCATGCAAAACTTCAAGCATGGAACTTTGCCAATGCAAAAGGGCATAACCTTGATAAAGTCTCAAAAGTCCTATCACAGCAGATGAGATGAGACAAATGAAATGTATCACATATGCTTCAGCTATATGATCCATTATGTATGCCATGATATGTACTATACTCGATGTTTCATTAGCTTTGAGTTTGATGAGTCATTGTCAACATAATCCAGGTGAAGTATATTGGATTGTTGTTAAGAATATTCTTTAGTATTTGGAGAGTACTAATGATATGTTCTTGGTTTACGGTGGTTTGGAAGAAGAGTTAAGTGATGTTTGCAGCGGGGTATACGAAATACTATTAAATTTAGCAGGAAATACTATTAAATACGATACAATTTTACACAAGATATTTATTTATTTAGAGAATGGATATACTTAAACCTTGCTACAACACTTATAGGCAGTGTACCTAATCGTAGAGTAGTGTAGTTTTTAGTAAGTCCGGTTCGTTCCACAGGGAATCTTTTTAAACAAAGCTTAACGCTATATTAGTTTACTTTTATAAAAATACAAATATATATAAGTAATATTATTATTATAAAGGGGGGTTTTTACCGTTTAATGACCGGTTTGTCAATTTTAAAACTTTAGTCGCAGTTAAAACCAAATGTAAAATAATAAATATAAATACAAGACTTAAATTAAAGCGTAAAGTAAATAACAATAATGAAATTGTGAATAATAAAAGTGCGATAAAATAAACTTGCGATAATTAAAAAGTACGATAATTAAAAGTGCAATTAAATACAATAACAATAAAAAATGCGATAATTAGAAGTGCAATTAAATATAAAATAAAGGAAATTAAATATGAAATAAAAGAATTATGCTTATTTAAACTTCCGTAATCATGATGTTTGACGTGTTGATTTTAGTTTTATGCCCGTGGGTTAATTGTCCTTTGTCCTGGATTATTTAATATGTCCGTCTGGTTTTTATCCATAACAGTCCATCAGTCATAAATATAAAGTGCGAGTATCCTCGTCAAATTATCCTTATACCCGAAGTTAAATATTCCAACTAATTGGGGACTTAAACTGTAACAAGATTTTAATACTTTGTTTAATAATTACACCAGGATGTCGACTGAGTGTAACCCAAGGTTTTAATATTTTGTTATCAATTATACCAAGTGTCCTTGTACATAATTTCACCCCTGTTTTAATTATTCTAGCGGCTATTAATCCATTCCCGTGTCCGGTTAAAAGAACGATTATTCGTACATATAAATACCCCGCCCATCGTGTCCGATCGAGTGTATATGGTAATTTATAGGGACGCCCAATTGTAAATCTTTATATTAACATTAACAAACTATCATTTAGTTAAACAAATATAAAGCCCATTAATAGCCCATAGTCTAATTTCCACAAGTGTCGTTCTTTTGTCCAAACCCCAATTATGGTACAAAGCCCAATTACCCAATTTTAGTAATTAGCCCAACATCATGATTACTTCGTTTTAAATAAGCATAATAATAACTTAGCTACGAGACATTAAATTAAAAAGGTTGAACATAACTTACAATGATTAAAAATAGCGTAGCGTTACACGGACAGAATTTCGACTTACACCCTTACAACATTCGCTAACATACCCTTATTATTAGAATTAAAATTAAAATTAAATTTAAAATATAAATATAAATATATACGATATAGATAGAGAGATGGATATATTGATGGATCAAAAATGATCAGAATTCGGTTGGCTTTTTAGGGAGTTTCAAACTTTGGGCCTCCGCGACTCGCGGCCCATTTTGCCTTCAAACTCTGCGAGTCGCGGAGTTTGCTTTTACAGCTCACACAAGCTTGGCTCTTTGTTTACCGACGGTTTTATAAATAAATATAATATATTAAATAATTATAAAAATTATTTAAATATTATATTATATTTATGTGCATAGTTGACTTGTAATTTTTAGTTCGTTGCGTCGAGCGTTGAGAGTTGACTCATGTCCCGGTTCCGGATTTTCGAACGTCCTTGCGTACAATTTAATATCTTGTACTTTGCGTTTTGAATCTTGTACTCTTGTAATTTCGAGACGTTTCTTATCAATAATTGGAACCTCTTTGATTGTATTTTGTACTTTTGAGCTTTTTGGTCGTTTGCGTCTTCAATTCGTCGAATCTGTCTTTTGTCTTCACCTTTTATTATTTAAACGAATATCCTTTTTAAATAGAACAATTGCAACTAAAAGCTTGTCTTTCTTGAGGAATAATGCTATGAAATATATGTTCGTTTTTAGCATTATCATTAAGTATTAAGTTTAATACTGATTCTAGTTTCCAAACTGATCAAGATGATTCTCGATCCAGTCACGTTGTTTCTTTGTCATGATGGGCAAGACAGTTGATTGGAAGAGCTCTAGGCAGAGCACTATTGAACAATCTACAACAAAAGCAGAATACATTGTTGACTGAGAAGCTGCTCAGAAAGCTGTCTGGATAAGGAAGTTTGTTGTTATACTCAGAGTAATACACAACATTTAATCTTCTATAATATGTACTGTGATAGTTCGAGTATTAATATACTTTTGAAAGAATCACATGTACATAAAAGTATCTGGCACATTCTTCAAAAGTTTGACTACATTCATTAAGTCATTAAGAGGAATGATATTAGTATTCTTAAAGGTTCATACAAATGATAATGTGGCTGACCCGTTCATGAAGCCTATGATGCATAACAAGCATGATGATCATTCTAGTAATACTGGACTTTGTTATGCTGCTGATATTTTTTATTTGTAATTTAGTATTTGGATATTTTTGGAGCATTAAGCAGTTTTATATTAATGAATTGATATATAGTTGGTATGATCGTTTTCATTTATATCACTGTGTTCTATATTAGCATGTTTAATCCATGAATAATTGTTGATTATTCAAAATCTCCATAATCGGTCATGTTATGGGAATAACATGAATTAAGATTAATGTGAAATTTTGGTTATATTCATTGATGATGAATAGTTAACCTGTTGAGACCAAAATTCATATGTATTCATTGATGATGAATATTGGAATGACCCAACCATGAGATGTCACTACATGGATCGTAGTCAGTAGTGAATCTTTTAGTGATTATGTCTTTGTGTCCTTAGACTTGAGATGCACGCCCGTCTTGATGAGTGTAGCATTGTACTTTGATATGGTTAAACGCTGTCCTGAATAAGGCTGTTATAAAGGCAATTATTGGGTATAATGTAAAGCTCGTGATAGACACGTGTATGCAATATAGGATGTGTTCCTCTAAAATGTTTGGAGCTAGATACTTTTTGAGCTCCTCGATGAATGAATAAGATATTTGTGTGGCCGCACCCAGATGTAATTAAGTTGATAATTAATTTGGTGATCTAATTCAGTTCTAAGATCGAGAAACAAAATTGTTAAACAAATGAGAATGACCGATGATCCATATCTCAAGTTTAACTAAAGTATCTGAAACAAAAGGACGAATGACATTTAAAACTTACCATAAACAGTTTCGAGAAACTACCCTCACATGAATTTGGGGACAATGACGTGTTGCTAGACGCTTACCATTGTTTGTATAACTACTTAGTGTTGTGCCATGCACAAGTGGGAGTCTGTAGGATTAATGTGCAAGGTACAACATATAACTATATGGCCAGCTTCATTTGAGCCTTCGGGGTCACACACATATACACCGAGACGTCAAATAAAATATATATATGATGTATATATATTACTCAAGTAACAAAATAGTAAATCGAAATTAATTCATTTACTATTCATATGAATAGTAAATGAAACCAAATTAATTAATTTACTATTTACATGAAAGCGACATGATAGAAATTATTATTTATAAGTTACATAACATATCCCTAAAGTATTTGAGAAATACGACTTTTTAAAACCAAATCAAACGAAATATGAGATTTTGGGAATCAAAATATAGAAAGAAACAAAATAACTTTGTACGCGTTTTGTTTCACGGACTTCACAATTCAATGTTTACTTTTACACATATATTATAAATATAAGCATTGATTGGTTTTAGGGAGAGTAAGTCAGACAGAAGAAAAGGAAACACATAATTGCAATTCTCATATTCTTTTGACAAGAAAATATATCAAACAACATTATATTGCTTTCTTGATTTCTTTCTTGAAAGTAATCATACGGAGTATTATCATTTTAATTGTTTCACACAATTAATCAAGGGTTGATTAATTTGTTACTTGGTTTTGGACTAGCATCAATTGACGGTCGTTTGAAGTGTAGTGTGGACTATCCTAAGAGACGGTCATATTTTTGATCGTTGGTTTCTCTCCTTCAATCAGTTTCTTCAAGAAAGGTATATCGTTTACTCACTTTGTGAATTACATATTTTGACAATTATTAGTGGTGTAACTGGATCTTTGGGATCGTTAATCATGTGCATGTTTTATTAAATTTAAATATATGAATATTTAATTTTGTAAATGGTTTATAAAATAATAATTGACTATTATTTTAACTATCCGCTGCGTTAATCTAATTTAAAAGTACACACGATTTTCCAACAAATATTTCATGCCTATTTATATTATTTTTGGTGAAGATCGGCAAGAACACTCAAATCATATGTTTCATTTGAAAACCCACCTTGTAAGAGTCGGATGTCTATAAATTACCTCAACCGAATACCGCTATGTGACAGGATTAAGTATCATCTCATTTTGTCAATAGTTAAAAATCCTTGCCAATATTGAGACTCGAACATATGTTCATTTTGACAAAGACTTTCATATGATGCACTCCGGCTTCTAAGACACCGAGTAACATTGATAGAACTTAATTACTCCATATATTATTTTTAGCAAAGGCGTAGTTACTCTTTTCACATCGTGACATAGGACAGTTAGCCATTTCAACTATATATTCTACTAGTGACACCAGAAAATTAATTAAGTTATATTAGTTGGCAAATGTTCATATACATAAGTTAACCAAATTTAATCATTACCCAATAACTTATTAACTTTTAAACAACTCAACTCAACTCAACTTAAGAGTTAAACCTTAAAGTAGAAAGAGAATTGCAAGCTTTATTATTGTTGTACATGTACCGGAGTCCTAATATATTGTCATAATTTTATCCGACGACATAATTTTATTATTGTTGTACATGTACCGGAGTCCTAATCTCGCATTGCCTCTAATTTTTTGGGTAATATTTCATTCATTTTTCATTGTTTACAAGTTGTAAAGCTTACCAATAATCTCGGTCATGTCAAGATGGCGCGTATGCCTTATTTATTTTGTATTTTTAGCTGGTTTTATTTTTCATATGTAAATATGTCAGGCAAAGATAATGGGCTTTAATAACTGTCATTTACTACCAATAGTTATGCCATTTTTTATTCGTTATGCTTATGAATGTTAACTTTAATGTGTCAGGTTACTCGCCAATTGTGAAGGATATGCTAATTATAAGTAAGACCATAATTTGAACCTCAACTATAAGCAGTGGCGGAACTTGAAATCAAAAATATATGGGGCGGATGCGAAAATTTAATAAAATTTTTTATTTTTTCAGCGGAGGTAAACACTAATAAAAACCTTATTTTTTAGTAAATTTTGTTTTTTTTTTAGTGTGAAATTTTTTTATCCGTTAAATCCAGGTGGGGCGGATATCCCATCCGGATTACTCTAAGCTCCGCCCCTGACAATAAGTTTTTTTTTATTTTGACAACAGTTAGCTAGGGATCACCCAGAAGGACTTAACCACTCACGCGATCATCTCTCGCAGTTGCTATACCTGCCTCCAACTGCGTGTCCAGGAGGAAACCCGCACTAATCCCATACGGGGCATGGATCACCAAGAGGGACTTAATCACTCACACGATCATCTCTCACGGTTGTTCTTAGATTGTTGTTCATGTTTGTTCTTAGATTGATGTAGATGCTCGAGTAGTTTTTGTTGTTTTGGGTTGGGCTTGCCCTTTAATGCCTTGGTTTGTATTTCTCTTTTTGCGTTAATAATGTAATAAGGAAAAACTAACGTGTGTTCTCTAAGGACACATGTTAAGTTTTTTATTAATATTATAAAATTGTACTTAATACATATATAAACTTGAAAATTTGTGAGTTTAATATATTATTTGTGTGATATATTTGAAAAGTTTGAGTGAGATTTAACTTATACACTCTTAGAGCACAAGGTGTTTGTGTTCATCTTCAATGTCTAAAATGGATCACAAAATTGACTTTCGGTAACATGAGTGGAGGTGTCCATTTTTCCCATCTTCCATTTTTTAAAACTAAATAAGCAATGGTCATTTTTTCCACCGTCCCTTGCTCGACTTCGAAAACCGACGGCTAGATCGACGTCTGCCCGATGTCGACTGACGGTTGATCCCGACGTCAGTGAGCAGCGATTGCAAAGAGTGACGACGGGCACCGGCGCTCTTAGGGCTTTGGTTAGCAAATACTCCATCTGTTCCAAAAAAAAACTCTTCACCTTTATATTTTCGTTTGCCCCAAAATTCTCGTTTCTTTCTCTAAATAAACATAAAAAATAATTAAAGTTCCAATTATGTCTCTTTTAATTTTGAACATTTAACTTTAAATATAATATTTAATTAATTTATTAATTACGCGTTATAACTACATTAAATAAAGGACAATTAGATAATTCTTTATCATATCTTAAATTCAACAAAAAGTTAAAGCGGACAGTTTTTTAGAACGAAGGGAGTAATATCTATAGTATTATATGAATCTCTAAAATGAAAATATTTATAATATTCACTTAATACCTAAAATATATCATATAAAGCGGGAGTAATATCTATAGTATTCACTTAATACCTAAAACATATCAGTAAACTGTTTCATTTAAACAAACACGTGGTTCCACGGGCTATTTCAATAATATCTATAAATTCTATTATAATGCTAAAATGATGATGTTATCCCCTATACTAATCCCCCTTAATTATGCCTAACAAAGACACGTGTTGAATTTACAATGTATATTGTGATGTCAGCAATTATTTAAAAAAATAATAACAAAAATGTCGATAATTAAGAAAATGATACGGGACAACAACATAAAGAGCTATCAATTAGGGATAACTAAGCCATCGCCATCGAAGTTAACTCAATTCACAAAACGGGATTTATCCCATCGGTTTTGTAATCACGATCGATTTTCTCATTTTTTATCGCTTCTTAGATTCGATCAGGTTTCAAACTGAGTTCAATCAAACATTTTGTGAGGTATGTTCATGTTTTAAATCGTAATCGTATCTTGAAGCATAGTTTTTAAAATTGATGCTGATTAGGGTTTTTCTTTGAGTGAATTGCTTGCTTTTGCAATGATTCGGAATGATTTTGTTACAAACCACTATTTTATTAAACTTAATTTCAGGTTCGCGCGATTTGATGTTAATATAGATAATTTTATTGAATGTTGCTTATGCTGCGATTCAGAATAATTTTGTTATATCTACTACAATGGATTGACAACACTCACAACACATGACAAAAGGTAATTCTCAGTGCATTAGTTTTTACATCCGAGTATAAATGGTTAAATTGTGACTTTTTTCTTTATCTAATATTATATGTTTGTTGATTTGGCTTTTGTAGATGAGGATGGAGGATATGAAATTGTAGATATATAATGGGTTGCATAATGTTACTATTACTTAGAACACCAAGTGCTCGATAAAATGCTACAAAGAAGTAAAAAATGAATGTGGTTATTTTTTAATGTAAATGATTATCAAAGTTCATTCAATTTGTTCAATCCAATCCTTTATTTTATTTTATTTTTTTGGGGGGGGGGGGGGGGGGGGGGGGGGCGTAAGGAATAACATTGAATTCCTAATATCAATTTTCATATCATTTTTATTTGAACACATGCAGTGCCAAAAGTTTATATAGGAATGTGAGTATCAATTTGGGTAGATTTGTGGTTTACTTATGTGTTGTTAAAGGCTAATGGGTCTATTTTTATTGGAACAAATGGAGTGCCAAAATCAATGTAGGACTGTGAGTATCAATTTGGGTGGATTTGTTGTTTGGCTAGATTTTGTTAAGCTAATGTGTCTATTTTCGTATCATTTTTTTTCTTCATAACCTCTACCTTTGTACATGTTTGACTTAAGAATCAATGTCTAGTGCTACTAAACCATCTCCATGTTTTAATATATCTTCCTTAAAACTTGGTATAGTAACATCTATTCCAACATCTTTATCTTTATTTGGGATATTTAAAAAGCATTTGTATATATAAGCATTCAACCCATATCAGTTTGAATAGATGTATAGTATACTTTATATAATTTATTACTAATATGAGTTGGTTTAAAGTTCTCTCAGTGGCCTGTTATGATCAACATATACTTTAAAGCCTCCGTAATATATGCATGTCTTATGGAGCGAGTAAGTGTGAATTATTAGGTTTTAGTTTGGTTAAGTTATTTCAGACACCTATAATTGTTTACTACAAATAAACAACGGATATATAATATAGCGATATGTGATATTCAGCCTACATGGTTAACTATTAAGCATATAATTCCATTTGTATGAGATAGCTACGCTTATGTGTCAATTGGTTAACATGTATTGTTGTGAAGTGTTGCTATATGTCATAGATGGTTTGTGAGCTCCTTGATTGTTGCACTTCGATGTTGAACGTTTGGAGTAAGTTTAGCGAATAATTTTTTGTTTGAGGTTTTGCTGCAGATGCTTTGAGGGATGCCTTTGACTTCGGTTCTCGAAGACACGGTATGTTACATTTTTGCTTATTTATCCTCTAATTTGTGTATGTGTATGAGGATTTTGTATATTTTGATAATGCTCAGGAAAAAAATTAGTATATGAGATGGAGAATGATATTTTTTTTTTCGAGATCCTTTTGATGAAAAATTGGTCTTGAAAAACTTTGTTGAATATTATGGTTTTCCTAATATGGCAATTAAAACCAGTTGAAAATGGTTTAAAAGGAGTGAACAATATGCCTTTCATGAGTGTTTTGTACAAATCTAACTACTTGAAATGGGTGATCCATCAGGTTCAGTAGTTATTAACCATGGTAACTTCACAAGAAATTTAATAAAAGAGCACTTTGTTCTCACTCATATGTTTTTACTTCATAATAATAGTAACACATCCAGTTTGACATGTATTTAGTTACGGTTGTCCCAAAAATATGTAAAATTAAAAATAACGATGATAATGGATCGCTACTTCTATATCAGTACAAAGTTATAAACTGAAATATAGAAGTATTAAAAGTGATTAGTAAGAAAAAGTATTTATGAAACACACCTTGATATTATTGCACTCGATAATTTTATAAACGTTGAGAGAGAATTGTATTGAATTCGATGCCTCTCAAATGAAAACTTACAAGCTTATATAGGCAATTTTGAATGGCATATCCATCGAATATTCGCACAATAATTACAGATAAAGCTTACCTAATACGCATTATTTAGGCACTAAATTCCACACTCGAGACCCACCACTTTTGACCTTAAGGAAAAAGTCTGGCCCTACCACAATAATTCACACGCATTATTGAATATATTTTCTACATTTGGGACCCACATACAATTATTGCTATTTTACACACCGTTCATTACAAAGTGATTTCTAGAAAGTGGTTCCCACCACGCTTCGTTGTCAATCTGATGATTTTTATAATCTACAATACCGCTGATGATGCGTTAATGGTGGTCCCCAATTTTCATCCACTAGCCATAATACTTGATTAGATTTCATAGATATATTATGAAGTTGTTGTCGTCTAGCAATTTCATCATCCCTTGCGTCAGCTTCTGGAAGCTTAGCTTGGGCCTTGAACATTCGTTTATATTTAGATTGGGTATCGGCCCAATTCGTTGCATAGGGCCTCAAGTTCACTAAGCATTTTTCGGGCCTGCTTATTCTGTCTTTTAACACAGGGCCAATGGTCTCCGTAGTAGTTATCTCTTGTTGCTTTTGAGAGACAGACTTGGGCTTTGAAGTCCAGAATTGTTTGGAGGTTTCGCATAGCTGCAACTGCTTTTGCTGCTGCATCATGTTCAATTTGTCTTGACACTCCAGAGAATATTGCTGCTTCTCCAACTGGTATGGGAGTTGTATTTGCTTGGATTTGGTAGTATCTGTAGAGGGCTCCTGGTTCTTGAAAGGTGAATGGTTGATTATATATTCTTGGCAATGGCTTGAAATCTGGATTATTTGCTCGTAACCATTCTTCCTTTTCCCTGACTGAACAGCTTCTCCTAATAGCTCCTCTGTCACTGCTAGACTCTTCATCAGGTGTAAGGCCATGTTTTCCAGTTAGTTGGAACGCCGTCCAAACTCATGGGACGCCGTCCAACATTGAAGGACTGGACGCCGTCCAGGTTATTGGATGCCGTCCAGGTTATTGGACGCCGTCCAAATGATCTGACGGGCCAGCTGTTGGGTTTTAAATATTTTTAAAGGGGCATTTTGGTATTTTTACATGTGGGACGAGTTTAAGGCCACATGATCAGATCTTGGGGTGTCATTTACTCCATTACCAACAACCTTATCTTTTCCACTTAAATTCTAGAGAGAGAAACACATTTGAGAGAGAGAAAGCTCAATCAAGGAAGAAAGAAGCTTGTTTCGGGTTAAAGTGCAAGTGTTAAAGTTGTGCATCTTGTCACTAGCTACGTTTTGATTGTGGTGGTATGTCTTAACCTTGATTTCCTTATTTTGATTCCTTTAAAGGGTTAGGGTTTGGGTTAGTGGTTGAGCATAAAACCCATTTATTGGAGATTTGGGGTTATTGGGTAAGATTGAGTCATGAGGACTCAAGAATGACTAACCTAGGGTTTTCAAAGTAATAAATGGTGTTATTGAGTCTTAAATGGTTAGTTAATCACTAGCTCACTTGTGTTGCTAGTGAAAAGTGTTTTTGGGTTCATGGTTGACTCGAAACGGGCCAAATGGGTAAGTTTGACTTAGCGGGATAGATTGGGTATGAAAACACCCTGGATATGTATTGATGGGAGTTTTAGAACCTTAATCACTAGCTTTTAGTGATTAGTTGAAGGCTTGGACCTAGATTGTGTGATACTAGTGCAAATGGGTCATAAATACCCTTGTTGGGTCATAAATGCACTAGTGGGGTTAGTTGGTGTAAAATCCAACTTGTTATGTGAATTAATTGGGCAATAATTGTATTAGGTGACTCGCTTTGAAGGTTACAAGTTATTGTTGGAAATCTCATCATGAAGATAAGGTGAGTGAAATATCTATGTAGGTATATGTATGATTTATTTGCCCGTATTAATGGTGTCACATAGCCGTTTTGTGACCCTAGATGTGAGGCATAGCCATTTTGTCTACATTTGATAATTGTGCACATAGCCGTTTTGTGCACAAGGTGTGAGTATTAGCTTGTCTATACTCATACGATGATAAAGTGATGCCATAGCCGTTTTGGAACACTTGGGGGTGATGCCATAGCCGTTTTTGGGAACACCTCGGGGGTTAGCATACCATAGCCGTTTTTGGGCGCTAACGGTTGTTATGAACATCGATGACTTGTTCACAAAGTCATTCCCTTGTGGATATTGGTTAACCATGGTTTATAATTGTTGATGTTAGCATTTAATTATTATTATGATTATTATGCTATTGACGTTGCTAGTTGTACGAATTGATGATACTAGATTTTGTTATATGATGAAATGCGATTATATGCATTTAAGTGATGTCGTGGATGCGAGTAGGTAAGTTGTATATGCATGTATATATTTATTCTACTCACTAAGCATTAGCTTACCCTCTCGTTGTTTACCTTTTTAGGCTCCAACGTGGACAAGGGCAAAGGTATTCGCTTAGATTAGTAGTGGTATCTCGGGGGTTTAGCATTTGGAAGTTCAACCAAGCTTTGGGTAGTTTAATCCCAAACACCATGCTTTAGGTGTCGTTTGGAATTTAAACTCTTACGGTCGAAACTTGAATTTTGAACGAAATTTGTAAAACGGGCCGTTGCGGGCTCGG
The DNA here is from genome assembly GCF_046630445.1 of Rutidosis leptorrhynchoides. Lineage (NCBI taxonomy): Eukaryota > Viridiplantae > Streptophyta > Magnoliopsida > Asterales > Asteraceae > Rutidosis > Rutidosis leptorrhynchoides. The sequence continues at coordinate 60,411,873 of NC_092340.1, read as the reverse complement.
TGTTGTAAAACTCGTTTTTATTGTAGAAATCTCTTAGTTTTACTTAATATGAGGTGATGTGATAATTCGTTTCGTTCAAAGGTTTCGGGAAGCGGGTTTTTCGTTCGCTTAAGTTGGACTCCGGGGACAGCCCTTGGCAGTTTATTTGGACGCCGTCCAGATTTCTTGGACGCCGTCCTGCCTTTCACAACTGGACGCCGTCCCAGATGTTGGACGCCGGCCAGATACACTGCCTCACAAATTTTTTTTTTGGGTCGTGTTTTTGGTATAACGAGGGTTTGGTCGTTACAAGTGGTATCAGAGCATGGTCTAAGGGATTTAGGTGACTTGAGATAGGCGCCTAGACTTAGACTTTTGTGTTGTGATTTTATATGCCAGACTTGTAGGACTACGGGTCGGTACGGGTTTTGGTTAGTGCATTGGTGAATAGGTGGACTAACTATGCTATGTTATGATGTTACTAATCATGCGTTATTGTTTTGAACACCGAGCAAGATGGTTGTGGTACGTTTGAGCATGGCACGGCAAGCGAGCGTAATAGTGAGTCGCGACCACTATTACGGTTGCAAGTCAAGTCAAGCAAGGACGTGCGACAAGTGTTGAGCTCGGTGTGATGTGCGTGCGAAAATATGTATATGAATATATATATATATATATATATATATATATATATATATATATATATATATATATATATATATATATTGATTTGTTGCTGATGTCTAATCCGTTTCAATTTTTAGAATGAAGATGAGAAATGGAACGTAGACAAACAACGGTGGTGGTACTCAACATGGTGAAGAAGATGAAATGACCACCAAAATAGAGGCCGCTTTAGAAAACTATGTCTCGGGGTTTCTCTCGAAAAGTTAAGCAAATACTTGAAGAGTCAGTTTCGGAGCATGTGGTTGATTTGATTCGAGAACAAATGGCCGATGCCGTAAAATAAAAAGTTGAAAGGAGGTTTCCTAGACCTCAACATGGGGGAGAGATGGTGTTTACCTATAAAAACTTTATGGCGACTAAGCCTCCTCACTTTTCCGGGGATCCCGACCCCATGAAGAGTACGGCTTGGATCTCTGATGTTGAAGGTTGTTTTCACACTAGCGAGTGCCCACCCGAAAAGAAGACAAGGCTTGCCACTAGTTTGTTGAGGGGCCATGCTAAAGATTGGCTTGATGGTAAGATTGACATGGTGGGTGACGCGGCTTTTGTAGGGTTGTCTTGGGAGGAGTTCAAGAAGGAGTTTTTCCTTGAGTATCGTACGTAAGCGGATCTTTCTAAATTGCGCAACGAGTTAAGAAACATGCGTCAAGGGTCTTTGGACCTAAACACTCTTAAAACCAACTTTCTCGTCAAAGCGCTTTTTTGCCCCGAGTATGTGGGGAATGACCAATTGTTGATGGAAGATTTTCATGCGACCCTTAGAGATGATTTGAAGGGTAAGATTAGTATTGGCCATGTTGAGACTTTTGCTAAGCTCTTGGCGGTGGCGAAAGGGTTTGAAGTGCAAGCTCTGAGTCCGGTTGGTTATGGGTCGAGTAAAAGAAAATTTGAAGCTTCTAGTTATTCCAACAAGAAAAGCAAGGGTGTGTCCGAAAGCATCGGAAGTGTGAGGAAAGGTGGTTCGAGTACTTTTACACCTATATGTTATGGTTACGGGAAGAAGGGTCATTACTCCCGCGATTGTCCGAATAAGACGGTCACATGCTTTAATTGTCAAAAACCGTGACACCGGAAGTCGGAATGTCCCGAATTGTTAGGGAACCAAGTGAAGAAGCTAGAAAAGGCGGCGGGTACGGCTAGGGGAAGAAACTATTTGATGACCAACGATGAAGCTAAACAATCCAACGAAGTTGTCTCAGGTACTTTCATGGTTAATTCTAATCCGGCAAGGATACTATTTGATAGCGGTGCTAATTTATCGTTTGTGACTCCGCGATTTGTGTCTAAGTTTAATAAACCGCTAGCTAAGTTAAGTCGTCCGGTAGAAGTCGAAATAGCGGATGGTAAGATGGTGCTAGGGGTTGATGTTTGTAAAGATTGTAATGTTGTGTTTGGTACCTAAACGTTTAAAATCGATCTTATTCCGATGACTTTGGGTGAGTTCGATATTGTTGTGGGTATGGATTAGCTCGATCATTATAGAGCTGATATTGCATGCCATGAAAAGTTTATTCATGTGAAGACCCCAAGTGGGGGAGAGTTAATTATTCATGGCGAGAAACGGAGAAGACTTGTGCCATTATGCACTTGTGCACGGGCACGTCGTTTCATTAGTAGTGGTGGCATGGCTTTTCTTGCCCATGTGGTTGATACTCGTGAAGAGCCACCATCCATTCATGAAATTACGGTGGTTAATGAATTTGAAGACGTTTTTTCGGATGAGTTACTGGGGGTTCCGGCGGAAAGACAAGTTGAATTTCGCATTAAGTTGGTTCCGGGGGCTACCCCCATTGCTAAAACTCCTTATCGTTTAGCACCAACAAAAATGCAAGAGTTGTTGAATCAAACCCAAGAGTTGCTTGAAAAGGGTTTTATCCGATCGAGTGCTTCGCCTTGGGGCGCTCCGGTTTTATACGTGAAGAAGAAGGATGGTAGTATGCGAATGTGCATCGATTATCAGGAGTTGAATAAAAGTGACGATCAAGAATCGTTATCCATTGCCTAGGATCGACGATTTGTTTGACCAACTTCAAGGTGCGACTTACTTTTCTAAAATTGACTTACGGTCCGGTTATCACTAAATGCTGGTTCGTGAGGAAGATATTGAGAGGACGGCCTTTCGAACTTGTTATGGGCATTTTGAATTTGTAGTTATGCCTTTTGGTCTTACGAATGCACCAGCGGCATTCATGGATCTTATGAACCGAGTGTGCCAACCTATGTTGGACAAGTCGGTAATTTTGTTCATTAACGATATTCTTGTCTATTCTAAGAGCATGAAAGAACATGAACACCATTTGCACGAAGTGTTGAAGACGTTACGGAAGGAGAAGCTGTATGCTAAATTCTCAAAATGTGAATTTTGGTTAAGGGAAGTGCAATTCCTTGGCCGTATTGTGAACAAGGAAGGTATTCAAGTAGATCCGGGGAAGATAGAGGCGGTAAAGAGTTGGGAACAACCGACTACACCTACGGAAATCCGAAGTTTCCTCAGATTGGCTGGTTGTTATCGTCGGTTTATCTAAGACTTTTCTAAAATTGCCTCTCCATTGACAAAGTTGACAAGGAAGAATACGAGATTCAATTGGGAGAACGAGCAAGAAATTGCTTTTCAATTGTTAAAAGAGAAATTGTGTCAAGCTCCGGTCTTAGTATTGCTGGAAGGTGTATAAGATATGACGGTTTATTGTGATGCCTCATTAAATGGGCTCGAGTGTGTTCTAATGCAACAGGGTAAAGTCATCGCTTATGCCTCTCGACAATTGAAGGAACACGAAAAGAGATACCCGACTCATGATCTTGAATTGGCGGCGGTGGTACATGCGTTGAAAATTTGGCGCCATTACTTGTATGGTGTCAAGTGTACGATTTATTCGGATCACAGCAGTTTGAAACATCTTTTTGATCAACGAGATTTGAATTATCGTCAATGTAGATGGATGGATGTGGTAAAAGACTATGATTGTGAGATACTTTATCATCCGGGCAAGGCGAATGTGGTCGCGGATGCGTTAAGTCGAAAGAGTCAACATCTGGCGATACGATTAGGATTGTTACGTATGATAATTACTAACGATTTTCTTGTTAAGCTCGGTTAGATTCAAATTGAAGCTTTTGTTAATAACAAACATGAAGAGCGAATCGTGAGGCAAATGGAGTCTATTCAATTAGGCCCTCACGGGTTGTTATCCTTTCAAAATAGGGTGTGGTACCAAAGATGGGGGATTATCGAAAGGTGCTTCTTGATAAAGCGCACAAGTCAAAGTATTCCATTCATCCGGGTGCAACGAAAATGTACCTCGATTTGAAGAAAGAGTATTGGTGGCCCGGAATGAAACGTGATGTGGTTAAATATGTTGAACAATGTGTTACTTGTTTGCAAGTAAAAGCCGAACATCAAAAACCTTATGGTAAATTGCAACCTTTAGAAATCCCGAAGTGGAAGTGGGAGCATATTACCATGGATTTTATTACCAAGTTGCCGAAAACGGCAAGAACCCAATTTGATACTATTTGGGTGATCGTTGATAGATTGACGAAAAGTGCTTTGTTTCTTCCCATTAAAGAAGCAATTACGTCGGAGGCACTTGCGAAAATGTTCATTAAAGAGGTGATATCGAGACATGGCTTTCCCGCGTCTATCGTTTCGGATTGGGACACGCGTTTTACTTCTCGATTTTGGAAAAAGTTTCATGAAGATATGGGTACAAGGGTGAATATGAGTATGGCGTACCATCCTCAAACGGACGGTCAAACCGAACATACAAATCAAACATTGGAGGATATTATCGATTTCGGTGGTAGTTGGGATGAACACTTGCCTTTGGTGGAATTCTCGTATAACAATAGTTATCATGCTAGTATTGGAATGCCACCCTATGAGATGCTTTATGGGCATAGGTGTCGAACTCCAATTTGTTGGGGTGAAGTGGGACAAAGGGAAATCGGGAGTACCGATTTGGTTTTAGAGACAAATAGTAAGATTGAGATGATTCAGACTCATTTGAAAGCGGCTCAAGATAGACAAAAGTCTTATGCCAATAAACGTAGGCGACCGATTGAGTTCCAAGAAGGTGACATGGTGATGCTTAAGGTTTCGCCATAGAATGGTATTATTCGATTCCGAAAACGGGGAAAGTTAGCTCCTCGGTTTATTGGACCATTTAAATTTTTAGCTCGTGTTGGTGAAGTTGCGTATCGTTTAGAATTACCCAAAGAGCTTGCGGGGATCCATAATACATTTCATGTTTCCCATCTCCGTAAGTGTCTGGCGGATGATTCATCATGGGTGCTATTAGACGAAATTGAGCTAAACAACAAATTAGAGTACGTTGAAGAGCCGATTGCTATACTCGATGAAAAGGTGAAAATGTTGAGAAATAAGGAAGTGAGAACTTTTAAAGTTAAATGGCGTCGTAGTAAAGGTTTCGAGTTTACATGGGAACCCGAAAAATTTGTTTTGGTGTATCTTCCCTCTTGTCATGCGGCTTGGATCGCGAGGACGCGCTCCAGTTCAAGTGGGGGAGAGTTGTAAGGCCCTGTTTTCCTGTTAGTTGGGACGCCGTCCAACATTGAAGGACTGGACGCCGTCCAGGTTATTGGATGCCGTCTAAATGATCCGACGGGCCAGCTGTTGGGTTTTAAATATTTTTAAAGGGGCATTTTGGTATTTTTACATGTGGGACGATTTAAGGCCACATGATCAGATCTTGGGGTGTCATTTACTCCATTACCAACAACCTTATCTTTTCCACTTAAATTATAGAGAGAGAAACACATTTGAGAGAGAGAATGCTCAATCAAGGAAGAAAGAAGCTTGTTTTGGGTTAAAGTGCAAGTGTTAAAGTTGTGCATCTCATCACTAGCTACATTTTGATTGTGGTGGTATGTCTTAACCTTGATTTCCTTATTTTGATTCCTTTAAAGGGTTAGGGTTTGGGTTAGTGGTTGAGCATAAAACCCATTTATTGGAGATTTGGAGTTTTGGGTAAGATTGAGTCATGAGGACTCAAGAATGACTAACCTAGGGTTTTCAAAGTAATAAATGGTGTTATTGAGTCTTAAATGGTTAGTTAATCACTAGCTCACTTGTGTTGCTAGTGAAAAGTGTTTTTGGGTTCATGGTTGACTCGAAACGGGCCAAATGGGTAAGTTTGACTTAGCGGGATAGATTGGGTATGAAAACACCCTGGATATGTATTGATGGGAGTTTTAGAACCTTAATCACTAGCTTTTAGTGATTAGTTGAAGGCTTGGACCTAGATTGTGTGATACTAGTGCAAATGGGTCATAAATACCCTTGTTGGGTCATAAATGCACTAGTGGGGTTAGTTGGTGTAAAATCCAACTTGTTATGTGAATTAATTGGGCAATAATTGTATTAGGTGACTCAATTTAAAGGTTACAAGTTATTGTTGGAAATCTCATCAAGACGATAAGGTGAGTGGAATATCTATGTATGTATATGTATGATTTATTTGCCTGTATTAATGGTGTCACATAGCCATTTTGTGACCCTAGATGTGAGGCATAGCCGTTTTGTCCACATTTGATAATTGTGCACATAGCCGTTTTGTGCACAAGGTGTGAGTATTAGCTTGTCTATACTCATACGATGATAAAGTGATGCCATAGCCGTTTTGGAACACTTGGGGGTGATGCCATAGCCGTTTTTGGGAACACCTCGGGGGTTAGCATACCATAGCCGTTTTTGGGCGCTAACGGTTGTTATGAACATAGATGACTTGTTCACAAAGTCATTCCCTTGCGGATATTGGTAAACCATGGTTTATAATTGTTGATGTTACCATTTAATTATTATTATGATTATTATTCTATTGACGTTGCTAGTTGTAGGAATTGATGATACTAGCTTTTGTTATATGATGAAATGCGATTATATGCATTTAAGTGATGTCGTGGATGCGAGTAGGTAAGTTGTATATGTATGTATATATTTATTGTACTCACTAAGCTTTAGCTTACCCTCTCGTTGCTTACCTTTTTAGGCTCCGGCGTGGACAAGGGTAAAGGTATTCGCTTGGATTAGTAGTGGCATCTCGGGGGTTTAGCTTTTGGAAGTTCGACCAAGCTTTGGGTAGTTTAACCCCAAATACCATGCTCTAGGTGTCGTTTGGAATTTAAACTCTTACGGTCGAAACTTAAATTTTGAACGAAATTTGTAAAACGGGTCGTTGTGGGCCTGGTGTTGTAAAACTCGTTTTTATTATGGAAATCCCTTAGTTTTACTTAATATGAAGTGATTTGATAATTCGTTTCGTTCAAAGGTGTCGGGAAGCAGGTTTTTCGTTCACTTAAGTTGGACTCTGGGGACAGCCCTTGGCAGTTTATTTGGACGCCGTCCAGATTTCTTGGACGCCCTCCTGCCTTTCACAACTGGATGCCATCTCAGATGTTGGACGCCGTCTAGATACACTGCCTCACAATATATTTTTTTGGGTCGTGTTTTTGGTATAACGAGGGTTGGGTCGTTACATCAGGACATCTTTTGTTTGACCTGTACATTCTGTGAAACAAAGATTCACAAGTCTTAATAAGGAATCTGCAAGAACATTTTGTTTACCATCAATATGTTCAATATTGATTTTGACTCCTGTTCCTGTAATGATATCTGCAAATTTTAACCATCTAACCCTAGATGCTTTGTTACTATTAGTTTTGTTATAAAAACTAATTATTGCTTGACAATCAGTTCTCAGGGTTATTTCCTTTTTATCAAGATAGTAAATCTTTAAATTTTCCAAAGAATTGATGCATGCATTAATTTCAGCGTCAATTGTTGACTGCATCACTTTGAATTTTCCACTTGCATATGCACAGATTTTCTCTGATCCTTTTGAATCTTCTTCTCTTGCTTTCCATTTACAAACTCCTCCCCATCCTTCCATACATCCATCCGTTTCAATGACAATGTACGCTTCTTCTGGTGGTATTTGGAGGTCAGGTAATGATTTCACCTTTTCTTTTATTTTTCTGACTATTTCATAATCAAACTGCTTCATTCTTTTATCTCCATGAGGATTCGTCTTTTCATATAATGGACCAAGAAGAAGGCTTAATTTAGGAATATAATTCCTAGCATAGTTTAGGATTCCTAAAAATGATCTTAAGCCTGCCTTTGTTTTTAACTTTTCCTCATCAAAATCACATATTTTTTTAATAATATGTGGTTGCAGCTTAATTTTGCTTTCGCCAATTATAGCTTCCAAAAATTCAACTTCGGGGACTGCAATCTTCATCTTTGTTGGAGATAGTATCAACCCTTTTTCTTTGCAGATGTTTAGCATTATTTTCAAATGCTTTACATGTTCCGACTCATTGTTTGAGAATACAAGAATGTCGTCTATATAGACGGCAATGAATTATTCAGTTCCTTTAAAACATTTATCCATCTTTCTTTGAAATATTGTTGGCGCATTTTTGAGTCCGAAAGGCATTACAAGCCATTCATAAAGTCCTCCCGAGATAAGAAATGCTGTCCAAGGGATTGATTCTTCTTCCATAGCAACTTGTTAAAATCCTGCTTTAAGATCAAACTTAGAGAATACCTTAGCATTCCCTATTTGTTTCAAGAGTGTGTTTATTCCAGGGAGGGAATATTGATCTTTGTAGGTATTATCGTTGAGAGTTTTGTAATTGAATACCATCCTCTCCTTTCCTTTTGTTTCTTTCCCTGTGATTGGATCAACGGTTGTTCCAGAATTGACAATCATTGCCATGGTTCTGTGTCTGCTTTTGCTTGGCCTTATTACTCCCAATTTTAGTAAGGCATCTACATGCCTTTTAAACGACGCTTCCAGTGCTGGGGTAACATGCTTTAATGGTTTATCTTGTATAGTGACATCTGGATTAATAATGTCAAGCTTACAAGTTTCGCCATTTTTCTTCCAGTGCTTTAATGGTTCTTCACCAACGTACCCTTGATCCTTAAGTTCTTTCAAGATAGGTTTAAACCTTTCTTTTAACTTTTCAGAATCTTCTTTTGAGAAAAATACCCTTTCTTGTAATTCTTGATAGAATTCTTCATCAATCTCCAATTCTTCTATTGCTGCCGCAGTAATTTCAGTTATAGGGGTTGTTTTGATCCTTGTAACCTTTTTGTAAAGCGTTACTTCATCTCCTTCTATCCTTATTCCTCCATTCATGGATCTATTGAAATTAGTACCAATTAGCATATCGATACCATCACCAGTTCTCATTTCCAGGGCATAGATTAGAGGAATTCTGAATTTGTTTCCCTCTATTCTAAAATTTCCAGCTCTTATTCTTTGACTGGATGGTTGTCTTGAATTCAAACCGATGAAATAAATAAATTTATTCATTTCTTCTAGAGCTTCTTTCGGCACACTAGATTTGTTTATGCAGCAAGAGGTTGCCCCTGTATCAATAATCGCCTTAACTTTGAACAATCTTATTCCAGGTATATCAAATTCTACCTCCACATTGTAAAGTTGATTATTGACTTTCCTTATTTTTGGTTGATCAATGCCTTCTGCCTTCATGGTGCTATGCACTTCATCTTCTATTAAGGCATTAATTTGTTGTTTACCTAATGAAGGAAACACTTCTTCATATTTGAACTGCTCTTCAAATTTCCTTTTTAAGGTTTCATTTTCCTGTTGAAGCTTGATGATTTGAACCTCCATTGACTCCTTCATCTTTATTTGATCATTCCTTTGTTGCTCCAATTGGGTTTTCATAGAATCAGTGATTTTTAATAAATCACCTATTTCCTTTATTAAGTTTTGTTTCTCCGTTAACCACTTTTCCTTTTCATATTGGGCTTGTTGCTCTTTAATCCTCCATTCTGCCGATTCTTTTGCCTGATCTTTGATAGCTTGCTTCCATTCTTCATCCTTTTGAATTAGCATTTTCCAAAGGGGATCTGCCTGAATATCCTTTTAGCTAGTCTCCGGTTCTTTATTTTTCTTTAAGAAAACCTTTTTCTTCAAGTAATGCGGTGAACATATAGCGCATGATGTCAGTTTACATTTAGTGCAATGTAATCTAGACATTTCTGTTGTAGCAATTCCGCAGAAGTGGCAGAAGATAAAATTTGTGGTTTCATTTTCTTGCCATGTATGAACACATTGCTTACTTTCTTCAGGTAATTCCACATGAGGCCTCCAAGATCCTGCCTCTTGAACTCTTTTGTGAATATCTTCCATGTTTTCCGGATGGAAAATGAAACAATATTCCTCATCTTGTCTTGCAGTAAATGCATTTTCTTCGAGTGGTGAATCTTCAATCATTGCTCCAATATTCATCATAGTTGCACCACCTTCTCCTTCAGAGATACTATAAATAGTATCTTGATCACTAATGTCTGCTGAAATGATATCTCAATCTTCTTTGAGATCTAGGTTATCAACAACAGCTCTTCTAGCCATATTTCCTGTTTTGCTTCGACAATCTTGAGCAAAATGACCTTCTCTTCCACAAACATAGCATTTACATTTGTTGATTCTTCCACGATCATATTTGTATTTTCTTTTAAATACCTAAATATGAGTTTTATCATGAGGCTTTCCTTTGTATGTTTTAGATTTACGAATTCCATACTTCTTTCTGGGCCTATCATAATAACCAGGAATAGGTATGGCAGAGCAAAGAGATAAATCTCTAAGTTCTTTTTGCAAAGCCGCATCTGTGCACATTTTAGTGATATAAGTATGCGTCAACTTAATTGCTGGTAAAACTCCAGAAGTTAGTCCTGGATACTTAATCCTGAAAGCTTCTTCAATTCTTTTTGATAAAACTGGTGGAAGTTTTATGAAGAATTTATTAGTTATGGCTGGAAAGAAAAGTCTTCCTGACTTACTGGCAAGGATTCTGAATTCATCTAAGAATTTTCAGAGATCCTTCGTGTTTTCACATGTTAATCTTTCCAGGTTTCTGTATGACCTATCTTTCTCTTCTGTAGATCCTTTATAGAGATCTTCCATGATGATTATTTGACGTACTTGTGAGGTGATGTTTTGAGGGTCATCCGCCATTGCTTTAAGTACCAAATATGCTTCTGGGTATGTTGTCAGTCACTGTTGCTACATAATCTTTTCATTTTCTCCTAAGTGATTTTCAACAAAATTCATATTAGCTTTATTATCGGACCATGTTGAACTATTTAATTGATTAATAGTTATTGATTCCCATCTTGCTATTACATCTGGCCATAAGCCTGGATCTAATGGTAATACCAACATGGCTCCTGTATCAACTAAAGCTGGTGGCAGTGTCCATTGAGAGTTATAATACTTCCCATAATTTCCTCTGAAATTTCCTTTATTGTACGAAAATTGATTACTCGAGTTATGTATGCTTTGGCTAACTCCTCTCGCCGGAGGCTAAACTGGTGGCCCCATGGTTGTATCTTGGGGAGGATTGTATGAGACGACCCGTCCTAATCCATAAGGACGAATACAATAACATATGATTACATTGCGAGGTATTTGACCTCTATATGATACATTTTACAAACATTGCATTCATTTTAAAAGACAAACTTTCATTTCATCGAAAGTTGACAGACATGCATACCATTTCATAATATCCAACTATAAATGATCTAATCTTTCATTTACTTAATCATAATCTTTATTGAACTCAACGACTTGAATGCAACGTCTTTTGAAATATGCCATGAATGACTCCAAGTAATATCTTTAAAATGAGCAAATACACAGCGGAAGATTTTCTTTCAATTCTGAGAATAAACATGCTTTAAAGTGTCAACCAAAAGGTTGGTGAGTTCATTAGTTTATCAACAATATTCATTTCCATCATTTAATAGACCACAAGATTTTCATTTCCATTTCTCATAAATATACATCCCATACATAGAGATAAAAATCATTCATATGGATTGAACACCTGGTAATCGACCTTAACTAGATGCATATAGAATATCCCCATCATTCTGGGACATCCTTCGGACATGATAAATTAGAAGTACTAAAGCATCCGGTACGTTGGATGGGGCTCGTTGGGCCCGATAGATCTATCTTTAGGATTCGCGTCAATTAGGGTGTCTGTTCCCTAATTCTTAGATTACCAGACTAAAAGGGGCATATTCGATTTCGATCATTAAACCATAGAATGTAGTTTCGATTACTTGTGTCTATTTCGTCAAACATTTATAAAACAGCGCATATATTCTCAGTCCCAAAAATATATATTGCAAAAGCATTTAAAAAGGGAGCAAATGAAACTCACAATACTGTATTTTGTAGTAATTATGCATATGACGGCAATGAACAAGTGCAATGTTGGCCTTGGATTCACGAACCTATATTAAGTATATATATTTATATGTTGGTCAATATCTGTCTAACAAATTAGGTCAGGTCATAGTGTATCACAATCCTAATGCTCGAGATCGATATGCAAAAGTCAACAAAAGTTAATTTGACCCAAAATGATTTACAAAAATTATACATGTTTATTATATAACTTAAATAGTCTTTTTATATATTTATCAGATTTTATTAGAGTAAAATAATACAAGTCATTTATTAATAAATAAAAATGTATATTAAAATTTTATATGTGATAAAAGTATGCTTTTATATATCTTAAGTAATATAGTTTATATAGTTCACTTAATATCATAAAAATATAGTAGTACGTATTATTATACTGCGTGTGGTAAAAATATCTTTGTATCACATATTTATTTGATAAGATAATATTGATAATAATAATAATAATAATAAATAAATAAAAGTTGTATTATTTTGTAATAATAATAATAATTATTATTCTACTAATAATAATAATAACAATATTTATATTTACTAATGATGATAACAATTATAATAAAATGATTATTCTAGTCATGATAATTTTAATAATAAAGATACTTTTTATTATTAACAGTGGTAATAATAATAATTTATAAAAATAATAATTCTATTCAAAATGATAATTTTTAATAATAATAATACTAAAATGATAATAATAATGATATTGATAATAACAATGATATTTCTATTAAAATGATAATTTTAATAAAAAAAATATGATAGTTTTAATATTAATGATACTTTTAATAATAATGATAACGATAAAAATAATATAATGATAGTTTTGATGAAAATATTAATTATTTAATAATAATAATACTAATAATAATAATAATAATAATAATGATAATATTAATAATAACCTTAATAATAATAACGATAGTAATAACAATAACAATTAATAATGATAATGATAATAATAATATTATTAATTATTAGATAATAATAATAACGACGATAACGATAACGATAACGATAACGATAACGATAACGACGATCGTAATAATAATAATCATTTTAATAATAATACTAAAATTAAAGATAATTCAATTGACTATATCTTTTAAACCGTTCATTGAAACCACACGATTCCTAAATAAAAAGTTATTGATTTTTCGTCAGCTTTCCAACGACATGCATATCATATACCTTATCCTAGTAGCATATGTATTAAATTCATGATCTATCATAAACTATTTAACGACGAAATTAAACATACAAGCATGCAAAATCATATATACTCGAGCACTAGTCAGGGATACACTATTAATATATAAAAAGTTAAGTTATGAGTGCTCACGTATCAATATTGTGATTCAATATTGCAGGAAAGTACGTAGAAGCAACGGAAATGATAAACATTAGTTTAACCGCGCGAGCAATACCCTTGAACAATACCCATAACCTCCTTAGCAATAACCCATAACTTCCTTAGCTTTGACTCACTCGAAAACCATTTTTGGAATCGTTTGGACATGACTTCGTCGTAGTATTTTATGTAAAATACTAATAATAATAATACTAATACTACTAATAATAATAATAAGATTAATAATAATAATAATCTTAATAATAATAATAATATAAATATATACAGATATCGAGAGATATAGAATGGATGAATGGATTTGGAAACGAGCTCGGGCTTTTATAGGCCAAAATCGGATTTCACCCCTCTGTGATTGCGAAGGGTGTGAATGCAACTGGGCCGCAGTCGCGGAGCCGTCTCCACCAGCTCACCAAATTTTGTTTTACACTATCGACGGTTTTTAATATATATATATATATATATATATATATATATATATATATATATATAAATATATATATATATATATATATATATATATATATATATATATATATATATATATATATTTAATCTATATAATTAAATAAATATTATATTATATTCTCGTGCACAGTTGACTTGTAAATTTTGTTCCGATTACATGCACGCTAATGTTCGACTAATGTCCCGGTTCCGGTTTCTCAAAAGCTATTTCGTACGCTTTAAAATCTTACACTTTATGTTTCGAGATACGTACATTCGTCAATAAGTAAGCTTAATTCATCGATCATTTATATTACTCGAAGTGTAACTTATACATTTGAGTATTTTGGTCATTAGCTTCTTTAAATCATCGTCTTGTTATTCACCAAATTATATTTAATATATTATTTTAAATCAAAACGTTTTATGACTAAGTTAATATTATATTTTATCACCTTATAATATATATATATATATATATATATATATATATATATATATATATATATTCATTTAGAAATATAAATTTATATATATTAGAAATATTTATTTAAATATAATATTTAGTTTTTCAAAACTAATTATATTTCAGAGTTTATTTAAAATCGTTTTCATAATATAACATTATTTGATATGAATCATATATGTACTAACGTTTACTATGACTTCTCAAATATTCTAACTAACTTATTTAAATATCAGTCGAGTCACTAATCGAATACTAATATCGTTTACTCAATAATTTAAAATATATATAAACACGTTTTTAATTATACGTTGCAAGTTATTTATATATTAAATCACGGACCGTTATAATTTATAACTTGTCAAAAGGTTTCTAGAAAGATTCTAATTTTTAAGATAACGTTAAAACCTTTATACTTATTAAAATGACTCGGTAACAATTTGTCAAAAGTGGTTCCAGACATTTATAAAGTTATATTCCTTTTTAAATAAGACGTGACACCCAAATCATTGTATATAATTTCTAAAATTTATAACAGTAAAAGATAATGATAATAAATTTAATAATTTACTTCTTGACATATTGTAAAATGTACAAATCTTTCGAAACATATCGTAGTACGTTTTATATCTATTAATTGTATTCGAAACCACTTATATATAAGCTCAATATACTTGTCTATATATATATATATATATATATATATATATATATATATATATATATATATATATATATATATATACGTTTCACATAACAATTTTTATTACGTAGACGTTTATCTATAACAAATAAGTATAACATTATACGTTTAATATTTTGCTAACGTTTACAAGTCATAAAATAGATTTCCTAATATATTTACATGTCAATCAAACCGTTTAATATTTTGTCAATATTTCTCAATTTAATAATCACACATATGTATATATTCATACATATCTATTTACACATAATTGTTCGTGAATCGTCAAGAGCAGTCGAAGGGTAATTGATTACATGAACATAGTTCAAAGTTTTTGAGATTTCCACATTACAGACTTTGCTTATCGTGTCAGAAATATTAAATCATATAAAGATAAAGTTTAAATTTGGTCGGAAATTTCCGGGTTGTCACAGTACCTACCCGTTAAAGAAATTTCGTCCTGAAATTTGATTGGGATGGTCATGGCTGACAATAAGTATGTTTTCATGACGCATATGAGCTAAAAATTAGGTTTCTATCTTCATTGAGTAATATAGATAAAACAATTCGATTTTGTGAAGAGTACGAGTGAAGTTATTACAAAAGAGTGAAATGAATAAATGTAGATCCGTCATATCTTTTGGCGTAGATAGAATTTATTTCCGGAGTTCAAGGGATTTAGAGAAAATCTTTGTAATAAGATTTGATTCTTCGGTAATTAAGGAAATTAAGATCCTCTTCGGTTAAATGCGATAATCTGTCTCGATTACTCTGTCGGATATTTCACTATAAATCCACCCCCTTCGTTTCCTTATTTCCACAACTCACACCTTCTATTCTTTCTCCCTCAATTCATACTTTAAAGCATTTGTTAATATGCTCCATCCAGTTCTGCTTCTTGATATATTCCTAACTTTCATGTCTGTCATTCTTCTTTTTCATTTGCCACCAGAAGAATCTATTTACTTCTACTCTACTCTTAGATTTATAGTGTTCTTAGTTCTCCCGTGTCTTTATATTGCTATATGCATCGATATATACGGTTTGTAATTTCTAGTTTGTTGTTAGGTTTTGTATCTTCCCTTATATTTCGATGTCTCTACTTCTGTCTTTCAATGATCATTGACATCCACAGTTAATGTTTTCTCCTATTTGCTCCGATTTATGCTCCAATTTCTATTTCGGAGCTTCATTCTTTTGTTTTCTCTTCTTGTCATTAAGTACCGCATGTAATGGTCCAGAATTTGTAGATATGAATTTTGGAATGAACATGGTTAATGCTCTAAGAAGGAAATTGTAATGGCACGATCTTGATTTTTCAAATTACCAGAATACCTCGGAAAAGACCGAATCATCAAGAAAATATTTTCTTGATATGTTTAGAGTTTAAGTAGAATACAAGAGTCGTGTAACATGGCACATGATGACGTTATGATCTGTGAATCATCACGTTCCATTTAGAAACTCAGCATGACTTACTGTAATATAATCACTATGATCAAGTGTCATTATATTATACTAAATCATGCTTCAGTTCCCAACACTACTTCAAAAACATTCATATTTTAAACTCTAAGGTTTCAGAATTTAGAAACTAAAATAGTTTCTTTTATGATGTAACACAGATAGCGCAAAGAGATAATTGATTTCGGATAAAAATAGTTATGAAGATATCTTCAGAAATATCAAAGATATTTATAATGAAAGTGTTGGTCCCTTTATTAATAACAGGAGTATTGTAGAGGAGGGGGGGTGAATACAATTTCTTTTAATTAACTAACCGATTAAACACAGTTTAGTATTCAAGCATGTAATGTAAATAGAGTCAAAGGTAATTTTTCAACTGTTATTCTTTATTGATTAAATCACAAAGAGTTACAACTATCCTTGGCAGAATGATAGTTGGTTGATACAGATTTACCTAAGTATAGCTATGAGGATAAACTTAAAGCTATTACACATTTTGGACTCTAAATAAATAAACCCACACCACCAGTTGTTACAATAGTGGATACAACAATTTATAGTAGTCCTATTAACCGTGTAATTATTCTATTGTCCACTGGTACATAGGATGTCTGTACTTGTGGGGACAACTGCATCAGAGAGCGTGCTCTCCTCTTTCCTCTTTGGTAGCTATTTACAGGAACACCCCAATTCGGTTTGGCACCACTATTTGTTTAAACAAATAGAATGTTGTGTTCCCTAGGCATTGACAAAGTATAGCACATGTATGCACATGCGTTAAACTTGTGACAACCCGAAAATTTTCAACCAAATTTAAACTTTATCTTTATATTATTCTGACACGATAAGCAAAGTTTGTTAAGTTAAATCTCAAGAATTTTAAACTGTGTTCATACATTCATTTAAACCTCGACCAAGTTCCAACGATTCACGAACCATTAAGTTGAACGAACATGATTATATATGTATATGTGTATATATTATAACTTGAAAACATTAACAAAGTATTATGCGTATAATACTTTATATAAACGTATTTGTTTTAAAATATATTCTAATAGTTATCAACGGAATTAGAAGATAATATCAATTGACTGATTTATCAGATACATTGTGATATGATTACGAGTCTATGTTATGAGGTCCACTGTGATTTAAGAAATCTATTCTTTTTAACAACATTCGGAAAATGGTAAAGTGATTTATAAGTAAGAACGTGGAGTGTAAATAACTTAGATGTTGGATATCGACAAGTTAAGTAACTCGAAATTTTTCATTAAGATGATTTCATACGTTTATTTAACCTTTGGACTTTATCCCATGCTTCACCAACAGACTGTAATTTAAAAACTTGAAACCTATTATGAATATATATGATTCTACTTTTCTAAAACGTTTTATGATATAACAATTTCCATTATTTTAACCTTTAAACAAAATAATTCTTAAATATATTTAGTTTTGGAAAACAAAATTATCATATTTATTTGATTTAGTTTCAAACGTACAAAAATGTTTTCAGTTTAAGAAGAACTTTATTATTAAAACGTATATAACTTTTATAAATATCTAGAACCACTTTTGACAACTCATTACTTAACCATTATGATAAAGATAACGATATTTATATTTTATTTTATTAAGTATATATAACGATTTAAATTAATATTATATATATTTATACGCGTATTATATGTACATAGTTTTATACTTTTACTATTCTTAAACTTTACCTTTACTTTACTTTTACTTTACTTTAACTTTAATAATTCATACTTTAATAATTCACTTTAATAATTCATACTTTAATAATTCACTTTAATAATTTATACTTTAATAATTCACTTTAATAATTCATACTTTAATAATTCACTTTAATAATTCATACTTTAATAATTCACTTTAATAATTCAAAAATTTATTATAAATAGAATTCAATAAGTTTCATTATTTCATAGAAATTTAAAAATATTTTCTCTAAACTCTCTCAATCGATTTACATATATATATTTACTCCGTATTATTTCAAGATATTATTAGTATAAATAAAATATTACGACGGAGTGCTGTCCGAGTGATTTCGAAATTGTTTTTTTTAGAGGGATAGGGTTAAGGAAATTATGGGTCATAGCTATGGTGGTGATGGGTATGGATCATGGGTATGCTCGTAAGGTCAACTTAGTGTTTGTCATCTCCGTTGCGTCTACGTACCTTTCCTGCAATATTGAATCTCAATATTGATACATGAGTACTCGTAAATAAATTTTTACATATCAATAGTGTATCCCTGACTAGTGCTCGAGTATTTAGGATTATGCATGCTTGTACTTTTGATATTACCCTTAGTTATGTTATGTTGAATCTCGAATTAGTTACAACTGCGATTGAGATAAGGTATAAGATATGCATGTCGTTGGAAAGCTAACGAAAAATTAAGAACTTTTCCTTTAGATGTCGAATGGTTTCGATGAACAGATTAGAAATTATAGTCAACTGAATTTTAGTATTATTGTTAAAATGATTATTATTACTATCGTCGTTCTAGTTTTATCTTATTATTATCATTATTATTATCTTTATCAATAAAAGGGATTTATCATTAAAAATTGTTATTTTTTATTATTACTATCGTTATTATCGTTAAAGTTATAATTAGTATTATTATTATTATTATTATTATTATTATCCAATTTTTATTATTATGATTATTATTATTATTATGATGATTATTATTATTATTATTATTATTATTATTATTATTATTATTATTATTATTATTATTATTATCATTATTAATATATATATATCATTATTTAAAAATGGTTATTGTTATTGTTATTGTTATTATTATTAATATTATATTATCATTAAGATAATTATTGGTATTATCGTTAATAATGTTATAGTAACTATCATTATTAATATTAGTGTAATTAAAACAAATATTTGTAACACCTAATTATTTTGATTACTATTATTATCATTATTATGAACACTATATAAAAGACGATTAAAAACTATTAAACGAAACGATTAGGAAATAATAAGTAAGAGTATCATGATGAAATTAAAATATTATAAGATATTGATTTAGATAAAATTATCATTCTTATTATTTTGTCATTACTATTATTATTAAAAGTATCGTTAGTATTAAAACTATCATTTTAACAAAAATTATCATTTTAATAGAAATGTCATTGTTATTATAAAATATCATTATTATTATCATTTTAAATAAATTATTATTTTAAAGATAATATTAAAAAGTATCGTAAATATTAAAGTTATCATAATTAGAATTATCGTTTATTCATAATATCACTTTTAGTAAATATAAATATTGATATTTTTATTAATAGAATAATAAAAATTACTATCTCAAAATAATACAAGTTTTGCTTATTATTATTATTATTATTATTATTATCAATGTTATTTTATCAAATAAATATGTAATACAAAGATATTTTACTACGTGTAACATAATTACGTTAATACTACCTATCATATTATATTAAATGAACTTTATAAATTTTATTACTTAAGATATATAAAATCATATTTTTATATATAAATTTTAATAATAAATGAATTATATTATTTACTCTATTAAAATCTTTTAAAAATATTTAAAAATATAAAACGACGATATTCAAGTTATATGTTAATCATGTATGGATTTTGAAAATCATTTTGGGTCAAATTGACTTTTTTTGACTATTGCATATTAGTCTCGAGCATTAGGATGGTGGTACACTATGACCTGACTTAAATTATTAAACCAATATTGACCAACATATAAATATATATACTTAATTTAGTTTTGTGAATTCGAGGCCAACCTTGCACCTGTTCAATGACGTTATCTGTATTTTTATTACGAAATACAGTATGGTGAGTTTCATTTGCCTTTTTACCCTTTATATTTTTGGGCTGAGAATACATGCTCAATTTTTATAAATGTTTTACGAAATAGACACAAGTAATTGAAACTACATTATATGGGTGAATGATCGAAGCCGAATATGCCCCTTTTGCTTGGTAACCTAAGAATTAGTAAACCGATCTACTAATTGACGTGAATCCTAAAGATAGATCTGTTGGGCCTAACGAACCCCATCCAAAGTACTAGATGCTTTAGTACTTCGATGTTGTTTTTATCATGTCCGAAGGATTTCCCGGAATGATAGGGGATATTCTTATATGCATCTTATTAATGTCGGTTACCAGGTGTTCACCATATGAATGATTTTTGTCTCTATGCATGGGGCGTATATTTATGAGAACTGGAAATGAAATTCTTGTGGTATATTAAAATGATGAAAATGAATTTTTTATGATAAACTAATGAACTCACCAACCTTTTGGTTGACACTGTAAAGCATGTTTATTCTCAGGTGTTAAAGAAATCTTCCGCTGTGCATTTGCTCATTTTAAAGATATTACTTGGAGTCATTCATGGCATATTTCAAAAGACGTTGCATTCAAGTCGTTGAGTTCAATAGAGTTTATTATTAAGTAAATGACAGATTAGGTCATTTATAGTTGGATATTATGAAATGGTGCATTAGTGTGTCTAACTGATAAGTCGTTAGGATGCATTAGTGAGTCTGGACTTCGACCGTGTCTGCGTGTAAAAATTTTTGCTTATCATTTTTAGTCGAAAATCATCTGCTTATCATTCTTAGAAATTTACCTGCTTATCATTACTAGTCTAGACACGTCTTTCTACATTAATTGCATGAGTAGTGTATAAGACAAAATTCATATCTTAGCGTATATGCTAAATCATATCTTATCGTATCTGTTACTTTAAACTTTACCTGACATATCCCGTAAATTCGTCCGTAATCTACGAAATCTTTTGTTCTATATCTATGGATATTCTATGTAATTAGAATACCATCCGATAACCGAAAAGCATTTCATATCGAAAAATCCTTATCCAATCGTACGAAATGGAATTCATCATTAATTCAAGTTCCTCGGATTCCGAAATGGAATCCCACTCCAGCTCTGAAAGCAGTGTGACCGGAATGGATCAACCAATCAGCCATCATCTATTCTGGATGAATTGGGGATGGGTTAGTAGCCTCCACAATCATTGGAGACAAGAAGAAGGTAATCCCTTCCATCCACTCCATTGCCCTCTTGACGAAGAACCTGAAGCACTTATCGGCGAACCAATCCGAAACACCATTTTCTCTCTCATTTCCAGAGTATCTCGTCACGATTATATACTACATCAAATTCTAGATTTTATTTATCCGCTCGTCCGAACCGACAATCACTCCGGTGTAATAGAAGAAGTCAACGAGCTTCGCGCTCGGGTAGTGGCTTTGGAGAATATGGTGCAAAGATTACAAACACCAGCAGCAGCACCAGCAGCATAACCAGTACCACCTCCAACCACAACCGCGTCGTAAACCTCAACTTCACAATCTGTCCCACGAGCATCAACGTCATACGCACCATAGATACCAAGGAGTACCAACAACAATAACTGACGAAGTATTAATTCATAACTTCATTGGAGAAACATTCTGCGGTGATTATGTAATCTCTAAAGTCTTAGAGATTATCTAATCTAGCCCTAATCATAAATCAGTTAAGCGAACCAAAATGATAGAAGGAAGAGTAGAAACCCTGACAAAAAATGGTGTGTGGTTAACAAGCTAAACTTGTTTTACCAACATCATCAACAGTACCGTCAGCGTCACCAGCATCGTCAGTGCAGTCAGCATTAGAATCAGCAACACCTATAACATCACAAACTCCGTCAGTTCAAGAATCACTGTGGACATCATTACGAATCAATAACGCGTAAATAAATCTTTCCGTGCTAAGCTATTGTGTGTGAATCTTAACTACTCGGTTAATTCATATTACAAATATGCAATAATGTACGTCCTTCGTCGCAACTTAACCATCGTTAACTACAATCTCTGTCTCAATTCTACAAATTCCAATTCATAATAAATCAAGTATATATTTGATTTTACACTTTCATCATCGATGTATCCGAAACTTTTCAGATAACATCATTCGTACTTTGCGTAGTTCACAAGAATTTAATGAAAACCAATATCACGCCTCAACAAAGAACAAAGTATTGATTCATAATTTCAATATTATTGAAGAAATACTTATGTAATCTCTAAAGCCTTTAAGGGATTATTCAATTCTAGTTCCAACCGTATATCGAATGAGTTTGATTTAGTATTAACTCATTAAAATCTATGTTACATCTGAAGAGAATATATACATATATATTTTCATAAAGACTGTAATAAAAATTCTTTTGTACAAAATATTAATTGTGAATTTTTTTTAACGGGTAGGTAATACTCGATAGATATATAAATTCACAATTAATATGTTACATTCTTCAAATCTGATTAAGTAAATTGTCAGCTATATTTCCTACTTTCATAATAATATACATTCTTTCATAGAAATCAAAACAACCATACTCATTCAAACTCAATTACATATTCTAATTTTGAAACCTCAGAATTCAATTCGAGATATAACCGGTACCATCACTTTTAGATTCCTACATCTTTCAAAACTATACTTTGACTTCAAAACTGTGTTAGAACATCAAATGTATATTAACGATTACAATATGTGTTCAAGCCCTTCCAAAAATTTCTGAAGACATTTCAAATAATGAGCAATCGAGATGATGATCTAACCACATATTACCCACAGTTATGTACTTAAAAAGCTCTCGAAACCAAAGTCATAATTCAACACATATCTGTGTCAGATCCTTTGGCATTTATTAGCAAAAATAAATTTGCAATTCCTTTTTCAAAGTAGCAAATTCTATCACAGCTCCAGCAAGACAACTTCGATTTTTCATTCGGAGTAGCCTTATCATAATCTTGATAAACATGTTGCCCTTTCGCCATTGTTACCGGGGAACCTTTCATATCTCACCACATTAGCTGTAAACTTATCAGCAACCGTAATGATCTGAGATTTTCCGAAAAATCATTATATTTATCAAAACCCCATCATTTACTCATTCGCATCTTGTAACGAGAATTGCCATACGAATCATCGGGAATTAGCAATCAGTATTTTGAAATCTCGCAACATATCCACGCCAACAGTTATATGTGTCTATATAACGTCTATCTCCTGGACTTACATACTTGAATGTGAAGTTTCTGAAAAACACCCTAAACTGCGAAATAGTTCTCGAAATTTTTGATGAAGCAGCAAAAACTATAAAATGACCTTAACAGTAAAAAGTTTGATAATAAAGAGTAGTGTGTTGGCAGAGCTCAGAAAAAGAAAAGAGTTGGAACTGGAAAACGGATTGAGCTAAGTATGAAGGAGGCTGTGGAAAAGTCACAAAGGCTAAACCTGCCTTCAAAGGATCCAAATGATTCAGTATCTGCTGAAGTCATTATCGAATACCTTGCTCCTGACTCTAAACCCTTGCGAACAATATTCTTCATCATCCTCTGATATTAGAAATCCTAAGATATCATCATATCTTTCATTATAAATATCCTCCATATTTCTGAAGATATTTTCTTAATTTTTCTTGTTTAAAATCATTTACCTCTTCGCGCTATCTGTATTACATCATAAAAGAAACTATTTTAGTTTCTAAATTCTGAAACATTCAAGTTTAAAATAGGATTATTTTGAAGTAGTGTTGGGAACTGAAGTATAAATTAGTATAATATAATGACACTTGATCAACGTGATTATATTACAGTAAGTCATGCAGAGTTTCTAAATGGAACGTGATGATTCACAGATCATAACATCATCATGTGCCATGTTATACGACTCTTGTATTCTATTTGACCTCTAAAATATCAAGAAAATATTTCTTGATGATTCGGCCTTTTCCAAGGTATTCTGGTAATTTGACAAGTCAAGATCGTGCCATCACAATTTCCTTCCTAGAACATTAACAATGTTCATTCCGAAATTCATACCTGTGAATTCTGGACCATTACAAGCGGTGCTTAATCGCAAGAAGAAGAAACGAAAGGACAAAACTCTGAAATAGAAATTGGGGTATAAATTGCAGCAAATAAAAGAGAGCATTAACTGTGAATGATAATGATTATAGAAGACAGAAGCAGAGACTTTGAAATATAAGGGAAGATATAAAGCCAACGAAAAACCAGAAATTATAAACCATATATATCGATGCATATAGCAATATAAAGACACGGGAGAGCTAGAAACTGAAATGTCCCGTTCTTATTGATTAAAAACGTTCCATATTAATTGATTTCGTTGCGAGGTTTTGACCTCTATATGAGACGTTTTTCAAAGACTGCATTCATTTTAAAACAAACCATAACCTTTATTTCATCAATAAAGGTATAAAAAGCTTTACGTAGATTATCAAATAATGATAATCTAAAATATCCTGTTTACACAAGACCATTACATAATGGTTTACAATACAAATATGTTACAACAAAATAAGTTTCTTGAATGCAGTTTTTACACAATATCATACAAGCATGGACTCCAAATCTCGTCCTTATTTAAGTATGCGACAGCGAAAGCTCTTAATAATCACCTGAGAATAAACATGCTTAAAACGTCAACAAAAATGTTGGTGAGTTATAGGTTTAACCTATATATATCAAATCATAATAATAGACCACAAGATTTCATATTTCAATACACATCCCATACATAGAGATAAAAATCATTCATATGGTGAACACCTGGTAACCGACATTAACAAGATGCATATATAAGAATATCCCCATCATTCCGGGACACCCTTCGGATATGATATAAATTTCGAAGTACTAAAGCATACGGTACTTTGGATGGGGTTTGTTAGGCCCAATAGATCTATCTTTAGGATTCGCGTCAATTAGGGTGTCTGTTCCCTAATTCTTAGATTACCAGACTTAATAAAAAGGGGCATATTCGATTTCAATAATTCAACCATAGAATGTAGTTTCACGTACTTGTGTCTATTTTGTAAATCATTTATAAAACCTGCATGTATTCTCATCCCAAAAATATTAGATTTTAAAAGTGGGACTATAACTCACTTTCACAGATTTTTACTTCGCCGGGAAGTAAGACTTGGCCACTGGTTGATTCACGAACCTATAACAATATATACATATATATCAAAGTATGTTCAAAATATATTTACAACACTTTTAATATATTTTGATGTTTTAAGTTTATTAAGTCAGCTGTCCTCGTTAGTAACCTACAACTAGTTATCCACAGTTAGATGTACATAAATAAATCGATAAATATTATCTTGAATCAATCCACGACCCAGTGTATACGTATCTCAATATTGATCACAACTCAAACTATATATATTTTAGAATCAACCTCAACCCTGTATAGCTAACTCCAACATTCACATATAGAATGTCTATGGTTGTTCTGAAATATATATAGATGTGTCGACATGATAGGTCGAAACATTGTATACGTGTCTATGGTATCTCAAGATTACATAATATACAATACAAGTTGATTAATTTATGGTTGGAATAGATTTGTTACCAATTTTCACGTAGTTAAAATGAGAAAAATTATCCAATCTTGTTTTACCCATAACTTCTTCATTTTAAATCCGTTTTGAGTGAATCAAATTGCTATGGTTTCATATTGAACTCTATTTTATGAATCTAAACAGAAAAAGTATAGGTTTATAGTCGGAAAAATAAGTTACAAGTTGTTTTTATAAAGGTAGTCATTTCAGTCGAAAGAACGACGTCTAGATGACCATTTTAGAAAACATACTTCCACTTTGAGTTTAACCATAATTTTTGGATATAGTTTCATGTTCATAATAAAAATCATTTTCCCAGAATAACAACTTTTAAATCAAAGTTTATCATAGTTTTTAATTAACTAACCCAAAACAGCCCGCGGTGTTATTACGACGGCGTAAATTCGGTTTTACGGTGTTTTTCGTGTTTCCAGGTTTTAAATCATTAAGTTAGCATATCATATAGATATAGAACATGTGTTTAGTTGATTTTAAAAGTCAAGTTAGAAGGATTAACTTTTATTTGCGAACAAGTTTAGAATTAACTAAACTATGTTCTAGTGATTACAAGTTTAAACCTTCGAATAAGATAGCTTTATATGTATGAATCGAATGATGTTATGAACATCATTACTACCTCAAGTTCCTTGGATAAACCTACTGGAAATGAGAAAAATAGATCAAGCTTCAAAGGATCCTTGGATGGCTTGAAAGTTCTTGAAGTAGAATCATGACACGAAAACAATTTCAAGTAAGATTTCCACTCGAAATAAGATTGTTATAGTTATAGAAATTGAATTAAAGTTTGAATATGATTATTACCTTGTATTAGAAAGATAACCTACTGTAAGTAACAAAGATTTCTTGATCTTGGATGATTATTTGGAATGGATTTAGAAAACTTGGAAGTAAACTTGCAATCTTGGAAGTATTCTTGATTTTATGAAACTAGAACTTTTGGAATTTATGAAGAACACTTAGAACTTGAAGATAGAACTTGAGAGAGATCAATAATTGAAGAATTAAAGTGTTTGTAGGTGTTTTTGGTCATTGGTGTATGGATTAGATATAAAGGATATGTAATTTTGTTTTCATGTAAATAAGTCATGAATGATTACTCATATTTTTGTAATTTTATGAGATATTTCATGCTAGTTGCCAAATGATGGTTCCCACATGTGTTAGGTGACTCACATGGGCTGCTAAGAGCTGATCATTGGAGTGTATATACCAATAGTACATACATCTAAAAGCTGTGTATTGTACGAGTACGAATACGGGTGCATACGAGTAGAATTGTTGATGAAACTGAACGAGGATGTAATTGTAAGCATTTTTGTTAAGTAGAAGTATTTTGATAAGTGTCTTGAAGTCTTTCAAAAGTGTATGAATACATATTAAAACACTACATGTATATACATTTTAACTGAGTCGTTAAGTCATCGTTAGTCGTTACATGTAAATGTTGTTTTGAAACCTTTAGGTTAACGATCTTGTTGAATGTTGTTAACCCATTATTTATTATAAAAAATGAGATGTTAAATTGTTATATTATCATGATATTATGATATATAATATATCTTAGTATGATATATATACAGTTAAATGTCGTTACAACGATAATCGTTACATATATGTCTCGTTTCGAAATCATTAAGTTAGTAGTCTTATTTTTACATATGTATTTCATTGTTAATACACTTAATAATATATTTACTTATCATTTAACATAATTAACCAAGTGTATCAATATCTTAATATGATTCATATGTACCTAGTAAGACGTTGTTATAACGATAATCGTTATATATATCGTTTTCGAGTTTCTTAAATTAATAGTCTCATTTTTATGTATATAACTCATTGTTAAAATACCTAATGAGATACATACTTATAATAAAATCATGTTAACTATATATATAACCATATATATGTCATCGTATAGTTTTTACAAGTTTTAACGTTCGTGAATCACCGGTCAACTTGGGTGGTCAATTGTCTATATGAAACCTATTTCAATTAATCAAGTCTTAATAAGTTTGATTGCTTAACATGTTGGAAACACTTAATCATGTAAATAACAATTTCATTTAATATATATATAAACATGGAAAAGTTCGGGTCACTACAGTACCTACCCGTTAAATAAATTTCGTCCCGAAATTTTAAGCAGTTGGAGGTGTTGACGTATATTCTGGAAATAAATGCGGGTATTTCTTCTTCATCTGATCTTCACGCTCCCAGGTGAACTCGGATCCTCTACGAGCATTCCATCGAACCTTAACAATTGGTATCTTGTTTTGCTTAAGTCTTTTAACCTCACGATCCATTATTTCGACGGGTTCTTCGATGAATTGGAGTTTTTCGTTGATTTGGATTACGTCTAACGGAATAGTGAGATCTTCTTTAGCAAAACATTTCTTCAAATTTGAGACGTGGAAAGTGTTATGTACAGCCGCGAGTTGTTGAGGTAGCTCCAGTTGGTAAGCTACTGGTCCGACACGATCTATAATCTTGAATGGTCCAATGTACCTTGGATTTAGTTTTCCCCGTTTGCCATATCGAACAACGCCTTTCCAAGGTGAAACCTTAAGCATGACCATTTCTCCAATTTCAAACTCTATATCTTTTCTTTTACTGTTCGCGTAGCTCTTTTGTCGACTCTGGGCGGTTTTCAATCTTTGTTAAATTTGGATGATTTTCTCGGTAGTTTCTTGTATTATCTCCGGACCCGTAATCTATCTATCCCCCACTTCACTCAAACAAATCGGAGACCTGCACTTTCTACCATAAAGTGCTTCAAACGGCGCCATCTCAATGCTTGAATGGTAGCTGTTGTTGTAGGAAAATTCTGCTAACGGTAGATGTCGATCCCAACTGTTTCCGAAATCAATAACACAAGCTCGTAGCATGTCTTCAAGCGTTTGTATCGTCCTTTCGCTCTGCCCATCAGTTTGTGGATGATAGGCAGTACTCATGTCTAGACGAGTTCCCAATGCTTGCTGTAATGTCTGCCAGAATCTTGAAATAAATCTGCCATCCCTATCAGAGATAATAGAGATTGGTATTCCATGTCTGGAGACGACTTCCTTCAAATACAGTCGTGCTAACTTCTCCATCTTGTCATCTTCTCTTATTGGCAGGAAGTGTGCTTACTTGGTGAGACGATCAACTATTACCCAAATAGTATCATAACCACTTGCAGTCCTTGGCAATTTAGTAATGAAATCCATGGTAATGTTTTCCCATTTCCATTCCGGGATTTCAGGTTGTTGTAGTAGACCTGATGGTTTCTGATATTCAGCTTTGACCTTAGAACATGTCAAACATTCTCCTACATATTTAGCAATATCGGCTTTCATACCTGGCCACCAAAAATGTTTCTTAAGATCCTTGTACATCTTTCCCGTTCCAGGATGTATTGAGTATCTGGTTTTATGAGCTTCTCTAAGTACCATTTCTCTCATATCTCCAAATTTTGGTACCCAAATTCTTTCAGCCCTATACCGGGTTCCGTCTTCCCAAATATTAAGATGCTTCTCCGATCCTTTAGGTATTTCATCCTTTAAATTTCCCTCTTTTAAAACTCCTTGTTGCGTCTCCTTTATTTGAGTAGTAAGGTTAGTGTGAATCATTATATTCATAGATTTTACTCGAATGGGTTCTCTGTCCTTTCTGATCAAGGCGTCGGCTACCACATTTGCCTTCCCCGGGTGGTAACGAATCTCAAAGTCGTAATCATTCAACAATTCAATCCACCTACGCTGCCTCATATTCAGTTGTTTCTGATTAAATATGTGTTGAAGACTTTTGTGGTCGGTATATATAATACTTTTGACCCCATATAAGTAGTGCCTCCAAGTCTTTAATGCAAAAACAACCGCGCCTAATTCCAAATCATGCGTCGTATAATTTTGCACGTGAATCTTCAATTGTCTAGACGCATAAGCAATCACCTTCGTCCGTTGCATTAATACACAACCGAGACCTTGCTTTGATGCGTCACAATAAATTACAAAATCATCATTCCCTTCAGGCAATGACAATATAGGTTCCGTAGTTAGCTTTTTCTTCAATAACTGGAACGCTTTCTCTTGTTCATCCTTCCATTCAAATTTCTTCCCTTTATGCATTAATGCAGTCAAGGGTTTTGCTATTCTGGAAAAGTCTTGGATGAATCTTCTGTAGTAACCAGCCAATCCTAAAAATTGACGTATATGCTTCGGAGTTTTTGGGGTTTCCCACTTTTCAACGGTTTCGATCTTTGTCGGGTCAACCTGGATACCTTCTTTGTTCACTATGTGACCGAGGAATTGAACTTCTTTCAACCAAAATGCACACTTTGAAAACTTAGCGTACAGTTTTTATTTCCTCAATACTTCTAGCACTTTTCTCAAATGTTCTTCGTGCTCTTGATCATTCTTTGAGTAAATAAGTATGTCATCGATGAAAACAATGACAAACTTGTCAAGATATGGCCCACACACTCGGTTCATAAGGTCCATGAACACAGCTGGTGCGTTAGTCAATCCAAACGGCATAACCATAAACTCATAATGACCATAACGCGTCCTAAAAGCTGTTTTTGGAATATCATCCTCCTTTACTAGCATTTGATGATATCCAGAACGTAAATCGATCTTAGAATAAACCAACGAGCCTTGTAGTTGATCAAATAAGTCGTCGATTTTCGATAGTGGATAACGGTTTTTGATGGTAAGTTTGTTCAACTCTCTGTAGTCAATACACAACCTAAATGTACCATCCTTCTTCTTGACAAACAAAACAGGAGCTCCCCACGGTGATGTGCTTGGTCGAATGAAACCACGCTCTAAAAGTTCTTGTAATTGGCTTTGCAGTTCTTTCATCTCGCTGGGTGCGAGTCTGTAAGGAGCACAAGCTATTGGTGCAGCTCCTGGTACAAGATCTATTTGAAATTCAACGGATCGATGTGGGGGTAATCCCGGTAATTCTTTCGGAAATACATCGGGAAATTCTTTTGCAATGGGAACATCATTGATGCTCTTTTCTTCAGTTTGTACTTTCTCGACGTGTGCTAGAACAGCATAGCAACCTTTTCTTATTAGTTTTTGTGCCTTCAAATTACTAATAAGATGTAGCTTCGTGTTGCCCTTTTCTCCGTACACCATTAAGGGTTCTCCTTCTTCTCGTACAATGCGAATTGCATTTTTATAACATACGATCTCTGCTTTCACCTTCTTCAGCCAGTCCATGCCAACTATTACATCAAAACTCCCTAACTCTACTGGTATCAAATCAATCTTAAATATTTCGCTACCCAGTTTAATTTCTCGATTCCGGCATATATTATCTGCTGAAATTAATTTACCGTTTGCTAATTCGAGTAAAAATTTACTATCCAACGGCATCAATGGACAATTAATTTAGCACAAAATTCTCTACTCATATAGCTTCTATCCACACCCGAATCAAATAAAACGTAAGCAGATTTATTGTCAACAAGAAACGTACCCGTAACAAGCTCCAGGTCTTCCTGTGCCTCTGCCGCATTAATATTGAAAACTCTTCCGCGGCCTTGTCCATTCGTGTTCTCCTGGTTCGGGCAATTTCTAATAATGTGGCCCGGTTTTCCACATTTATAACAAACTACATTGGCATAACTTGCTCCGACACTACTTGCTCCGCCATTACTCGTTCCGACACCATTTGTTCCTTTCGTTCTGTTAACCCCTGGTCCGTAGACCTCACACTTTGCTGCGCTATGACCATTTCTTTTACACTTGTTGCAAAATTTGGTGCAGAACCCCGAGTGATACTTTTCACACCTTTGGCATAGCTGCTTCTGATTGTTGTTGTTGTTGTTGTTGTTGTTGTTGTTGTTGTTGCGGTTGTTATTGTTGTTGGGATGATTGTTGTAGTTGCTGTTGTTGTTGTTGTTGTTATTGTTGTTGTTGTTGTTGTTGTTGTTGTTGTTGGGCCGTTTGTTGTAGTTGCGATTGATGTTGCGATTGGTGGGATAATTGTTGCGATTATTGTTGTAATTGCTGTTGTTGTTGTATTGGTGATTCTTATCACCGTTTTCCTCCCACTTTCTTTTGACTTGCTTCACATTGGCCTCTTCAGCAGTCTGTTCTTTAATTCTTTCTTCAATCTGGTTCACTAGTTTGTGAGCCATTCTACATGCCTGTTGTATGGAGGCGGGCTCGTGTGAACTTATATCTTCTTGGATTCTTTCCGGTAATCCTTTCACAAACGCGTCGATCTTCTCTTCCTCATCTTCGAACGCTCCCGGACACAATAGGCACAATTCTGTGAATCGTCTTTCGTACGTGGTAATATCAAATCCTTGGGTTCGTAACCCTCTAAGTTCTGTCTTGAGCTTATTGACCTCAGTTCTGGGACGGTACTTCTCTTTCATCAAGTGCTTGAATGCTGACCACGGTAGTGCGTACGCATCATCTTGTCCCACTTGCTCTAGATAGGTATTCCACCATGTTAACGCAGAACCTGTGAAGGTATGCGTAGCGTACTTCACTTTGTCCTCTTCAGTACACTTACTTATGGCAAACACCGATTCGACCTTCTCGGTCCACCGTTTCAATCCGATCGGTCCTTCAGTTCCATCAAATTTCAAAGGTTTGCAGGCAGTGAATTCTTTGTAGGTGCATCCTACACGATTTCCTGTACTGCTAGATCCAAGGTTATTATTGGTATGTAGCGCAGCCTGTACTGCGGCTATGTTTGAAGCTAGAAAAGTACAGAATTCCTCTTCATTCATATTCACGGTGTGTCGAGTAGTCGGTGCCATTTCCTTCAAAATAGTCAAATGGAACAAGTTAATCATACAGAATATTAAGAGTAGTTAATAGTATTTCGTAGCATGATATGAACTCATTTATAAAAGCTTTTTCTTCATATTAGCGTTTTATAAGTTTAAATTCGGGTAGTACCTACCCGTTAAGTTCATACTTAGTAGCTAATATACAATTCAACTACTACAATTCTATATGAAAAACTGATTATAATAATATTTCGCGTTCAAACTTTTACACAATATTTTACAAACTTACAATACCGCTTATTTTACATATAGCATGAAATATAGCACACAATAAATTTGATACAAGATGGTTGTGAAGATAATTCTAGCTAGTACACAAGTCGTTCAGCAAAGGCAATAAAGACACGTAATTCATACGTCCAGAAACAAGTCATGCATTCTGGTTTTGTGGAACATAACCGTTATGGCCGTTGATAAGACAGCGTGTTGTAACGTCGTCAAAGGGACGAGGTTTACGTAATGTCCAACAGTCCTGTAACAATCTAAAAACCTCATTTCTTACCCCAATTACCGACTCCGTCACTTGTGGGAACGTTTTGTTTAATAGTTGTAGCCCGATGTTCTTGTTCTCACTTTGGTGAGAAGCGAACATTACTAACCCGTAAGCATAGCATGCTTCTTTATGTTGCATGTTAGCCACTTTTTCTAAATCATGAAGTCCTATATTCGGATACATTGAGTCAAAATAATTTCTTAACCCGTTGCGTAAAATAGCATTTGGGTTCCCCGAAATATATGCGTCA
Source organism: Rutidosis leptorrhynchoides (assembly GCF_046630445.1). Taxonomy (NCBI): domain Eukaryota; kingdom Viridiplantae; phylum Streptophyta; class Magnoliopsida; order Asterales; family Asteraceae; genus Rutidosis; species Rutidosis leptorrhynchoides. Next base: position 60,378,408 of record NC_092340.1, on the reverse strand, counting down.
AAGTAAACACATCGTAACTTATGGGTTTCCCAATGTGATATCCCCCATCTTTCAAACAAAAGTCTCTTATAAACCAAGACATTCTTGGAACGTTCTTCGAATGTCTTACAAACTGATTTCGCCGTAAATAGTTGTGCCGAAGAATTCTGACCAACTCTAGACAAGATTTCATCAATCATGTCTCCGGGTAAGTCTCTTAAAATATTGGGTTGTCTATCCATTTTGTGTTTTATACTGTAAAATAGACAAGAGTTAGATTCATAAAAAAAAATACTTATTAATACAAGCAATTTTTACATATATCATAAAGCATAAGCACACTATATTACATATATTACACCACACGAATACAACTATCTTATTTCGACTCGCTCGTTTCTTCTTCTTCGGTTTTGGTTCGTTTTGCCAAGTTTCTAGGGATATATGATGTTCCCCTAATACGAGCTGTCATTTTCCACAACGGTTTAGAAAAACCTGGTGGTTTAGAGGTTCCCGGGTCATTGTTACAACTTAAGGGCTTCGGGGGTTGACGATACATATAAAGTTCATCGGGGTTGGAATTAGATTTCTCTATTTTTATGCCCTTTCCCTTATTATTTTCTTTTGCCTTTTTAAATTCAGTTGGGCTAATTTCTATAACATCATCGGAATTCTCGTCGGAATCCGATTCTTCGGAGAATTGGTAATCCTCCCAATATTTTGCTTCCTTGGCGGAAACACCATTGACCATAATTAACCTTGGTCGGTTGGTTGAGGATTTTCTTTTACTTAACCGTTTTATTATTTCCCCCATCGGTTCTATTTCCTCCTCCGGTTCCTCCTCTTCCGGTTCTGATTCTTCTTCCGGTTCTGATTCTTCTTCCGGTTCTTCTTCGGGAACTTGTGAATCAGTCCAATATATATTCGACTCTTCGTTATTATTAGGTGAGTCAATGGGATTTGTGCTAGAGGTAGACATCTATCACACAATATCAAACATGTTAAGAGATTAATATATCATATAATATTCACATGTTAAAAATATATAGTTTCCAACAAAATTTGTTAAGCAATCATTTTTCAAGTAAACACGGTCGAAGTCCAGACTCACTAATGCATCCTAACAAACTCGATAAGACACACTAATGCAAAATTCTGGTTCTCTAAGACCAACGCTCTGATACCAACTGAAATGTCCCGTTCTTATTGATTAAAAACGTTCCATATTAATTGATTTCGTTGCGAGGTTTTGACCTCTATATGAGACATTTTTCAAAGACTGCATTCATTTTAAAACAGACCATAACCTTTATTTCATCAATAAAGGTATAAAAAGCTTTACGTAGATTATCAAATAATGATAATCTAAAATATCCTGTTTACACACGACCATTACATAATGGTTTACAATACAAATATGATACAACAAAATAAGTTTCTTGAATGCAGTTTTTACACAATATCATACAAGCATGGACTCCAAATTTCGTCCTTATTTAAGTATGCGACAGCGAAAGCTCTTAATAATCACCTGAGAATAAACATGCTTAAAACGTCAACAAAAATGTTGGTGAGTTATAGGTTTAACCTATATATATCAAATCATAATAATAGACCACAAGATTTCATATTTCAATACACATTCCATACATAGAGATAAAAATCATTCATATGGTGAACACCTGGTAACCGACATTAACAAGATGCATATATAAGAATATCCTCATCATTCCGGGACACCCTTCGGATATGATATAAATTTCGAAGTACTAAAGCATACGGTACTTTGGATGGGGTTTGTTAGGCCCAATAGATCTATCTTTAGGATTATAGTCAATTAGGGTGTCTGTTCCCTAATTCTTAGATTACCAGACTTAATAAAAAGGGGTATATTCGATTTCGATAATTCAACCATAGAATGTAGTTTCACGTACTTGTGTCTATTTTGTAAATCATTTATAAAACCTGCATGTATTCTCATCCCAAAAATATTAGATTTTAAAAGTGGGACTATAACTCACTTTCACAGATTTTTACTTCGCCGGGAAGTAAGACTTCGCCACTGGTTGATTCACGAACCTATAACAATATATACATATATATCAAAGTATGTTCAAAATATATTTACAACACTTTTAATATATTTTGATGTTTTAAGTTTATTAAGTCAGCTGTCCTCGTTAGTAACCTACAACTAGTTATCCACAGTTAGATGTACATAAATAAATTGATAAATATTATCTTGAATCAATCCACAACCCAATGTATACGTATCTCAGTATTGATCACAACTCAAACTATATATATTTTGGAATCAACCTCAACCCTGTATAGCTAACTCCAACATTCACATATAGAATGTCTATGGTTGTTCCTAAATATATATAGATGTGTCGACATGATAGGTCGGAACATTGTATACGTGTCTATGGTATCTCAAGATTACATAATATACAATACAAGTTGATTAATTTATGGTTGGAATAGATTTGTTACCAATTTTCACGTAGTTAAAATGAGAAAAATTATCCAATCTTGTTTTACCCATAACTTCTTCATTTTAAATCCGTTTTGAGTGAATCAAATTGCTATGGTTTCATATTGAACTCTATTTTATGAATATAAACATAAAAAGTATAGGTTTATAGTCGGAAAAATAAGTTACAAGTTGTTTTTGTAAAGGTAGTCATTTCAGTCGAAAGAACGACGTCTAGATGACCATTCTAGAAAACATACTTTCACTTTGAGTTTAACCATAATTTTTGGATATAGTTTCATGTTCATAATAAAAATCATTTTCCCAGAATAACAACTTTTAAATCAAAGTTTATCATAGTTTTTAATTAACTAACCCAAAACAGCCCGCGGTGTTATTACGGCGGCGTAAATCTGGTTTTACGGTGTTTTTCGTGTTTCCAGGTTTTAAATCATTAAGTTAGCATATCATATAGATATAGAACATGTGTTTAGTTGATTTTAAAAGTCAAGTTAGAAGGATTAACTTTTATTTGCGAACAAGTTTAGAATTAACTAAACTATGTTCTAGTGATTACAAGTTTAAACCTTCGAATAAGATAGCTTTATATGTATGAATCGAATGATGTTATGAACATCATTACTACCTCAAGTTCCTTGGATAAACCTACTGGAAATGAGAAAAATAGATCAAGCTTCAAAGGATCCTTGGATGGCTTGAAAGTTCTTGTAGCAGAATCATGACACGAAAACAATTTCAAGTAAGATTTCCACTCGAAATAAGATTGTTATAGTTATAGAAATTGAATTAAAGTTTGAATATGATTATTACCTTGTATTAGAAATATAACCTACTGTAAGTAACAAAGGTTTCTTGATCTTGGATGATTACTTGGAATGGATTTAGAAAACTTGGAAGTAAACTTGCAATCTTGGAAGTATTCTTGATTTTATGAAACTAGAACTTTTGGAATTTATGAAGAACACTTAGAACTTGAAGATAGAACTTGAGAGAGATCAATTAGATGAATAAAATTGAAGAATGAAAGTGTTTTTAGGTGTTTTTGGTCGTTGGTGTATGGATTAGATATAAAGGATATGTAATTTTGTTTTCATGTAAATAAGTCATGAATGATTACTCATATTTTTGTAATTTTATGAGATATTTCATGCTAGTTGCCAAATGATGGTTCCCACATGTGTTAGGTGACTCACATGGGCTACTAAGAGCTGATCATTGGAGTGTATATACCAATAGTACATACATCTAAAAGCTGTGTATTGTACGAGTACGAATACGGGTGCATACGAGTAGAATTGTTGATGAAACTGAACGAGGATGTAATTGTAAGCATTTTTGTTAAGTAGAAGTATTTTGATAAGTGTCTTGAAGTCTTTCAAAAGTGTATGAATACATATTAAAACACTACATGTATATACATTTTAACTGAGTCGTTAAGTCATCGTTAGTCGTTACATGTAAATGTTGTTTTGAAACCTTTAGGTTAACGATCTTGTTGAACGTTGTTAACCCATTGTTTATTATAACAAATGAGATGTTAAATTGTTATATTATCATGATATTATTATATATAATATATCTTAGTATGATATATATACAGTTAAATGTCGTTACAACGATAATCGTTACATATATGTCTCGTTTCGAAATCATTAAGTTAGTAGTCTTATTTTTACATATGTATTTCATTGTTAATACACTTAATAATATATTTAATTATCATTTAACATAATTAACCAAGTGTATCAATATCTTAATATGATTCATATGTACCTAGTAAGACGTTGTTATAACGATAATCGTTATATATATCGTTTTCGAGTTTCTTAAATTAATAGTCTCATTTTTATGTATATAACTCATTGTTAAAATACCTAATGAGATACATACTTATAATAAAATCATGTTAACTATATATATAACCATATATATGTCATCGTATAGCTTTTACAAGTTTTAGCGTTCGTGAATCACCGGTCAACTTGGGTGGTCAATTGTCTATATGAAACCTATTTCAATTAATCAAGTCTTAATAAGTTTGATTGCTTAACATGTTGAAAACACTTAATCATGTAAATAACAATTTCATTTAATATATATAAACATGGAAAAGTTCGGGTCACTACAGAAACACTATAAACCTAAGAGTATAGAAGAAGTAAATAGATTCTTCCGGTGGTAGATGAAAAAGAAGAATGACCGATATGAAAATTAGAAGTATATCAAGAATCAGAACTAGATGGAGCATATTGATGAATACTTTAAAATATGAGTTGAGGGGGAAAGAATAGAAGGTGATGAAACATGACTAGAAACTTAGAAATCAACAGATTTAACTCACACAATGGCGGAATAAATGAATCAAACCCTCTAGTGAATAGGTTAAGTTTTTTTTTTCTTTTGGATTAATTTAGTCAAACCACAACTAAATCAAGTGTGATTAGATCAACACCTAGAGCTATTATTCACCACCTGAGTGATTTGGATTGAGAGAGAATCGGAGGAGCTCACCAGATCTGAGTGTGTGTAACAAATGAGAGGCTTAACCTAAAATGAAAAACATAAGACTTTATATACCCCTGCTGTTGACTCACCCATACGATTCATCCATCAAACGTACGAGTCGGCTTCATCAGCCGCACGGGTGATCACTCACTCGTGTCTTCACATTTAGGTTGTAATTGTGACTTAGCTCCGCATCAACCGTGCGTATGAGCCTGTCAGCCGTACTAGTGAGGCTTCACTCGTACGTCTGACTAAGTCTAACATAGTCAAACATCTAAATCTCGTTCCTGCAGTTCCTGTAACCATATACAAACACGGATAGGATAATAACGAGCAATCATGGTGGCCTGTAAACTGTTGTACCTGCAATGGACGTGGGTAGATATCTAGGGACTTGCATAAAATGCATCAACAGAAGGTGTGAGTTGTAAGGAAACGAAGGAGGTAAATTTATAAGAAAATCTCCGACAGAACAATTAAAATGGATGATCGCATTTAAAGCGGATCCTAATTCCCTTGGTTATCAGAGAATCAAATCTTATTACAAAGATTTTCTTCAAATCCCTTGAAATCTGGAAATCAATCATATCTACGTCAAATGATAAGATGAATCAACACTTACTCATTTCACTCTTCTATGTTAGCTTCATTCGTACTCTTCATATAAATGGATTTTATCCAAATTATTCGCTGATGATAAAACTATAATTTTCAGCCCGTATGCATCATGAAAACATACTTATTGTCAGCCATGACCATCCATTCAAATTTCGGAACGAAATTTCTTTAACGGGTAGGTACTATGACAACCCGAAAATTTCCAACCAAATTTAAATTTTATCTTTATATTATTCTGACACGATAAGCAAAGTTTGTTAAGTTAAATCTCAAGAATTTTAAACTGTGTCCATACATTCATTTAAACCTCGACCAAGTTCCAACGATTCACGAACCATTAAATTGAACGAACATGATTATATATGTATATGTGTATATATTATAACTTGAAAACATTAACAAAGTATTATGCGTATAATACTTTATATAAACGTATTTGTTTCAAAATATATTCTAATAGTTATCAACGGAATTAGAAGATAATATCAAATGACTGATTTATCAGATACATTGTGATATGATTACGGGTCTATGTTATGAGGTCCACTGTGATTTAAGAAATCTATTCTTTTTGACAACATTCGGAAAATGGTAAAGTGATTTATAAGTAAGAACGTGGAGTGTAAATAACTTAGATGTTGGATATCGACAAGTTAAGTAACTCGACATTTTTTATTAAGATGATTTCATACGTTTATTTAACCTTTGGACTTTATCCCATGCTTCACCAACAGACTATAATTTAAAAACTTGAAACCTATTATGAATATATATGATTCTACTTTTCTAAAACATTTTATGATATAACGATTTCCATTATTTTAACCTTTAAACAAAATAATTCTTAAATATATTTAGTTTTGTAAAACAAAATTATCATATTTATTTGATTTAGTTTCAAACGTACAAAAACGTTTTCAGTTTAAGAAGAACTTTATTATTAAAATGTATATAACTTTTATAAATATCTAGAACCACTTTTGACAACTCATTACTTAACCAGTATGATAAAGATAACGATATTTATATTTTATTTTATTAAGTATATATAACGATTTAAATTAATATTATATATATTTATACGCGTATTATACGTACATAGTTTTATACTTTTACTATACTTAAACTTTACCTTTACTTTATTTTTACTTTACTTTAACTTTAATAATTCATACTTTAATAATTCACTTTGATAATTCATACTTTAATAATTCACTTTAATAATTCATACTTTAATAATTCACTTTAATAATTCGTACTTTAATAATTCACTATAATAATTCATACTTTAATAATTCACTTTAATAATTCAAAAATCTATTATAAATAGAATTCAATAGGTTTCATTATTTCATAGAAACTTGAAAATATTTTCTCTAAACTCTCTCAATCGATTTACATATATATATATATATATATATATATATATATATATATATATATATATATATATATATATATATATATATATATATATTTACTCCGTATTATTTCAAGATATTATTAGTATACATAAAATATTACGACGGAGTGCTGTCCGAGTGATTTCGAAATTGTTTTTTTTAGCGGGATAGGGTTAAGGAAATTATGGGTTATAGCTATGGTGGTGATGGGTATGGATCATGGGTATGCTCGTAAGGTCAACTTAGTGTTTGTCATCTCCGTTGCGTCTACGTACTTTTCCTGCAATATTGAATCTCAATATTGATACGTGAGTACTCGTAAATAAATTTTTACATATCAATAGTGTATCACTGACTAGTGCTCGAGTATTTAGGATTATGCATGCTTGTACTTTTGATATTGCCCTTAGTTAGGTTATGTTGAATCTCGAATTAGTTACACCTGCGATTGAGATAAGGTATAAGATATGCATGTCGTTGGAAAGCTAGCGAAAAATTAAGAACTTTTCCTTTAGATGTCGAATGGTTTCGATGAACAGATTAGAAATTATAGTCAACTGAATTTTAGTATTATTGTTAAAATGATTATTATTACTATCGTCGTTTTTATCGTCGTTCTAGTTTTATCTTATTATTATCATTATTATTATATTTATCAATAAAAGGGATTTATTATTAAAAAATTGTTATTTTTTATTATTACTATCGTTATTATCATTAAAGTTATAATTAGTATTATTATTATTATTATTATTATTATCCAATTTTTATTATTATGATTATTATTATTATGATTATTATGATTATTATTATTATTATTATTATTATTATTATTATTATTATTATTATTATTATTATTATTATTATTATTATTATCATTATTAATATATATATCATTATTTAAAAATGGTTATTGTTATTGTTATTATTATTAATATTATATTATCATTAAGATAATTATTAGTATTATCGTTAATAATGTTATAGTAACTATCATTATTAATATTAGTGTAATTAAAACAAATATTTGTAATACCTAATTATTTTGATTACTATTATTATCATTATTATGAACACGATATAAAAGACGATTAAAAACTATTAAACGAAACGATTAGGAAATAATAAGTAAGAGTATCATGATGAAATTAAAATATTATAAGATATTGATTTAGATAAAATTATCATTCTTATTATTTTATCATTACTATTATTATTAAAAGTATCGTTAGTATTAAAACTATCATTTTAACAAAAATTATCATTTTAATAGAAATGTCATTGTTATTATAAAATATTATTATTATTATCATTTTAAATAGAATTATTATTTTAAATATAATATTAAAAAGTATCGTAAATATTAAAGTTATCATAATTAGAATTATCGTTTATTCATAATATCACTTTTAGTAAATATAAATATTGATATTTTTATTAATAGAATAATAAAAATTATTATCTCAAAATAATACAAGTTTTACTTATTATTATTATTATCAATGTTATTTTATCAAATAAATATGTAATACAAAGATATTTTACTACGTGTAACATAATTACGTTAATACTACCTACCATATTATATTAAATGAACTTTATAAATTTTATTACTTAAGATATATAAAATCATATTTTTATATATAAATTTTAATAATAAATGAATTATATTATTTACTCTATTAAAATCTTTTAAAAATATTTAAAAATATAAAATGACGATATTCAAGTTATATGTTAATCATGTATGGATTTTGGAAATCATTTTGGGTCAAATTGACTTTTATTGACTATTGCATATTAGTCTCGAGCATTAGGATGGTGGTACACTATGACCTGACTTAAATTGTTAGACCAATATTGACCAACATATAAATATATATACTTAATTTAGGTTTGTGAATTCGAGGCCAACCTTGCACTTGTTCAATGATGTTATATGTATTTTTACTACGAAATACAGTATGGTGAGTTTCATTTGCCTTTTTATCCTTTATATTTTTGGGCTGAGAATAAATGCTCAATTTTTATAAATGTTTTACGAAATAGACACAAGTAATTGAAACTACATTATATGGGTGAATGATCGAAGCCGAATATGCCCCTTTTGCTTGGTAACCTAAGAATTAGTAAACCGATCTACTAATTGACGCGAATCCTAAAGATAGATCTATTGGGCCTAACGAACCTCATCCAAAGTACCAGATGCTTTAGTACTTCGATGTTGTTTTTATCATGTCCGAAGGATTTCCCGGAATGATAGGGGATATTCTTATATGCATCTTGTTAATGTCGGTTACCAGGTGTTCACCATATGAATGATTTTTGTCTCTATGCATGGGACGTATATTTATGAGAACTGCAAATGAAATTCTTGTGGTCTATTAAAATGATGCAAATGAATTGTTTATGATAAACTAATGAACTCACCAACCTTTTGGTTGACACTTTAAAGCATGTTTATTCTCAGGTGTTAAAGAAATGTTCCGCTGTGCATTTGCTCATTTTAAAGATATTACTTGGAGTCATTCATGGCATATTTCAAAAGACGTTGCATTCAAGTCGTTGAGTTCAATAGAGTTTATTATTAAGTAAATGACATATTAGGTCATTGATAATGCTAAAAACGAACATATATTTCATAGCATTATCCCTCAAGAAATACAAGCTTTTAGTTGCAATTGTTCTATTTACAAGTGATATTCGTTTAAATAATAAAAGGTGAAGACAAAAGACAGATTCGACAAATTGAAGACGCAAACGACCAAAACGCTCAAAAGTACAAAATACAATCAAAGTGGTTCCAATTATTGATAAGAAACGTCTAAAAATTACAAGAGTACAAGACGCAAAACGCAAAGTACAAGATATTAAATTATACGCAAGGACGTTCGAAAATCCAAAACCAGGACCAAAGTTAACTCTCAACGCTCGACGTAACGTTCTAAAAATTACAAGTCTACTATGCACAAGAATAAAATATAATATTTAAATAATTATATAAATTATTTATATATTATATATTATTATATAAACCATCGGCAGAATGCAAACAACAACATGTGGGCTGGAAAAAGGAGCCATGCGATCGCATGGCCTAGAAGGCGAAAAGCCATGTGATCGCATGGTGAGCAGTATCAGGTCAGGACCTATAAATTCGCGTGTTTTGGCTCAGTTTTTAGAATATATATCCACCCATCTCTCTATCTCACTCACGTATATATATATATATATATATATATATATATATTATAATTTTAATTTTAAATTCTAATAATAAGGGTATGTTAGCGAATGTTGTAAGGGTGTAAGTCGAAATTCTGTCCGTGTAACGCTACGCTATTTTTAATCACTGTAAGTTATGGTTAATGTTATTTTTAATTTAATGTCTCGTAGATAAGTTATTATTATACTTATTTAAAACGAAGTAATCATTATATTGGGCTAAAAAAATTAAGATTGGGTAATTGGGCTTTGTACCATAATTGGGCTTTGGACCATAATTGGGCTTTGGACCATAATTGGGGTTTGGATAAAAGAACGACACTTGTGGAAATTAGACTATGGGCTATTAATGGGTTTTATATTAATTAAACGATACCTCATTAATTTAATATATAGACTTATAATTTGACGTATTTATATATAACCACATACGCTTGACTGGGTACGGTGGGCGGGATATCTATAAATACCAATAATTGTTCATTTTACCGGACACGGAACTGGATTAATAGTTAATAGACTTGTTGAAACAGGGGTGGATTACATTCAAGGGTAATTGGTGTAATTGTTAACAAAGTAGTAAAACCTTGGTTTACACGCAGTCGATAACCTGGTGTATTCATTAAACAAAGTATTAAGACCTTGTTACAATTCGAATCCCCAATTAGTTGGAATATTTGACTTCGGGAATAAGAAAAATTTGACGAAGACTTTCGCACTTTATATTTATGACTGATGGACTATTATGGACAAATCCGTATGGATATATCGAATAATCTAGGACAAAGGACAATTAACCCATGGGAATAAACTAAAAATCAACACGTCAACCATCATGATTACGGAAGTTTAAATAAGCATAATTTATATATTTCATATTTAATTGCACTTTTAATTATCGCACTTTTATTTATTGTCATTTTATTTAATTGCATTTTTAATTATCGTACTCTTTAATTATCGCAATTTTTATTTATCGCATTTTTATTTATCGCAATTTCATTATCGTTATTTACTTTACTCTTTAAATTAAGTCTTTTATTTATTTAATATTTTACATTAGGTTTTAACTGCTACTAAAGTTTTAAAATCGACAAACCGGTCATTAAACGGTAAAAACCCCCTTTTTATAATAATAATATTACTTATATATATTTTTGTATTTTTACTAGCGTTAAGCTTGTTTAAGAGTTCCCTGTGGACGAACCGGACTTACTAACAACTACACTACTGTACAATTAGGTACACTGCCTATAAGTGTTGTAGCAAGGTTTAGGTATATCCATTCTATAAATAAATAAATATCTTGTGTAAAATTGTATCGTATTTAATAGTATTTCGTTGTAAAAATAATACTATTTTCTAGTACACCTCGCACACATCAGTCATTTATAGTTGGATATTATGAAATGGTATGCATGCCTGTCAATTTTCGATGTAAAAAAGTTTATCTTTTAAAAACGAATGCAATGTCTGAAAATTGTATCATATAGAGGTCAAATACCTCGCGATGTAATCAACTATTGAGAATCGTTTATAATGCATATGAACGGGTCCTTTCAAAACTTCTGCATTCCCACGTGGTCTTGTAAGGTCACTTGTCAGCCGCCGACGCGTGTCCTTTCCTGTTCAACTTTGTCTTTGACTTCTGTTGAATAGTACAATTGATGTAGACCACTCAGGAAACCACTATGCTTGTAACGGAGCATGGCTGTCTTGTGTTGTATGCTGCTTACCAGGTTTACTGGTTCTTCTTATGCTGAGTCACTTGATATTCTTGAATTGCTGAGTACTCATCCTGTGCTGATTCGAAGAATACACTCTACCTTGTGCTGTTAGACTAGGCAGCATACTGAACACTTGACATAGCAATATTTGCTGTCTATACATGAACAAACTTGTGCTGGCTGCACATAACATTTTAGTGCAAATAAATTACAGTTTTGTCATAATTAAATCTTTAATTATTTTGGGGACTCAACAATCTCCCCCTATTTGATGATGACAAAACTTATGACATTTAGAGAAAATACTAAAGCCAGTACTGAGGGACCTAATGAAAAATAGGCAGTAAATTTGTCCCTTTTAAGTTTGTTTTTGGGATCTTTTACTGAGTTATCTATATCTTATAACTTGATATGATTTTGAAGATAAACTCATTCATTTTCATTACAACAGAGTATATACAGTAATTACAAAACATCATAATGAAAAATGAAGTAACAAAAGATACGATTTGAGCACTAGAAGGCTATCTATCTTTATCTTTATCTTTTTCTATTTCATCACCAGATAGCTCTTATTCTTTCACTTTTAAGGCAGCACAGGCTTCAGGAAACAACTAAGGCAGCTCAACAGGGTCATAAACTAGAACATGAGGAGGTAGAATGATGGGATCTCTTCTGTGTGGGCCTTAACCAGTAGATTTCTTTCTTTTAGACTTTTGAGAAAGAACTTCTTCTACGTTTACTACTGGTGCATTCCCAAATTTAGTTGCTTTGTTGGAGAGCTCTTGGAGTTCTGGCTTCAATGTCTTTTTAATACCACTTTCAACTTTACCAATTAAGTACTCCAATATCTCCATCCATTCACTGAATCCAAAGGTTCTCAAATCAGTGTAGTCTACCCTCTCTTGAATGTTATCTTCCCTGCTGATACTGAAAGCTGTTTTTGTGCCTCTGTGCACATTGATGATCTTGCTGGGATTTGATCTCCTGGTTAGTACATCACCATACTTGCTCCTATAATAGTGATCAGATAGCTCAATTGTTTGTTCAATTTCTATAGGAGCAGTAGCAGGTGCTTTCTCAGCAGCTTCCAGTTCATCAAGAGCTTTATCTTGTTCCTTAACAATAGCTTTGGCTAGCTTGAGGGACTCAGCCTCTTGCTTTCTATCAGCAACCAATTTAGCTTCCACTTCCTGAAGCCTTACCCTTTCAGCATATTCAGCATCAGCATCCTCCCTTCTTTTCCTTTCAACTTCTAAGCCCAAGAGATAATCATTGGCAGTAATATTCAGGGACTTTGCTGTTTCAATCATTTTTCTTCCCTCATCAGTTCTAAGGGCATCACGATACTGCCTTAGATCCATACCCAGTTGCTGAGCCTCATGAAATTGAGCTTTCTCTTCATCAGTATGTAGCCTTTGACCACTGTTATTTAGATACACGCCAATTTCAATGCCATAAGTTAAGGCAGTGATGTAGAATGGCTGATCAAGAGGATGATGCAGCAATTTAACTTGGCGTATCCTTTCAGAAATAGCTGCTTGTCTTTGCTCAAACAATTCAGGTACAGTGATCTCCAGCCTGTAAGCCTCTCTTTCATCTGGATTCATCCTTAATAGATCTGGCTCACCACGGGCAACTGAATCATCTTCCCAAGTTGTGTGTTTATCATGTGGTTTTGGGGAAGATGGAGGATACATGATTGATTCTAATATGCCTGAAGAACTCACTGAAAACTGATTAATACGTTCATTCTGTGTTCTGTTAAAATAAGCAAGAGTCCGGGGAGAGATATGTGAGTGAACAAATAAGTGATCTTCTCTACCTCAGACTGTGAAGTCAGCAGGATCAACAGTATCATCATCTTGTTTAGCACCCAGCTCAGCCCCCTTGGCTGGGTCTTCAACACTTATTTCACCCAGCAGCACACTACTGGCCGGGTCTTCTATCACATCACTCCTTGCTGTGTATTCAGTACCAGCTGACTGATTAGTATCTGATAGAGGTAGATAGGGAACAATAGCAAGATACTCCCCCTTAACATCATCAACATCAAGGTCTGTTATTTATGCTGGCTGTTGTTGTGTAGCTGGCTGAGCAGATGATGCTGGTCAAGAATATGAGCTAGTTTCTAACATTGCATCTAGCCATTTCATGAACACGTCAGCTCTTACTCCTCCTGACCCAATAGATTGCAGATAATCTTTCATTTCTTCAGGAGTCATTCGTTTGATCTTGTCTGCTCGCTCAGCATACATCTTTGCCATTTTCTTGTCATACTTAACCATGAACTTAGCATTTCTTTTACGAGCATCTCTTTTGTACTTTTTAATGCTGATTAGTTCATCATTAATATCCAACTTGCCTGGGCCCAGGCTTCTTCTTTGTTTAATTCTGTGTTGTTTACGAGCAACATAAGCCTCCCATTTGGCATTAAAGGCATCATTTAAATCTTGCTGTCTCTTTCGATGTCTCTCTAGTTTTCTTTTCATTTTCCTTTTAATCGTTTGAGAGACAACAAAAGATTCAGCAACAGCCAGCTCAGAAACATCACTGGGCTTACTGCTAGAACCAATATCATCCACTGATGTGACAGACACACTAGGTTGAGATTCACCAGCTGCCTGTACACCAGCGTCAGTATGAGCGTTGCTGGGCTTAGTGCCAGCACCTTGATCAGTACCAGTACCATCATCATCACCATCTCTCCTTTGCTGTTTAGGAGCCTTTTCATGCTCATGCTCCCCCTCAGATTGTTTTTTCTTTTTGGACTTCTTTTTAGACTTCTTCTCCCCCTTTTTATCATCAGCAGGGGCAGAAGGGTGATCAGGGGAAACATGTGCATCAAGGTCACTATCTGACTCAGGAATTGAAAATGCAAAATTATTCCAGTCAGCATCAGCAGGAGAAAGATGGGCACCAGGATCTACACCATATTGTCGGAGATACAGATTTGAAGCTCTAACTTCATTTCTTGCAACACCCATGGCCATTTGATTAACAGTGGCCCTAACATCTGCTTGTAGGCAACCATTTGTTGCATAATCTCCACCAATTGAAGATAAGCAGAGACAGGAACCATATTAGCCATTTGCTGTTCCTGCAAATCCAACCTCTCAGTCAATACCTGATTCTCTTCATTAAGAAAAAGATTCCTTCGATTAGCAGCATCAAGATTAGTTTGAAGACGGGCAATATAATCAACATATTCATTATGAGAGATGATTCGCCTTTTGAGATCCTCCTCTTCTTCAAATTGTTTGACAATAGCTTCCACTGCTAGATCAGCAAAAGCACATACTTGTTTGAGCTGGTTTTCAATGGTAGAAGTTGTAACCTCCCCAGCTCTGCGTATGGCTTCAGTCATTCTATCAACAATAGCAGAGCGAATGGTGCTTTGTAGATCTGGTGTAACCTCGGCTAATGTCTTATAGAAAGCCAGAGTGGAGATGGCAGCCACCTCATCAGCATTAAAACTGCTGGTTGAGGGGCGATCACTAGCAGCTAATATAGAAGTACCTCCGTGGGGGTGGTGGAGGTGAAAGGTTAGAATCTGACCCGTCACCATGATCACCATCATTTTTACCTTCACCTGAAGGTTTAGAACCACTATTGTCAGCATCATTATCAGCATCATCAGTTAGATCCACTGGTTTGTCATTGGAACCCGTCACATTATCATGAGTGACTGGTTCGCCCTTACTAGTACCTTTATAAGCATCACCATCAGATGAAGAAGATGATGAGGAAGAAGCTGATGAATCAGAAGGTACTGGCTAATCAGGGACATTTTGCATAACACATTTACCAGTAGCAGGATCTATGATGAACTTGAGAGACCTCCATGTACCAGGCCATGGAGAAGTAGCTGGAGCCATACCAAAGTAGTGATAGTATGGCTGCTCATTAACTTGTTGTAGCATGGCCAACCTCTCATATATCTCTTCTCTTGCTGGTCGATCCAGCTGAGATAATAGCTCAGTTAGCTCCTCTTCTGGTAATTTGCTGGCTGAGACTATAGCACTTTGGGGATCAATAGTCAGCTAATCCACCAGCAAGGCAACTCTGGGAGTGATGGATACTCCCCTATAGATGAAGTTAGGTACAACTTCATCAGGATCTGGTACCTGGCACACATATGGTTTCTTCTTAGCAGAAGCAGTAGCCTGAGAACAGTCAGTAGTGGCAGTAGCAGAGATACCAGCATCCATAGTAGGTTCCGTAGAACCAGTGATATGTGCATAATAGGTAGCATTTGCTGCGATAAGCTCATCAGTAAGAACCATGTCATCTTGGTCACTACCTTTGATAATCTCCTCAATAGAAGTAGTTAGAGAGGTAACAGTGGTAGTGCCAGAAATATCAACATTAAGAACCTCCTTAACAATATTACCAATGACCTTTTCAAGTACAGGAGGAGGTTCCATTATCATCTCCTCAACCACTACAGAATCCGTGGTGGAAGCAGCAATACCAAAGACAGTAGGAGGAGTAGCAGAAATATCAGCAGTAGCTAACTCCTCATTACCAGTAAGAACAGTGGAACCAGTAACCACATTGTCTCCAGTAGAGCCAGCAGTAGTAGAAGCAACAGTACAATATCAGTACCACCAGTAGACGAATCAGTAGTACCAACACCAGTAGCAGAAACGGAGAGCTCATCAGTAGAAATAATAACATCCTTTTCTTGCTCCCCCTCTGCCTGTTCATCTATCCTGCTAAGAACAGGTTCCATAGCAGCTTTCTTTATATAAGCAGCAGTTGAGATTGGGGCAATCCCTTCTGTGATTTGCTTGGAGCCAGCTTTAGCTCGTTTGGATTTGCCAGTATGTGAGACGATGGTTGTACCAGTTGAGGTAGCTGGATTCTTCCTTTTCATAGCTGGCTTTCGCTGAGGTCCCTCCCCCTCAACTGGTGCAACACCAGAGGCAGTCGTTGGGTTTACTCCACCCCGAGCAGCAAGATACTCGAGCATGCCTAGTGTTAAAACAGTATATGGAGCAGCAGGAGCATCTTTTGGCATTCCCCCTTGTTTTGGAGGCAGGTCAAATGATTGATCAGCAATCTGTTGGTAAGCTTCACCCAGCACATTTTCAAAAACAAGGCTTAAGAACCTTGGAAAGGGGATTAGATGTGTTCGTTTAGGTGCAAGCACCATTTCCATTAGCCTCAAATAGATTTCACCGGCGTAATCAATATTACGGTTAAATAGCATGCCGTGACCAATCTTCAGCTCAAAATCCGAGCACTGATCAAAACTTCCAAACTTCTGGCTGATACACTGAGTCAGCAGCCCGAAAAAGTAATACCACAACGGTGGCATGTTCTTCCTTAGCGGTATATGAGCAATTGGACCAGCATATTCGATTGTCTCCAGAACTTCCCTCCTCAAATCATCGCTCGTCGGTGAATTAACAAATGGACCACCGGGTAATTGAAGGGCACGACGGATGGCATCAACAGTGATCGAGCAGTGTAGGGTTTCAGTCACCATGCCACGAATACAAGGAGCATTCTGTTGAGTGGAGGCCATGGTGGCAGTATACCAGAATCTCGCGAAACAGGCCGGATAGAGGCGAGAAGGAACTCCGGTGATGGATCTCCCCAAGGGGCATCGCCTGATGTAGTCGATCAAAGCCTCATAACCAATGTTGGCTTTAGACTTGGGAATAGAGAGAGCGTGTGCTGCATTGCCTCTGGAAAGGCGAATCAGTGCATGGTCTGGTGCATTAGAAGCCCTGATCAGGTTGGGGTGAATATTGAACAGTGGACCCTGTGCAGCTTGTTCCTCAATGA
The DNA here is from genome assembly GCF_046630445.1 of Rutidosis leptorrhynchoides. Classification (NCBI taxonomy): domain Eukaryota; kingdom Viridiplantae; phylum Streptophyta; class Magnoliopsida; order Asterales; family Asteraceae; genus Rutidosis; species Rutidosis leptorrhynchoides. The sequence goes on along the minus strand of NC_092340.1, from coordinate 60,360,658 downwards.
CCGGTGGAGGGTGTTTTTTTGGTTGTTGTGATTCCACCGCTTGTTGTTGCTATTGTTGTTCCTCTGGCTGATTCTCAGCAGGTGGTGATTGGTGTTGTTGTTCTGCCATTGATGAAATGTTGAAGATGAATGTATGAAATATTTGAAGATTTGGGATTTTTAGAGAGAAGAGTGTGTATTTGAAAGGTAAATCAAAGAGTTAATAACCAAAGGTTATTATGTGAAATTGATCGCCTTATTTAACCTTTCATATTGGTGGAAAAAGTGTAGGAGCGAGAAAATGGCAACTGTCATCTGTAGGTGCGTGGGTAGATGTGACAAACTGGTACGTTTTCGAGGGGACACAGACTGTTGACATGACGTTTAATTGGCTTGAATACTCATACCTCCCATTAAGCATTAAATGCAGCAGTTTTCAATTCAAATTGAAGTTAAAAACCATAAGATAAATTTTGTATTAAATACAAAAATTCTTTGTGACATTTAATATGTAATGAATTTAATTTTAAATCATTGGGAGTAAATGAGTTTTAGATTTAAGGTATCACTTAAGTATAGTGAGCTATTTATTATTTCGTTTTGAACATTGAATAACCATGATATAAAAGACCTTGTTGTGCTGATTGTTTGACATGTAGGCAGTAAGTGAAAGAATTTGTGACTTACTGGTTTGCCCTACATGTTGTAGAGCCAGCACATCAACAAAGTTGTCTTTTATTTTAAAGTTCAAGCATACCCAGCTCAGAGATAAGATAGTTAAAACGTTTCTCATCTAAGGGCTTTGTGAAAAGATCTGCTAACTGCTAGTCTGTTAAAATAAAATGTAGCTCCAAATCTCCTTTCTGAACATGATCCCTTATGAAATGATATCGAACGTCAATGTGCTTTGTTCTAGAATACATCACAGGATTGTTGGTAATAGCATTAGCACTTGTGTTGTCACAGTAGATTGGATTTTTTGTAACATGAACACCATAGTCCTTCAGCTGGCTTTGCATCCATAGTACTTGAGTAGTACAGCTACCAGCAGAAACATATTCTGCCTCAGCAGTAGATGTGGACACAGTATTTTGCTTTTTGCTCGTCCAGCTGACTAGCCTACCACCCAGTAACTGGCAACCACCAGTAGTACTTTTCCTGTCTACTTTACACCCTGCAAAGGCAGCACCTGAATACCCAATTAGCTCAAAATCCTGGTCTTTAGGATACCAAAGACCACGTTTAGCAGTACCTTTCAGATACCTAAATATCCTTTTTAGTGCTAGCAAGTGTGACTCTTTAGGATCAGCTTGATATCTGGTACAGAGACATGTGGCAAACATAATATCTGGTCTGCTGGCTATAAGATAAAGTAGGGATCTAATCATACCTCTGTATTCAGTGATATTGACTGGTTCACCATTGGGATCAGCATCTATTTTAATAGATGCTGCCATTGGGGTCCCTATATCTTTTAAATAGGTCAGACCAAATTTCTTTAACATATCTTTGGTATATTTATCTTGACTTATAAAAATTCCATCATCAAGTTGTTTAATTTGCAATCCTAAAAAGTATTGCAAATCTCTTTGTAAGCTCATTTCATATGTCTTTGACATAAGTTTTGAAAAGTCTTGACAATGTTTCTCATTTTTAGATCCATAAATAATATCATCCACATATATCTGTACCAGCAAGAGATCACCATCTATCTCTTTTGAGAGTAGAGTGGTATCAATTATTCCAACTTTAAAACCTATACCAGTGAGATACACATGAGGTGTCTCATACCATGCTCTTGGTGTCTATTTTAGGCGATATAGAGCTTTGTCTAACTTGTAGACATGGTCTGGATATTTACTGCTTACAAAACCAGGAGGCTTTTTGACATAAACTTCTTCTTGCAGCTTCTCATTTAGAAATGTAGATTTAACATCCATCTGGAATACCCTAAAGTTCATCTTAGCAGCAAATGCCAAGAACAATCTGATAGCTTCCATCCTAGCCACTGGAGCATATGTCTCTCCATAATCCAATCCTTCTTCCTGTTTGAAACCCTAAGCTACCAATCTAGCTTTGTTTCTGATCACGATCCCATCTTCATCCATCTTATTCTTGAAGACCCACTTGGTACCAATGATCTTCTTAGTTTCATCATCAGGTTTAGGTACCAATGTCCAGACCTTATTCCTATCAAACTGGGAGATCTCTTCTTGCATAGCTCCTGCCCAGCTTGGATCTTTGATTGCTTCATCGGGACATGTAGGTTCAATGGTAGACACAAAGTTTACATGCATACAGAAATTGCTGGTTGCATGTCTTCTTGTTTTAACACCACTTGCCAGATTACCAATAACTTGTTCAATTAGATGCTCCTTTGTCCATCTAGTGTTATAAACATGTGAGCATGTTGTGGAACACACGGCATCTTGATCATCAGCTGGCTCAGAGGAATGAGCAGTAGTGGGAGACAACTGTTCATTATGAGTGTAATCAGTACCAGCTTGAGATTCTTCAGAACCAGTAGACCTATGCTCCAGTTGTAAAACTTCAGTAGAGCCTGTAGGTCCACCTGGTTTAGACACAGATAGAACAGAGTGTTCCATCTCATCATCAGAGAACCCAGCAACATGGATTGGTAAGGGATTTGCTGCTGGTTCTTCTTCATCATCAAGAGCTTGCAGAGTTGGCTCTTCAAACAGTAACTCCTCATCTTCTTGACCAGAAGATGAAGTAGGGGCAGTTTCATCAAATGTAACATTAATGGATTCTTCAAAATAACCCCTTCTTTTATTGAAAACCTTATATGCCTTTGACATGTTGGAATATCCCAAGAATATACCTTCATCAGTCTTAGCATCACACTTGCCTAGCTGATCCCTATTGTTTAGAATGAAACAGGGAGTGCCAAATACATGAAGAAATGAAATTGAGGGTCTTCTACCTTTGAGAACTTCATAAGCAGTTTTCTGATGTCTTTTCACTATTAAAGATCTATTCTGGGTAAAACATGCAGTATTCACAGCTTCTGTCCAATATGAATTTTTCAGCCTAGACTCAGCCAACATAGATCTTGCTGCTTCAATGAGAGTTCTGTTTCTTCTTTCTGCAACACCATTCTGTTGAGGTGTTCTCACAGTAGAAAAGTTCTGTGAAATACCTTTGTCAGCATAAAATTCTTGCAATGTTGCATTTCTGAATTCTGTACCATGATCACTTTTAAGCTGCTTCACCAGTTGCCCATTCAGTAGTTCCATTCTTTTGATAAAATTAAGAATTTCATCAGCAGCTTCACTCTTTTGCTTCAAAAAGAACACCCAAGTGTATCTGGAATATTCATCAACAATCACCAGTGTATACTTCTTCCCACTACAGCTGGCTATATTAACAGGACCAAAAAGAGCCATATGAAGAAGCTGAAATGGTTTCTCAACAGATAAAATCTGCTTTGATTTGAATGAGGCATGGTGATGCTTCCCTTTTTCACATCCAGGACATAATCTGTCCTTCACATAAGACATTGTGGGTAGCCCAGACACCAAACTTTTACTAGATAACTTATGAATATCTTTGAAGTTGAGATGTGAGAGTCACTTGTGCCATAACCACTTGAGGTTGTCTGCTGCCTTAGAATAAAAACAAGTATCAGTTGTTGTGACTGCTGTGTTCATGTCAATTTGATACATGTTCTCATGTCTTTTTGCTGTCAACAGTAGCTTCCCCGTCTTATCAAAAATAGTGCCAATCTTCCTTCTGAACTGGACTATCTTACTTTTGTTTGTCAGTTGGCTTATGCTGAGTAGATTATGTTTAAGCCCAACGACATATGCTACATTTGAAAATGTAACATTCCCATTTGTTAAAATACCAAAACCCTTTGTGTAACCCAACGAATTATCTCCATATGATACAACTGGACCATCCTTTTCTTGATAGTCCATTAGCAGGGACTTACATCTAGTCATATGTCTCGAACAACCAATATCGAGATACCAGATTTGCTTGTTTTGAATGCCCTGCACAGTAGCTAAAAGATTAGTTCTTTTTGGGAACCCATCCAAGGATGGGTTCTGGAAGGGTCATATTTGATGATCTCTCCCTGTCTGCTGGTTTGCTTGAAGAGGCAGCAGCAGATGGGGATAGGGTTAGAGTATACCGGTTGGCTAAGTGAAACTTGCTGCCACACTTGTAGCATTTTCTCACATTTGGTATCGGTGACTGGTCATACACTGAGTAAATGGGTGCAGTAAGATCGGGTCTACTTTCAGATATGGCAGCTATGAGCTAGTCAAGCTTGACAGTCATTATCTCAGTGATAGATGACCCAGCTCTTGATTCCACAATTTGGTTCACTTTAGCCTTTCCCTTAAGGGCAACTTTCCTTTTAGAACAAGTACCATAATCATGGTATAATGCTTTGCCTTTGTTCGATGAGTCAGTGTGGGAAGTTACTGACTCGTCAGCTGATGCTGGTCGATTCTTGAGAATCTTGATTGCTGCCTTTGACTTGCCAGTATTCCATTTTGCTGGCTTGTCAGCAGCTACTGGTTGACCAGTACAATTTTCATCAGCTGGCTCAACATTGGTGGAATTTGAACACGAAGGGGAATCAATTGATTTTAGTTTTCTTTGATTGTTTTCAGTGATTTCCCTTTTAATGCGTCTTTCCTTTGGAGTCATATAGTAAATGCTTGAGGGATCAGTAGTTTCATCAATTGAAGTACTAGTTTCCTTGGCTTTTACTTCATCCTCCAAAATTTCTTTCATGGACGGTGGTGGGGTCTCAGTAGGTCTGACAAACTTATTTGTTAAGACCTTTTTACCCTTAACTATCTTGGCAAAGGTATTTGGCAAGACAGCTTCAGGATCTGTTTCAAGAATGGAGTCCATGTAAGTAAATAGTCTCCAGCTCATTTACACACTTAGCTGTGCGTTGAGCAGGTGTACACCATGAAGCAACAACCTTCTTGAGGTCGTTTAGCTGGTTCTTAACATCTGCTGCCTCAACGTGAAGAGACTTTAAAGCAAAATTTTGTTTTTCAAGTTTTGAAATTTCATCCTTCAAGATCTTAATTTCATCATATTTGCTTTTAAGTTTATCATTTAAAGATTTGTTATCATTTTTCAAAATTTCTTCACGTTTACTGCCTCTACATAAATCAACTCTTAGGTAGTCAAACATTTCAACTTTTTCATCATCAGTATAAGTTCGAAAATTATCAACCTTATACAGCATTTTAGATTTCCATTGAGGTGAATTCTTTTTCCGATCAGCTTCCCTCATATCAGCCAAAAACATACTACCATTATCATCCTCATTAGACTCCTCGACCTCATTGGCCATCAAACATAGCTTTTTACCAGAAGCATAACCTACATCATCATCATCATCATCAGTATCACTATCAGAAGATGAAGAAGAGCTGGTTTCATCCCAATCATGATGCTCAGCAACTAGAACCTTTTCTGGCTTCTTTCCCTTCTTATCAGCCTTTGCACTTTCCTTCATCTGAGCCTTCATAGCTTTGTACTTATTCTTGTACTTATCAGCTTTTGAGAAAGAGTTAGCATGTGATGTTGAAGGTTTCCTGGACATGCATTCAGCAGCAAAATATCCAACCTTCCTACAATTGTAATACTCAAATTTAGGACCTTTGACTAACTTGCTGATATACCTAGCACTTGGTTTGTTACTCCCTTTGTATGGCTTGCTGGTTCTATTACGATTGAACCTTTTGAACTGCCTAGCCAGCAAAGCCATACCTTCAGCAAACCCTTCCACTTCATCTTCATCATCACTGCTTTCTTCAGACCCAGTACCACTATCCACCTCATCTTCAGCTGATTCATCTTCTGCCATCAACTTTTGAACCAGTAAAGCTTTTTGAGCTTTCTTTTTAGCAGCAGCAATAAGAGCAGTATCATCAGTTTTTGAGAATTTTGAGGTGGTGGGGGCAGACTTAAAGTTTTCCTTTAAATTCAGTTCAAGTTTAGCTTCTGCCTTCTCATGGTTCCAAAGTGTACCATAAAGAGAGGACATGTTAAAGTTCTTTAAGGTCTGGGTGGTTCTTAAGGGGTCAGTGATATGTTTCCATTTAGTAGGCAGTGAGTCAATGAATTTGTTTACTTGTTCAAAATTAGTATATGTGAGTTTTAAAGTAAGCAGGTCAGCAACTAAGGAGTTAAACCTAATGAAGGTTTGCTTAAGGGTCTCATTCTTATAGGCAAAGAACATTTCATACTCTTTTTTCAAAGCAATAATCTTGTTCTGTCTAACCTCATCCATGCCTTCATAAGTAACATCTAGATAGTCTAACATAAGCTTAGCATTCAGCTTTCCCTTAATCAATTTGAACATGTGGTTAGGTAAATTTATAGCTAACAGAGTTCTGATCTTAGGGTCAAGTCCAACACGACATTTGTCCTCAGCATCCCATCTGGCCGGAGTGAGAATAACCTCTCTGCCGGGAACGGCAGGAGTGTTAGCAGTAGCTGGGATGCTATCAATAGTCTCAGTTAGGGATGGCAATGGATCAGATATTGATCGGGTGGTGCCGTATCCATATCCATATCCATTTAATTTTTATTCATCCATATCCGTATCCATATCCATTTAATTTCAGATCATCCATCCATATCCATATCCGCTGGATTAAGCGGGTTAATGGATATCCGTTGGATATTAAAAAAAAGTTATAGTATTTTCTAATATGCTATGAAAACAAAAACGTGTTACAAGAAAAATCAATATAACATGAAAAATTAAAATCTACCCATAAAATGTGTAATCTTTGTCGAAAATAGAACACAATTTGTTGAATTTACTATAAAACATATTATAAAATATTAAATATGTAATTTTATATTTATTTTCTTAAATATACGTGTTTTATTGCAATATATTATAGTTATTTCATTATAAATACTATAAGGTTGAAAGCAAAATATAAATATAACAGTAAATGCATTTATAATAGTAAATATGTAAGCATATATATCTATATTTATGTATTTGTATATGTATTCGGGTGTAAATGGATATATCCATGGATGAAACTTTTCATCCATGTCCATATCCATTTCGATTCATCCATATCCGTATCCATATCCATTTAGGTTCATTCATATCCATTACAAAGCGGGTGGATCTAGTGGATGTCCACTGGATCGGGTGGCCATTGCCATCCCTAGTCTCAGTTGGGACAAATGGACCATCTGTGGCAATACCAGGCATAAGTGGGTCAATAGACTCCAGGTGAAGCATGAACCTTGCCTTTCAAGTTTCATACTCATCTTCATCTAATTTGGGTGGTCTATTGGATGAGCCATTTTCAAGGTAAGCTGTATTTGAGTATACAGCCATGAGAGAATTCAGATCCAAGATATTAAATTATCAAGACTGAAGCTCTAATACCAGTTGTTGGTCCCTTGATTAACAACAGGAGTATTGTAGAGGGGGTGAATATAATTTCTTTTAATTAACTAACCGATTAAACACAGTTTAGTATTCAAGCATGTAATGTAAATAGAGTCAAAGGTAATTTTTCAACTGTTATTCTTTATTGATTAAATCACAAAGAGTTACAACTATCCTTGGCAGAATGATAGTTGGTTGATACAGATTTACCTAAGTATAGCTATGAGGATAAACTTAAAGCTATTACACGTTTTGGACTCTAAATAAATAAACCCACACCACTAGTTGTTACAATAGTGGATACAACAATTTATAGTAGTCTTATTAACCGTGTAATGGTTCTATTGTCCACTGGTACATAGGATGTCTGTACTTGTGGGGACAACTGCATCAGAGAACGTGCTCTCCTCTTTCCTCTTTGGTAGCTATTTGTAGGAACACCCCAATTCGATTTGGCACCACTATTTGTTTAAACAAATAGAATGTTGTGTTCCCTTAGCATTGATAAAGTATAGCACATGTCTGCACATGCGTTAAACTTCTGCATTCCCACGTGGTCTTGTAAGGTCACTTGTCAGCCACTGACACGTGTCCTTTCCTATTCAACTTTGTCTTTGACTTCTGTTGAATAGTACAATTGATGTAGACCACTCGGGAAACCACCATGCTTGTAATGGAGCATGGATGTCTTGTATTGTATGCTGCTTACCAAGTTTACTGGTTCTTCTTATGCTGAGTCACTTGATATTCTTGAATTTCTGAGTACTCATCATGTGCTGATTCGAAGAATACACTCTACCTTGTGCTGGTAGACTAGGCAGCATACTGAACACTTGACATAGCAATATTTGCTATCTATATATAAACAAACTTGTGCTGGCTGCACATAACATTTTAGTGTAAATAAATTACAGTTTTGTCATAATTAAATCCTTAATTATTTTGAGGACTCAACAGAAAGATATGATGATATCTTAGAATTTCTAACATCGATGGATGATGATGAAGATTTGTCCGTAAAGGTTAAGAGTTAGGAGTAAGGTATTCGCTAAAGACTTCAGTAGACACTGAATCATTTGGATTCTTTGAAGGCAGATTTAGTCATTGTGATTTGTCCACAGCCTCCTTCATGGTTTGCTCAATTCTTTTTCCAGTTCCAAACCTTCTCTTTTTCTGAGCTTTGCCAACACACTATTCTTTATCATCAAACTTTTAACTGTTACGGTTGTCTACAGTTTCTGCTGCCTCATTCAACTTTTCCAAAAATTTGGAGAACTAATTCGTAGATTGGGGTGTTTTTAGAAACTTCACATTCGAAGTATATAAGTCTAGGAGATAGACGTTATATGTACACATATAACTGTTGGCGTAGACATGGTGCAAGATTTCAAAATACTAATTGCTGATTCCCAGTAATTGGCATGACAATTCTTGTTACAAGATGCGGATGAGTAAATGATGGGGTTTCGATAAATATAATGATTTTTAGGAAAGTCAAAGATCAGTGAAGTTGTTGGTAAGTTTATTGCTAATGTGGTGAGATATTAGAGGTTCTCCAGTAACGATGACGAAAGGGCAACGTCTATATCGAGGTTATAATAAGACTGTTTCAACTGAAAAGTAGAAGTTGAATTGCTAGAGCTGTGACAAAACTGACTAATTTGAAAAGGAATCGCAAAGTTATTTTTGCTAATAATTGCCAAAGGGTCTGACACAGATACGTGTTAAACTATGACTTTGGTTTCGAGAGCTTTTTAGGTGCATGACTGTGGTTAATATGTGGTTGGATCATCATATCGATTGTTCATTATTTCAAGTGTCTTCAGGAATTTCGAAGGGTTTGAACACCGATTGTAATCGTAAATATACATATGATGTTCTAGGATTTTGAATGATACAATTTTTTTTTCTGGGTTCTATGAATAGAAATGATGTTCTAGCACATTTTTGAAGTTAAGGTATAGCTTTGAAAGATGTAGGAATCTAAGAGTGATGTCTTCTGTCAAATTTTGACTTGAATTTTGATTTGTCAAAATCAGAATATGTAATCAAATTTGGATGAGAAATGTTGTTTTGATTTCTATGAAAGGATGTACATTGTTGTGAAAGTAGTGAGTATAGTTGATGATTGCGGAATCAAATTCGAAGAATGTAACATATTAATTGTGAATTTATATATCTTTCGGGTATTACCTACCCGTTAAAAGTTTTTTCACAAATAACATTTTTGTACAAATGAATTTTATTACAGTATTTATGAAAATATATATGTATGTATATTTTCTTCAGATGTAATGTAGATTTAATGAGTTAATATTAAATTAAACTCATTTGATTTTTGGCTGGAATTAGAAATGAATAATGTCTAAAACTTTAGAAATTTCCTAATTTTCGTGGATTATTACTTCATCGTAAATGAAATTATGAATCAATGCTTCATCATTCATTTTTATTGATATTTATTCGGTGAATGATGTTGGTATTCGTGGGATTCTTGTGAACTTCGCAAGGTACGAATGATGTTCTCTAGAAAGTTTCGAATATGTAGAAAGTGTAAAATCAAATATGTAATTTAATAATACACTTAGTTTATTATGAAATGGAATTCATTGAATTGAAACAGAAATTGTAATTAACGATGGTTAAGTTGTTAACGAAGGATGTACATCATAGCATATTAATAATATGAATTTAACCGAGTAGTATCTAAACCTTTTTAATTCATACATAATAGCTTCGTACGAAAAGATATATTATGGTTTCAAAATTTATACTATAAGATATACATATAAATTCTTCAGCGAAAATGAGTTAATACTTCATAACTCGTTGATACAATATACGCGTTGTTGATTAGTGATGATGTTTGCGGTGATTATAGATCTGGTGGAGCTTGTGATGTTATAAGCGCCGTTGATGCTGACGATGCTGACGGTACTGACGGTGCTAGTGATGTTGACGGTACTGTTGATGCTGTTGGTAAAACAAGTCTAGCTTGTAAATCGCGCACCATCCTATCAGGATTTCTACTCTTCCTTCTATCATTTCGGTTTACTCATCTGATTTAAGGTTAAGGTTAGAATAGATAATCTCTGAGACTTTGGAGATTACATAATCGCTACAGAATGTTTCTCCAATGAAATTACAGATTAATACTTCATCGGTTATTGTTGTTGGTACTCCTTGGTATTTATGGTGCATGTGATTTTGATGCTCGAGGTACAGATTGTGATGTTGAGGTTTGGGATGCGGATGTTGCTGTTGGTGGTGGTGATGGTACTGTTGGTGTTGCTGATGGTGGTACTGTTGCTGCCGGTGCTGCTGTTGGTGTTTGTAACCTTTGCACCATATCCTCCAAAGTCACTACCCGAGCACGAAGCTCGTTGACTTCTTCTATTACACCGGGATGATTGGCGGTTCGGACAAGCGGATGAATAAGATCTAGAATTTGAGATAATATGTAGTCGTGACAAGACACTCTGGAAATGAGAGAAAAAATGGTGTCTCGGACAGGTTCACCGGTAAGTGCTTCAGGTTTATCGCCAAGAGGGCAATGTGGTGGATGGAAGGGATCGCCTTCTTCTTGTCTCCAATGATTAAGTAGACTATGAACCCATCCCCAATTCATCCAAAATAGATGATGGCTAATTGGTTGATCCATTCCGGTCACACTGCTCTCGGAGCTCGAGTGAAACTCCATATCAGAATTCGAGGGACTTGAACTAGTGGCGAGTTCCATTTCGTACTATTGAATAAAGGATTTTTCGATATGAGATGATTTCTGGCTATCAGATGGTTTTCCAATTACATAGAATATCTATTTATATAGAGCAAAAGATTTCGTAGATTAGGAGAATTTACAGAATATGACAGACAAAGGTTACAGTAACAGATACGCTAATATGTGAATTAGCAGATACGCTAAGATATGAATTTTGTCTATACACTATTCATGCAATAAATGCAGTAAGACGTGTCTAGACTAAGAATGATAAGCAGGTAATTTCCGACAAAAATGATAAGCAAAACTTTTGACATGCAGACACGGTCGAAGTCCAGACTCACTAATGCATCTTAATATCTATCAGTTAGACACACTAATGCAAGACCTAGTTCGCTAAGACCACCGCTCTGATACCACATGAGATGACCCGTCCTAAACCATAAGGACGAATACAATAACATATGATTACTCTATATGATACATTTTACAAACATTGCATTCGTTTTAAAAGACAAACTTTCATTTCATTGAAAGTTGACAGGCATGCATACCATTTCATAATATCCAACTATAAATGATCTAATCTTTCATTTACTTAATCATAATCTTTATTGAACTCAACGACTTGAATGCAACGCCTTTTGAAATATGCCATGAATGACTTCAAGTAATATCTTTAAAATGAGCAAATGCACAGCGAAAGATTTTTTCTCAATCCTGAGAATAAACATGCTTTAAAGTGTAAACCAAAAGGTTGGTGAGTTCATTAGTTTATCAACAATATTCATTTCCATCATTTAATAGACCACAAGATTTTCATTTCCATTTCTCATAAATATACATCCCATACATAGAGATAAAAATCATTCATATGGATTGAACACCTGGTAATCGACCTTAACTAGATGCATACAGAATATCCTCATCATTCCAGGACATCCTTCGGACATGATAAATTCGAAGTACTAAAGCATCCGGTACGTTGGATGGGGCTCGTTGGACCCGATGGATCTATCTTTAGGATTCACGTCAATTAGGGTGTTTGTTCCCTAATTCTTAGATTACCAGACTAAAAGGGGCATATTCGATTTCGATCATTCAACCATAGAATGTAGTTTCGATTACTTGTATCTATTTTGTCAAACATTTATAAAACAGCGCATGTATTCTCAGTCCCAAAAATATATATTGCAAAAGCATTTAAAAAGGGAGCAAATGAAACTCACAATACTGTATTTAGTAGTAATTATGCATATGACGGCAATGAACAAGTGCAAGGTTGGCCTTGGATTCACGAACCTATATTAAGTATATATATTTATATGTTGGTCAATATCTGTCTAACAAATTAGGTCAGGTCATAGTGTATCACCATCCTAATGCTCGAGATCGATATGCAAAAGTCAACAAAAGTCAATTTGACCCAAAATGATTTACAAAAATTATACATGTTTATTATATAACTTAAATAGTCATTTTATATATTTAAATATATTTATCAGATTTTATTAGAGTAAAATAATACAAGTCATTTATTAATAAATAAAAATGTATATTAAAATTTTATATGTGATAAAAATATGCTTTTATATATCTTAAGTAATATAGTTTATATAGTTCACTTAGTATCATAAAAATATAGTAGTACGTATTATTATACTGCGTGTGGTAAAAATATCTTTGTATCACATATTTATTTGATAAGATAATATTGATAATAATAATAATAAATAAAAGTTGTATTATTTTGTAATAATAATAATTATTATTATTCTACTAATGATAATAACAATATTTATATTTACTAATGATGATAACAATTGTAATAAAATGATTATTCTAATCATGATAATTTTAATAATAACCATACTTTTTATTATTAACAGTAGTAATAATAATATTTTATAAAAATAATAATTCTATTCAAAATGATAATTTTTAATAATAATAATACTAAAATGATAATAATAATGATATTTATAATAACAATGATATTTCTATTAAAATGATAATTTTAATAAAAAAAATATGATAGTTT